>NC_138761.1:22619993-23230007 GCF_965113315.1 Podarcis vaucheri
AGACATGAATTTCAATAGGGACAAATGTAAGGTTCTATACTTACGTAGGACAGCTGCATAAATGGGGGACACCTGGCTTCCCAGTAGCACGTGTGAAAAGGATCTAGGGGTCTTCGTGGACCACAAGCTTAACACAAGTCCACCGTGTGATGAAGCAGTAGCAAAATAAAAGCTAATGCTATTCTAGGCTGCATCAACAGAAGTATAGTATCCAGATCAAGGGAAATAATAGTACTGCTCAATCCTGCCTTGGTCAGACCACACCTGGAGTACTGTGTCCAGTTCTGGATATTGACAAACTAGAACATGAGTAGAGGACAGTGACCAAGATAATCAAAGGTCTGGAAACCAAGCCTTATGAGGAACAGCTGAGGGAGTTGGGTATGTTTTGCATGGAAAAGAAGAGACTGAGAGGAGATATGAGAACCATCTTCAAATATCTCAAGGGCTGCTACATGAAAGATGGAGCAAGCTTGGTTTCTCCTGCTCTGGAGGGTAGGACCTGAATCAATGGATTCAAGTTACAGGAAAGGAGATTCCCAGTAAACATCTAGAAGAACTTTTTAACGGTAAGAGCTGTCCCTTAAGAGGTTGTGGACTCTCCTTCCTTAGAGGTTTTTAAGCAGAGGTTGGGTAGCCATCTATCATGGATGCTTTAGCTGAGATTCCTGCATTGCAGGGGGTTGGACAAGATGACCCTTGGAGTGCCTTTCAACTGTACAATTCTAGGATTCTAAGATTCCATCCACTATAGTCAGCAAAGCTGGAAATTATCCCAAGCTGAGAATTATTACCTAGCAAACACCTCAATAAACAGCTAGGTCTTTTTAAAGCAGGCATCAAGGGTGATCACAGCTGGGCCTGCCTTATTTTTGAGGGTAGGGAGTTGCATTCATCCGGTGCCACCATAGGAAATACACCCCCCGGGTTTATTATATCGTGTGCCTCAGCTAATAGCACCACCACCAGGAGAATAGCCTCTGGGCATCACAGTTGAAAAATAAAATAAAATTGGACAATTTATATGCCACTAAAATTTTAACAAATCTGTAAACAGTACCCAATCCAAGTTTATGTCCCCCACTGCCCAGTTTATGTTTGTGTGTATCTACAGTTGTGGTTTTTATTGCTTGGTTGGAGGGTTGCCTGTTTGGGGTGAGGCTCCTGCCTTTTTAATTTCTCTTATGGGGGGGAGGCACACTGCTTTGCCCATGTTGGGTTTTTTGCAGGTCAGTTTTGACAGTTTTTCTTCTGTGAATTGGGTATTTTGTGATACCCATGACAGTTTCTAAGATTTTCAGAAATTCCCCCCAAGTTGTAAATATTTTACCCTGTAAGTTAAGCATTGGGATCTGCACAATAAAGATAGAGGGTTGTATCCAGCACTGCTGTTCTGCTGGCACAAGAGACCTCTGCTTCTGCAACAGAACTTCCTTCTCCTTTCCGCTCCTGCTCCCTGTAAGACCTCTGATCTTAACAAAGGAGCAATTCTACGTATATGGAAACAGTAATTTCTTCATATAGTCAGACCCCATGTTCTTATATGTTACCAAGAGCACCTTGAATCTGGCTTGGTAGCACACTGAAATATCTAAACTTTTCACTGGGATTTCTATTTTTGAGAAGAACTGAAATAATATGTCACACCACAAAAACTAAATCTAAAGTATCTGTATCAAATACTTGAAATGAAGTTATTATTCTGATCCACTGTTTTCTAGACATTCAGCACACGCACGCACGCACGCACGCACGCACACATCTTAAACTTCCAGTATATTGATAAAGTACTGTGGCTGAAAAAGTACTGAGGGGTTTTATTGTTTTTAAATAAATCTCTCTCTGTTCTCTTCTATCACCTGTTCTTCTCTTATATCCTTGCTCAGCTTAAAAGGACAAGGATACTCAGGATATGAGAAAGTGGAATCCGAACCCAGAGGGGGTCAGAGAGGGAAGATTGTTGACATTCTTAGCCTGTTTTCTTGGTTGAGGCACCAGATTCAAACCAAGGAACAGTTTAGATGTGCTTAATGAAGTGGTATTGTACTTGAGGGTTCATTTGAAATCGCCCTTCAATTATATACCAGATTAAAATGACTAGATCAAGTCAGAAAGACGCTTACTGATGGCAGTGCAAATCTAATGCTTTGAGAAGAAGTACTTTGAGAATTAAGATTTGATTTTCTCTGTAGCCTTCCACACCCTGAACTCTTGTACCAGGTGATAAGTCTAGCATGTGCCTATTTTACTTCTGCCACCTTCTGGCAGAACAATGTTCTCTCCATATTTATTGGTAGTTTTCACTGAGGAAAAAACAAGCTCTTCAGCATCAGGTAGATATGATGGCAACTTGGGGGAGATGGGCAGGATAAAGGCCCTATCTGTGCACACACAGTGCACTTAAGACACATTCAAATGTGCAGAAACAGTACCATGTACGGTCCTTATTGGGTTGCACAATTGCTGGAGACAGGGAGGGACCATGAAATAAAGTAGATGGCTAGGCTAAGACCATTCTCTCTGTTTGCTTTACATTTGCAAGGAGAGGGACTGCAGAGCGGGGGCAGAGCACATGTTTCACATGCCAAAGTTCCCCAGGTTCAATCCCTGGCAACTTCAGATTAAAGGGATGAAGCAGCAGGTGGTGGGAAAGATTGCCACTTAACAACCTGGAAGAGTAAAGACGATATTGGAATATGGGTTTACACCAACTCAGAACATTGGTCCGTCTAGCTCAGGACTGTCTATGGTGGCTAGCAAGAGCTCCCCAGGGTTACTGAGGAGAATACAAAGATGCACAACTTTATATCGCCACGCACCAGGAAACCTTCACAGAACCCTGGCATCCTTTAGAGGGACAGAATAGCATTCCAGTAGCAAAGTGACCCATGACGCCTTGAATATTGACAATATAGTGACCATACAGGAACAAACTGTGTGACACACCTTCTCAGACCGTATGCGTCATGAACTTTGCAGCTGGTATACAGGAAACTGCATCATCCCAGTTGCTATGTCTGTCCCCTGTGCTGACAGACTAATCCAGTCCAAGGCAATCCATTATGGGACTTGACAAGGTCACTGTGCCTGAGATATCATCCAACTTGGTGGCACCCCATATGCATTTTATTTGCACCACTCTACCTATCACCACGTGGAGGAGATTCTAATATTGTTAGGAAGCTGCTTTTTACAGAGTTGGACTATTGGTCTATTTAAATCAGGACTGTCTACTGGCAATTGCTCTCCAGAGATGTCAGGGTTCAAACCTGCAAAGCATGTGCTCTGCTACTGAGGAGCAGCACCTTCTGTTTGGCCCTAGGAAGCTGCATTATACTGAGTCAGACCCTTGCTCCATCTAGCTCAATATTATCTACATTGTCTGGTGGCAGCTTTCCATGATTCCAGGCAGGGTACATTCCAAGTCTCACCTGGAGATGCCAGGGATTAATCCTGGGACCTTCTGTATGCAAAGTAGATGTCCTACTACTGAGCCTTCCAGTCTATCACTGGTCTTCTTTTTTTTTCAGATAAATATTTATTAGTTTTCCACAAAAAAGAAAAAGAAAAACCACAACAAACATAACAATACTACAGACATAAAATTAGCAAAAATAACCACCAAACACCAAACGAATACACAATATACCTAATAAAAGTTTTCACCTATCAAATTAACATTGTCGCCTCTTTTTGGACTTCCTTCAGCTCGTCCGTAAATCTTCCATATTATACATCAAAAAATACACATTCCCTGATTTGTATTGTCATTACACCTTCCTCTTCCTCTGTTTTCCTTAAACAATACCTCTTGGTCTTTCACAGTGCTTCTCTGAATCCCCTTAACGTTATTTGACCTTTACTAATATATTCCAGGTAATTTACATATTTCCCCCAATCCTTGATAAACTTTTGGTCTCTTAAATGTCTGATCTTCCCCGTTAATCTGTCCAAATCCGCGTAGTCTACTAACTTCAATCTCCACTCCTCCATTGTTGGCAATTCCTTTTTTTTCCATTTCTGAGCAAGAACTATCCTTGCTGCTGTAACTGCATAATATACAAATTTATGATCTTTCTTTTTCATTTCATTCCCTAATATCCCTAACAGAAAGATTTCAGGTTTTTTGGTAAACGTATATTTTAGCACCTTCTTTAGTTCGATATATACTTCTTCCCAGAATTCTCTTACTCTCCCACACTCCCACCACATATGGAAAAAGGAGCCCTCCTTCTCTTCACACTTCCAACATTTGCTATCTACTTTATACATTTTCGATAATTTCGCAGGTGTTATGTACCACCTGTAAAACATCTTCATGACGTTCTCTTTCACCGTCATACACGCAGTAAAGTCTAGGCCTTCTTTCCAAAGCTTCTCCCAATCCTCAAATTGTATAGCATGGCCCCAGTCTATCACTGGTCTTCACTTCACTGTGTAACTTTCCAAGGACTTTCCAAGGACATCTAAAGTTACACATTATTTCTCATTAATAGGGTATCCATTTCCCCCCAAGTACCGGTACTTAGAAATCTGAAGTGCCGTTACTGTAGATCTTCAGTTGCATTACCAAGAAATCTTAAATGCTCCAGTGGTAGGATAAAATGAGATTATGACAATATCCTGTATATACTCTGAGAATAAGGGGTTTATTTTTATCAGGTACAGTTCTGTGCTTTGTTTACAGTCAGGCAGTCTACTGCTTTCTCTGACCTTGATATCAGCACCTGATTTACACCCAGGGCTACTGGAAAACTGTTCAACCTCAGATGTTCCGATTATTGTGCCTTGGCTGCCAATTCTCATGGGCAATATTCAAGTCATCATGGGTCACTTTGCTACTGGAAAGCCCACAGTGATGACAAATCTCCAGCAGAGTTGTGAAACTTAGCCTGGCCTTTGGAAAGGTCATCATAAAGGCCTTTGGGAGAAGGTGAGACAAAACTGGCTGTGAAATTGGAAACACAACTTCTCTACGCTTTCATGTATGGTCACTAAGGTTAAATACCTTGACTAATTCCATCATAGGTGCTTTGAAATTGTGAATATAAAGTAGGCAACCTATAGATAATGAAATGAAAAGGCACACTAGAATTCGACATAATTCCTGTGACAGGCACATGGAACCCATGAATACTTTCCAAAATTTTAATCAATGGCGGGATTTGCAGATGACGTAAATGTTAGAGTAGCTAGCATCTCATAATATGGTAATAAAATTCAAAAAGACCTTGATAAAAATGGGCCAAAGCTAACAAAATAAAATGCATCATTGACAAATAAAAAAAATTTGTTTAGTTAATCATAATAATTTTGCACAGGTATAGGATGAGGGAAACCTGGCTATATATGAAAAGTATATTGGGTTTGTAGTCGATCACAAGCTGAACACGAGTCAGCAGTGTGATGCAGTGGCAAAAAAGGGCTAAAGCAATTTTTAGCCAGCATTAATAGTACCATAGTTTCCCAAACATGGGAAATGAGAGTTCAACTTTACTCTGCACTAGTCAGACTTCATCTGGACTTTGTCTCATGTGTACTGTACTCTTTTTGGTGCCTGCTAAAATCATTCCTGTTTAGATGAACCTACTTAGAAAGTTGAGATAATTTTAGTCTGTTTTAGTATTTTAAAGTATGGTTGCGATTTTTTCCTGATTGATCTGTTTTATTTTTTGTAAACCGGCTTTGAAGTTTTTTGTATTTTTTAAAGAACACAATCAAGCATTGTATAAATTTTATGAAATTGATAAGTAAAAAAGAAGGCTCCATGGAGGGAGTGTGTAGAGGAAGGCAGGCATCTTGCCAGTAGACGCAGCAGCAGCAGCAGCAGCAGCAGCAGCCACCTGTTCAGCAGCAGTCTTAGTCAGACCATCCATCTCTGATGGAGCCAAGAGGAGGAGATGGTTGGAGCAGCAGCTGCAGGCCTGGTTTCCCCTATGGGAGATTTGAGATGAACCCACAGTGGGCGCCAGGGAAGCCTCCTGGAAATGGCATGAGGATGCCTTGCTAGGCGGCTTGGGACCCTGTGGGTGCAAATCCTGCTTCTGCCTTACATCCTGGGCAGAGCAAGAGATCAGAACCACTCACAGGAGAGAGGGGGGGGGGGAGTTCGGTTCCAGAAAGAATGGGAAAAACCAGATCACAGAGAGGGCAAGAGAAGACCAGGACAGTAAAGTGCCTGCTTGAAGGGCAATCCCGCCAATATCTTCCAGGTGTAAGTGAGAAAGATAGCGTGGTCAGCGGCAGAAGAAGGAGCCTCTGGGCACAAGCTGAGAGGAGGCCCAGGAAGCGAAGGGCTACTCCTCTCAGCACTCAGATAATAAGGCTAGAGAAGCCACCCCACTGAAATTCGACTGCAGGCAATCCTACCCTGAATAAAGGGTGGGAAGTATCCTGGGCTCTCTCATAGAAAGGTGGGTGGGGAAAGAATCCCCCAACAGTTAAGGTAACTAGAGGATGTAGGGGGAAGGCATAACGTGTGATGTAATGCGAGGATTAATAAAATGTTTAAAGAAGCATAATTGGCCACCTCTCTTTTGTATTTTGTATGAGACATATGGGCCATAACTGTTTGAAAGCACTCCACCCCCACCCTGAGTCTTACACTCCTATACACAGACATGTGCTTGGCAGGCATTCAACATACAATATAATAAAGGAAAAGGGACCCCTGACCGTTAATTCCAGTCGTGAACGACTCTGGGGTTGCGGCGCTCATCTCATTTTACTGGCAGAGGGAGCTGGCGTTTGTCCGCAGGCATTTTTCTGGTCATGTGGTCAGCATGACTAAGCCACTTCTGGTGAAACCAGAGCAGCGCACGGAAACGCCATTTACCTTTCCATCAGAGCGGTACCTATTTATCTACTTGCACTTTGACGTGCTTTCAAACTGCTAGGTTGGCAGCAACTGAGACCGAGCAACAGGAGCTCACCCCATTGTAAGGATTCGAACTGCTGACCTTCCAAGCGGCAAGCCCAGGAGGCTCAGTGGTTTAGACCACAGCGCCACCCGCGTCCCCTATAAAATATAAAATATAGTACTATATACTATACTATATACTATACTATACACTATAAAATATAGTAGGGCAACCTAAATAGGGACCTTGGTATTCGGGGAACAAAAGGCTGTTGTTGATACTGTTTCTCCAATATTCCATGTACAACCTACACAGAAGTGTAAGAGTGGCAGAACCACCAACAATTTTTTAATTGTGGAAGACGCAGGCACCTGACTGTAGCAATGTAACTGAAAACCTGACAGGGGATCCACTCAGAGAGGATAAATCCTAGCTACCAAACAGATATATCTAGTGATAGAGCTCAATTCTGTAGCAGAGAACATGTTATTTTAGGGATACAAATATGTGCAGCAATGATTTTAAAATATAGCCAAGGCCTAGGTTTCAAGGGAACCATTATCTGTTTACACAACTTTGAGTAAGACCACTCACTAATTGAAAATATGCTTCAACTCATTTGGTTGGGGAAAAGCTCCTGTTAATTTCAGTAGAAATTGCCTGCAAGTATATATGTTTCAGGTGGAGAGAGTTATAGATACAACGATATAGAAATAAAATAGTGAAATGGGTAAAAGGATGTTAGTCAAAATTTATATTGGCACAATTCAAACTGTTTTATGGTAGCATAGCACAGAGTATGCTATAAATAGTTTTTATTGATATGAAATATTTGAATGGTAATCTATAGGTACCAAAATGGGAAAGACCAATGAGCTCTATATTGCAGTACAACATTGCACATCTTTCTGTAATTAAATTATTTTATGCAGAGAAGGAAGAAAATGCTATTGCACTCAGCAAGTTAAACACTTGACATTTCCATCACAGAAAATGCAACATTTTAGAAATCTAGATATGTTTATTAATTAGTGATTATTAACACCCAGTAAACAACATTATGTCTTGTAAAAACACAATCTTTCTTCACAGCATGGAGCTGAAATCTATTATTCACTGATTCCATATGCTGAAATACACTCAAATGATCACAAATGACCTTAAACATTAGATAAATGTAAATGAGGACATTGTTGAAAATGTGCTTTTGATTGATATCTAAAAGACCAGGTTGTAAATCTTGACAAGAGATGAAGTCTTGCACACACTACATGGCAATTTGAAACCTACATATGGGTGTGCATGAAACAAAACAGGGGTCTGTTCACAGTGAACTAAAATCAGAGGTGTTTAAGGTCTTAAGAAAAGCACTTATTTTGGATGCTTGGAACCTGAAATGATATGGGATTGTACTAAGTTCGGTACATTCGAACCGCCGACCTTGTGCTTGGCAAGTCCTAGGCTCTGTGGTTTAACCCACAGCGCCACCCTGAAGCACTTAGTAGTGTCTGCTACATACATATTTTAGTGAACGCTTCTTCACGCTCTTCACACATCCTTCAGCAGGGATACTGCTGAGTTTGATTATGGCCATCAGAGAAGTATTTATTATTATTATTAGTTGTAGTTGTAGTAGTTATTTTATTGTAGTAGCAGAGGGGGAATCCAGTGTAAACAGTGTAGGACATCTTTCACAGCAGAAGTGATGATGCTGAGGCAAAGCGAATGAGGTATTATCAAGTTTTTGTGACAGATTAGCATAGAGGAAATCAGAGAATGAGGGAATACTCCACAGGAACATAGGAAGCTGAGTCAGATCCTTCCATCAGTTCATTTAGCTCAGTATCGTCTTCACAAACTGGCAGCAGGTCCCCAGGATTATAGACGTGAGTCCTGCTCAGCCAGAGATGTCAAGGATTGAAAGTGGGACCTTCTGCATGCAGAGAAGATGTTCTACCAGTGACCTCTGGCCCTCCCTTCTTCTCTTTTCCTTGAAGGGGTCCCTACTTAACGTTAGCAATTAAAATGGCAACCCTTCTTTGCAGGCTTGCTTGCATTTCTAACGAAAAGCCAAGGGTTGCATTTCAGCTGGTTGAAGATTCTTTGTTAAAGCCACTTCCGGACCTGGCCCAGGAGGTGGGGTTGCGGGCTTCACGCCCACCCCACGTGAGCGGGGGCTGGTTGCAGCACCCACGAGAGCAGGGGAATCCCGGCCGCGTCGTCCACCCAGCCAGCCAATTGGGTGGCTGGGGGGCGTGGCCTGCCCTATTTAGGGCCGGCGCGGCCGGGGCTCGCCCTCTTTTGCCGGCTAGCCCCCACGTTTTCCCACCCTCCCTCCCTTTAGGTAGGTTTCTGACTTTGCTATGGACTTCAGTCTGTCACCGCAAGGGGCATGGTAGGATTTTTTCCCAATTGGCAATTTGCAGCCATTTGTTTTTCTCCTACCTCGTAGCAACTCGTCACAACTCCTCGGCATTGGCGGTTAGGCATTGGTAAGAAGGGGTTAAGAGGATGTGGGGGGGGAGGAGCGCCATCACCTCCCCACAGAGAATGAAGGGTGGTCCGGTAAAGGACTCCGGGGAACGTGGCCCTGTCCAAAGCCTATGGAGGCGTGGGCCTAAGGCATGCCCCCGAGCGGTGACCCGGGGGAGCTCCTAGTTGACGTGCCTCAGCAGGAGACTCCCCCACTATGATGTTAACCCTTCCCGTGTCTCCAGCAAATGAGCTGGAGCCGGATAGTCAACAGGAGCAATGCCTAAGCCAATGCCTCTCATTCCTGAATTCAATAAAGTTGTGGCCTAATTCGCCCATTTAACCTTAAATTCTGGTGTCTGGTGTCTTTATTTATCCTTGGTGGGGGGCGGGAACTCGCCACGCAAAGCTCTATGTGTCTTACAAACTGACTCTATATGCCATCAGAAGTAAGCACCACTGAGTTCAAGGGACCTTCATCCCAGAAGACAATGCACAGGATCGCAGTCATGCTGAGTGTAATAAATCAGATTTTACGCTGTGTACTGCTGCTTGTTGGTGTGATACTTCTGTGTTTACCTATGTGTAATAATGGGTCGACACAGCTGCCTCTAATTGGGGACTCTCCTTTGGGGTTTGTTTATGTAGGATGTCATGATGGCCTCCTGGAATCAAAATTGACCACTACACCACTGTGGCCATGTAGCTAAAGGTAGATGATGTGTAGCACAAGTTACTTTTTCTTGTGCATGCAAAGCAATATATGTTTCAGAATTTTTTAAAAAAAGCAGTTTGGATTAACATAAAAAGCTAAGTGTTCAGTCAACACATGCTGGACTGGTATATAATTTTTGTCTGACAAAATTGATTCCAAGTGAGAGCCAAGCACAAGTCTGAAAACGAGCCAGCACTTCATCCTCATCCTACTTTCATTTAGCATGGGTAAAAATTCATACAGAAACAATGTAAAAGAAACATAAGAAGTGTCTTACCAGCTTGAGACTGCTTGGGCTCTGAACTTCTCTTGGTTTCTTCTGATTATATCACTTACATCTATAACACTGGTTAAGAATCGTCCATAAAATAAAACTGATGGATCAAAAGCTACTCATTTTTCATATTTCTGCAACCATAGTCAGTATTATATATTATGAGCACACATGCGCAAGAGCTGCCACTTAATCTCAGTTAATCAATATGGGGACCAGCGCAGCTCATTTGCATCATGCTCAGATAGGGGGTAAGCAATGTGGTGACCTTCAGATGTTGTCGGACTCCAACTCCATCAGTCCCAGCCAGCATGGCCAGTGGTCCAGGCTGATGGGAGTTGTGGTTCAACAACATCTGGAAGGCATCACATTCCAGATGTTCATGGTAGTGATGGGCTAACACACAGTGACTAGTTGTGGTTGGGAATACACATCAGAATGTGCACCTCATGGAGATGAACAGCAATGACAGACATCCATCCTTAAGTGCACCTAATAATAATAATAATAATAATAATAATAATAATAAATTTGTATCCTGCCCTCCCTGGCAGAGGCCAGGCTCAGAGCATGCAGTACCTCCCACCCCCATCACAAGCTTGCTGAAGTGTTTACACATCCCACCAGGGATACTTTGGTCCCTGATGGAAAGTAAAATGGATAAAATTTGTCATAATTAGCTATCAAATGTAAGAGGTAGCTGAAGGAACCCTAACTTTTAAACAGATATACATGAAAGTCACTTTATGCCAGTTAAACTTGCCCAGGGGTAGTCAGCCTTTTTATACCTACTGCCCACTAATGCATCTTTCTTGATGGTAAAATTTCCTCACCGCCCACCAGTGCTCGATGGAAGGAGGATTCAACTTGTGCCGTAGAACCCCCAGCCGCCCACCTAGAATCCTGAAATGCCCACTAGTGGGCGGTAGGGACCAGGCTGATAACCCCTGAATTTGCCCTTAAACACATGTACTCTGGATTACAGAAGAAATCACCCCAAAGTCATATCACCCTGGGGTATATATCAGTCTGTTAGCCCTTCTTTCTCACCATCATTCCTGGCAAACTATCAACACTTCCTCATTGGAACCAGTGAACTGAGAAATTATTGAAAGTTGCCTGTTATTGTTGTTTATTAATTTTTTATTCTACTCTTCCTCCTGAAGAAAGCCAGTACCTCCATTCTTCTCCCATTTGCTTGGAAATCAGTCCCACGACTTTCAAGAAAACCCACTTAGATTACTGCCTAGCCTCAAAACCAGGAGAGCATCCTTCCAGACACACATGCTTTGAATTGCCTGCAACACCAGCCTTAAAAACCATGGACATGCGAAATGGCTTACCCTGAAGTAGCTACAGCAGCGTTTTGTATGAGGCAAGAGTAGCAATTCAATCCTGCTATGTCGTTGACCAGTGATAATGTGAGGTCAACAGGCTGCTTTATATTTAGCAGGTAGACTTGCGCTGACATAGAGGTTATATTGTTAGGGGAGTTGTCCTAGGTGAGTTGTCCCCATTCCCATTATGTGCGAAATACAAATTGCAATGCTATTATGACACACATAGACTTGTGGGGAATCCCAGCATAGTGGTGTTTGTAGCACTGGCATGGATATAGTTGCCGCAGGAGCAGCTTGCAAATCACATTAGCGGCGTTTGCAAAGAAAAACACATTTCTCTAATGCATCACCGTTGAGAGTAACAGAGGCTCAGAAAGCCATAATAATGAAGTTTATGAACATAACAGACGTGTGTGTGTGTGTGTGTGTGTGTGTGTAACAAAACAGTAGAGATAATGTTGTTGCTGTGAAAAATACATTAAAAAAAGCCCTCTGGGTTTTGGATTATTTTTTTTAAAACATGTTTCCATGGTGTTCTGTGTAACACCGTGATCCGAATCATAGAGAAAAGAAAGGGCACGACTAATATCATAAAGAATTATGTATTATTTGGTTAATTAAGCAAATACGCTAATAAAATATTGTATACTTTTTTAAAAAAAATTGCCTTCAATAATTTTGTTTTAGTTGTGTAATCATGAAGGGTTCAGACCTGCATCCAACTACATCCTACACACATGCACAAACATTTGTTACTGAAATCAAAATAACTTCTACATAGAATATGTTTATAGCTGGATGCAGAATCATAAACAACATATTTAACGTAGTGCATAAACCTTTATTTTCCAGAATCCATTCTCAAGCTTCTCTTTAAAACCTAGATTTTCTAAGATTATTTAGAGAGCCATACACAATATAGCTATATTATAATATTACTGGTTTTTTTTTGGGGGGGGGTTGCATTGTGGATATTGTAATATACTCTGAGCTTGTCTCACATTTCTAGATACTATATTTCAATTCATAAGTACATGATAAACAAAGAGCTAAAATAAAGATCACTTTTAAGCAGCTCCCCAAACCATTTTTCCTCCTTGAAAGTCTCCATCAGTGAATGTGTAAGTTCTCAGCTGTATTTACATTAGTGCAAATAGTTTAAATATACCACATAACTTTCAAAATAAGATCTGGCTAAGAAATTTGTAGACTGGAGCAAGGCATGAATGTCAGATCATTACTTCATTAATTTTAAGACAAAATAATACATTAATAAAACAGTAGTGTTACTATGCAATGCAATTACTAACAAGTGTAATTTAATTTCAGTGCAGCTTAGGAAGTGCAGCTATACATTATAGCTTCTTATACCATAATATGATGCTATATGAGCATTGGCAGAGTTTTAAAAAGAATACATTCATGTTTGCATGGCGCACTACAACACACTGGAGTTTTATTGTTAAAAGTACCCCTAAATGTTATACAATAGGGAAAGAGATTGCTTAAAAACTGGAATAGTTAATATGAAAGCCGGCTTCTGTGTTCCTTATACCTGATATATATTGATTTTCTATTAAGAGAGCACATGCTTTGACATCCCTGTAGTAAATGAAATTATTACTCTCACAAATGAATTGACAATAAACCCATCAAAGACTGATGGGACACAATACACTCAGTGGGGTTTTTTTGGGGGGGAGTAAAAAGGTAAATCAAATCCCACCACCACCAACAAATTCAAAACTACACAAAAGCAGGACCCCTAGATATCCTCTATGAATAATGCTAATAATAGCAACAATAATAAGTATAACAATGATGATAATATAAAAGTGAATGCTCAGATGCAAAGCACTATTGCCAGGTCGATTTTCAATTACATTTCGCTGATGTATTCATTTGTTTCTTAATGTGTTCATCTTGCCCATTAAGAATAATTAGCAGGCTTGCTTAGTGATTTCCCGGCTTCTGACTGTGATTTTCTCTCTTCCTAGGTTGACACCATTTTGACTATATATATATATATATATATATATATATATATATAGTAAGTGGCATATAATTTATAAGTTTTAAAGAAATTTAAAGGACAAAGGTAAACTCTAATTTTAAACAAGAAGGGTATTTTAATTTAATAGCTCAACAACAGAGCACAAAACAAGGCACTTTGTAACCCCCCATCACAGAATCGACAATTTTTGAAACGTATTTGCTTAGGGAAGTTTCTAGTTGAGTACAAATCTTTATTCAAGCATCCTGACAATGGCACTGAAAGTTGTTGTGCATTTTAATAGCTCTGCAAGTTAATACTAAAACATTTAATAAATTCAACTGATTTTTTTTGTTTTGTTATTTCCATGTAAGTGTGAGGTCAGTAATAGTTTTGTTTATGTTCTGTCCTCAGCTGCAATTCAGTGGGTTGATATGGGTAGTGTTTAATCTAAAGTATATTTGATAATTGATTGTTTCAAAGCAGTATACTTTGACCATATAGAGAAACAGAAAACAACCAGATTGTCATGGCAGATTTGCTTTGCAAAATCCAAAACTCCTAAAAATTGTTTTTTTAAAAAAAGTTCTATTCGCATAATAGATCATTGGATGACACAAAGGATTTTGACGCTGCAAGAAAACTTTATAATAGAGACCTGCGAGATACTGTTAAAGCTGTCTGGTGCTTAATTTGTGATTCTAAAAATCTAAAAGTGCAAGCAAAATATCAGCCAGGTTAAAGAAGTTCAGTTGGTTATAATATATCCTGATTCAACTCTACTGATTCTTAAAAATGTTTTCCTCATGTACATCTTTTACAGAGGTACTAGAGAAAGCAACAGTATAATGCATAACTATATGGCACACTGCAAAACTGTAGATTCTAGGTAGAAAAAAAAATCAACATTTTCCTGGCTTAATATTATAAGAGGTAAAATATCCCCTTCCCCTTTCACCCCAACCCCATTTTAAAGCATCTGTGTGTCACATTCTTAAAAGATGGGATAAGTGCCTAGGACTGCCTTCATCTTTGAATTCTTCAAGAATTTGACACAGATATCGCTGTATTGAGGTCCCCCAAAGAGGGCACAGTGTTCTTGAAGTCTGATTGTCGATATCCTTGCATTACCATTGTATGCATACTGTAAGCACACATTGTTTCCCTCAAAAAACAACAACCTCACAACAGAATTAAATAAAATTGAGGGGGAAAGGACCTATCTTGTGAATACTAACAAAGAGATTTCTCCATAACTTTGACATGCCAGTATTCCGCCACTAAATGAAGACCCCTAACATGCAAATGTCATTATTGTCAAGAACCAAAGCAAACAGATACCTTCTGCGTTCCCCTCTCAATTTCTAACAGTCATTAATATTCACTATGGGACTTAGCTTGTATGCTATTGTAGACACTTAGTTAACTGAGAGGGAATAATTTGCAGTCATATTAAAGTGCAAATTTGTTTACCTGCATATGTACTAATTAGATTTAATAAAATGTATTCCAATACAAGAATGAAAAGTGGTATTTAAAAACCTTGTTTTAAGAGAAATACTGGGCGATTGGTAATGAACTGAGTGGAGATGCATCTTGCATAAAGTTAGGGAAAGGTTACTATGAGTACATAATAGTATAATAGTACATAATAGTACATGTACTATTATGTGTACATGCTCTAAACAGAAACAAAAAGTAGAAGCTGGGATAATATCCAACTAAGTGATACTCAGAGAAGACCCACTGAAATAATTGAGTCTACTATGAGTATGACTAATTTTGGATATCACTCTGGGTAAATACATATGTAACATATATATTTATTCAATATAAAATGTCAATATCTTGAAGCAAAACCAATGTGAAGTAGACCAGCAACTGGAAAATCCGTAAAACTGGAATTGTAAGGTCTGCTGTTGTATAACTTTAAACAGAACTGATTTGAATACTTACATAACATGGGATCAGTATTTATCATGTTTCTTGATTCTTTCTTTCAGAACAAGCACACTTTTTTTAATGTAAAAGGGAGTGTGAATTCCCCACCCCACCCCAGGGAACACTGTAAATCTATTTAATAACATTATATATTTTTAATTACTTACAGTGGGTATGTGTACATATGCATATATTATTATATGGACCCCTTGCTGTCCTTTTATATCGATTGTTGCTCAGGTAGTGAAAAAGGAACAAGTCCAACAGACCAGTTTTCTATCTGAATAAGGATACTTTTGATGGCCTTTTCATTTCCATCAGTTAACAGAACTTCTTTGACATCTGCAGAAATAGCAACCTGGAAGGTGGGGGTGGGGGAAGAGAGAGAGAGAGAGAGAGAGAGAAGCATAGCAAACAATGAGCAAATATGCTTGTCTGTGTGGAAGTGAAGACAGGAGTGACAAGCCTTCAGTATCATGCTTCCTCACCTATTTCTCTGTAACAGTCTTCAATCTTTTTTCATTTTATGTCTGCATTATTTTAATCATTCAATCAAATCAGTCAATACTTTTATCATTCCATTTGCGGGAGCCTCTATCTTGCTATCATTCTGTTCCGTAATTGCATTGTGACAGCGGATGATGGTATTCTGAGAGGCTTTCATTTGCGGGCTTCTGTTTATCTAGCAGAGCCATCATACGAGGCTGTCACTCTGCCTTTCAGCTTGCTTCTGTCTGACTGCCTGATGCCCTTCATATAACTTTGCATTGCAGGCAGATGGCTTTGTAAGGGTAATTTTTTTGTGAGCTTTGACATGCTCGCACATTGGGCTGTAACCTCGACACATTGTGTAAGAACGACAGGTTTGTCAAATGCCAATCAGTGTAACAATATGCTTTTATTTGTAGAGACATAAAAACTTGTCTAATGCACTGCACTGCTACATAATATCTCCTGAATACATGACTCAGAACCCAGAGAATGGTGAATGACGCTCCTGAATGGCCAATCTAATTCAAAAGAATCTAATTACCGAGAGCTCTGGATCATGTTTGTTGGTGTAATAATGCAGGCAAAACATTAGCAGCTATATCATGGTGCTCCAACTGTGATTCGCCAGGCTATTCCTGTATCTTAGCAAATGGGGGGGGCTATAATCTGAGGAGGGGGGAAGCTTCAGCTATGGCAATGAAAGACAGACCGTACGTGGCCTGGAATGTCACAACAAGAGATATTGACTACACTGAGGTAAAATGTTTCTGCTCATCGAGGCAACCATAAAATCAATATGATACGAAAGCAAGTCAATCTAGAAGGTCTCTCAAGACTCTGCAGCTTGACCGCAGCTGATTCTGTTGACAGTTCTCTGACCCAGCAGTTGGAGGCACTGGAACATTTTTTCCCCTTTGTTCCTCCCTCTGAATAGGATTGGAATTGAGAAAAGACCTACCATAAGCCCAGCCAAGCATGTCATGCCACCCCCTAGCTCACACACAGCAAGGCCCCTGAAAGAGAGAAAAGAAATGGTAGAACCCATACAAATTAGATGAAAATGGCCAGAGAGACATATATGTTACAAGAACAAATTGCTATCTGTAGTGCGGCGCGGAGGTACCAGGAAGTAGCAGAGGCATGACCGGGCTACCTCATGTCGTTTTGCGTTTTAAAAATAATTATGAAATAGAAAAGTCACAAAGCAGGCAAACCAGTGGGGGGTTCCCTCATTAGTGCTCAGTGCAACATTACCACCGCTGAGCTGAAAAAAAAATCCGAGAAGGTTCTCTCCCTCCCCCCCAACCATTCCTTGTCAATGGCACTGTCTTTTAGAACTAAACTAGCTAGAGTAACGAAAGATAATTGTTAGGAAAGGATAACACTGTTAATTCACATTCATTCGTTCAAAAACAGTTAGACAAGTAAATGAAAGAATTAATATAATTTCTCTTGCTCACTCTTGCTCCCACCCTCTGGAGAACTATGGAATGAAATAGTTGAAATTTGTAACAGAAACTCTGACATTTAAAATAAAGTACACACCTCAGCTGTGTGTGTGGTGTGTGTGTGTGTGTGTGTGTGTGTGTGTCTGTCTTTCTTTCTTTCTTTCTTTGCTATGCACAGGTGGAAATTTTAGCTCATAATTAGCACTTTAATTACAACTGGCCTACAAAAGATCCTAGTTGTTTTCTTGTTTTTTAAAAACACCCTCTTAGCACAACTGCTTTGTGCCAAGTAAATTTGCTTTTAAGAAAGTCCCATTGATATCTCTGGGATTGTTCAAAAGTAAGTAAGCTTTGACTGGTGCACATAGAGTAAAAATCAAAAAGTTTGTGCAACATCAGTTGTTTCCTTAAAGATGACAAATGAGAATGCTAAGTATCTGATGTGCACATTTTTATTAATTTATTTCAAAGTTCATTGGCAACCACAACCTAGAGTGCATTTATGCAAGAAAATACCATTTCATGATAGACATTTGCTGGGATATTTAAAACTCTTGGTGGATAAAAATAATTCAAGACAGGTTACAAGTTATATTGTATAGCATAAAATATATTAGAATGGAAACCACACAAACAAAAATAATAAAAATATTTTCATAAAATTCCTAAATAAATAAAGTAGTTAGATCACTCCGAAAAGTGTTTAGGGCTAAGCTTTTGGCGAGCCTCCTCATGGAAGAGATAACTAAGGAGCAACCAGTAAGAACACAGGCTGACTTTTCCTTGTAGACACTGATCCTGGTCCGACTGCAGTTGCTACCAATTGGTTTCTGGGTGCAATTCAAAATGCTGGTTTTATAAAGCCTTAAATGGCTCAGGACCATAATACCTCAAGGACCGCCTCTTTCCATATGAACCTACCCGGATCCTAAGATCATCTCCTGAGGCCCTTCTATGTGTGTCTCCTCCTTGAGAGGTCCGGAGGGTGGCAACACGAGAACGGGCCTTATCTGCATTGGCTCCCTGTCTGCAGAATGCTCTCCCCAGGGAAGTTCGCCTGGCACCTTCATTGTACACTTTTAGGTGCCAGGCAAAATCATTCCTTTTTAACCAGGCCTTCAGTTCATGTGATTGACATCCTATGCCCTTTTAAAATGTGGAGTTTTGGGGGAGGAGGGTTATTGGGTTGTTGTTTTTATTTCAATTATATGTTTTGTTTTATATTTTGATTTTGTTCTGTGAACTGTCCTGAGACCTCTGGGTATAGAGTGGTATATAAGTTCAAACAACAACAACAGAGATACACATCAGTATGGGAGCGATGTTTTGTAAGTTTTGATAAGGTTTGTTTATTCATTTCAAACATAAAGGAGGTGTCTGAAAGATATGGGATTCAATTAAATTTTACTCAGAGTAGACCCACTGAAATTAATGAACATGAGTAAGTTAGGTCTAATAATTTCAATAAGACTAGTTGAATATCACCCATGCTTCAACACAAGCACTTGGAACTGCGCATAGGAAGCTACTGGAGGCTGGTGGGGTGCGGGGGACAAGAAACCCAAGATATTTGGTATAATGCTCATTTGGGTTTTGTTTTGTTTTGCATGAAAAGGACATTGTAGAAGTGTGCCTATGGAAAATTTACACTTATACTGTTGTTGTTGTTGTTGCTGGCATCCGTCTGTCTTGAGAGACAATGGAAGACTGCGCCATTGGGAGGTAAAGTCAAACCATTGGAGAGTTACAGTTCCACACAAGGTCAACCTCTGGCTGAGAACTGAATCACAACAGTCCAGAAAACAGAGTTGAGGAGGAGTTGTAATCAAGCAGAATAAAGCAAGCCAGAATCAAACACAGTCCAGAGGACAGAGTAATTGAGTAGACATCCTGAGGTCAGCAATATGGGAAGGCAGTCAAGAGGTAGGGCAAAGAAGGTAGCACAGGTTGCAAGAGTGTCCGACACCCATTCTCATCCTTGGGTTCCTAGATGTTGCTGGACTACAGCTCCCATCATGCCTGACCCTGGCCAGGATGGCTAGGAATGGTGGGAATTGGAGTCCAACACCATGTCTGGACCCTTGGTTGAGAAAGGCTGGCCTGGAAGGGGAAGGACATGTGGTGGTCCATCAGCTAGCAGACCTCAACTTAGGGCTTATATAGTCTGGGCCCTCAGACTCCATCCAGGACCAGCTGCACACACTTACTTCTGCCCTCAGGAGCCCTTTCTTCCCAAGGAGTCCCTTAATCTCAAGTTGTTCCCTTGGGCTTTCAGGCATGTGCTCTTTTGCTGAGTCCGGAATTTCTGACAACTATGTTCTCTGAGACTGGGAGAAAAGTTGACCTTCCCCTTTGTGTGTGTGGGGGGGGTGGTGGTGGCAGGTCTTCTGCAGGTGAATCAGAGGGTCCACTCCAAGGGCCCTTCCTGGCAGGCCTGGTGAGGTCTCTCCCTGGATACCAAGGTCTTCCAGATCAGTGCTGAAATGGGATAGAGTCTCCAGGCTCAGGGAGGTCTGGGTCTTTGTCAGAGGACAAGGTTTTCAGAATTGTGTCAGGCCCCAGTATGACAAATCCACTGGTGTTGTAGCAAGGGGGGTTGGCAGACTGAATGGGATTCCTAGATGCAGCTTGGGGTTTGTCTACTAATGTATGAAATATAGTACCTTGATGGGGATAGTGAGCATATTGGGACTTGACCGTGTGAACTTGCTGCAGCAATACTAGCTGTGATCATCTTGTCTGTGAGTCCTGAAAGACCTGCTCCCTGCTTTTCAGGCCTTTCCCCACCTGGCCTAGGGAGGGTGGGTCACTGACTGGCTCTAGCTCAAAGGTAAGGCTGCTGAACAGACTCTTGTTTGTTTAGGGTTTTTTTCTGGGGGTGGGGGGTTGTTGCTGTTACTGATCTATTTTTTGTATTTTTATTTTTATATCTTCTTGTGATTTATGTAGAAAACTTTCAGTCTGGTACTTTTTGATGTGTTTTATTTATTGTTGATGACTACTGGGAGAGAGGAGAGTGAGAGGAGATACGATAGCCATCTTCAAGTGTTACATATGGATGCTTTAGCTGAGATTCCTGCATTGCAGGGGTTGGGCTAGATGACCCTTGAAGTCCCTTTCAATTCTACAATTCTGTTATTCTGCTTTAGTCATATATGTAATTTTTTCATGTTGTAAGGCACCTTCAGCATGGTTTTAACTATGAAGAGGCAGCATACAAATAAAGTGGTGTGTGTGCGTGTGTAATACTGAAGTATACTTCAACAGAAGTAACAGGATTATATGAAATTCTATGGTGATAGTGATAGTGAGGACACAACTACCATTGGCAATCAGGTGTCCAGGAAGTTATCGGAGCTATACCTAGAAGTTGTTTAATTCTTTGAGGTGGAAAGGGAAGACTTCCTTTTGGATTTCTGGAACTTTCAATAAGGAGGTTTGGGGGTTGGACTCGATGGCCCTTGTGGTCTCTTCCAACTCTATGATTCTATGAGGATAAGAGTGGGATTTCTTTGATGCATAGCAGGAGACTGGTAAAATTCTAGTTGGGCCCCCAAATTGGGCCACGTGCAATGATTTGGTCAGAATGTTGTTTTGTACTGATTTATTTTCTCTGCAGTTTATTCATTGTACCCTGCTCTTAAATCTATATAGATTAAGGGTGTTCAACTGTCAGGGGCAGTATGCTTCAGAATACCACCCACTGGAAACCGCAGGATTGGGGAGAGCTGCTCTGCTTGGCCCTACTTGCGTGCTTTCCATAGGCATCTAGTTGGCCACTGTGAAAACATTATGCCACTGGATTAATCCATTAGGTTCTTCTTAAGTTCTTAAAGGTAGGATTTTAAATAGTTTTACTGAATGAATGAATGAATGAATGAATAAATAAATAAATAAATGTCACAGATCATCTGCTGAAATTGCTGCCTTAATGTCACCTAGCATATATAATCTAAGGAGTGTTCAGTCATCAAAAAGTCCAGAACAATCCTCCAGACCAAAGCTAGTTTCCTAAAGACTGCTGTGGAAGTTACAAAACAGAGCTCTAGGAGGTACCAGATATACAGATTCAGAACTCAATTGCATGTGTCCACAGAGATCATGAAGAAGAGCCAGATGCATCCCTGAGGAAAACATCTTGTGGTCTTAATTACAGAAGGAAGGGCAGCATCCATACTTACTATCCAATGTGGTGTCTGTAATTATGCAGAAGACTTAAGTATACTGAACAAAAATACACAAGTGAATACACAAATACAACAATGGCAACAACAGTTAAAAAGAGTTATGACAAATATATTACGCTAAGTTTCCACAGACACCCTGACAAAAGGGCATGAGTCCACAAATATTTATGCCATATTAAATGTGTTAGTGTCAAGGGTGCCATAAGATTCTTTGACTATTTTTGTCGCAAGAGTTGTCCCTCTGAAAAAAAGGTGAAAAAATAACCATGGGCATTTAATGTATGGATGGCAATCAGTTTCATGAAATTAGCTCTATGCTGTTGATTCCAGATCTATTTTTGATGTTCAAAATTTATATACAGTATAGGCTTATAAAATAGGCAGTCAGTTTTGCATTTCCATATGAACATCTGTACTAGGTAGGAAATAGGTCTATGTCCCCTACCCAGCTCATATAGCACATGTAGCAGAAGTGAACACTCATAGTTCAATATGTGCAAAGACATACACCAACCTACATCTTGTTGGCATCTGTCTGTCTTGAAAGAAAATGGAGTACGCCACTGGAGGTGAAGTGAAACAGCTGGAGAATCACAGTGCCTGCTGTGGCTGCAGGGACCAGTAACTCATAACTGCTGCCTCCTGCGTTGTTTTTGCTGCATTAGCAGCAACAAAGTGGCCTTTCACGGGTGCAAGCCTGGCATCACCATGGTGCGTGAAAATTTTGGAAAGGTTGGGAGGTTTACCAGAGGCAGAGGTGCAGCGGTTTTTCTTTTTCTTTCTTAAAATAACCTTCATTTTAGCATCGCCAGTTGTGGCAGGAATAGAACTCCTTTGGTCGGCTGCCAGCTGGCACCCCCATCTCAATTAACGATCAAATATAGTGCCATTATTGGAGAATGATGGAGACATCCCCCACCTTTTTTAGAGGAGGAGGAGGAGAAGGAGGAGGAGGAGGGAGCTAATCTGTCTTCACGGCAAGGGTGGAGGCCCTGTGGTACTCAAATGGCCATGCTGCGGCTGATGAGAGCTGCCACCTAATAACATATGGGGTCACCAGATTCCCCATAGCTGGCCTATGACAAGCACCCAAATGTTCTATATATTTGCATCCCTAAATAAATAAATAAATAAATACCTCACCTCCCCACACCATTTTTTGCCATCTGTGAATGGAGTGGTAGATTAAAGTTGGCTTTTGTTTGTTTTTAGCCCTATGCATTGTAGCATACTATTGACCATGTTGACTTAGAAATACAGATACATTTCTCCCAAGCAAAAGCATATTTGTGGCCTTCTGTAGCTCCCGTTCAAAATAACTGAATAAAAGGGCAGGGAGATGGCTGCAAGAATTGCCCTGCTTCTGCTTAACCCTATGTCACATCTTAAATGCCCCTAATTTTCTGGGATTCTACCATGTGCACATTTCTTAAGCCCAGCAAGGCCAGGAAGCTTGATCTATTACATGTTCTGTACTGTACCAGCATGTCTAGATGGGGAGCCTTGTAAGCCTCTGGCACCGAAATATGAAAAATATACAGAAAAACAATAGTAAAAAGCATGCAGAGAGTGCAAGAAATATTCTGGTGCCAAAGCTCTGCTTTAAAACTATGATATACCTTCCCAGACAATACTTTACTGACTTTCAGAGCAGAAGTAAGAGTAAACTCAGTAACAGATGCCTTTTGTTTTTCCCCTGACCTTCACAATCAGTGCTGATCGATTGACGCCTCACTTTTGTTTCCCAAAAATCAAAGTGAAATAAAACGCCTTGAGTGGAAATCAAAAGTCTTTGACATATAGCAGAAAGCTTGCTGTGCAATATTAGTACCCAACGGCAGCTCCAAATTCTTTGTTAAGAGCAACATGCTTTCACCTTGAACTTTTAAAAACAGAATCTGACGACTTAAATCATAGCAATCTTTACCATGCAAATATAATAAAACTAATGGATTGGAAAGGTTCTTTTATGGGTTGCTTTTGTACCTGAACACTTCATGGTACTTCAGGCAGTAGTAAGCTAGTACCTCTTCAGAAGGCCAGATACCTAGAGAGAGAGAGAGAGAGAGAGAGAGAGAGAAATGGTCACTTTTAAAAGAAAAGGCTCTCTTAATTTTTTAAAACCTATACTTAGAGCTGTCCAAAGTGATCCTTTGTTGCACTTTTAAATATGGGCCAGGAAGTAACAGGAAAAAGTGAAATATATGCTGTTTGAGTTCTGTTCAAGAAAATAGCTATGTGTGCTCATATTTCTCCAGAATGAGTGTGTTGTGTTCCATTCTTGTTTCATACAAGAATGTCCTTTATTGAGGTTGAATTCTGTTTGTCAGAGCAGCCCTAAGTGGAGACTGGGAACAGTACAGTGTGCAGCTGGGCCACAAGTCAAAGTTTATGGAAGGCACTCTGCGCCACTGAGGCCATCTGAGCCTCAAATGACAGCAAAGGACCCAGGAGTACCCCCAAGATACATAACCACTCCTTTAGAGGGAGGGTAACCGTATCAAGAGCATGTAAGCTCCCACCCATCTAGAGAACCCGTCTAGAGAACCACCCAACAGCGTCTCAGCCTTATCTGGATTGAGCTTCAGTTGGCTGGCTCTCATCCAGTCCATTACTGAGGCAAGAAAATGGTCCAGCACATCCATTGCCAAACCTGCAGATGTAAAGGAGAAATAGAGCTGTGCGTCATCAGCATATTGCTAACAAGGTACTCCAAAACTCTGGATAACCCCACTCAGCAGATTCATGTACATTTTAAACAGCATAGAAGGCTGCACAGAACCCCAAACTGAAGGCTCCATGGGGCCGAAGAATCACCCTCTGGAAATGACTGTCCAAGTACGACCAGAACCACTGCAAAGTGGTGCCACCCACAGGGGCAGACTTTGGTATTTCAAATTTCAGTGCACTCTGTGAGAGGGCAAAATCTGAAGCCCCCATCTCTCGCTTTCTGTTCTGCTCAATTCACCACATCATAGTTTTGACGCCCTCCGGCGCCCCCTAGGCAGAACAGGTTACGCTGTCCTAAATCTGCCTCTCAGACAGCCACTCCAGAAGGATACCATAGTTGATACTGAAAGCCGTTGAGAGGTCAAGGAGAATTAACAGGGACACATTTCGCCTCCACATTTCTCTCACAACAAAGGTAATCATACAGGGCACCCAAAGCAGTTTCTGTGCCAAATCTGGGCCTGGATCTTGTTTGACCATCTGCTTAAGAACCTTGCCCAGGAAGAGGAGATCTGCTTAAGAACCTTGCCCAGGAAGAGGAGATTGACAACTGGTCGGTACTTAGATTGTCTGAATCCAGGGAGGGTTTACCTAAGAGTGGTTTTATCACTGCCTCCTTCAAGCAGCCAGGGACCACACCCTCTCGTAAGGAGGCATTAATCACCTCCTGGCTCTGCCAGCTGTCTCCTCCCCACTAGCTTTTATCAGTCAAGAGGGGCCAGGGTACAGAGTGCAAGCAGCCACCTTGACTGATCCAAACACCTCAAGCCTTACTAAGTGAAACTCATCCAAAACAACAGAACTAGACATTGCTCTGGACACCTCTTGATATTTGTTTGCTGTAACAGGGGAGTCAAAATCCTGATGGATGCAAGTGATTTTATCCTCAAAATGCTTTGCAAACAAATCACAGCGAGCTACCATTGGTTCTGCTGCATCCGTCAGGCCAGACTGTAAGAGGCCCTGCACCACCCAAAAAAGCTCTGTTGGGTGGCATCATAAGGATGCATTAGAGGCAGCAAAGCATGCCTCCCTTGCTGCGTTCAGTCAGTCGTGATGAGCCTCGCCCTCGACAGTTTGAGCCACTTCCCAGCTTGTTTCCACACTCTAAGTTCTGGAGTATACCACGGAGCCAAGTCACTTTCTCTCAGACTAACCTAACTTACCTGTCATCAGGTTAAAATGACAATTCAGGGTTCCATGGAGAAAGGGAGAGGTACAAATATAACAAGCATACCTATTTTCACCTGATCAATCAATATGTTATGTTTTGGTATTATGAGAATGAAAGTATGTGTGAGTTGGTATAGCATGACAGTTATGAACATGGTTGGTGCCTAGTTGAAATCTCATCTCAGGCAGAGACTCATACACTAGATAATCATATGCAGGACATAGTTCTCAGCTCCCTGCATCTACAATATGACAACAACAACAACAACAACAACAACAACAACAACAACAACAACAGTAGTCTACAGGACTTTGCTACCACTGTATTCTGCACATTGCCTACTGCATTCTTGACATCAAAAGAATCTTAAATAGTAGTCAGAGTACCATCAATGGGCTTGACCTTTGGAAAGAAAGGCAAAGGTTCTTCCTATTACAAGAGCTTTTCCTCATTATTAGCCAATGGTTGAACTTGGGAGCCCTCTGGATCTTTCTGTTTGCACGAACGAGCACAAGGAGATGCTCATTCTTGTGCATCCAGAGGATGGTGCGAACTTGGAGCATTTGTTAGCTAAAGGGCAATCTTCATTAGCCATGGTATCATTAGGATTTAAATTATATCCTCTATGGCCTCCAGCCAGCAGAAAGGGATAATCCATACACACTACTGCACTATGTTAGATCAGAGTCACATTATAGTAATGCTTTGTAGAAATCCCAGAGAAGTGAAACTAGCTTCCATAAGTCTCCCGCCCCCTGCCCCCATGGGAAAAGTTTTCAAGAGTAAGGATTATTTCTGCCAAACCCCACCCAACAAAGATGATGGGGGCATTCTTAGATCTCATTCTGGAGGAAGCGTTATCCCACTGCTTCCCCAAACTGGTCAGAACAACAAGTTGTCTCTGTGTTTGTTTGTTTATATGTAGGCATATACCAGTACCTACAGGATACCTTCCCGAGCTCACTATAAGTGAGCACACAGCCAAAAGAGAGTATGGTGTAAAGTGGAATTTATTTATTTTTTACATCCATATTGCTCTTCACCCACTGTGTAAAGAACTGCTTTTCCAGAGCTCTGCCTTTCTTTGGATGCAAACTCAGTTGGGGTTACCAGTTCCTGTGCTTCCCACCACTGCGCCATAATTGAGAACTTTCAGTTGGACTGAGGTGTATGTGTATGAAAAATTAACATGCCTATTTGTAGATTGTTTTCCTCTCATAATATATATTGCAATACTGAAATGAGTGAAAGGGTTATTTTGTACCCCATAACCATTAAAGGCTCAAAGTGCAAAGTCTACTCTGCCCTTTCCCAATTGCAGCAATGGTGCTAATGCCCCACTCAAGGCTAAGAAGTTCTGCCACACTGGTAGAATAACTTGAAAAACCTTCCAGGCCCCCCCCCCGCCCCCAGGTAGTTGCACAGCTTTGGGACTGTGTGGTATCCATCTCCCATGTCTGCCTAGAATTTGTGGGCTGGCTGCAATGGCAGAGAAAAGGGTCAAATCAACATAAGGGAACATTTGTTGTGTGGATTGTATCCTTTGTATTTCAAACCGGGTTGTTGTTGTTTTTTAAAAAAAATTATCCACCAAAGCAATTTTTCATATCTAGTAGATGTAATTCATTTAGAACCACCTGCAATCTTCCTCAAACTAACTTTCTTTATTAAAACCAACTTTTTTGAAAAAACAACAACCTCAAACTGTTCTCAGTTATGTCACAAAATACTAGCCATTGCAAGACACATCTCAACCTTCTAGAATTTCTCTCTCACCTTGCAATTTGGAAAAATTAAACTTTGTCTTTGAATGACAGGTAAGTCACTCTACCTTTTATTGGGGGACTGCCGCAAATGCAGTACAAAGTTAGCACTCTGTTCCCTGGTAGTAGCAGCTGTCATATCATCAATGGGAAAGATTGTAAACAGGTTCCTCTGAATCCACACAACAACTCAATCAGCCACTAGCTACACATAATGCACCTTTCTGGAATCCTTTAGTATTAAAAAGTAACATGCCAGTAATAATTCCAGGCACAGACAGCAGCAGAAACAACAAAAATAATAGTAGCCAGCACTCTCTCACAAACAGAGGTCTCAAATATGGAAGTACACAGCGCAACCCACTAAAGCACTAAGCTAGCAGCAAGAATACCTTTGTTAATTTTAGTAAAAGGAAAAGCTTCTCTTGCTTGAACAGGTAGGTAATCCTCTTTGATGGCTTTCAAAATAGGGATAAGCTTAACAAGCCATGTGGAGGAGTTTGCACTTTGACTTCTACTCCCTTGTACTGACCTATATTTTATAATATGCAAAGATGTAATATAGCTATAGATCAAAATGCTGCCTGGATGTATGTATTTCTCATCCATCACAAAGCCTGGGAACTGTCCAGCCCATTGAAACCAACAGGGGAAATTAAACTCTTTGCAAATGTAATCAAAGGGTTTTCATTTTGGACCCAATCCAAATGAGTGTAAAATGTGCTTAAGTTCCATTGAAATCAATTAAGCTAAGCCCTATTATTCAATTCCATTTATTCGTGTTAGGGACAGTGACAACCTGCTGATACGTCACATTCCTCTGGCATGTCGCTTTTGCTACGTTTAAGGTAAAGGGACCCCTGACCAGTCCAGGTCCAGTCGAGACCGACTCTGGGGTTGCGGCGCTCATCTCGCTTTATTGGCCGAGGAAGCCAGCGTACAGCTTCCGGGTCATGTGGCCAGCATGACTAAGCCGCTTCTGGCAAACCAGAGCAGTGCACGGAAACTCCGTTTACCTTCCCACTGGAGTGGTACCTATTTATCTACTTGCACTTTGACATGCTTTCAAACTGCTAGGTTGGCAGGAGCAGGGACCGAGCAACGGGAGTGCACCCCATCGCGGGGATTCGAACCACCGACCTTCTGATTGGCAAATCCTAGGCTCTGTGGTTTAACCCACAGCGCCACCTGCATTTACAACTGTACAAAAGTTGGAGGGCAAACATGATGCAGGATGCCTCCTGTACTCATGGAGGCTTCCTGCACAGTTAGGTCCCTGCATAATACAGCACTTCTCCCTCTAACCCAGGCATAGGCAAACTCCGGCCCTCCAGATGTTTGGGACTACAATTCCCATCATCCCTAGCTAACAGGACCATGGTCAGGGATGATGGGAATTGTAGTCCCAAACATCTGGAGGGCCGGAGTTTGCCTATGCCTGCTCTAACCTGCTGATCTTTCCTTGTGTGTCCCTTTTATTTTGGCAAGCATAAAAACAAAAGAACGGCCCTTCTGGAACAGGTGAAACGAAGGTCCATCTAGTCTAGCCTACTCTTCTTACAATGGCCAACAATATGCCAAACATTATGTTGGAACCAGATATTTACTGAGATAATATCTAGTTTGCTCTTAAATTAAGCCTAATTCATTTCAATGGGGTTTAAGTGGAACTAACTTTCTCTGAATTAAAGCCAATCCATATTTCAAGGTTATTCCACTTGAAAGTCTGTAAATTCTTCACTGATTATACATTGGCTTCCAGCTTTACATGTATCAAGTTAACTAGGCATTTACATTAAAGCCTTCTTTTGTATTCTTAAACTTCTTATTTATACCTTTCTACACACTAGACAAGCTTTCTGCTTTACACAACTTAATCTGTATATTTCCCCTTCTCTTCCATATGTTTGATATTCTAGTTTCATTCTCTCATTAAATGATTGCACTATTATTTGCACCCGCGAATGT
This sequence comes from Podarcis vaucheri, assembly GCF_965113315.1. Taxonomy (NCBI): domain Eukaryota; kingdom Metazoa; phylum Chordata; class Lepidosauria; order Squamata; family Lacertidae; genus Podarcis; species Podarcis vaucheri. Next base: position 22,649,351 of record NC_138761.1, read on the forward strand.
TATAAATAGGAGCACTATAAAACCTTTGTGTGAGTACAGTAATTGTCACCTTTAAGGTCAAAACTACATAAGAGAAAATTAGATGCTGGATGAAAATCTGGCACTAAAGCAACATGATAAAGAAACCATATAATGCATGATTGTATTCTCCAAGGAATTAAACATATAAATGGTCATGTATTTTAAATGTGGATCTGCCAGGAAAGCTCCCAAAGGCCTTCACCAGCAGAAGGTGAAGTAACAGCAATATCTTCATAAACCTCATTGAGTTAAATAGAGCTCACTCACAAGTAAGTGTGCGGAGAATTGTGACATGTTCGAAATCTTACAATTCTGAATGGATTAAACCAGTTGGCCCTCAGGAAGAGTTGTGAACTGGAAGGGGTCAGAAGCAATCATGTTGGAATAATAATTCATTTTGGGTGCACCTTTTAGGTCTCTCATTTTCTATTGGTGCTTTTTCTCAACTTATTCTCTTTTTCAAGTAGGTAGCCTATTCCTAGTAGGAATACTGTTCACAGAGGAAAGCAAATAGGCAGGGGTAAAATGAAAAAAAAAGTCACTCAGAACCATATTACATCATCAGGCCCTCTCTGATGCTAGAACATAGTGAAAGGAACCAAAATATATAGGTTTTAAGAAATTTTTAAAATTAAAGCTAGCTTGGTCAATTAAGGGCATACAAGTTTTCTTTAAGAAATATTCTATCTATCTATCTATCTATCTATCTATCTATCTATCTATCTATCTTATAGAAATACCAGCAGGAAAGCACTACTGCATTGTTAGCTGCCACACGGCAACTATAAAAGGGTTGCATTTCAAGCAGCATACAGTGCCACCAGGTATTTCAACAAAACAAAGAAAGCACAAAAGGATCCACAAACCATAAGCCTGAGTTAGTGATGTATCATGCTTAGTGGATAGCAGAATGAGTTAAATATTCAGCAGAACTCCCATCCTGTATCAGGTTCCAAAGAGAGGGCCAGTTTGTTATAGTGACCAGAGCATTAGAAAAGAATTTGAGAGACAGGTCTTCAAATCCCCACATCCACAATCAACAAAGCATCAGCTGTGGTTCATCAGAACTCTAGTATTTTGCTTTTCTTTCAACAAACAATACTTTTTGCTCAAATGGCTATTTTTGCATTGAGCTCCACACACACACAAATAAATGCCTAAGCGTTCCCTAGACGTGTGCAAGATGAGAAATCAAAATATTTTGCTAGCTAGGTGGTATCATACTCAAATGATATTTAGAGTTTTATTAAAGTATGTAACTCATTTCCAGCTACAAAAGCATCATGTTAAACAAACAAACAAAAACCTAATAAATTTATATACTGCCTTTCAAACATAAAATTATTCCCGAAGAAATTTACAGACGGCAAAACAGTAAAACACTGTTGCACACCACCCCAATTTCTGAGTGGTGCTTACCCAGGGTTTGTGTTTCCTTTTGGGAATGAGGCACAGTAGAGACTGTGGTGCTTTTATGATATATGGTTTATTTACACATATATACAATCTGATCTTATGATTGAGGAGTTCACAGCATTAATACCCCCAAAAGGGTCTTGCTTCTCCCATAGCCACAGCCTTGGATTCTAGCAGAAATCAAATGTTGCTCTCTGACCCTGTGCTTGCTGCTTCCCCCCCAGCTCCTAGCTCACATAACAGCAAACTCAGCTCTCAAACTTAGTCTTTGTCCTTCTGACTATCTAAAAGTTGAAGGAGGCGGCCCCATCCATTTGTCATCTGGCACAGAGGCCCTTTCCTTTGTTCTCTTAATGGCTGGTCACCCAGGTGGTTACCTCATCAGGAAGCTAGCCTGGCTTAATTAGATTTTAACACTTGCTAGGATTATAGGCGTCTGGCCCCCACAAACAACACAGCGTAACACAACACAAATACAAGGTTCATTGGGGCAACATGAAAGATCCTTATACAAATACCCTACTTCCCCATGTGCATACGGACTTTCCTAATTTCTATTTCCTACAGTGGTGTCTTACAAAACCTATTTCCAGTGGTTCTGTAGGACACCACTCATGAGGACCCTCTGTCTTTCAAGAACCGCTTAGACCAGGTCTAAATGTTATATTTCCAAGTTTGGTGTTGGCTTGGGAACTGAGTTGTAATATTTCCAGAATCGTTTGCGTGGTATGGGGTAAAACAACAACAAAGCAGTTGTTGACTACGATGCCATAAACGAAACACAGTACTGAAGAAGCACATCCCATGAAGCATAGTTAGCAGCGAAACACAACTCAATAGGTCCCTATTTTTAGTGTCTTCCCTTTACAATACAAATAAGGCCACACGGCTGATGCAAATTTACTTCCTCCCTTTGTGCCAAGTCCTTTGACAAACCATAGAGAAAAAGAGGGCTAGACTGCCTCCTCTAGACCAGCCATTCAGGCCACCACACAAACTGTTTGGGTGTTATGTGATACCTTTGCAGCACAGCAGAAAGCTAGCAGTGATGAGGCTTCTCCCTTGAGAAAGTGTTCCACTACTGTGGGGCTATGACTCCAAAGGCCCTCTTCTGTACTCCTAGCTACTGCATCTCAGACATGGAGAAGTGCCCCTGAGGTCAGTCTAAGTCAGGGCTAGCGATTATGGTGCCCCCCAGACCACAACTCAGCCCCAGCCATCATGACTAGTGATTAGGGATGATGGAAGCTGAGGTTAAGTAATATCTTGAGACCACCACACTGGCCTTAGTAGACATTCAGTAGACGTTTAGTAGAGATACAGAAGATGGTCCTTAGTAGACTTTCATTTTACATTCGGCAGTACTTTCCCTTATCACTGTGAATCTTAATACATATACAATGAATACATGATCACTCCTCCCATTTTCCTCCTTTTCCAGGTTTTAGACCAGAAAGCAAAAGAAATATATATAATAGTGTCAAAGAGAGATTGCCACCTTCATGTACCATGGGAATAGCCATAAGTACCCTAACACAAAGCAAACTAGAGAAATTGAAGCACATCTCTCTACGTTTCCTTCTCTGTTTGTCTTTTATACAACCCTCTTTCAATCTAAAGCTGAATTTATGAGATTCTGATCACCGAAAAATATGTATAAACAGCTGGCAGAGACCTTCAGCTTGGCCAAAATGGTCTCGGTACTCTCTATATCTCAACAGGCTTTCAGCTTCATTATTATTCACGGCCAGGAGGAAAACATGATGGTTTGCAATCTGCAAATTTCTTTTACAGCACAAACTTAAGAAGGCCTGTGGAACTGTGATGGAAATACAGTAGCAAGTGAAAAACTATAGATGCTCCGAAATCCAAGCTATATGGCAAGCGCTGTCAAATTGTACAAGGCTGCCTGTATTATTGTCTTTACCACCTTTTTTGTGTCAACTGAATGAATTTTGATTTCGTTTTCCTTACCCAGTTTTCAAATAATCATTAAAAATTAAACAACATGGGAACAAGCCTTTTGTGATTACAGCCTTCACTCTCCAGCAACAAGCTGGATCTATGAATTTACGTACTATTGTAGATGTAAATTGCAAAAATTTTACATTCAACTATATTAAAACATCTATTCCAAAAAATGATTACCAGTTGTGAAAAGCAGACAGGCTTATCACTTGCTGTCAGTTGTTCATGTCTAGTTAAGCAATAATGTGCTAAAACTGCTCTTTTGTTTTGTGGAAGAATTTTGGCAATAGAAGAAATGAACACTCGTTTAATAAAAACTCAGGCTGCCTTTTGCTTTGATGGAGGAAGCAGCTGCCTGTTTTCATTTGCTGCAGAGCAGCAAAACCCATCAATATAATAAGCAGCTTAGATGCATCCATCCACAGCATCTGTAAGGATATAGGGCTATTCGCTCAAAACCAATCCTTGGTTTAATTTTAACAAAGATGTGTCTGACATATTTGAAAAATGCATTATAATAGCGTTTTGGTTTTGGGGTTTTTTTGTTTTTTTGAAATACTAGCAATTTCTCTTTTCTTTTTAAATACTTTCCACAGATTTATGAGAAGGGAAGCGGGTGTATCTGAGCGATGGGAATGATAAAACACACTGCAGCAACAATCTCCAATACAGGTCTCTCTCTCTCTCTAAGAAAAATGCAAACATGGAACATTAAGAGCTTGCTTGCTACTTCATATTCTCTTTTCCTCTCTTCAAAATTGTGGGGGGGGGAGCCTTTAAGCCTATTGATATTGTTTGTGCAACACATACAGAGGCAGACGGAAAAGCACAAGACTATGAAACAATAACCAAAAATATGAAGGGTTGCATACTTTGCTCCAGTTCTTTTGTTACGTTAGCAATTGTAATTACGTGACTCATTATCCCCAAATATATTTGCAATTTGTTTCAAACTGACAGTTTTAACTGCGAAGTTTGAGCAAAGGATAAAGAACCACCCCACACAGCAACTTTCAGCAGCAAAACGGAAGAAAAATCACACCATGCTACTCAGTTCTGAAATACATACAGCTAGAGCCTGTCAATGAAACATTCATGTATGTATTTTACTTCTTCTATTGTCCATCAACTTAAATTTCACTTGGAGTTGTTATGCTGTACATTTAAGCTATTAAAATTCTGAGATGTTATTATTTTTGTGCTGTCCAATATTCTAAGACCTTTCTAAGCTGAGCTTTTAGATGATTTGCACATTAACGGAGAAGTCAGATAATTCTTAATCCTCCTTTTTCAGATCCAATAATGGATAAGGAAGCATCTTAGCATGATCAACTAGCAATCTGCCTAGCTAGAGTGGTAGTATACCTGAATTTAGGATTAGCCATTGGTTTCCCCCCCCATAATATCTGATTTAAATGAGCACTCATTTTGAGAAGTGAAGTGGGAATGTTTTCTATGATAGCTAAAGTGATAGCTGTTTCCATTTAAACATGCAGTCATGAATTCTAGGTATGCTTGTTCACATTCTGTGCAGAGAATTCTGCAGAGTAACAAGAATGTCTTAAAGCATTCAGGTAAATAACTACTTTCCTTACCTACAATCCTAATAGCTGATGAATACAGTTCCAATTATTTAAATCCTGGCCAAACAGACATCTAACTTTTCAAATTTACTGGCTTTTCCCTTTGCACCTTCATTTTTGGAGGCAATAAATGGTAAATAATACTCCCTATTGTGCACATAGGGTTGTGTTCTAATCGCATCCCCCCCAAGTGTAAGTCAAATATTGTTTCCGACTAACTACGATCTAGCAACAGGGATACATGCACAGAAATAGGCTTTATTTATACAAATTTATAGGGACGCGGGTGGCGCTGTGGGTTAAACCTCTGTGCCTAGGACTTGCTGACCGAAAGGTCCGCGATTCGAATCCCTGCGGCGGGGTGCGCTCCTGTCGCTCAGTCCCAGCTCCTGCCAACCTAGCAGTTCGAAACCACCCTCGGGTGCAAGTAGATAAATAGGGAGCGCTTACTAGCGGGAAGGTAAACAGTGTTCTGTGTGCTGCGCTGGCTCGCCAGATGCAGTTTGTCACACTGGCCACGTGACCCGGAAGTGTCTCCAGACAGCGCTGGCTCCTGGCCTATAGAGTGAGATGAGCGCACAACCCTAGAGTCTGGCAAGACTGGCCCGTACGGGCAGGGGTACCTTTACCTTTACCTTAAACAAATTTATAATCCACTTTTAGGGAGCTCTTCACAAAGTAGCTTACACATCCATAAAAAAGTGCATTGATCTGTTGCAATGGGGGTTTCAGCAGCCTGCTCTATGTTTGGGACTTGGATCAAGCAACCTGGCTACAAGCAACCAGGTACAGCCATCAGGCACAGGTTGGTAAATTATCATTGTGAAGGACAGAGCGAAGCCTCTTGAGTAAGATGGGAGCACCCTAGATGCTCTTTTTTCTCATGCCAAATGACACTTATATTCTCCTGCCCCATAAAGTCTGTTAGTATCGTTAGCGCAGTAATAATCATACAGTCTTCTCCTATGCTCTCTTTCTAGACTGTGGCTAAAGTCCATATACAGCAATAGATGAGATCTCAATCCTATGTGGAAAAGGGAACACAGTCTTCTTGCTCGGCATAGCAGCCATGGAGCTAGCCAACTTTACTCATGTTAGTTGCCTCAGTGGCTGGGCGAGGGGCTTTAAGTCTTGAGTATTTGGAGATGAGCAGCTCTAGTTTGCTGAGCTTCACATAAGCCTCTTCTCATCCCTAAATCTCTGCTCCATATACAAACTGGTGTTGGAATAATAATAATGATAATGATAATAATAATAATAAACACCCTCCTCTAAAGTATGATAACGATAATAATAATAATAAACACCCTCCTCTAAAGTAGCAAATTGGGTATCTTCCTAAGGTCACCTTAGTTGGCCATTTACACATCTGAATATAAGTGTGTGTGTTCCAGTCATGACAAAGAGGTAAAATGTATTGATGCCTTAAACAATTGTGCCCTAGAACACTAAGCAACCCTAGACGTAAACTTAAGTGGTGTCCATGTGTGAGATATAAGTGTGTTGAACCATTGGCTAACAAGGGAGTCAAAGGTGTGCTAAAGGAGGTCATGGAGATTTCAGAGACGCTGAATGAATGCTTTGCTTCTGTTAGCGGAAGGTCTACCTCTTTTTTAAATCGGAACCAGTGAAGGTGGTGAATGTCCTGTGTGAGTGCCTGGAGGCGGTTGGAGGATGGATGGCAGCTTACGGATTGAGGTTGAATCCTGACAAGACAGAAGTATTGTTTCTGGGGGACAGAGGGCAGGCAGGTGTGGAGGACTCCCTGGTCCTGAATGGGGTAACTGTGCCCCTGAAGGACCAGGTCTGCCTGAAATAGCTTTTGCAGTAAGTAAGTCTGAGGACCTGAGGCAAAGAGTGGTGACCTAATAGGCAAAATAAAAACTGACTGGGTCCAGATGGCATCCACCCAAGGGTTCTCAAAGAACTCAGTGTTAAATTGCTGATTGTCTAACAAAAATATGTAACCTAAGGACTGCAAAGTGGCCAATATAATGCCAATTTATAAAAAAAGGAATCCAGGGTAGATCCTGGAAATTACAGCCTGGTTAGGTTGTCTGTCCTGGGAAAACTGGTGGAAAATATTGTTAAAGATAAAACAACCAAGTATATAGAAGAGAAAGCCTCGTTGAAGCAGAGACAGCATGGCTTCTGTGAGAGTAAGTCCTGCTTCCCTAACCTATTAGAGTTTTGTGAGAGAGTGAACAAGCAAATAGATACATGTGATTTGGTTGACATAGTGCACTTTTAAAAAGCTTTTGACAAAGTACCTCACCAAAGACTCCTGAATAAGCTTAGCAGTCATGGAATAAGAAGAGAGCTCCTCTTCTGGATCAAGAACCGGAGTAGAAATAAATGGAGAGTTTGCCCAATGGAGAGATGTAGAAAGTGGGGGCCCCAAGGATTGGTATTGGGATCTGTGCCTTTAATCTGTTCATAACCCATCTAGCGTTAGGGGTGTGAGTAGTGTGGTGGCCAAGTTTGCTGATGATACTAAACTATTCAGAGTCGTGATATATATATGTATAAAAAAGGATTGCAAAAACTTGCAAAATGACTTCTCCTAAATGAGTAAATGAGTAATAAAATGGCAAATGTAATCCATTGTAAACAAGCATAAAGTGACTCATTTCAGGACAGAAACATATTAATTTCACATGTACACTCATAGGATCCAAAACGGCAGTGACTGACCAAGAAAGAGACCTTGGGGTTAGTCAGTGCTAAGAAAGCATTAGAGGAAATTGAAGAATTTGGACAAGTAGCAGGTTTTAAATTAAACAGAAAAACAGACATTAACAGACAAGATACTAAGCTTTTCCTATATGCAACAACCGCAGCAAGAATTTTATTAGCGCAGAAGTGGAAACGAGGAATTACCAACAAAGGAAGAATGGCAATTGAAGTTAATGGAGTATGCGGAACTGGCCAAAATGATGGGAAGAATCCGAGAACAGCAGGACCAGAAGTTCATCAAGGACTGGACTAAATTTTTAAATTATTTGAAAGACAACTGTATTCAATCAAACACATTGGTAGGATTGCAAGAAGCTTTGTAAGGAAAGGTATAAAAATCACTGCAGAGAAGAATAAGAAAATATAATGCTTTGATGTTTTTGATTTGAAAGCAATGGTTAAGTAGTGAAAACGCAGAAATTTGAAATGAAAGACAGAAAATCATAAGGAAGGTCTGAAGGAAATCATGGTCAAATTGTATAATATAAGAGGAGAGATTGTAATGGAAAGCATTATTGTAAAATTAATAAAAATGATATGGCAAAAAAAGAAAGAGACCTTGGGGTCATAGTGTATAGTTCAGTGAAGATGTTGACCCAGTGTGCGGTAGCTATGAAAATGTATTTTCCATTCTAGGCTTCATTGGAAAAATAAGCCTGCCAATAGCATAACATGGCTATACAAATCTACGGTGTGACTGCATTTAGAATACTGTATACAGTTCTGGTCACCTCATGTCAAAAAGGATATCTTAGAGTTTGAAAAGGTTCAGAAGAGGGCAGCCGGAACGATTAAGGAAATGGAGTAACTCACATATTAGGAAAGGTTGCAGCATTTAAGTCTGACTGTCTAGACAGATGACTTAATGATTTTAATGCCTGTTGTAGCAATTGTAACGTGCTATGCCAGATGCTATGTGGTTTTTAATTGTATTTTCATTGCTTCTTTTATGTAGTATATTGTATTAAAAATTGCAATACAAACTTTAATACAATAAAATACAATTAAAATTAATATGAATATTTAATATAGGCATGCCACAGACCACCTGAATAAAGCTCTACAGACCACGGTTTGGGAATCCTTGGTTTAGAGAGTTCTTAAATTCCAGAAGGTATGCTTTAGTACACTTAACATTAGCTAGAAGATACTACTGTACGTACTTCCCATCATTCTAAGGAACTCAGAGCAGTGTATGCTGTCACTTTCTCCATTGATCCTCACCACAATCATGTGTGGTAGACTGCCCTGAAACCGAAATTCATGGCTGACTGTCAAAGTAAATGTGATAGTAGAAGACAAGTATTAAACCATTATTAAAGGCTTGACTCATTCATCGTATCAATAATAAGTTAAGCCAAAGTAGTCTGGGTAGATGAAGGGCCAAAATAGAATAGCAGTGGATTGCAGTGTGAGTGAAGGGCTTTTAAAATGCTTCGCTCCCATGCCAACATCTCAATGAAGATTGTTCACTCCCACCTGCTACTGGTGTTAGGTGAGAAGCTGCCACTGGTGCCAGTAGCAACTTCTTTCCCAGTGCAAATGACAGTTTTGAAGAGGGGGTTGTTAGGAACTTGGAATCAGGTAGAAAGATCAACTAGTTATGCTGTTGTCCTGATCTTAGGTGATCCCCACAGCTGCCATTTAACACTTTCCTTAAAAGATCGGCCACACTGTACTTTTAATACAATGCATAAAGGTAAAGGTAAAGGGACCCCTGACCATTAGGTCCAGTCGTGGCCGACTCTTAGGTTGCGGTGCTCATCTCGCTTTATTGGCTGAGGGAGCCGGCGTACAGCTTCCGGGACATGTGGCCAGCATGACTAAGCCGCTTCTGGCGAACCAGAGCAGCGCATGGAAACACCGTTTATTTTCCTGCCAGAGCAGTACCTATTTATCTACTTGCACTTTGACGTGCTTCAAACTGCTAGGTTGGCAGGAGCAGGAACTGAGCAACGGGAGCTCACCCCACCGCGGGGATTCGAACCGCCAACCTTCTGATCGGCAAGTCCTAGGCTCTGTGGTTTAACCCTCAGCACCACAATGCATAGCTTGGCCCAAAGAAGTGGCTACTTAACTCTTTCCTTGGAAATCAGTTTTCAGCACAAAATTGCTCTATCCAAGCTGCTTTTCCACCCTTGGAGGGAGATGTAGAAGACATGGGAATTCTGTGTTTCCCCAGCAAGAAAGATGGTTGGGGAGAGTAGCTTTTGAGCTGAAAAGAGACAGGCGGGAGAGAATTAAGCAGCATCTATCTGCAAAATCTCCCAGACCTGGAAGGAAGATTCACTGAAGATAGCAAACATACATAGGATTGCATAGTTACAGGTTGCAATCCTATACAGTACATGTCTACTCAGAAGTAAGTCCCATTGAATTCAGCAGGGTTTACTCCCAGGTAAGTGGATATACGATTACAGACTCAGCATCCACTGAGGCTGCTTCATTTTTTTCTTTAGGATTCAAAAAAAAAAAAAAAGAATCGCACTGACTCTCAGTTACAAAAAAAGCATTATTTTCCACATTATAGCTTTACAAGCCTGGAAATGTAAAACATCTCGCTGTATGTGTTGTTTTTTAAGTTAGCCGTAATTCCTAAAAGGTGGGAGCTGAATTATGCTCTGATCTTTAGTCAAACTAAGCCCCCTGATCTATTGACTGAACTGCAGTTGCACTAACTTGAAATATGGTCCCTCAAATGTTTAAAGGCTGAATGTGATAATTTAACCTTCTATGTTCTTTTCCATAGTGATTATATATAATGTATATTGCAGAATCAGGCTTTCGAATTCCTTGCCATCTTAGAAACACACTCTGAACTCTAGCGATAGCAGAGTGTATGACTCCTTATTTTATACAGATCTCATCCCCATAAGGTCGTGGAATATTATGATACCCTTGTGTACCTCAAATATTTAGCAGACAAGATCATTTGACAGTTAGGTTATGCTTCTCTAAATGAGTTTCTGGTTTTAAAATGAAAAGATGGGTGTCCATTCTCCTGAAAAGTAAGCTCCTTTCTTCATGATTAAACAGACCTCTCTATTGCACTGTCATAAACTTTTCTGCTGTCGTTGAATTGATCCCCCTCTAATAATAGGGGAAATATTATTCCTATTAATTCTGACACTTTGGGTTCCATCTCTTGTAATTAGCAGCCAACAACAATGTTCCACACTGCTGTTTTGTGCTGAAAATTCAATCATAATAAATAATGAAAATTCTGTTGTTTCAGAGAGAGGATGGGGAAAAAATCAAGCAAAATATGTACAATTTGCACACACACACACACAAAACATGATATTGAAAAAGGTAATTTACTATGTATTCTTTTCTGAGACTATGTGGATTGTCTGCTGTCTGGAATAGGAATGAAATCTCGCCTTTGGTATTTCTCCGAGACTGTGATAGCTCAGTTGTCTGCCTCCAAAATGCCAAGATAGGGGAATCTCATCAACCAGAGACCAGCTACATGATGGGCAGTTAATAGATATATCAAACCTTAGGATATATGCTAAGCTGAAGAGATGATTGGTCGCTTGATATACTGATTGATTAGCATAGGGAGAATGGGTTTCTTCTTGACAACCTAAGATTATGCTTCAGCTAAGCTCAAATTGCTTACACCTCTTCTATTGGGTTTAAAATTACAGCCCTGTCATCTAAAACCTCTCTTCAATGAAATTTTTACCATATATAAAAATTAAAGGGGGGAAAAGAAAGTAGGAGTATTGGATAAGAGTAAATGGGAGAGATACATTTCCCACTACTGTTGTTGCTACCACTAGAAAAACCTGATAAGTAAATCCACTTGAGAGGAAAAAACACACACCATGCACTCAGCAAACTATCACAGAGCCCTATATAATAGTTTGGAGGAAGGAGGTGAAGGGGAGGAAGGAAAAGAGGTTCAGGATTCAAAGGAGGCTTCCAGGTGGAGCGATTGTCAGGCATCAAGCAGACTAATTCGCGGCACCCAAAACTTGTAAAATAGAAGAGCTGTGTCAAGACCCAGGCCAATTCCCGCTAGTCCAGGTGAACACCAGAAAATTAATAGCATCACACAGGAATCATATTCCAAATTGGTTTGTCTTCAGGGATTATAGAGCACAACTCTGCATAAAGTGCCCCACCCCACTATGAATTATATCCAACTATGCCATACAGTTGTACCTTGGTTTTCGAACAGCTTAGTTCACGAACAACTGGGAACTCGAATGTCGCAACCCCGGAAGTAGGTGTTTGCAAACTTTGCCCCGGAAGTTGAACATCTGGCGCAGCTTCTGATTGGCTGCAGGTCGCTCCTGCAGCCAATCGGAGGCCGCGCCTTGGTTTCCAAACGTTTCGGAAGTCGAACGGACTTCCGAAACGCATTATGTTCGAAAACCAAGGTACGACTGTACTCAGAGAACACACCCTGAATTAATGGACATGACTGAATTAAGTCAATTATCTCAATGTGTGTTCTCTCAGTAGTCATTAATAGTAATGGCTAACGTAGGTCCCTTAATTTCAGTGGGTCTACTCTGAGGGAAGTTTTGATACACAATCCCACGTCCTTAATTTTTGCTTGAAATATACTGGTATCAGGCTAGAGCTACACATTACAATGGCAGCACCATGTTCATTTTCTGTCAGCTTAGGGTGTCCTCATTACATAAACTCATAACCACAGAATTTGAAAGGGCGTTGTAGCACTGGTGGGAGGTGGGATGTACACTGTGATGTTTTCAGGGCATAGAGCAAGTTTAATTCTGCCTCACAGAAGATGAAACATTTTGGTGGCAGTGCCATGCCTATGGCACCACCAACACCACTGCTACTGTTAAAAATCAGGCAGGCCAAACCATGGAATAACATCATTGCATTATTGCAAGATAGGTAAGTCACCCGTGTGAAAAACTGCCAAATCACAGAAGGCTCCGAAACACAAAACCACAAATGTTAATATATCATATAAATATATGTAACAGTAAATTATTATTTTCCCCAAGCAAATACAGTGAACAGTGAATATCCAAAAATGTTTCTAGCAGAATTGGAGAACCACGTGTTTTTTGCTTGCTTGCTTGCTTATTTACTTATATTTGTTTTTTATACCACCCTTCATTGTAAGATCTCAGGGAGGTTCATAGTATAAAATACAGGATAAAAAAGTAAATAAGTAAAACAAAACCGCAAATGATAACCCCTCCCCTTCCTAATGTATGTATACATACATATATATATATATATATATATATATATATATATATATACACATACACACACACACACACACACACATATATATATATATATATATATATATATATATATATATATATATGCAGGTTTTGGTGTCTTCGGGTGTCTTCCCGTGTAAGAGTCGGGGTGTCTGTGCGACGTTTCGACGAGGTCTCACTCGTCATCTTCAGGCTGGTGCTTTCGGCTTCTTGTTACTGGAACAGAGCAGAGTCTGGTGTTTGAGTTCCTATAAATACTGTTGAGGGGTGTGGTGTATAGCCTCCAACGTTCTGGGCAGAGAGGAAGTTCCTAGATTAGTGTGCCTTTTCTTCTTTTGTTCCTTAATTACTTGAGGGATATCTTGGGTGATTTCATGAGTGATATTCTGAATACCACTGGGTGGGTCATTAAGTGTAGATTAGTTGCTAAAGCTTTCGTGTCTTGACCTCTTGAGCTTGTGAAGAGTTTTTCTGAGAAGATGGCTGTGCTGCATTTAGTTGTGCTCTGTTCCAGTAACAAGAAGCCGAAAGCACCAGCCTGAAGATGACGAGTGAGACCTCGTCGAAACGTCGCACAGACACCCCGACTCTTACACGGGAAGACACCCGAAGACACCAAAACCTGCATTCCTGTACCCGTGAAAATCTACGAAAGCATATATATATATATATATATATATATATATATATATATATATATATAAATTTTATATATATTTATTACATGGAAAAGGGAGCAGAACGATACAGGGTTTTCCTGCCCTGCTCATAAACATAATATTATACCACTTATTCATATATTTCCATTAGAGATTATTTTTCTGTACATATGTGTTAAAAGATTTGCCCAGTTTCTATTATGCACAGCTAAATAGGACACCAGTGAAATTAAAGAAAAATAAAATAACTTTTCTAATCTTTGGTTCTGTTACTTTGAAGCATGCCCTGTTCCCCTGCCTGATCAAATAAGGATTTGGTTGTAATCTAACACGGGCTAAGTAGTTCATTGAGAATGTTAAAATCTGCATTAATAAACAGGACTGGGCTTCTCAGATTTTTGGCCCCTCCTTTCCTTTTGCTATCTGCTATGAGCGGTAGGGGATCAGCTGCAACTCAAATCCCCAGCTGAACAACCCAAATACAACCGAGTGAGCAGACTTAAAACAAGGCCATTTATTGGTGCCTGTTATGCAAACAAAGCATTCAAGTCTTCGAAACAGATGTCAACTGAAGCATATGCTTACTGTAAACTGGAATCTGATTCTCTTTATAAAAATAGACTTAAATGGGCCTTCAGAGACCAGCCTGCCTCTTGTTGTATACCACTGCCGAACTCAATTCTGTCATAAGCCTTTCAAAAGATGAATAGTCTGATATCCAAGGGCAAAAGTAGAAAAGCAAAAAGAGAGAGAAATAAATGAAATAAAAAAATAATAATAATGGAAATAAATGATAACATGTTGGAGCAGTTCCCAGAAGCAATTTTACAGATTTCCTTTAAAAACACAAGACAGGAAGTTAAAAGCTTAGCGCAGGTCACCCATGGCATGTTGAGTTATCATTTTATACCACTTAGGGTGAAAAAGGGACTCAGCGTTCAGGTGGCAAGTTTAGTACAGTGCTTGCCTCTCTCTCTCCGCCCCAACCCCCCCGCCCCGCTTACCTCTTCTCACATTTTGATGCCTTTTAAATGTCACTTATTTTACATGAGGCAGTTGGTGGAGACATGAGTCAACAGCAATCAGAACCATTATCCCCTGCAGCGAGCCCTGGTCCTAATGCATTATGACACCTTAGCTGGCCAGCCACCGATTTACCTTTCTGCTTCTTAGGGAATTAAGTGGCATCATGTGAAAATGGTTGTGATATGAACAGCATGGGCATAACTGGTATTAAATTTACCTCTCAGCCTAAGTGAATTTTCCTCACATGTGACTAATCAAAATGAAAGCTGTGGACACAGGCAGATACGGCCAGCACTCCTCCACCCCTGGGACCGGGGCTATTTTGTTTTATCTCTTTGTACAAGCTGGCAGAAGTTTAAAGTGAAGGGGATAATCCAGTGCTGGTGTCTTTATGAAATAACATCCTTACATGAAGAGGCTTTTAACTGTCTGTCGCCGTCTTGCCTCCCTCCCTCTCTTTTTTGCCAAAAAAAGAAGAAGGAAAAGGGGGGGGGGAGTGTGACAATCTCATTTTGCTGAGCACCCTCCCATGAAAAGAGAAAATAATAGCCATAATAGCTATGGCTAGTACTGACCTTACACAATCCATTATCCACTAAACACTTTAAAAGTCAGTTTTACATACGCTTGGGGGGGGGGGAGGAATTATAGAAGTATCCTGAGAGCTGATGATGACGATTTACTAAATTTGGCTTTGCTTTGAAACCTAGTTACCGGATCTCTCAAATCCATATATGTCCGTGCCATTCCTGAAAAGCAGAACAAAATGTCCTTGTTTCAAAACAACAGCTCTCCTTGAAAGGGAAATGGGTAGCAGTGAGAAAACACTTTTCAGAAAGCAAAAGCATACATACAGTAGTGACGCAACCTGCCTCGCCGTGAATGTTCCTCAACATAAATACAAAAGGATGCTGAAGTCCACCAGTATTTTTGGAATAGCTGACATTCAGACGATAAAGAAGTAGTGCTTTACTAGCATTTAGCGGCGGTTGGAAGGTGCCAAAGAAAGTGCAGCCACAGCAATTATCATCCTGCACAGTCAAAGGAATGTTTATTGACAGACAAGAATGCTATGAACCAACTGTGAATGTTACTGATAATACTTGCACAATGCTAAATTTCACTAGAATAGGCTAGCATATGCTTCATAGTGTATTTCCCAAGCTGTATTATTTAAAAGCAGTAAGGGCAGCATTGCAACCTTTTTTGCTTTCATTAAAGGGGGTGGGGAGCAAACTTGTTTGGACTCTATTGATCACAGTCTGTTACAAAATTCTAGCCATTTATTTTGTCAAATCATACAGCATCTATTTTGATGAATGAGTTGTTGACGTTCCTTGTGTTGCGATCTGTTAGCTAAAGGCTGTGGAAGATCAAACTTCTCCTTCAGCAATTGCTCTATTTATTAAAAAAAAAACAAAAAACCCAATTTTTTAAAAAAGCTCAACAACAACCCTAAAGATGGTTTATAAATTAGTAGGCAGTAAGAAAACCATTCTTCACCACAGTACAAAGAACATGATCCTCCAACCACTTTTTACTTCCATTGATTTCAAAGGGAAAGTATACCACTTTTCTGAAGCATTAAACAATTTTTAAAATCACATATTTCAAAAGCGAAAATACATGAGCATGCCCCAAAGCCACAAACTATTGGGGTTCAAAAACATATAACAGTAGTAGCTGCTTTTCATTTTGTCATACGCTAATTGGTGGCTAAAATGTATTAACTTGTCTAGGTTTTCCCAGTAGTGATGTATGGAAGTGAGAGCTGGACCATAAAGGAGGTTGATTGCCGAAGAATTGATGCTTTTGAATTATGGCGCTGGAAGAGACTCTTGAGAGTCCCATGGACTGCAAGAAGATCAATCCTATCCATTCTTAAGGAAATCAGCCTCCTGAAGCTGAGACTCCAATACCTTGGCCACCTCATGAGAAGAGAAGACTCCCTGGAAAAGACCCTGATGTTGGGAAAGATGGAGGGCACAAGGAGAAGGGGACAGCAGAGGACAAGATGGTTGGACAGTGTTCTCAAGGCTACCAGCATGAGTCTGACCAAACTGCGGGAGGCAGTGGAAGACAGGAGTGCCTGGCATGCTCTGGTCCATGGGGTTACCAAGAGTCGGGCATGGCTAAACAACAACAATCTTTTCATGACATTCTCTTCTGTAAGGCTCTTGCTGTCATTCACACTGTTCCTCAGGGTAATGTGGTCCTGCATTGTCAGAGGTTGGACTAGATGACCCTCAGGGTCCCTTCCAACTCTACAGTTCTGTGATTATATTATTCTAAGTCCACTTTATGCAGTTGGAAGGGAGATCATCTCAGCTGGAATAACTGGGGAGTTTCACGGAGGCACCTCTTCCTAAATTGCTGCCTATTCCCTCCACCCTTAATATAAAAATACCGTAACCCAGTATGGGGGAGCTGAGAGAGATTAATTCTTCAATATACCTAACTCTGACTGGGTTGAAATTTGCACACTATTTTACATTAAGAAACAGCAGCAATTCAATTCCCCAGATTATGTTGCTGTTGTTTAGTCGTGTCCGACTCTTCGTGACCCCCTGGACCAGAGCACGCCAGGCCCTCCTGTCCTCCACTGCCTCCCGCAGTTTGGTCAAACACATGCTGGTAGCTTTGAGAACACTGTCCAACCATCTCATCCTCTGTCGTCCCCTTCTCCTTGTGCCCTCCATCTTTCCCAACATCAGAGTCTTTTCCAGGGAGTCTTCTCTTCTCATGAGGTGGCCAAAGTATTGGAGCCTCAGCTTCACGATCTGTCCTTCCAGTGAGCACTCAGGGCTCCTTTCCTTAAGAATGGATACGTTTGATCTTCTTGCAGTCCTTGGGACTCTCAAGAGTCTCCTTCAGCACCATAATTCAAAAGCATCAATTCTTCGGCGGTCAGCCTTCTTTATGGTCCAGCTCTCACTTCCATACATCACTACTGGGAAAACCATAGCTTTACCTATACAGACCCCAGATTATAAATCCTTCTAAAATTGCACTTTCCCCTAAATATATTGTGGGATCACATGAGAGCCCATGGGCAATAGGTTTCAGAGAGTCAAGGCAAAATCTGAGAAGCCCCATATCAGCACTCACCAACCTTTCTTATGGATGGAACTGGGAGTAGAGCTGCCCCAGAAGAGGCAACCTGACTTTAAAACACACACAACAACAACACCCAAAAACTTTAAGCTAATACTAGGAGACATGTCCCCCCCCCCCCCGGTGATGCAACTTTAAGACTTTTATGAGACATTTGAAGACTGCCCTGTACATGTAGGTTTTTAATGTTTGAGGTTTTATTGTGCTTTAATACTTTGCAGGGAACTGCCCAGAATGGCTGGGGCAACCCAGTCAGATGGGTGGCATATAAAACAACAACAACCTAATCCTTGGACCCACCCATTTGCCAGTCTGTTTTGTTTTGCTGCTTGCCAGCCACTGGGAGTAAAACTTGGCAAGTCTGAAAATGAATGAAGTTTTCTATACATGTTTCTTAACCAAAAAAAAATGGATAGAATTTTTTATTTCCCGTTTCTGTTTTTTGGGAGCCAGGGGCCAGTTTGTCTTAGGCCACCCCGCTGGCAGCAGCAGTTTTCAGTTTGTCCACCACTGCTTTATACTGCAGAAGAAAGGCTGTGTTACTCATGACAAAATGTAGAAGGATGCTTAAAATCAAACAAGATCGTTGTGGTGTTAAGCAAAATCCTATGATACCTGACACCATGTTATTTAGTTATGTTAGACCTACAGAAGATTAGAAAATACTGATACACAACCGGACCACCTTTAAAATTTGATTACACACTAAGGAAGAGAGAGGGGTAATAATATACCCAACCTTTGTGGTCGGACAGAACTGTCTTCTTAGTCTGGTCTGACCTATTTGCTAGTGGGCTAGAGTGAAGCACCAAGTGCTATCATGCTGTTCCTTTAAAAACTAAACACTCATCATCTGTGGTAGGTATTGTATCATTTTTGAGTGAGCGGTAGTCAATGTCTGCAGCATAACTGTTCCAGGAAATCTCTTGCAAATGATTCTGACTAATCTTTTGTTCTCTGCTCTACCTACTTTATGAAAGGTGAAGCATGCCACAAACATATTCTATAGAGGGTGGGTTTTTTCCCCCAATAAGTGACTGCAGATATAAACTATCTGCTACCGTTTCCACTTGGGCCAGCACTAAGAGAATATTTTGACAAATTCAGAAACTGATATGCTGTCAGCTCCAGCTCCCGTGAAACTGAGAGCAGGGTAATGCAAGGCAAAAGTGGTTTGCAGTTAGCAAGAGCCAGCCTCCCTTAAGGCTTTTATAGGACTCATTGAGTTATCACATGGCCTTGCACTCTCTTACTGCTAAAGTGAGGCTTCCTGGGCTAGTAATGCTGGTCAGCTTGCAATCTCTTCTTTTGGCCAGAGCTTGGTGGTGGTACACAGGATGAATCCTGGCTTGGTATCCCTACATCTACCAGTCCAAGTACTGACCACTACTGATTTTGAACAGTGATGTACCTAGTTTAGTACCATGCCAGATTTGTTTAAAACGAGGAACAGGTCAGCAAAGTAGACAATCTTCACAAGCCGCGTTATCCAACGTCCTTTAACTGCAAGCAACAAAAAGAAGTCAAACAAAAACTCTACCCCCCCAACTTTGCTCTACCGCCCAAATTAGTAGAGTATGCAATAAAACATTTTTTTCTTATACAGACTAGCAAAGTACAATTGTGGGAGCATCCAGTGTTGACGGTGAGCGTGTCACAGTGTAAACAAGTGATCACTGGGAGCCCCATGTAAACAGTCCTGAGTTTTCTTTTTATATATAGAAAGAATGGGGTATGGGCATAGAAAAATAAATAAAACCTCTCCAGTCTCTTTTGTGTACATTCTTTGGTCATCAAAGAGAGCAGACTTTGAATTCATTTACACATGCAAAATCCTCCACACAATATGAACCAATACTTAACCCAAAGAGGTGTGTTTTGTATTGATGTCTATTTTTAAAAATATATATATATATATCTAGCTATCTATTTTAGGTTGCCCAGAAAACTTACATTATGGGGTGGCATACAAATGCCATAATCATAAAAATTAATTAATTAAATTAAGTGCAAATACTTCCATAACACACAGTACTGCAGCATAGTTATGGTGGTGGAGAAACCAAACAAATAGAAAAGGATTTGTGTGATATTTCTTTGCCTAATGTCTAACCTAGGCACCATGGACAGCTCCTCTGGAATGAAAAATTGCATAGATATGAAGGTTGTTTGATACGGTATATTTCTGCTTCAGGACCACATTCTTTCTTCATACAATGAGATGCATGCCTATGAACCTACAGTGGAAAACATACTCAACACATGAAGCAGAATGACAAAGCAAAGATATTGTGTTGTATATTTTACGATCTCCAGTCGTAAATCATGAGGGTGGTCCAGCACACTTCCTTGCGCGTGTGCCAGTTCCCTAGTTTAGCAGAGTAGCAATTGCATCGAAGGATCACGTTGCGCACAGACGATGGCAATAAATCACTCATGGAAGCAGTGAAACTCAGTCAAGCATTGTTTACTTGAAAGGTAATAAACAATCGTGTCAGTAAAAGAATATTTACAACTTTACTACTGCACAGATAGTAAGGCACACATCAGCTCTGCATGTTGCTTGTAAAAGAGCTCAGACCTGACTGCACACACCTAGCTCGCAGTTGTAGGAATTGTGCATGTCCACAGAGAAGAGCTCCACACCTTTTACAGACTACATTTGCACCAGTAGACTAAACAATCCTGCACTTCGATGCTTCAAGAATCTTCATGAATCTTCTCTCGGTCTCACACACTTATTCTAACATGTTGTTGTACTACAACTCCATTATCCCTGACCCTTGACCAGACTGACTAAGGCTAATGGGAGTTGGAGTCCAGCAGCAACTGGAGGGACCAAATTGGCCTAGTAGGAGATGCTGTTGTTGTTGTTGTTTAGTCGTTTAGTCATGTCCGACTCTTCGTGACCCCATGGACCAGAGTACGCCAGGCACTTCTGTCTTTCACTGCCTCCCGCAGTTTGGTCAGGCTCATGTTTGTAGCTTCGAGAACACTGTCCAACCATCTTGTCCTCTGTCGTCCCCTTCTCCTTGTGCCCTCCATCTTTCCCAACATCAGGGTCTTTTCCAGGGAGTCTTTTCTTCTCATGAGGTGGCCAAAGTATTGGAGCCTCAGCTTCAGGAGCTACATCATTCCAATTTCATGCCTAAGAGGCTGTGAGTAAACAAATGCACCAGCAATGATGGTAAACACTGGTGAAAAGTCACATTGCAGAAGGGTAGCTGCACAAGCATCCACATTCCAAAAACTGCAGTGTAACAAGACTGGGGAACTGGAGATCTGCAGGCTGTTTGGCTACACCTTTGTGAAGAGCACCCCATGTAGGGGTCGTCCAGCTTTTAAAGCTTGAAATCATGTGAGTATGCGCCCCCCACCCCATCACTGGAGGAAAAGATCCCCACCTCAGTCACCACTATACACTCACAGAGAGGAGCTCCTTTCACCTCTCCTTTGTTCAGATCTAATGGGACAGTGAGTGAACAGTCCGGGCATCCAATGAAATGTGGCCATTTTAAGGGCGTGTGTTCAGTGCTGGAGAGCCTGAGCCAGTGAAAGCAGGAATGGAAAAGAATAGTGAACAGTCTCTTGTGCACTGTGGAATTTTGAGGATCTATTTCATGAAAGAGTTACTAGAAACCCCTCCCATGTCTGCTGTTCAGTATGTGCACAGAACTGCATGTACAGGAGGGGATGATTCATATTATATACTCTGAATGCTCTTAATTGACTAAGCATATACTTTTCCTCTGCATTCCTGTTGCCAAGATGAAGTGACTAGGTACTAGAGCAGGTGGGAGGGGTACAGAAGCATTGGAATGAAAGAAAAAATAGCAAGGGTACTAATTCAGTCCCAAAAGAAGAAATATAACAGCTTTTAAGAATTGCTTAAATAGTTGTATCAATTAAAAAAAAAAGAATTGCTTAATTAGGAATTGCTGGACTGATGGAATATTCTAAAATTGCCAAAATGACAATTCTTAGCCGGGGGCGGGAATGATTGTTGAATTGAAGCAAAACATAGTGTGAACCCTGTGGTATTTTGTGAATTAGCTGAGTCACCTACATTTCATTATGAGTCCCCTCACCACAGGAGCTAGAGAAATCAATTTGCTTTACTACGGTTATCGAATGCAAGCCACACATACAAATAAAAATAATGCTTAGTACAATCATGTTCAATTTAAAATATATGAAAACTTCCCCTACCTACCCCCTATCGTAAGATGCATCAATGACTGTAGTAACATATCCCAATCACTTTTTGCAGAAAGGCTATTCCAGAGCAATAGTGTTAAGTCATGCCTCAATGCTAAAAACAGCAATGTACCATCCCATTCATTTCACGGTCATTTTGCACAAGTATAGGTTATGGGTTTTCAGTATTAGATTAATTCATTTTAAAAACTTGAGTTCAACAAAAAAATCTGAAACTGTGGAAGTCTTTTGGAAACTCCCTGACTTCAGACACACACTTCTATAGTAAGAATAAAACATACCAAAATATACATAAAATATAACTCTTACGGACAAAGAAAACAGACAATGGGACATATGGCTTGTTGAGTACTGTTTAATTTATACTAGATATAAATTCACCCCTGCTAATAAAATATTATGCATGTTTCTTTTAAAGATCTAGAGAACTTAATGATCAATAACTGCAGCTTGAACAAAATGGATTACTCTGCATCTAAATCTGGATATGTACAATTCAAAAGATCAAAAGAAGTTCATCTGCAGATTTTAAGCTTTAAATTAGAGTCCATCCTCTAATAGCATTTGTAGTCCTTCATGCTACCAGAGGAAATCAAATCCTATGCCTCAGGGCACAAGCAATGTGCTGTAGGGGTAAGGAAGGTATTCCCCATATGTAAGCATTGCACAATTGTCTGTGTGTAACAAAGGTTTCTGCTTTTCTCCATAGCATCAGGTGTTGGGCAGTGCTGGAGGCAGGATACTCAGCTTGACAGACTGCTGCTCTGATCTAGTGTGACAAACACGATGCTCTTATGAAAAGAAAATGTATGAGCAGATCCTGAGATCCCTGATTAGCACCTGCTTTGGTTTTTATATTGCTTTTGCAGCGACTGAAACAGCTCAACATTTTGCTATTTTGATATTTTGCTAAAACCACTCTTGTACAAATGCACATCAGATCAGATGCACATGACCTGCAGATTGTTGAGCGCAGTGACTTAGTAATGATTATTTTATTGTCCATTCTCTGCCCCATATTGTTGATTAGCCAGAAGCCAATATATGTGATTCATTTCTCTTTAGTTTTGTAAATTGGAGATGGTACACCTAGCTCCTTAGAATACTTTTTAGATCATATATCTAGATTGAAGATGTGCCGACCAAGGCAATGTATATTTTCTTCTGCATTTTGTGAAGACTTGGCTCAGCACAGATTAACACCATAACAGCCCACTGGGTGAAACCGAGGCTCTACGTAGCCATCTCTGAGATGCCCACACATAAGGCATGAAGGCAGCAAAACATCTGCTGTAGTAAATCAGCTCATGAAAAGGACCACTGCACCTGTACAACACAACCTCTGCCAAACAAAATGTTGAATCAGTGTCCAGGTACACTCCCAATAAAGCTGGGATTGGTCCTAACTATCTAATTAGAATTAATCAAGTGACAATTCTGGGCTTACACCTTTAAAATATATGTTAGGAGTAATGTAAGTTACCCCTTCATGGATCACTGCCTTGCCATGGCGAAGGGGCTTGAATAACTCAGAGAAGCTATGAGCTATGCCGTGCAGGGCCACCCAAGATGGACAGGTCATAGTAGAGAGTTTTGACCAAACGTGATCCACCTGGAGCAGGAACCGGCAAGCCACTCCAGTATCCCTGCCAAGAAAACTCCATGGACAAAGGCAACAGGCATATAAAAGTTATGACGCTGGAAGATGGGCCCCTCAGGTCGGAAGGCGTCCAACATGCTACTGAAGAAGAGCGGAGGACAAGTACAAGTAGATTCAGAGCTGATGAAGCGGCTGGGCCAAAGCCGAAAGGATGCTCAGTTGCGGATATGCCTGGAAGTGAAAGGAAAGTCCAATGCTGTAAAGAAAAATATTGCATAGATATTTATAACCTGGAATGTAAGGCCCATGAACCTTGGTAAGTTGGATGTGGTCAAAAATGAGATGGCAAGAATAAATATTGACATCCTGGGCATCAGTGAACTAAAATGGACTGGAATGGGTGAATTCAGTTCAGATGACCATCATATCTACTACTGTGGGCAAGAATCCCTTAAAACAAATGGAGTGGCCCTCATAGTCAACAAAAGAGTGACGAAAGCTGTACTGGGATGCAATCTCAAAAATGATAGAATGATCTCGATACGAATCCAAGGCAGACCTTTTAACATCACAGTAATCCAAGTTTATGCACCAACCACTGGTGCTGAAGAAACTGAAATTGACCAATTCTATGAAGACTTAAAACACCTTATAGAAGTGACACCAAAGAAGGATGTTCTTCTCATTATAGGGGATTGGAATGCTAAAGTAGGGAGTCAAGAGATAAAAGGAACAACTGGCAAGTTTGGCCTTGGAGTTCAAAACGAAGCAGGGCAAAGGCTAATAGAGTTCTGCCAAGAGAACAAGCTGGTCATTACAAACACTCTTTTCCAGCAACACAAGAGATGACTCTACACATGGACATCACCAGATGGGCAACATCGAAATCAGATTGATTATATTCTCTGCAGCCAAAGATGGAAAAGCTCTATACAGTCAGCAAAAACAAGACCTGGAGCTGACTGTGGCTCAGATCATCAGCTTCTTATAGCAAAATTCAAGCTTAAACTGAAGAAAGTAGGAAAAACCACTGGTCCGGTAAGATACAATCTAAGTCAAATCCCTTATGAATACACAGTGGAAGTAAGGAACAGGTTTAAGGATTTAGATTTGGTGGACAGAGTGCCTGAAGAACTATGGATGGAGGCTTGTAACATTATACAGGAGGCAGCAACTAAAACCATCCCAACAAAAAGGAAATGCAAGAAAGCAAAGTGGCTGTCCAACAAGGTATATTGTCTCCCTGCTTATTTAACTTATATGCAGAATTCATCATGCGAAAGGCTGGACTGGATGAATCCCAAGCCGGAATTAAGATCGCCGGAAGAAATATCAACAACCTCAGATATGCAGATGACACAACCTTGATGGCAGAAAGTGAGGAGGAAATAAAGAACCTTTTAATGAGGGTGAAAGAGGAGAGCGCAAAATATGGTCTGAAGCTCAACATAAAAAAAAAACGAAGATCATGGCCACTGGTCCCATTACCCCCTGGAAAATAGAAGGGGAAGAAGTGGAGGCAGTGAGAGATTTTACTTTTTTGGGCTCCATGATCACTGCAGATGGTGACAGCAGTCACGAAATTAAAAGACGCCTGCTCCTTGGGAGAAAGGCGATGGCAAACCTAGACAGCATCTTAAAAAGCAGAGACATCACCTTGCCAACAAAGGTCCGTATAGTTAAAGCCATGGTTTTCCCAGTAGTGATGTATGGAAGTAAGAGCTGGACCATCAAGAAGGCTGATCGCCGAAGAATTGATGCTTTTGAATTATGGTGCTGGAGGAGACTCTTGAGAGTCCCATGGACTGCAAGAAGATCAAACGTATCCATTCTGAAGGAAATTAGCCCTGAGTGCTCACTGGAAGGACAGATCGTGAAGTTGAGGCTCCAATACTTTGGCCACCTCATGAGAAGAGAAGACTCCCTGGAAAAGATCCTGATGTTGGGAAAGATGGAGGGCACAAGGAGAAGGGGACGACAGAGGACAAGATGGTTGGACAGTGTTCTCGAAGCTACAAACATGAGCCTGACCAAACTGCGGGAGGCGGTCGAAGACAGGAGTGCCTGGCGTGCTCTGGTCCATGGGGTCACGAAGAGTCGGACACGACTAAACAACTGAACAACAACAATGTAAGTTAAGTGGTTGCTGTGGGTTAAACCACAGAGCCTAGGACTTGCCGATCAGAAGGTCGGCGGTTTGAATCCCTGCGACAGGGTGAGCTCCGGTTGCTCGGTCCCTGCTCCTGCCAACCTAGCAGTTCAAAAGCACGTCAAAGTGCAAGTAGATAAATAGGTACCGCTCCAATGGGAAGGTAAACGGCGTTTCCATGTGCTGCTCTGGTTCACCAGAAGCGGCTTAGTCATGCTGGCCACATGACCCGGAAGCTGTACGCTGGCTCCCTCGGCCAATAAAATGAGATGAGCGCCGCAACCCCAGAGTCGGTCACAACTGGACCTAATGGTCAGGGGTCCCTTTACCTTTACCTAAGTTAAGTGGTTAATGTGCATAACAACTGGCCATTGTTCACATTCATGGAGAATGTGGAAATAAACTGTCTAAGAAAATGGAATTGTGAGCGTTTCTCTGCCATTATGCATAATCTCCAAAAGGCCTTGAGGAATGTGCATCCCAGTCCTGGAGGGCACATGGATGACCGCAGAGGGAAGACTAGGAAGAAGATGTCCTGTTGCACGAGTAGAAGTCCATTTCACTGACACCACTGGATATCATTCTATAAAGTCAAAACAAATCTAGACATAGGTTTTATTGATTTATCCGTGTGTCTCCATTTTTCTCTTTTCAACAAATATTCTGAATATTAATTTAACATTCATGCATTTGTTTCAAAGGCCGCCATTGCTAGGTGTTCATTGTGCTAATTTTATTTAGTTTATTTATAGCTTTTGACATTTTCCTAGAACAAAGTGCCTTGTTCCTGGTCTCACTGTGAAAGTCATAAATGGCTAGAATTGTAATGCCCATTATTGTTAAAATTCATTGTTAACAAATGACATTAACAAAAGAAAGTGAACACGCTCCAGTGGTGCTGTTGCTTCCAGCAAAAAGCAATTTCATGTCAACAAGCAGTTCACCTATGTTTTATGAGAACAATCAGCTAACTATCTGTAAGCAAAATCATGTGCTTACATAAATATAAATTCCTATTCTATTTAGTGTTTTCTAGTAAGCCATTAAAAGCTCACTAGAGCCAGTGTGGTGTAGTGGTTAAGAGCAGCAGATTCGTAATCTGGGGAACCGGGTTCGCGTCTCCGCTCCTCCATATGCAGCTGCTGGGTGACCTTGGGCTAGTCACACTTCTCTGAAGTCTCTCAGCCCCACTCACCTCACAGAGTGTTTATTGTGGGGGAGGAAGGGAAAGGAGACTATTAGCCGCTTTGAGACTCCTTCGGGTAGTGATAAAGCGGGATATCAAATCCAAACTTCTTCTTAGCTATGAAAAAAGTGTTTTTGAAGAAGATTTGGAAGTCACCAGTCCTTTAATGAAATCAACAGGAAAATCTCTATAGGGATGTGGTGCCAGGGAGAGGGAATGAGAATAGATAGGAAGGAAATATGACTGTGTTCCAAGAAGGTTGCAAAAGAACTTCTAAAACGTTTAACCACTCTTTGAGAAAAGGTGTCTAAGGCTGCAATGCTGTGCTGAGTAGTTAAGTCTGCTGAACAAAATGTGCTTCTGAACAAACAGGATCAGGTTCTACATTCCACAGGGATCTAAGCTCAAATAAAATGATACATACACACTTAACAATGCAGAGCCAAGATTACCATAAAGGTGGCATATCCCTGAAGAATATACAGAAGCTTCTGCTTCTGTACAAACTTCCTATTGTCTCAGGGCAGTAAATCAAGGTACAGTGGCACCTTGGTTCTCTAATGCCTTGGTTCCCAAATGCCGAAAACCCAGAAGTAAGTGTTCCAGTTTTCAAACGTTTTTCAGAAGCCGAACGTCCAATGCGGCTCTCGGCTAATGTTTCCGGGGCGCCTGCACCAATCAGAAGCTGTGCCTTGGTTTTTGAAGTTTTGGAAGTCAAACAGACTTCCAGAACAAATTAAGTCTGGCACTTTTATTTTTGCTATTTATTTTGCATTTTTGTTTTTGAAGCTTTTTTGGTTAATTTGTTTTTGTGACTGTGTGGAACCCAGTTCAGCTACTGATTGATTGATTGTGCGACTGTGGAAATGGATAAAAGCCCCTCCATCCAAACAATGTCTATCATCAGTGCAGGTAAGAAAAAATAATAATTTTAATTGTTATCATATACAATACTGTCTTATTTATTTTATAGTACAGTACATTGATTATTGCTTTCATTTTCTGGATCAATGGTATCGTTAGATAGTAAAATTCATGTTAAATTGCTATTTTAGGGGTTGTTTTTAAAAGTCTGGAATGGATTAATCCATTTTGCATTACATTCTGTGGGAAAGCGCACCTTGGTTTTGGAACGCTTTGGTTTTGGAACAGACTTCCAGAAAGGATTAAGTTTGAGAACCAAGGTACCACTGTACTTAGACTTATAAAGTCCTGATGGGTTTGGGCCCAAGAAACCTAATAGACTGACCACATGGACCGACCTAGACCATGAAATCATCACCTGAGGCTTTTCTTGTCAATGCATTTCTACTGGGAATAAGTTTTGGTTCATTCTATGGTGTATATCCCCTTTTCACATTCCACTGAGAAGTCATGTCGGTTTTCTGCTTTTAGTAAATAGAAGGTGATATGAAGTTCAAGCTAAGGCCTTGCTATCCAGAGTTGGAGTATGAATGGGCTCAAGAACAGCCCTAAGCTAGATTGTCCTCCAGACCACCATGTTGTAATAACAGAGGCAATGGACTCTCCTATAAAACGTGCTCCTTCCACTCAGTCTCAGCTGAGAACATGAAGCAGCACTGCATATATACATGGACGGGGGCATTGCTGTTTGCCTGTGCTCCCGAAACTCAGTAGTTAAGCCTGCTGCAAATTTTCAATCTACAATTCAATATATATATAAAAGTTTTTGAAGTTGCAAGACTGCAAGATCGGAGCTGAAACTCACCACTTATATACCATTGTTGCATCCTGGGTTGACACTATGCAGAATTTACACTATAAATGAAGGGTGCTTTCAAAGAAGTTAATGGTGTTACTCAAGCTTCACACTGTGCATGAAAGGAAAATGTAGCAAAAAGAAACTATTTACATGAGAGGGAAAATTATGGTGTAGATGAAATCATGCTATATTGTAGAAGAAAGGCGTTTATAGGATATAATTATGTCAAAGCACATATCTTTAGTATTCTGTAGAACTGGACTATACTCTAAATAATTATGTTTTATAAAGAACCATATATAATTACTATGCTTTCTTACCATAAAAAACTTTTATTTATGAAAAAAAAAATAAGGGTTCTTCTGAGTTTTATGCGCCAAACATTTCCTATCATTTCAGACCACAGATAACTGAATTCTAAAACCATGGAAAAAGTGGGATTTAATTACATCATTTAATTTATAAGTGAGAGTAAAAATTTCAGCACTTTCCTGTGAATTGTCTGTGACCATTTCATTTCAGGACTGTATAATTAATAAAGAGCAAAAGTACAGATAGGTGTGGCTACAATACCAGACAGCGTTTCACTCTATCATCAAGGGAGGAAGTCTGGATATTTTTCAAAATTATAAGCATGAAAATTTACATACTGAAGATGAAAGGGTTTAGTCTCCCAACAGTGAGCAGGGGATTTATTCTAACATTAATAGGAATTACCAAAATAAATCCACAGCCCATTGATAAAACAAATAGGAATATAACTGTAACAATAGCACAGACTATCTGCCATTTTTTAACATGGTGAATTGTTCATAGTGTAAATGTTTTCTTCAAAATGTGGCTGTATGTGTTCCAGACTCTGAAATATACTTCAGAAAATTAAGGGTGAGGTATTCATTTGTCCCTAGATATTTTCATCATCTGCTTTACATTCAAGTGGTTTTAAATATTCCCATGAAATTTGAATTCAGCACATACTACATCAGTGGTTCTTCACCAATACTTCCTTATCTAGCTTGTATGTCTGGCAAAGTGGGCTCTAATGCATACAAATATGAAATAGAAAGTCCACGTGAGTCATTTTATCCTTCTCTTTGCTAGCATGATTTTTCATGTCTTTCTGGAACATGAATGGTTTGGAGGAATCTACAGTAGTTCAAATGAATGCAACCACGGCCCTATAGATGGGTGTAGCTGATATAATATTAACATGCTAACCCAAACAGCAAAATGATCTAAGCATGGTCATTGGGTACAGGAGTGCTCCTGTATAGTACTTGGGAAAAATAGAGACAAGTTAGAAATTTTGTAAATAATGATATTTTCATTGGAAGAATATGATGAACAACAACTGAATGGTTAACTATAAAGCATCCCAGGACAGAGATAAAGAAATAACCCTCTGGCTTGAAGATGGTGCTCTTCCATTTTTTCATAGCCTCCTTCCTACCCTGATGTATTGGCACAGAAATGTGCGGGGAACTTAGTTCCTTGGGCCTGGGAAAAGGCGCTTTAGAGGGCACTAGCTCCAGTTGTATGGGCCTTGGTGTGTTAAAACTGGTCCAGCAGGGTCCTGCCCACAGACCTCAGATTCCATGGTCTCTTGATCACCAACATCAGGCTCGGAGCCATGAACATGTTCTGGCTCCTTAAGATGGTTGCGTGGTAGGTTCTGACCCCTCTGTCCCAGTGATGATGGCTATAGAGGAAACTGATCATTCTGACATTATTTCCGCTAGTCTATGATGCTGGATACATTTCATGCCAGCAAACAAAAAACCCCAAATGTAAATCTGTCCTGATTTAAAGAAACAAGGAACTCTTCCTTCAGAATTTTCACTAAATTTTAGCATCCTGGCAAGTCTGGAAACAGCAATGTGGCTTTGCTCACAAGGCTTATGGGTGGTGTTTAAATATTACTGCTGTACAGATGAATAGCAAAGCCTATGAAAATTTCATGTTTCATTTAGCTAGTATTTTAATTCAAAATTTGAAGCTTCTTTTCATCTGCTCATAGTGTTAACTTGTTGTAATTTCTTTTTCAGTAAGATCAAGTAAAAGTGTTTTGTGGTGTCACTTTGGATAATCAGCCTTTTTAAATCTTGTTTCTTTCTTGGCAAGTAAATAAATATTTTAAATGTAATTGGTGCAATTATGTTTCATTGAACAACTTTATGTTGCACTTCATGTCATGTCACATTTTTTCCCCTTAGTGTATTTCTTGAAAATTCCAGCTTAATTGTACATAGTATGCTCCGAAAATAATTATTGGCTCTGCTCTGTGATGGAAGAGGCAGAGCTATTGTTAAAATCTCAGCCATAGCTATTCATACATTGTAACAATGAGAATTCTGGTGGTTTTTTTACTGGTATTCTTCCAACTAACAAAAAAACCCACCCACCCACAATAAAAATATATGCTAAATAATACTGTGGCATGTTACTAACTTATGTATACTTTCAGTGGCAGAATCAGAATCAGTATATAAAGATGCATAGGCACTTCTGCTCATATCTATATTGTCAGGAGAGGAGACTTAAAAAAGTTCTGGTCATTTACTGGAAGACACTTAGAAATGGAAGATGTAATACCCAAACATCAGTAGTCTGTCACCCTGACTGTGGGAACGTTCATGCTGAGTTTGGTGATAATATAACAAGAAGTGGCCAAATGTATGTCATAAGACAAGCGAAGTCACACCAAATCAATGCTTTGGTCCACCATCTTGATTCCAGTGTGTGGTTGGCACCCAAATATCAATGGAGATCACACACACCCTCAGAAACCTTCATAACAAGCTTGGCAACAATATCTCGAGAGGCGGCCAAACCTATGGAGAGCAAGCAAACAGACAAACTGTTTTCCAAAATATGTAGGAGATGTAAGTCATCCTTAGGACTTTGTTATAGGGTTATAGAAAATATTTATAGTAAAAGTACAATTGCTTGTGGTGGACTTCACCTCCATCTGGGTTCTTAGCTCCCATGGAAGTGCTTCTTACCTGAGTGTTTCTTGCCTGAGTGGTACAGTGGTGGATATAGTAGAGGAAACACACATAAAGGTCAGGTTTGAACAGGTAAAACAAAGGTAGTTTTGGACAAAGGGAAGTCTTTGTCAGCAAGACCTAGATGCAGAAAGCAGAACAGAATCAAGCAAGAGCTAGGCAGAACCAATCAGAACCTTGGATAGAGCATTGGTTTTTCAGCTATAGAAAGAGGAGAGAGCCATTGGTTTAAGTGGGGTGCAAAGGCTTTCTAACACTTTATAAGCATGCAGCTGCTGTAGAGCTACCTCCATGGGGAAGCTACTTTGGATCTAAAATTCAGTTGCCATCATAGACTTAAAAGGAGGGAACTGCAGCAGGAGAATCCACGGAGTCAGGCAAAGCCATGTCTTTTCATCTGGAAAAACACAGTAGGGGGAACAGAGGTGCTTCATCCAGGTCATCCTCTGAGCATGAGCAGGGTTTGAAGCTGAGCACGATGTATCCCTATTTCTCTTAGGAATTGTTACACTTTAATTCCATTCTTCAGTCAAAGAGCTCAAGGTGAAGCACACCACACTACGCAACTTCACTTAGAAGCCCCATTAAGTGCCACTAGAAAGACCCTGAACACAAAGTCCAGCTATATAAAAAGCCTTTCTGCTCTCTTGCAGGTCATGTAACAGCAATACCAAATACGATGGCAGATAAAAGAGAGGCAAGGGACATGCTAGTAGATCAGGGCAACTGCATCTACTTACATGTTATACGTATGGCCTTTACAAGGAAGAGCATCATTCTGCTTTCATATTAGGACAAGTTCTCTTCAGAGAGACCGACTGGTGACTTCTTCAAAGTTGAAAGTATCTACTTGCAAAGAATTTGTAATCCAGTACCTGTTGAGGGATGATACTCCCAAAACTACTGCGATTGTTTCGGGATATTTAGCTGAGACTTTTAAAGTCAAATTTAAAACTACTTAATTGTACTTAGAATCATAGAGTTGGAATAGACCACAAGGGCCATCGAGTCCAACCCCCTGCCAAGCAGTGACTAATGTGTCTTTTATAGGTTTTATGTGTTTAATATGCCTGGATTACCAGTGTTTCATGGATTGCTTTTTTTAAGGATTTTATTGTCCGAATTATGCAAATAATGGCTAAATGAATGAATATTAGGACAAGTTGCAGAGGATGTCGTTCAATGTGTTCAGCACATCTGAGACTCTAAACCACATGCAGCCCATCGGAACTTTCTTTTTCCACCCACCCACATAAAGCAACTAATATCTTCTTCAGGGAAAGAAGTGCAGAGTAGGCATGGATGTATGAGGCATCATATGGGGAAAGTGTGACATTGGTAGACGTTCTACTGAATTTGTAAAAAGAGGCTTATAGCATCTTAAAGGCTAACAGATTGGGTGTGGCATAAGCTTTTTTAAACTGAAGTCCACTTCAGAAGATGTATGAAGTGTTATCTTCAGTTGACAGATATAAATATACTTTGGTTTAGAGAAACTGTAAATAGTGGAGTCAAATGTTTGAAATGCAAGAGGTTCGGTCTGTGACATGGAAATTTCAGACTGTATGTCTTGCATTTCCATGGTCTTTTGGCTCCACTGTTTACTATTTTTCTCTGTAAATACCTGTATGTACTATGTCTTTCAGCCAAGTGTGGACAAGACTTCATGCACCCTAGTCCACAAAAAACACAATAAATCTGGTAGCCTACATGTGGTAAAAGTCTCTTTTTTGAGTTTGGAGTTAACCAACAGGATTACCATTCTGGAAATAGTTGTATTTCCCAGGGACTATTTGCAACATACCTTAGGATGTTTGGGAAACTAGGAGGAAGGTCCTGAATGGGAAAAGATGGTGAGAGAAGTTTGTTTTCCTCCTTTCAGCTAAGGTTGTGGAATGGTGGAAGCTAAAAGGAGAGGCAGCAGACTCTGAGGAAAGTGAATGAAGTTTTGGACAGCAGGGAGATATTAAAACAGGTGGAACTTTATTTTCTCCATCCTTCTGTTCATCCATCCAAACATATCCTTGCATGCAGCAGCAAACTACACACTAAAATTGCCTGTAATGATTCCATTGCATGCACCCTCAAAACAGATGGTTGTGCTCTGTTGTGTGTGTGGTGAGGGGCAGGGTATCTTAAAGGCAGGATGCATTTGGAAACACTGAATAATGCATTCAATCGACTTTGATGTAAGATGTTGATGCAGGAACACTGCTCATTTGGCTTTTAGTGATGGAAACTTGGTCTGTATCTCAGGCTGTGTGGGTCAGGATGGGTATAATGATGCTGCCACCAAGGGGGGTGGGGTGGGCTTAGAAGCAAGCAAAAAGCTTGCCCTGTCCAGCCAACATCAGCTAAGAAAGTGCAAAATAAAGACACCCCCCCAAAAAAAAGCTAAGCAAAAGCAATGCCCAATGACTGTATCCCTTAAGCTGCCCCTAAAATATGATTTGTCAATGGCAACAGGAAACATGCAATGCTTTTGAAAAGGTTAGTGCCCCTCTGCAAAGAAATTGCATTTTTTTCACAGCCAGAAGATGACCTTATCGTGATTTGCAGTTTTCCCTTCTTATCATATTGTATTACTATCAGTAATATCTGTTCAATACAGGAGTTCTACCTGATCACTGGAATGACACTGACATCTTATCTACTCAGACTTATATAAGATGTTATTACTAAGGCATCGCAAAGAGTTCAGAAACACCAACACTTCTGCAAAGTATTTGATCTGTAATGAAGCATTTTCTATGAATAAACTTCCTTGTCTCTTTCTTTAATGCTGTCAGCTGAATTTGAAGAGCGGACGCGGGACTTAAGTAAATCACAATTGAGAAACAGAATATAATTAATGTTCAAGGCCTTATTCAATTCAAGATGCAGAAGCTCCCCTCCACCACTGGAGGGAAAAGCTATGTTCTGAATACATAGTAAGAACATTGTTTAGCATGTCCCCAAAATACAAGAGGAATAAAGTGGAAGGACGAGCAGTCTGTTATGTTCTGGAACTAATTTCTAGTCCTACTGTCAAGGCTGAAATACAATCACAGCTTATAAGGAAGCAAACCTCACCCCCATTACCTGGGAGCAAGCTCCATTGAATTCAGTCGGGCTTATTTCTAAATAAGACATGGTTAGGATTGTGCAGTAAGGCACCAGAAAGCAAGGAACACATGAGCTTCTATTCCCTCTGGAATCCTAAATATTTTTACAAAACCAGCAAACTGCATGCTGATCAAGCATGGAAGGGATAGGGAATCTTTGGCCCTGCATATGTTGTTAGACCACAACTCTCATTGTCCAGATTATTGACCGCACAGTTTTGAACTAATGGGAACTGGAATCCAGCAACTTAAGGAAGACCACAGGTTCCCTATCCCTGACACAAGGTATGGTATTCCTTAGTTGTTTTAGTTTGCCTTGCACCGTCTTCTCTTTTAATATGCTATCTTAAAGTTGAAAAAGCTTTGAATTTATTATTTAGGGCCTTGTACCAGTTATCTCTTTAAAACATTTCCCCCACGGCCTATCCAAGACTTGAGGTAACTTCCAAGACAAATAAAGATAAGAAGGACAGATCCTGAAGCTGAGGCTCCAATACTTTGGCCACCTCATAAGAAGAGAAGACTTCCTGGAAAAGACCCTGATGTTGGGAAAGATGGAGGGCACAAGGAGAAGGGGACGACAGAGGATGAGATGGTTGGACAGAGTTCTCGAAGCTACCAGCATGAGTTTGACCAAACTGCAGGAGGCAGTGGAAGACAGGAGTGCCTGGCATGCTCTGGTCCATGGGGGTACGAAGAGTCGGACACAACTAAACGACTAAACAACAACAACAGCACCACAATGCAAGTTAAAAATTGTCATAATAAATAAACAGCAAAACAATCTGCCTAACCAATAAATGAATAAAATATCAAGATTTTTATTTGAATCATTTTGAATTGAGAGCTGTCATGGACACAGTACATTGACATTAAACTTTGCATCCAAGTAGGACAAATTATGTAGACTGAATGTATCTAGTGGTTTGCTGTGACCCAGCAAATACCCACAGTCTCTCTCTCACACTCACACTACTTCTGGCCATAGCATATCCATCGTGCATTCTGTTATCAGGCCTCGCCATTAGGCAGAGTGAGGTGGTCACCTCCGGTGGCAGTTGTTGGATGTGGGGACTGGTGACAAAGTACTGGAAAAGAGAGCTATGCACACCACACAACCTGTTCTGCATCCCCAAACCTAGCTTGCTGCCCCCAGATTTGGTAGGGTGATACTGTCCCAGTGCAGTCAGTGTGTGTGTGTGTTGGAGTCACATGCTCCCCAAAACCTGGATATTGTCAGGAGTCTTGTTGCTGCCTTTTGAACCGGAAGAACTTTCTCAGTTGAAACCACCCATGTAGTGTTGGTAGGTGAGGCTTGTGCATCTATATATCCCAACATGGTTAGAGTTTACTTTGACAACTCCAGTTGCCTATTTGAGGATGAAGGAACGGGATCTGTAGCCCTTTCTCTCCCTTCCTGGAACTATTGGAGATTACAACACTGGCCAGCGGAAACAAAAATATTCAAACAATTCTTGTTTTAGAAGATTTAAGAAATGAGATTAATCCTGTGAAGGTACACGAGGCTGGCTTCACAATAATCATTCTCCCAGAAGATATGAACAGTTGTAAGAAAAAGGAAAGGAAAACCAGGAGTCTCTCCAGCACTAAATATCAAAGTGCACAGAGAACTAGATACAAATAATGTACAGTTATCTCTATAGGAAACTGTGATGGAATTAAGTAAAGAAGTTAAATCAAACTAATTTGATCAATATTCCCTTCATTTCCTCTAAATATCAAGTTAATGCTTCAGGGTGGCACATAATGATCTCTCCTCTTTTTTCCCTTCTTGTTTTTTACACCACGATTTATTTTTCACTAGGTGTTGATTAAAGAGCAAAGCTGAAACATCTGCTCTGTAAATGTTAAGTTAGGTCACTCACAGTGTATCTGCAGTGAAGATGGTGTAATCAAATACAGAACTTCCTAATTGCTTCTTTTCTGCCACAGGCCACAGATCTGACACCCCAACAGCTACTGCAACTAGGTGCCAAAGCATGTAAAACACTACTGCATTTAGTGCCCTGGCCACTGCTCAGAATTAGCACATGAAAAATTGGTGGATTTCATGTTCTGGCACTGTTGTGTGATGATGATGATGCAATTATTTACTATCCTAGCATGTCGTAACTCATCTACTATGTGATTTGGAAAGTAGCTTATCTGTGTTCTCTATGCATTTGGACATCTCTGAAAATGTTGTCACCAAATATGGCACAACAGGAGCTGTTTTTCTTCTATGTTTGGATGCAGCTTGATGCCCTTTTGAATCAAGATAGTGGACTGAACCACTTCAAACTGCACTGATTTGAACATCTTTGAAGATATCCACTTTGGTGAAATGGTTCCTGAGATTGAGGAGGAGGTCTGATCTCTTTGGTATCATTGGACACCACTTTGAATGAAGATGGTGCATTAAACTTTTCAAAACTACACTGATTGTCATCAAATTTTGCAGGAAGCTAACAGAGCTGTGCGCCAGATTTTGAAAGGCTCATCTCACTATCTTGATTCAAATTGAAGTATGCTTGTATCCAAATATAGACCAAAACCTCCCTTTTAATATCAAGATTAGTAAGAGTTGCTCAACAATGGAACAGAATCCCTTGGAAGGTGGCAGAGGTTTTTAAGTAAACACTGGATGGTCATCTGTCATAGTTGAGATTCCTTCACTGCAGCGAGTTGAATTGGATGACTCTCAGGATCCCTTCCAACTCTACAATTCTAGGACTCTAAGAAACATCACACCAAACTGGGTGATGGTATCTTCAGAGGCAGTTTGGAATAGACCAAAAACTGCTCCTCAATTTCAGGAACCATCTTGCTAAATTTGGTGTTATCGTCATAAGTTTCCAAAACAGTGCAGTGTTCCACTTTGTTCCACTACCTTGATTTAAAATGGCATTTTATGGTATCCAAACATAGATGAAAATCAACTCTTCCATCTCAAGATCCATTATGCCAAATTTGGCCATGATCTCTTTACATGCATACAAAACAGATGGAGAAGCAGACAGACAGGCCACTTTCCAAAATATCTAGTAGAAGAAAGAAGATGAAAAGAGCAGTGTGAGATAAAGAATCCGTAACCACATTGCTTTGGTAGCACATAACTGGCCCTAATTGTTATTTTTCTGGGGTCAGTTAAATCAGTTATCCACTTTCTCTATAATATACTGTCTTCTTCACCCACAATAACATTTTTTCCTAGATTTGTCTGCACACATTCACTGTGAGCACTGAACAATAAGTATGCTACAATAATTGCCTTTCAATCCAGATTTTGTTTTACCCATAAAAGCTGAACACTAAAATTCTGTTAAACAAGCAGTGTCTAGAGATTCCAGATGCGCTCACAAAACAGAGAGACTAATGTTTGTTTGTTGTGTTTTTCTTCTTTCTGTTGTAGAACTAACCAAAGGTTCACAATGACATTTGACCCAAGTATGAATGTTATCATTGTTACCTTGGCATTTTCCCAGCCACTTGCTGTTTGGAATCTAACATTCCCTTCCACTTCTAATGGGGGTGATTATTTGGCATTCTTGACATTGTTATTTCTCCTGTTTCAGTTTCCTGACCTACAAGTCCCACTTCAAGGTTAATTGCCTTTGGCTCAAGATGCTTGTTAGATGTTGACAGTAAGGTTTGTTCCTTTCTTTATGTAACATCTCTGAATCGTTGATGTTGTTTGATTATGGCATTCTATGTTATTCAGGATTCCACTGAATACACAAGAATTCTTTTTTAAAAATCTATTCATCCCAATCACACCTTCCAAATTCCCACATGTTTAGTAGTACAGCCATTTAAGCATTTGTCCTTTTTTGCCAATTATTTTTTATTAAGTTTTCAAATAAACTTTTTAGCAGATGAACAAATTTAGCAAATCTCAGATTTTAAAACAAATTTAAAATTACAAA
Source organism: Podarcis vaucheri (assembly GCF_965113315.1). Taxonomy (NCBI): domain Eukaryota; kingdom Metazoa; phylum Chordata; class Lepidosauria; order Squamata; family Lacertidae; genus Podarcis; species Podarcis vaucheri. The sequence goes on from NC_138761.1 coordinate 22,688,010, forward strand.
CTAATTTCCAATTTAATATAGCCTTAGTGGTTGACTTCCAACCCTTACCTCCATGGTGTTTTGATTGCCTGCCCTTTCCTGCCTCATTATACTAGCATTAGTTATTTATCTTTATAAGCTAAAGGTAAAGGTAAAGGGACCTCTGACCATTAGGTCCAGTTGCGGACGACACTGGGGTTGCGGCGCTCATCTTGCTTTATTGGCCGAGGGAGCCAGCGTACAGCTTCTGGGTCATGTGGCCAGCATGACTAAGCCGCTTCTGGTGAACCAGAGCAGCGCACAGGAATGCCATTTACCTTCCCACCGGAGCGGTACCTATTTATCTACTTGCACTTTGACATGCTTTCAAACTGCTAGGTTGGCAGGAGCAGGGACCGAGCAACAGGAGCTCACCCCGTCGCGGGGATTCGAACCGCCGACCTTCCGATCGGCAAGCCCTAGGCTCTGTTGTTTAACCCACAGCACCATCCATGTCCCTTCTCTTTATAAGCTAGCAATGTATAATAGTTTGTGACTAAAAATATATAGAAACCTCACAAATGAGCAGTAGTAATAATCTTTACAATTGCTTTCCTTCCTAGATTTCATTAAAAAAAATTATCAGAGATCTAAAGGGCACAGTTGAAGTGATTCAAATATCATTCAGAAAGCTAATTTACAAGTACCACCAAATTTACTTCACTTGCCTTCCAGGCGAGGTGACCAAAAACAGAATTGAATCTTATGTTTCCTGGTCCTTCCTCTTTCCTGAATCCTTTCATTCCCCTACCCATATCGTTCAGGATGGCCCTCAATCCTCTGGAGGAAACATTTGAGGAGAGGAGGAGAAAGGAAACTTTCTTACATCAACTTTTCTGATTATTAAAAATAAGATTGATGAATGCACTTTAAAGTATAATTTAAGATGGCATTAATAAAAGGTCCCCAAGGAGAGTTTTCTTCCAAGATTTTCATCATAAAAAAGATATAAAGGCTAGTGCCTTATCCCTACAATGATGGTCCTTGCACCAGACACACTCTCCAACAAATGAACAAACCATTTTAGTACAATTAGCCAGGGCTTCCGTTTATATGTTAGAAACCTTACCTGTGAGTGAAGGAGCCCCGATCGTACATGGGCTACAGTGTCATTGAAGGCTCACCCCACATATTCTTGCTTGTCCCTTTGCATGTCTGTTCAAGACATACCTAAAAAGACTGTGAAGCTCCCTTCCCTTCCAACTTCAGCCTTCCACTCCCACATTTTGGAGAAACTTTGGGAATGGCTTGTTGAGTGCAGCATTGAGAGCCATCGTTTGTTGGGGGGGGGGAGGTGCATAAGGAAGTCCTGGTACACAAGGTGTTTGAATGTGTCAGTGGGGTGCTTTGAATCCTATCCAAAGGTTACGAAGCGTTTCCATTTTAATGTACCTTTCATGGCGGAAAACTGATATGCAATAAAAGCATCTTACTAAAGAGCAAAGATTTATAGGGGGAAAGAAATGCATTTCATTATAAAATACAGGGGTTAGGTGTGTGTGTGTGTGTGCACGCGCACGCTTGTGTATGTGTGTGTGTGTGTGTGTGTGTGTGTGTGTGCGCCTGTGGATGTGGGCGTAACATTGTAGACACACTCAATTAAAATTCAAAAGAAAATATTCTCAGTGGTACCATGTATAGCAGGTTTGGTAGCCTAAGGCAACTTGTATCAGGACATCATCTTTAGGTCCCTCCCTGCTTGTTTCTTACCACTTTGTAGGGTATCTGTCCCTACCTGCAAGGATTATAAAACAGCACAAGGCACACATACCTCCTTTGAGCTCCAAGCAGTCCCCTGAGCTACTGCAAAATCTACTGCAGCTACTGCAAAATTTCTCCCAAAATCTAAAACCAGCCCACTATTATTATAATGTTTACATAAAAGAAACTTGGAAATTACAGCTCTAGGGTCTGGAAATAAAATGTGAGACCCACCTAGAAACTTCCAAAGCATGTAATACTCTCAGTGCAAAAAATGTCATCTGCTACTGTCAAAGGCAGTTTAAGAAGTATCTGCTTAAAGCAGCAAAAAGAGAAGGGGGAGTAGGCAGGCTCATGGAGAGCCTTGCTGCTGAACTCTGCAGAAGGCTCCTTCAAATAAATATTTCAAACCTTCATATGAATATTTTAAGCATGACAACTACACATAAACACACAGCCAAAGTGCTCAAATCCACTCAAGAAAGACTATTAAGTCATCAACCTGCTCCTGACAGGATCCCTGAATATGGCAACAGTGAGAAGTCAGGAGACAGTTGGAATCATTTCAAGACTGCTAATTTAACTTGTCTTAAAACCAACCAATGCTCAACGTGTCATCATCAATGTCATCTCATCGCAGTCTGAAAAGCCTTCGACCTAAAGCAAAAAGGTCCCCAAGTGCCACCCTTCTTGTCTACTGGTTGAAAATCTAATTGGTTCTGCTGACAGGCTTGGGAATTGGTAGGAAGGCTGCTCAGTTAATCTCCAAGGGCCAGCAAAGAGCTCAGTATCCATCGCTGAGCCTTGCTCCCTGGCTGTCGTCAAATGACTCTGATGGTAGTGCAAGCTCTTATGCTTCAGCTGTCTTCTGACTTCTGTTAAGTCAAATTCAATAAAGTTTGTCACTCAATAATCTGAGAGCTACCCAACAAAACCTCTTTGATCAATAACAGCTTGCCTGCTTGCACTTGGGAAGGTGACCTATTAAAGATTAAAAACACACCTGCTGCTTGAAGCAGAGAACATCTTTCTTACTTTTATAAATGAAAATTTGTCCATTAAAAGCAGTTTAACCGTTACAAGTGTATATATAAATATTACATGCTGGAAAGATGAAATAAGATTAGGGAGAAGCATTCCAATTACAGGAAGACACTGGTTTAGCTTTACATCTGAGTAAGTAGCTTTGCTTTTTGATCTACATATGGTTTGAAGGGCCTTTAAAAATGTACCCCTGATTTCCCAGGCACCCTTCTATCTGACAAACTGAAACAACATCTAGCTTTACTTTAAATTCCCATTCAACCATATAATCCTGTCCCTTGCTGCCTGTCTTTATGTGTGAAAACAGAACAAGAGAAACACACAGAGAAGACATGTTGGTATCCTAGAATGCTAGGATGTTCATTTATAAACATCTGGCCTTTTGTTTAAAATGCTTTCTGTAACCAATCAGCTACTTCAGTGGAGGGACTCTGACCAAGATGACTTAAAACCAAAATGACTACGCACAGATTAACCCCATTAGAGGGAGTCTAGAGACTAATGAGCATCATAAATTACTAGACAAATCCACTGGAGATGAAAATAATATTTGACCTAGCTTTTCTTTTATTTTAAAAAAAAATCCTTTTAAAAAAAGGCAAAAGCAAAACCATTTTCATACATAACTCCTGCCTTTGAAATGAAAACCGTGATTCCATTTAGGAAAGATAACTATGGGTTTCAGAACGCAGGCAGTCTCCCATGCATAAATTGTAACTGCTGAACCAATTGACTTTCAGTGAGATTCCTAAAGCTTTAAAAAATTCTCTGATACCCCCTCAAGGAGTTTACAAAGGTAAGAAGTACAGGCGCCAAGTCTGAGCCCTCTATATACCTACAAAGTGTGGGGAAATCTCCCATGTGATTGCAAAGGGCCAGGAGAGGGAGAGATAGCAAGCTGAATTACCCCTCGCATCATCCCTGACCACAGACCATGCTAGCTGGGGCTGATGTGAGTTGTAGTGAAACAACATCTGCTGGGCCATAGATTAGCACCTTATCGCTAGTAAACTCACTTTTGTCTGGAAAATGAACTAAATGAAGCCTTAGGACAAGTTCATCCCTTAGTTTCAGGAGTAACACTCACCATCTATGTTAACGGATGTGAGAACTATAGAAAACGCCGATGTCTTCTTTACTGTCTAGTTTCTAACTCATTCAAGCCATCCAAAGTGTTTCCACTATTCAGCCTGAAAAGGAAGCTTCAAGCCTGATGTACTGAGAAACCCCACCAGTAAACACATTATTGGTACTTACTCAACTTATCCCACCCAAATTAGGCTTGAATCCTACTACACAGTTTTTTCTCGCTTTGCTCTAGGACAGGCATAGGCAAACTCCGGCCCTCCAGATGTTTGGGACTACAATTCCCATCATCCCTGGCCACTGGTCCTGTTAGCTAGGGATGATAAGAATTGTAGTCCCAAACATCTGGAGGACTGGAGTTTGCCTATGTCTGCCCTAGGAAAATGGATCCCTCACATAACCATACCTCTGTTATTGGAGACTCAGGTATTTATAGTAACCAGGAATGTCTTTTTCCAGCTGCTGCTGGTCCTCCAGCTATGGCCATTCCAAGAGGGAGGTAGCCTGGGTGCAGTGATTTATGCTTTGATAACCTCTCGGTTGGATCACTGCAGTGTGTCCTATAACCTTGAAGACAACTCAGAAAGTCCAACTGGTGCAAAATATGGCAGCCCAACATTTAGGTAGTGCTACTTGCCAGAGTCGCATCATGCCATCTTTAATTTTATTAACATTATTATTATCAAATATAGTTCAATAAAGCTTACCTCTTAACTTGTATAGGAGAAAAATATTTATTCCTATATGATTTTTATCTCTCAAGCTCTCATAAACCCCCATTTTCCTCTCCATAGTGTCAAGGCATTTTGCATTCGGGGGCTATTATTAGCATTTCAGAAATATCAATTTGACTTTAATAGGAAAAATGCGATCTTAAAAAAAAAGACCAGAGAACTGAGAATAATAATAGAGAAAAGGCATACAAATGAAGAAATAATGAAATAGTGAAACCATGAGAGATAAATTGTGGGTTTACCTAGATGAGCCATGGAAAAGGAAAGGAGAAGAAAAAGAGACGCGCTGGAATAGAACCAGGCTCAAAGATAAAAACGCTGATACAAGGAGCACAATTTAGATTTCATGATCATGTGTTATGCAAGGAAATTGAAACACAGATGCAAATGCTTAAAATGCAGACAAATATATAGCAAAACATAATACATGTAAAATTGATTCTGGAATATATCTGCCTCGACCAAATACAATATAGTCAGGTACAGCCATAGTCAGGAACTGGTAGTCACCTGGGAAATGCAGTACTTTGATAACTGTCATCTGTCACAACAAACTTCAATCCTCCGTCTTTCCCAGGACAGGTCCTTATCCCCTGCTGGCTATGACAAGGCAGCTGCCAGTGCTGGGTGGAAGTATGGAGGGAGTTGATATTTTGCCAAGGATGGCATCATCTAGGGCCAAACATACCATTGGGCTGAGTGAGGCAGTTGCCTCAGGTGGCAGACACTGGATGTCACACTCCCGAGGGCATCCATGGAGGCTAAAGTTCTGATGACAGGAGCACTCTGAGGAAATGCCTACATAGTTTATATTAAAGTTACCATTGCCAACATAATTCACAGCAGAATCTTATGCATGTTTACAATGAAGTAAGTCATATTAAGCTCAGCAAAACCTAATCCCTAGTACAGGGACGAGGAGCCTATGGGCTTCTACATGTTGGATTACAACTTCCATCAGTCCTGACTATTGGCCATTCCGGCTGGGGCTGATGGGAGTTGGAGTCCAACAACATCTGGAAGGCTATAGGTTCCCTATTTGTGCCCTAGTGAAGGCAGCACTGTTCCAGTGTTACTACGAGAACTTCAAAATAACAGCTGTTGTTGTGATATCATATTTTACAGATATGTCAATGTGATGTAAAGGTAAAGGGACCCCTGACCATTAGGTCCAGTCGTGGCCGACTCTGGGGTTGCGGCGTTCATCTTGCTTTATTGGCCAAGGGAGCTGGCGTACAGCTTCCGGGTCATGTGGCCAGCATGACTAAGCCAATTCTAGCGAACCAGAGCAGTGCACGGAAACGTCGTTTACCTTTCCGCCAGAGTGTTACCTATTTATCTACTTGCACTTTGACGTGCTTTCGAACTGCTAGGTTGGCAGGAGCAGGGACCGAGCAACGGGAGCTCACCCCGTCGCGGGGATTCAAACCACCGACCTTCTGATTGGCAAGTCCTAGGCTCTGTGGTTTAACCCACAGTGCCACCCACGTCCCCAATGTGATGTACAATCATATAATTTTAAAAAAGCTGAAAATAATTTTAAAAACAGCACAAAAACCATTGAGGGTGGATTTAAAAACAATGCAAAACTGTTTTAAAGGCAGGCACTTTTTCATTCAACTGGGAAAGCTTGTCAAAGCAAAATACTTGCAGGTGTTGGGCATCATTTGCCATATCTCAGCAGGAATGCTGTTCCAGAGAACAAGGGCAGCCACACTGAAAGCCCTGCTCCAAATGACTGTGCAGTGGACTTCTGATAAAACTGCTACCTTAGGCAGATCTTGCAGTTGGTTACTATTATTCGTTCATTCATTAGCTACCCCACTGCTCACAGTGAAGCACTTTCTCATACATCGACAGCCTTGGTAGCTGCAGAGCTAAGAAATGCTGGGATGGGGATAAGAAGGAAGCACCAGAAAAGCGAGGCTCTGCAGTGCAGGCTTTTCTCCTAGTAAGCCATGTTGCACTAGTGTGTGGCATTACATATACTCAGCAGCTAAATTCCTTAACCAGGGCTGCCAACTTGAATAAATTATTTGGGGAAGGGGCAAGTAAACCCCGCCCTGCATAACTGATCACATGACACGGTGCACACACACCATTTGAATGGCAATGCCCATAAACTTGGGGGGGGGGGCTCAAATATTGGGGGGGGGGTCAAAGCCACCTCAGCCCCTAGGAATTGGCTCCCATATCCTTAACCAACAAATGTAGGGTATGGCGGTGAAGTGAAATGGCTTGCAAGATTTCGGACCAGTGTGCATAAACAGCTTTTATTCTGCTTCTCGTTATTCTGAGAAAGGGAAGGGCTAGTCTGCAAGTCTCTCCTCCTTGCCCCCTTTAAATGCCCTATTCCTAACACTTATTACAAAAATTACAGCAAAAAGTGATGCAGTTCTGCATATTTTTTTCTAAGCTTTAAATGCCCAACTCGAACGATACCATGTGTGCTTTTTGGTATATGAAGTAGCAGCAGGAAAAACTCTTTGGGATAGATATTGGAGACTTGGTGAAGGACTCACACTTTAACTAATGGAAACAAATGTTATGATACTACGTAACAAAAGCCAAGCTCTCTAATTATGTTTACCCTCAGAGTAGTCCCATCGTTCAGAGTAGTGTGCTACGAGGAGAGAACAAGAACATGTCTTTAGCCTAACTTTTGACAAGTGAGATGTGTGTTTTTAGGACCCACCTTGTTTCTGTGATTGTGAGTTGTTTTAATCTTGTAACCCGCCCTGGGACTGTAGGGTGAACGGCTGGTAAATAATAACAGTATATGCATTTTTATACACCTTACTTGGCTGGAGAACTGCATAACAAAGTCTGGATAAGTGTGAATCTTAAAGGATACCTTTGTTTTGGTTTGCATATTGTTTTAGAAAATGTGAATTTGCTAAGTTTGCTTTTATTTGTGAACTGAATCAAATTTCTACCCCACCCCATTCAAAGTAAGATGCAAACATGAAAAAGCTTCTGCAAAGCACCCCCAACGCAGCTGGCATAGTTCTTCATTTAGTTTTATAGCAGCCAGTGAGAAATTCAGTCAGAGCAAAGGGCTTAACAATAAACAACTTTTGTTCATGTGCCTTCAAAGAGCAGATTCCAAGGGCTTCGTCTGCTGAATGCTGACAACATTTATGCAGAATCATGGGAAATCTCATTTTACTTTTCAAACCAGAGGAGAATTGTTTTGGAGAAATGTACTTGATTCATGATAAGGATACAACTGAACATTACGAGTTGGGGGGAAATACTTTATTTTCAAGCCTAATTGTGGCACAAGGTTGTTATTGTTTTGGGAGGGGGTGGAGAGCAGGTTGCAGGGCACATCAAAATTTGCTAGAAAGCTTTCTTATGGGTATTAATTTTTCCCCTGTACCTATATTAACCCTCACCTCCCCAGCTGCAAACCCACTCTATCAAAAACCAAAACAAATCCTGCACAGGGGTGGAACATGGAGGAGGCACTGTGGGGAAGATGAGAGTGAATGTGGGTGAATGGTTATCCACTCCTGTCCTAAATTCTGAACATCTAATAAAAAAGAAATGATGCAGAAATTGAGTCCTGTTGCCATATAACTTCACTTGAAAATGGCTGGATCCTCTTATCTTTTCCCTAAAGAAAAGTCAAATGTCATTTGGGACTAAGTCTTATTTGCAAAACTTAATCCATTGCACACCAGAGAGAAACTATCACAAGACTACTTTTCCCTGGAGAATGAAGATATCCCAGGATGGAGACAGCTAAGAGTACCATAACAAGGAAGATGCATTAATACGGCAAGAATCTTATGGAGTATCCATGTACATTCTGATAACCATAGAAAACTACACTTTAAGACCTCATACTACATTTCCTGCAGTTTGAAACAACACTGAATATATAGCAAGGAACTAACAAGGAAACACACTTAATGAAGACCAAACACCTTGTTTTACAATACTTGGGATTTCTTACATCCTGTGTATCAAGATTGTATTAGGGCTGCTGGCTTACATCACATTTGCAGACAACAATTTCAGATTATTATATAAATCACATGCAATTTATAAGCAGCCAAATCAGTTATGGTCTTTCAGCTCATGATACATTTCTGACGCAACTCTTAGTACTAACCTACCTTTGCCTAAACTTCAAAGTAGGAGAACAATATTTTTATCAAGATGGCAACAATAAGCTCTTCATTTAACTTGGTAAAAAATCTGTATGAGAGAAAATTAAATTTGTTCATGATAAAAAAAAGCAGTAGCACATAAAAACATTCATACCAGATGCAATTCTGGCAGGTGATGCAGAGCTCTGCCTGGCTACCATGAGTACTATTGCCTTTGCTATCATCTATGGTTAGGGTAGCCATGTGGACTAATTTACAGGTGACAGTCCTCTATCTGAAGGACCGTCCAATCTAAAACTCAGTTTAAAGACAAAGAACCATGAGAAGAAACAAGGGCCTTGGCATTGCCCATAAATAGTTAGCACCTAGACAGCTGATTGAGCAAGCAACACAGGTCACTCGGTTACATTCTGCTCCTTTGATTGGCAGTATTAACAGTAGATTACTTGGTAGGGTCACTGTAAAGACACCCTGCAGCATGAAATTGCAGCATTCAAACATATCAAGACATTTGATTCTCTATTTTGAGATGAACAAGGACAGTGGTTTCTTGTCACATTACAGGTGCAAATGAGTTCAGCAATGCTAGGAGGACTGCATTATTACCAAATGCTGCTGTTGTGAATGACCACTGTGCTTATTTTTCATGTATCTGAAGAAAGCTTGAATTGCCACAGACAGTTCTGTTTGCATTTTATGACAACACTTTGCTACTTCATCCTGTTCCCCCCGTTCTGTACCTATTCGAGCCAACTGAGGATAACACTTTCATATATATGACGAACTGGACTCTCTTATACAATGGCTTATGGCTTATGCCATAATTAAAGCATTAAGTCAGACCTTTCCAAACTGTGTGTTGTGACACTTTCCGGTTTCAGCTGCAGTGTGTAGGTGTGTCGCGGGAACATTCCCCATGCTCCTCCCGGGGCTAGAAAGGGGTTAGTTTAACCTCTGGTTTGCTAGTAAAACTGAATCACTGTGTCGTGAAATGATGCATGTATAAAAAGCGTGGCACTAACATGAAAAGTTTGGAAAGCTCTGCATTAAGTCTTTGAAGTGCTAGAATGGTTGCTTTTGCTGCAACAGAGTAACACCAACATTGTTTTGGAAGTCCTATTCTTTTAATGCCACCCATATACAGTGGTACCTTGGGTTACATACGCTTCAGGTTACATGCGCTTCAGGTTACAGACCTGCTTGCTATGTTGCTCAGAGCAGGGTCTCCTAAGAGAGTCATTTGGGAGTACAGTGGTACCTCGGGTTACATACGCTTCAGGTTACAGACTCCACTAACCCAGAAATAGTACCTCGGGTTAAGAACCTTGCTTCAGGATAAGAACAGAAATTGTGCTCCACTGCAGCAGCAGGAGGCCCCATTAGCTAAAGTGGTGCTTCAGGTTAAGAACAGTTTCAGGTTAAGAACAGTCCTCCAGAACGAATTAAGTACTTAACCCAAGGTACCACTGTACGGATGACTTCTAGTTAGAACTTTCTACTACAGATCCCTGCCACTTCAGCATTACCAATGTGAGTTTGTGGGGTTGGGGGATTTAGATGATGAAAATGCCACAAAGGAAATATTTAAATACTCCTGCCCCCCTCACCCGCCACTGCCCCAATCAAACCCACAGCTTCCTGTGGCTGCATTAAAATAACAAACTTCAGAGTAGCATATCACATATACATTGGCCCTAAAGGGGCATGAATGCACACAGATGACAGCCAAACATTATATATTTGCAGTGACAAACACCGTCAGTGCAGCTGCATACAGATGCAGCGGCATACATATAAGCAGCAAACACATTTTATGTGGATCTGCCATAATTCTACATCTCCAAGATTTAAAACACAGAGGAAAGAATATCAGAAGAGGTTTTTATGCTCTTTCGGAACCTGACACATTTTGACATATGTGTAACATTTTTCAGTCCAGCTACTGACAGACTCCTATGTACTCAACCGTATTTGCAGCAAAGCAGGATGGCATTTATCCTTTCTAATGATACAGAATTCTCTGTGAAAGTAGGGTCACCAAAATGAGTAATAATCCCACCGGTGTCTAAGGTACAACCAGCAGGGTTCAGGTCAACAGGCAAGCAGCCAATAATTTGGCCAACAACACTGAATTTCATCTGCCCGCAGCCTCTATCTACTGATTATACAATCAATACACACCTCAGATGAGAAGAGCTAACAACTGACTGGGGCAGATCAATGCTAGCAAATAAGCGCTTCACGACAAAAAGTTTGATAATTACTATTTTGAAGCAGTGTAAATGTTGTTTCTATTGTAACAACATTCATGATGATACTGCTATGATTGCACTATTATTATAGGTTTAATGTTAGGCAATCAAGCTGCAGTGGTCTAGATATCAACAAACAGCATCAAAAGAAAACATCAAATTGTCCCTATTCTTTTGACATTGCAGCCAAAACATTTTTCTATGTTAGTGGCCTTAAATGAATGATAATAAGTGACAATTTGGTGAAAAACACCATTTTCACAGCTTACAAAAGTCATGGAATATAGATTGATACAAGTATTATTATTTCCAGACCTACAAGACAAGGAATAGCCACTTGAGTCAGAGGATTAAAATAAATCCGGTACTGCAGAGCCAAGGGATTCTCTTACCCCCACCCTCCCCCTCTCTTTCAAATCCTCTGCCTAAGAGCGTTTCATGTAAATTTTCTCTAAAATCATATTTTTGGAACCTATGTGAGTATAGGCAATTTAGTTCAATTTAATTACAGGACCGGTTCCAACACTGCATAATTTGCTTTGGGAGCCTTGAGTGCTACCTCCTCCTCTATTTCAGGGGTGGGCAACCTGTGACCGTCCAAGTGAACTCCCATCATCTCCGACTATTGGCCAGACTCGATGGGGTTGACAGGAGTTGTGAGTCCCAAACATCCGAAGGGCCGCTGATTCCCCACCCCTCCTCTGTTTGTCGATAGCGACAAATTATTTATTTTAAATTTGAAATGCTTGTTTCTTCATAAACCTTCCACAAAAGAGATTTGGGAGGGGAAATAACCTCTGGGAGCTGGGGAGACAGTCAGTTCTATTTAGTTACATTCAAGTCCAGCCTCAAAGGTCACTGGCTGAATCAAATCCAATAGTCTTACTTATGGACAAGAATGCTGCAGGGAGTCGCAGGCAACTTACAACCGCCAGGAGCAATGCCTCAGTGCCTTCCACTGCATCAGGAAGATTTGGGGAACCACATGGCAGGACAGAATCTCAAACAAAATATGTGCTCTCCCAAGTCCACATTCCCAGCATGTTTGTACTCCTGTCTCAGTGATGTCTACACCGGCTTGGTCATGCCCACAGGAAGGTGGCAGGACCCCCAAGGACATGCTTTGGGGTGCTGGCTTCAGGCTCCAGGCCCGTTGGCAGAGTAACTCTGTGCTACAAGTAAAGGTAAAGGGACCCCTGACAATTAGGTCCAGTCGTGACCGACTCTGGGGTTGCGGCGCTCATATTCTTTATTGGTCGAGGGAGCCGGCATTTGTCCGCAGACAGTTTTTTCCAGGTCATGTGGCCAGCATGACTAAGCTGCTTCTGGCGAACCAGAAACGCTGTTTACCTTCTCGCCAGAGCAGTACCTATTTATCTACTTGCACCTTGACGTGCTTTCAAACTGCTAGGTTGGCAGGAGCAGGGACCGAGCAACAGGAGCTCACCCCGTCGCGGGGATTCGAACCGCCGACCTTCTGACCGGCAAGTCCTAGGCTCTGTGGTTTAACCCACAGCGCCACCCATGTCCCTTCTGTGTTACAAAGATATCTGCAAATGTGACAACTTCAACCCCGCCGTGTGGGAATCCCTTGCAGACGAACGCAGTGGCTGGAGACAGACAGGTTGTGCATCCACAGCAGTGACCAGAGGAGGAATGACCGCTGGGAAGAGCACAGAGAGAAGAAATGCCATGGTGCAGCAGCACAGACACCGTCATCTGCCCTAGATGCAACAAAATATTTGGGCTGAATTATGCTTGTGGTGGGACGCAGGTGGCCCTGTGGGTTAAATCACAGAGCCTAAGACTTGCCGATCAGAAGGTCGGCGGTTCGAATCCCTGCAACAGGGTGAGCGCCCGTTGCTCGGTCCCTGCTCCTGCCAACCTAGCAGTTTGAAAGCACGTCAAAGTGCAAGTAGATAAATAGGTACTGCTCCAGCGGGAAGGTAAACAGCGTTTCCATGCACTGCTCTGGTTCGCCAGAAGTGGCTTAGTCATGCTGGCCACATGACCTGTATGCCGGCTCCCTTGGCCAATAAAGCGAGATGAGCGCCGCAACCCCAGAGTCGGCCACGACTGGACCTAATGGTCAGGGGTCCCTTTACCCTTATGCTTGTGATACAACAACTATGTGGTAATTTCATCATCAATACTATTCACAAATCATTGTTTGCCTTTACATTATTGTAGAAATCTTCCCAAAAAAGTGTGCTGATATGTGAATTGTTGTGTTTATTGTGAAACCACCGGTGTACTATGAACCAGTAGCAGCCAGTAAAATAGCACTGCTCTCCCGGTTTTCCAACACAGTGGTCACTAGTGTTTAGTAAGAGGCAGAGGTGAAAGGCATGGAAAGCTTGGCCTGCTGTGATGAGTGGTGGAGGAGCCAATTTGATGTTCCTGCTGCCATGCGCTACACCTGGCAGAGCTCTGAGCACCGCACAACATCCTGCTGCGTTGGGAAGCAGTGAGAGCAACCGTGCCCCACCAGTAGCTACTGCTACAAAACACAGGCCAAATATTCTCCAGCCATGTTCTTGCCAAAGTCAGAAACACACAAACAGCCAAAAAGGTTGCCAAGAGCAGAAAGACAGAGCCAGCACCAAGAGAAAAAGCAGAGCAGAGAGCACAAGACAGACACACTCTTATACAAACCAGGAGTTTTCTTCTCTCCCCAACTCCCTGCCATGAATCCATGGGATGCAGACAGGCTACAAAGTTTGAATTAACATGCAGCAGCATTGGTATTATTGATTATTTGTTTGTTTGTTTGTTTGTTTGCTTGCTTGCTTGTTTATTGCATTTATGAGATGCTTCATGCAATAAATTAAAAAGGATCAATACAATACAATGCAAAGATAAAAAAGGATCAATACAATACAATACAAACAACTGGTTGCATTTTGAAAAAGACTGTCAGGGTATGCATTCTCCTGTGAGGTCTGCCACTTCAAGGAATCACACTTGTCCTTGTTCAGATATAAAATGGTGTCAAGCAGCATCTAGGATGTGCAAAATTTTTGTGGCCAACTTGCAATCACCCAATTATCTACAAGTCGATTGCTACTGGCATTCTTCCTGACTCCGAATTAGATGACCTTTTAGTTCAGATTCCTTCCAGGCACATGATTCTAGGATTCTACTGCATATTATTTTATGCTTTTCAATATCTCAGTCTCATTACTGAGAGTTGCTCTGCCAACAGTGGAAATCGATTCAAATGAAACCCTCCAGAGAGAAATCACAGTTGCCTTGGGCTACAAAAATCATACTTTCAAAAAGTTATTCACCAACTCATGATTTAACACTTTTCATCAGTTCTTTCACAAATAGAAGCCACAGCTGCATCCAGAAGTCAATAGCTACCTGTCTAAAGCCTTTCCTTCAAATCACTGACTGGTCAAGTCTATCATAGCCTAGGGGAAATCACCTGTCCATCCAGGAAGATAAAAGATACCAAACAGGTGCAATACTAGAAAGAAAAGAAAAGAAAAGAAAAGAAAAGAAAAGAAAAGGAGAGAGAGAGAGAGAGAGGGAGAGAGAGAACACCGACACAAGACTTTGCTAGTGAATGATACATGGTTGAGTGCCAACTCACTGTGGGTCTTGTTAAGATTTCCTTTTCATCATTTTCCTCTTTCTCAGAGGTTCTTCTGCCTTGCGACAGATGCAAAGAATGTGATGTATATTAAAAACCTCTCCCTCTCAGATGGGTTCATTTTTATTCAGGGACAATTTTGCTGACTGACAGGTAAGCATTTGGTGCTGAAATTGGACCTGTACAAGAGCTTTGCATTTCATTTGCTCCATTACACCAGTGCATGAATTACTGGGCTTTTCACTTTGGCATCTTTCCATTACTTTCAAATAACTGATACGAACAAGACGACTCTTCTGACATTTTGTGCAACAAATTTGTTCCAAAAAGAACAAAACATGATTAGGCTGCTGTACACACACATGCATCCCCACAACCTTCGCTTCTAATCTACCCAAACCCTGTAAATGTCTAAATAGTACTCAAAAATCAACAAAATCCAGCAGTGAAAAGATACCCTAGAAATGCATCTTGGTTCTAACGTTGCTGCCATACAATCATTTCAATTTGTGAGTCTCTTCAGTCATGATACTGAATTCCATTATATATATCTGCTTACTACACTTGGCTTCAATGTGTTACATATAGTTGCATTTACGCTACAGTGCCACCCGCAATATCCCTACATATGCACAATTTAACATAAGTGTTCAGGACAGTGTGATATTTGCTTGCTCTTACTGGAGGGAGGGAGAAAACATTCCTGAGAAGTTCATACGTTTTGGGGCAAAGAAAGGTTGATAGCTTTGCATCCTATATTAGCCACTGTACAGTTGAGCAATGCATCATGCACAACTATGATTTTATTAAGTCTCTTTGTTCACCCTCCTCTTTTCCCATAGGTTATAACCGTCCTTGCAAATATAGCGTTTGGTACTTATCCCTTAGAGCCATACACCTTGAATGATAGCCAATTACCAGACTTAACAGACTTTGCGAAGAGGAGTTTCAATTCCTCCTTAATAGCTATTGTCATCAATGTGACTTACCTCCAGTTGGAAGAGCAGGACAGAATGCTCCTCTGTCTCGTGGCTATCAGGCCCAGTTTAGTTCCCCCTCCACTCTCTTAAAGAAAACCCAGCTTTTCATTGACAGAGCCAACAATTACCACCTCTGAGTCTACGGTACCAGTTCTACTCCCAGGCAACTGATGGTACAATACCTTTCCATCATCTTCATACTGATGCTGATAAAGTTGAGTACGGAAAGAAAAAGAGTGCTGTGATAGTGTCATAACTAAATGATGATCTACAATATACACAAACCTACTTTATAATAGAACTGTGAATTCTCGGTAAGGCGAAGTCACATGAACGATAACACTAAACACATTTTAAAGGGTTAAATTATCCTGAACATGAGAGGATGCATATAATAGTACTACCATCACTGCAGTCCTGAAGACTTGCTTCAGTTGTTATGACCTGCATTTTACCACTGGGACAAAGTCAGAAAAGGTCAGATGGATTAACATGAATGTTTGATTAACCTAGGTTTTTTTTAAAAAAAAAAACACCCATCATTTATTTATTTATTTATTTATTTATTTATCTACTTTATTGACCAACTTTTATTTTATACTTTATTGACCAAAGAAGAAGAAGAAAGGGAAGTCCCATTGTGTGATTGGAAATCTGTTTGTCTCTTTTATATTTGGATAACTGCACACCATAACTGATGAACAACAACTGGAAAATGCTATTTCTTAATATTTTATTTTACTGATGTTATTTTAGTATCTTACATTACATTTTGTATTTTATATTATTTTAGTATATTTTTGTTTTGTGTTGTAAACCACTTCCAGTATTATTTTTAGAAAAGTGTGATATAAATACCTAATTTAAACTAATATTCACTACTAGGTTGAAACAGTTTTTATTTGAAGAACAGTCAGTCACATGGTTAAACCACTGTGGCCCCGATTCGTGTCTAGTCACATATAAACAAGGTATTAATATGTGACTAGTTTCATGAGAATCTGGATACACCCTGTGGAAAAATATGAATCACATTGAAAGCACTACATCAGAGAGAGATTGCATTCTCATCTGGGTGTGCATTCAAATAGATATCTTATGTATTGTTGTGGTTCTTAATCCATCAAGTAACATGTAGCTCCTCACTGATATAGATCTTCTTAATGGAACTGGTGCATGTTAATCCAAATTGAGATAGTATGCATGTTGAAGTTTTATTTGCTTACATTCATATTTTACCTTTCTTTCATCATGGGACCTAAGGCAGCGTATTTGTGGTTCCAAGGTGGTCACTCATCCAGATCAGACCTAAACCTGCTTAACTTGAGTAAGATGGCCTTGTGTGCTTTCAGGTCTTTAAATCAAGGAATACATCCAAACAAACCTTGTATGTGAGTTATTTGAAAGAAGTCAGCTAATATATTCCATAAAAGCCTCATTAGTGAAAAGGCAGGTGGGAATTCATTGTATTTTGTGATAAATTAATCAAAACAAGATTTATTTGCATTTACATTTACTGCAAAAACAGTGTATCTTTTCATTTGGAGAACAAAGATTTAATCCTTTTAACAAGATGATTCATTTCTTGGCGTATAACAATTTTGATTTTGATTTTTTTTTAATAGAAAAAAGTATACTGAGTACTTTTTTCTAGTGTAACATGATTATTTTTTTATATCAGGTGTTCATTGAGTTGGTTTCATTTTATTGGAGCAGAATCATTTATAAGGAGGATATTTGTATCTAAATACATTTTTGGTGACTTCCACTAAATAAATGATTGAAGAGTAATCCAGTAAAAATAAAATTAACCATAGCTCAATTTAGAGTGAAATCCATCTGAAATAATCTTGGTAAACAAAAAATGGTAACTCTTAAAAGGTTTAAAAACCCAATTCATAGGAAAATATGAAACCTAATATGAAACCTAAACCTAGCAAGTACAGTTACTCCTCCATATCTAAAAAATAAAATACAATAGTTTACTAACAAGAGAAGAATTCATGCTCCAAGGAATCCACCGGATGGACTTTCTCTGTTTCTTTAAGGCCAGAGTGGTTGTGTGCCTAGTCCAGGCTCCCTTGGATGAAGAAGATTTTCTAGATCTATTTCAGTTGGGGGTTTAGGTCCTGTTTTGGCACAGGAACTGCCTTGGTCACCCTGTATAATGCGCTCTGATAGGGCTCAATGATTTAATGGTTTTAGACTATCCAGCCTTATGTGCTTCAGGTCCCCAATAACTGATACAACCTCTGCCCACATGAACCGAACTGGCATTTTCAGTGTTGACTCCCCACCTGTTGAATGCTCTCTCCAGGGATGCTCACCTTACAGAATCTTTATCTATTTTTAAGTGTCAGGATAACTTTTTAATATGGGATTTTGGCCCTTAATTTGAAGGGTTTCTTGTACTTGTGAATTCTTCTAGTAGGGCCGGGAACATAAAACGTGGCTGTTATTTGTATAGATGTGTTTTTAGGTTTTTATTGGTTGTGGGGTTTTTTGTAACTGGCTTTAAATGTTTACTGTGGTACCTCGGGTAATACAGATGCTTCAGGTTACAGACTCCGCTAACCCAGAAATAGTACCTCGGGTTAAGAACTTTGCTTCAGGATGAGAACAGAAGTCATGTGGCGGCAGCGGCGCAGCAGCAGTGGAGGCCCCATTAGCTAAAGTGGAACCTCAGGTTAAGAACAGTTTCAGGTTAAGAGCGGACCTCCAGAACAAATTAAGTTCTTAACCCGAGGTACCACTGTACTGTGTTTGTAAGTCTCTTTGGGTCACTTTTGTGAGAAAGCAACTAATAAACAGAAACAATGGCTTGGAGGACGATGAAGTTTGGAAATTGATACATGATGTGATTTCAGATGCAATGCTTAATTATAGCCAAGCATTATGTGAAGATACCTGCGGGTATAGGGCAGTATACAAATTTAATAAATAAGAATGCTTGCTTAAACCTCAGGTTCAAATACTCGCTGCTCCAATCTCCTCCTCTGATGCATGTAAGAAGAAGGGATCTGCTTCCAGGTTTAACCTAACCATAGTTTGCCACTATGTCCAACAACAATGGATATTGAAACAAGCCATGGTTTCCAATCCTAGGTTTCTTCTTTTTTTTGGGGGGGGGAGTTTTTATTATTAAAATAATTCAGCATTAATACACACATATTGCGAATATACAAGCATACATTTCATACAATCCTTAAAAATCTTCAAACACACCTACACTCAATCCCACAGATAATTCCTTTTCCCATCACCATCCACCACCACCACCCCACCTTTGTGTTAGACTTCCCATCTACTCAATTGCAATTTCTTTCCACTTCTATTACTTTCTTTCACACACCTTTAACCTAATTTCCTGCTTCTTTTTCTATTACACATTGTTATCCATCTTATTTAGTATTTCAGTATTTAAAACGGAACTTGTTTATTCTAACAGGAGTTCTGATTTTACAATATGGTTTTGCAAGTATCTTTTAAACACCTTCCAGTCCCTGTCTATCTTCACCAATCCTAGGTTTCTAATTCCAATAAACTAGGCTCTCCCAACTTGGTGCCCTCTAGATGTTTTGGACTACAACTCACCTAAGGAGAGGTGGCAATGTGGCCATTCCTTCAAAAGCCCAGCCTGAACCCAATGGTACGCAACAACTAGAAGTCAGTCACCAATACTCTTGAATGTGAGTAGACCTCTGTTGTGCCAGGCACGAATCAGAGATAGCCAGCATAGTCACCTCTCCCACCTTCCTCTTAACATGTCCTCTATTCCAGATAAGCTGTCATATAGACACAGTTTGTGGCACAGAGTGTAACCAAGGCAGAACTGCAACATTTTAGTACCAGTGAATGTGCTAGAAGTTCACCTTTAAGGCGTTCGCTCTAGGGAACTAAACATTTAGAAACCATCTGTAGGTATATTAGCTCACAAACCATAAATTACTGTAGAACATGAAAATAGATACCTCTCTGTGTCTGCACAGGGACAGCAATATAGATGGGGTACATACTAATGACGGGAGCGAAAATGCACTTGAGGAACAGAAAGTGAGCACCGCAGGGCAGTGTTCTCTGTGACTGTCTGTCAACAATACTACAATGATAATCTTCAGCGACGAGACCTACTTTTCCTTTCATGCCTGTCAGGGTTATTCTAACAGGTATTTTAATGCACCGTCTTGTGGAAAATGCACATTTGAACCAGCTCTGTTCATTCCTGTGCTTTTCATACAAATGTGGAGTAAGATAAAGGAGGTCTCTCTCCCAGCACTAAATTCAAAATAATCTGTTATGGGTTCCTTTAAATCACAATCCACTCCCCTACTCAGGAAGCTGCCATCAAATATATATTCTGTTACCTGATTGTCAGCAGCTCAAGGTAAGCATTTAATCGCAGTCTCAACGACCTTGGGTTCCACTGCCTCGTAAGAGAGTGGTGCCATTTCTTGTTGTCGTCTTTAAATCAAAGTGCACCAAAATATGTTCTGGCTTTATTTCTTCCATACACAAAAGTTATAATACTTTCAGGCATGTATCACACAAAATATATATTGAAATGTATCCTTAGAATAATGTATATTGAAGGACTGGAATATTGAATATTATATTGAAGGACGAGCCAGTGTGGTGTAGTGGTTAAGAGCGGCAGACTCGTAATCTGGTGAACCGGGTTCGCGTCCCCGCTCCTCTACATGCAGCTGCTGGGTGACCTTGGGCTAGTCACACTTCTCTGAAGTCTCTCAGCCTCACTCACCTCACAGAGTGTTTGTTGTGGGGGAGGAAGGGAAAGGAGATTGTTAGCCACTTTGAGACTCCTTAGGGTAGTGATAAAGCGGGATATCAAATCCAAACTCCTGGAAGAAATCCCAACTTCACCTAGTCAAACCCTCAACCCAAAAGGTCAGACATCGCTACCAACTGTTCCACTTATCATTTTACTCAAGCAAAACCTCCCCCCCAAAAAAAAATAGATAGCAAAGGTAACAGAACAAGTTGACTTCTACAGTGGTACCTTGGGTTACATACGCTTCAGGTTACAGACTCCGCTAACCCAGAAATAGTGCTTTAGGTTAAGAACTTTGCTTCAGGGTGAGAACAGAAATTGTGCTCCAGCGGCGCAGCGGCAGCAGGAGGCCCCATTAGCTAAAGTAGTGCTTCAGGTTAATAACAGTTTCAGGTTAAGAACAGACCTCTGGAACGAATTAAGTTCTTAACCCGAGGTACCACTCTATTGCATAATTCTACAAATCCTATAGAATTGTTTCTGAATGGCAGCAGAGACCAAAGATTATTTTGCACAGTTTGGCGGTCTGGTTTTTTCCTTTCTGGGAGAAGGCAGATGTTGCCACAGACATACATACAAGACACATGTCTTGGATATGTCAATATTAGACTGGTGTAATGTGCTCTGCATTAGGGGTGTCTAATCCATGGCCCACATTCCAAAGGCCACAGCTGACCCCCCCCAAAAAAAAACCATTTATGGGGGGGAAATTAGTATGGGCCCCACACTGTTGATGCAAAGATGTTTAAAAACAAAAAACAAAAATGGTAGCCTCTAAACTTATTTTTTCAATACTGATTTTTATTTTTATTTAAAAAAATACTGACCACTGTCATAAATCCCCTGCTGTGTCACCAAAAGCCTTTTTTGTGGCTTTTCAAGTCCCCTCCCCCATTGGTCCATTTTATTAATTTAGCAGCCATTCTTTTCCCTCAATACACACATAGGTGATCTGCTGCAATTCAGCAATGCCAAAAGCTTTATTCATTTTTTTAAAAAACTATACTCTCTTCTACGCTTTGGCCACACCCACTTTGACATGCAGTCCCCAGAGGGTTGACACTGGGTCATCCTGTACCCAGGCAATCACTGCACTCTGTAGGAAATGGTTTGTTTAAGATAACATCAGAACATGAGGTGCATTCCATCCTTTAGCCTGGTAGCACCTGCCCTTTGGAATGTCCTTCCATTGCATGTCAAACAGGGGCTCTTTCAATTTTCATTTTGACACCTTCCTTCCTTTTCTAGCAAACCATTTAAAGTGGAGATTTTTATTCCAGTCTGCATCTGTCTTGGACTTGAAATCTTTAATATGTTTTTTATTTTTAAACCACTTCAGAAAGCTCCATGGGAGACAATTCATAAATGAAATGTATGTATGTATGTATGTATGTATGTATGAATATATGAATGCCACCCATGCTAGGACAAAGATCCTTCATCTAATTTAAATTAGGTCAATGTTGGAGGCCGAATTCCAACAGGATCATGACAGTGTTTCCCAAACATTTTGGTCTCACAGATGTCCACGGAGGTGCAGGTCAATTCTGTGTCCAGGGCAGCTGTCGACCAGCTCTATCTGGTAGGTAGACTGAGACCCTACCTGCCCGCGGACTGTCTCGCCAGAATGGTGCATGCTCTGGTTATTTCCCGCTTGGACTACTGCAATGCGCTCTACGTGGGACTACCTTTAAAGGTGACCCGGAAACTGCAACTAATCCAGAATGAGGCAGCTAGACTGGTGACTGGGAGCGGCCGCTGAAACCACATAACACCAGTCTTGAAAGACCTACATTGGCTCCCAGTACATTTCCGAGAACAATTCAAAGTGTTGGTGCTGACCTTTAAAGCTCTAAACGGCCTCGGTCCAGTATACCTGAAGGAACATCTCCACCCCCATCGTCCAGCCTGGACACTGAGATCCAGCACCGAGGGCCTTCTGGTGGTTCCCTCATTGCGAGAAGCGGAGTTACAGGGAACCAGGCAGAGGGCCTTCTCAGTGGTGGCGCCCACCCTGTGGAACGCCCTCCCATCAGATGTCAAGCAAATAAACAACTATTTGACTTTTAGAAGACATCTGAAGGCAGCCCTGTTTAGGGAAGTTTTTAATGTTTGATGTTTTATTCTGTTTAATATTCTGTTGGGAGCCACCCAGTATCTGGGGACACCCAGCCAGATGGGCAGTGTATGTATGTATGTATGTATGCATGCATGTATAAATAAATTATTATTATTATTATTATTAAAAGATGGAAAAAGGGGCTCCCTCCACTCACAGCTCTTTCTTCACCCTCTGTCCTCTCCTCCTCCTCCTCCAGCTGCTTTGGATGTGTGGAACAGGCACACACATGGGGGGCACACGCCCTAACCCTCTCAGTGGTGGTGCCCAGGGGGTAGAGTCCTTTGCTCCTGGAGAGTCTTTTCCCCTTCCCACAACATGCCACAATAATGCAGTTTAGAAATGCCTTTGCACAGGCACTCTCTGAAATAATTCAAATGGGTACTAGGGTTCCCCTCCCCCGTTTCTGTATTTGCATCTGCTGAGTTCATATTGCTGCTGTTTTTGATATCGTTTTTGTTATGATTTCATGCTGCTTTACTTTTGATATGTATGCTTTATAATGATTGTTAGCAGCCTTGAGAGAAGCACTGAGGACAGAAAGGCAGGGCATAAATATTTAAACAAATAGATAAATATCAGAAACAACTCAATGTTTATGACTGTGCAACAATTGACATGCAGACATTAAACTAGGTATCATTTCAGAAAGAGAAGAAATTAAAACGAAACCGATTTCCTGCCTTGCAATTCAACCTGGGTCATGAATTTTCATCACAGAACAAAATTTTGACTGATGTATTTATAAGCTTCAGAAAACATAATCAGGCTTCCATACTGAGGATGTATCTGTGACGGGTAGTTCTGTGTAGACTAAATTTTCCAGAGGGTTGGATTTCAGGATCTTTTTTTAAGAAGTCAGCTGAGAGTAGTTTAGCCCCTTGTCACAGTCATTCTAAGTTGCCGGAGAAAGGCTGAAGTGGGGATTTTATGTTACTAAACCACATAACCTTCTGGGTCATTCAGTCAGCTGAATGTCAGATGTCAACTGCTGTACTGGTCAATTACAGGCTCTTGAATATAGTGTCTGCCACTTACTGAAGATGTTACAGACTTTTCAACAAAGACTTCAGTATGGCAGTTCAAAATTACAGCATATGTCTAAAGTATTCAGACACTGTGTGTCCATGGGGGATTTCTCCCTCTACCCCAAAAGGGTTTCTGATACAGAAATATTTTGGCTGGCAGTACTAGCTGTTGCACAAAATAAGACAGATATGGTAGGACAAGATAAACAATGAATGATTACGTATACTTCATATTGATCAGGTTTTGTTAGGATAGAGATAAAAGGAATCACAATACCTATTAATTGTTGTTTTTAAGATAAATATTTATTATTGTATATAAATATCATAAAATGTTATCATGTAAATACCAAAAAGTTAGATACAACTGTAAATACCAACAAATGGATTTAAATATGCTTCCAAATACCGTATAAATATTTCAATATTCACAGAATAAAAAGTGCCCTGGAAAGTCATTGCAAATTTCTCTCCAGGCTAGGAAATGGTATTTTCCACTCATCATCTGCAATGCCCATGCAGAGTAGAAAATGTGGATCTAAAGAAACTGAATGCCTGATTTTTGAGTCTCTCTTCTACTTGACACATTGAAAAAATGTTCAAGAACAGTTTATCCATCCATGTGAAAATATAACTCTTGTAACACTGTCAGGGTCAGCGACACCTACAGTGATCTTCTCTGTAAAACTCAGTCACATAGGAGAAAGATGCCCAGGGCTAGATTTAAGCGCACAATTTCTGTAGTGGTTCTAGAACTTTGGGAAGAATCAAAATGTGATACAGGTTCCAAACAAAATATAGTAATGCCTTACTTGAGATATAAGCACCTTCTTCAGCTTTTTTCAACTCACACATAAAGAGTAGTGCCCTTGGCTGGGGGCGGGACCTAAAAAAAGTGAACCTGATCAAAACATGACAGAAGAAGGTTTCCATTAAATAAATACAGATCAGTGTTAAGTCTGTTAAGCACACTTTTAAATGTTTGGCCCTCCTACAAGTGCACTATAGCAATCTTGGGAGGTGGATAGAAGAAATAATTACAGCAGCCTAGGGACATTTATTCCTAAATTTTCTGATTACATTTTAAGTGTTCTTTTTCACGGATATCATAAACTGATTAAATCGTTTCATGTCTGACCCCTACTGACTATGCTAAGTGAAAAGAGAAGACTATTAATAACTACCCATTTCTGACAGCTGCCCAGGGGCAATGCAGCCTTTTGGAGCAATAAAATGATTCCCTAACTCACTCGCTGAATGCTGAATATTGATTCATATTATGAGTGTTGTCAAACACAGACTGCAGTTCTGAAGATCTGTAGTGGCAGGTCATCAGCAATAGCATTAGCAAATGTCAGGTCTGAAATCAAAGGCCTGCTGGACTCTTTAGGGATAAGATTTATCGATTTCATAAAACGTGAAAACAGATCAAGTAGTTGTGCTGATGGAAATGGTCATGGCAGAATGAGGCTGAGGCTAGCTTGACTTAAGAGAAGCATCACACAAAAGTGTTGACCATCGTAAATAATTTTAAAGGCTAGGAAGTCCAATTACAAGGACCACTGCAGCTGGGGGCTTGCAAACTATCTTTTCAGGGTTAAATGGCAGACACTGAACACCCAATTGTCTAAAACCATGTATCTAGCTTAGATACAAGAACTGTCACAATATCTGATTCCAGGGGACTTAAAATTATTATTATTGCTGCTCAGGTCACATCAGCTGATGCTAACAATCAATATTTTAGTTTCAGATCTAATGATGCTATATGTTCAGGGGGAGGAGGGAAAACATGACCTATTTATACTGTTACTTAGATTCATTTTGTGCAGCTTAATATTTAGATTATTTTCTTCTGAAAACATATTTCCACATCAAGATTTTAGTTTGCCATTGTTATCTTCCATCTTATGAGTTTTTCTATGTTTGCATGAAGGTGCAAGAACAGTCTCAGAGTTAATATAGTCTATCAAAAAGTGCATTCGTGACAATATTACTTTTCCACCCCAGTCTTAGACATATTTATGGGGAAAAATGGCCCATTCATCCCCAGCTGTAAAACTTTTTGGTATGCATGCTTAACAACTACAGCCTTAGAACTTTGCCTTCAGCTAAAATATAAAATTAGCACTGAGTTGCCATCTCATACACTCTGAGCAGATTGCCTTGGAAAACTGTAAATGGGTTGATAAGAGAAAATGAAGAGTTGCTATAGGTTATTCAGTTGTACCCAAATTAAAAGATTATATTCCTTCTCTCATCCTATTTTGTAACCCAAGCTGAAAGAAGTGTTATCAGTGGATAATGATTGCTGTGATTTTTACCAGAATGTCTAACAAAAGTGGAAAATAAGTCCAACTGTATAAATACATTATCCTAGTAGATGAAGTTGCTGTCATTTTCAAACATCCCATCTCCTTCGCTAAATGTTTGATCAAGATGATCACTTTTATTGAACGTAGGTGACTATCATTCAGATTCTTCTGAGAGTTGCTCAGAATGAAGCAGGATATGCTCTGGGTAACAGAAGAGATAATCTATTACTATAATAATTCTCTTGCTCAAGAACAGCTATGGGTGATGATGGAATGCCATTGCCTTCAGTCTTCTGCAGTGGTGAGAGGCCTATTAAACTGCTCCACCCCGGAAGTCGATGGGTTCTGCCGGTTTCCCAAAACCCTTAGTGTTTCCAGTCAAGACTGCAAGGCTTCCCCATCAACGTCCCAGGTCACCTTTGGCAGGTCTTGGCAATCTTTGGCCCTAGGGCAACACAGTTTATCTCCATGTCAGTGTGAAGAAGAAAACAGGAAAGGGGGGTGGCAAAGAGGTGGGAAGAGGGAGAGGGATGTTGTCCTCAACAGAAAAAAGGTGGTCCACCCATAATCTATGGAGAGAGAATTAAATTGAACAGCTGAACTAAACAATCTCTCCTGCAGGCCAGAGCCAATCCTATTTCTTGCTACAGTGGTGAGACAAGAGTAAATTATTCTTCTATTTTATTTAATATATTTGTTAGCTGCCTTTCAAAATACAGTATTTCCCCCAATATGTTGTGTGGATAAAATGAAAGGGGAAGAACCACGTACACCACATTGAGCTCCTTGGAGGAAAGAGGTGATACAAATGTAATAAATAAAATAAAATACCTGAAGGGCACTACGGAAATGCATAATATAAATGACTAGATTTGGGTGAATCAACAAACTCAATCCATTCGAGAAGGAGAACTACACTAGTGGCCAAAACTGTGGAAACCTTTTGGAGATAGGTTTGGTGGCTCATAACACCACTTTTTTGGAGTAATACCATAAAATTATATATCAGTGGAAATACAATTTAATAAAGAATGTAATGCAACAAGGTTTGTTCAATTATCTGTATTCTATCAAAAGTTATAGCCAAATAACCAGAAAAAGGAGTGTTTAGAGCACCAACCAGGTGTCATCTTGTTTGGGCAGTGATGGCTCATAACACCACTTTTTTTGGGAGTAATACCATAAAACTAAATATCAATGGAAAGATAATTTAATGAAGAATGTATTGATAGAATACAGATAATTGAACAAACCTTGTTGCATTACATAGTCTGGGGACTCTGAAGGGTGAACCTTTGCATGTTATTGCTTAGGTGACATCTGTGGCAAGGACTGTCTTTACCAACTTTGGCTGGTTCACTACCAGCACCCTTTTTCTCTAAGGAAAGGATGACTTGGCCACTGCCATAGATGCACTGGTGATCTCATGCTTTGATTATTCCAGTGAACTGGAGGTGAGGCTGCCTGCAAAGAGCATCCAGAAAGTGTGGGTGGTTCAAAATGCAGCAAGTCAACAATTATCTGGAATAAGCTCAAGAGTTAAAAGCTCGTCAGTTATCAGTTGCCAATTCTAAATAGCCGAGGCACAGGCTACCTCAAGAAGAATCTACAGTGGTACCTCGAGTTAAGTACTTAATTCGTTCCGGAGGTCTGTTCTTAACCTGAAACTGTTCTTAACCTGAAGCACGACTTTAACTAATGGGGCCGCCTGCTGCTGCAGTGGAGCACAATTTCTGTTCTTATCCTGAAGCAAGGTTCTTAACCCGAGGTACTATTTCTGGGTTAGTGGAGTCTGTAACCTGAAGCGTATGTAACCCGAGGTACCACTGTACTCCCAAATGACTCTCTTAGGAGACCCTGCTCTGAGCAACACGGCAAGCAGGACTTGAAAGTTACAAATAACAGTTTTTTCCAGTAGGGACAGCCATCCATGGAAACTCTTTTCATCAAGCTTTCTCACTGTTCACTTTCAGGTGCATGATGAAAACCTAATAGTTTTAACAAGCGAAAGAACTGTTTTGATGTTTCTATATTGTTTTAAGCCGTAGTTGCATTACATAGCCTCTCAATCAGAGGTTCACAAATTGTATTATTAATTTTATGAGCATCATATATTAAAAGAAACAACTTTCATGTTGACAGAAGGTTCTGAGATTAAATTTATGGTTCTCTTAGTTTTTGATATTTTAATGTAGTGTATTTTTTGTCATTGTTTCATGTGCTTGCCTCTTATGTGGATATTGCCATGTTCTTTAAGACATGGGGAAGTGTGCATTCAAGCCTTTTAAAAAAAATCAAATACTTCAGTGGTGTGAAAAAATGTGGCAAATTAAGTTTCATGGGGTCAAATTTTGACATAAAAGCAGCAGCAAGACTTCAACTCGTTTAGTTTAGTTACTTTGGAAAATTAATGAACTATGACCAAAGTTCAAAAACAGGGCTCAACAAAACTATTTTCAATGAACTGTTAAAACTCTTCTCAATGACCTGTTGAAAGTGGTAATAAAACCCCCTCAGTATTAATTTTTTGCTGTTGTTAAAAAACTTTCTCTCCTCTGTCAGCAGCCCTCCTCTAGACAGAGCAGCACACCTAGGGAGACATTTATAGGAGGAACTGGACTGACCTCTCAGTGAACTGATAAAAGTCATTATTATTACTATATATTTAGTTACACCATGCCTTTAACCCCCCCAATAATTAAACATAGAAGTTACACAATATATAAAGATATATATGTATATGTATCTATTTAAATCCATACAAATACAGTGGTACCTCAGGTTAAGTACTTAATTCGTTCTGGAGGTCCGTACTTAACCTGAAACTGTTCTTAACCTGAAGCACCACTTTAGCTAATGGGGCCTCATGCTGCTGCCGCGCCGCCGGAGCACAATTTCTGTTCTCATCCTGAAGCAAAGTTCTTAACCCGAGGTACTATTTCTGGGTTAGCGGAGTCTGTAACCTGAAGCGTATGTAACCTGAAGTGTATGTAACCCGAGGTACCACTGTAATTATAATAAAAACCAGCATGCCACCAGCCCGTTCATAAAAAGCAGTCAGTTCCTAAAAGCCTATTGGAAGAAGAAAATTGTGTGTGTTTCTTACATTTCAAGTAAATAAGAACTGCACCTTATAGCTTGATTCCTTAGTCACTCTATGGTGGCCTCAGAGCATATGATATGATCCTGTCTCCATAGGCGCCGACTCCATGGGGCTTGAGGGGGCTTGAGCCCCCTCAAAAAATTTTTTGGGGGGGCTCAGCCCCCCCAATAATCTCGGGCGCCGCCGCCGTCCCCCGCCTCCTCCCCACCTGCTCCCTCGCCAGCCAGCCAGCCGCGCGCCCTAGCCGGAGAGCCCCGGCCGTCCCCCGCGAGATTAGGGAATCCCCGGGGGCGGGGGCTCCTGCCTCTAGCCCCAGGTTTCCCGCATATCAGCTGTTCCGGAGCTGATAAATAGGCAGCAGCACGCTCTCTCCTGTTCGCTCATGAGGGGGCGGCGCCACTTTATTTGCATATTCATGAGCTTATTTGCATTTCGCGAGCTTTCCCGGCCCCCCCAATATTTTTTATAAGTCCGCGTCCCTGCCTGTCTCCCACCACTGGTGGTACGTCAGGAGCATAAAAATCAATATCCTAATCCAGAGTGGTCCAACAAGCAGTACAAGGGCCACATGCGGCCCTCAAGGCCTTTTTGGCGGCCCTTGCTAAATACCAAAGCTGAAAGCAAAGCTGGAAGCGACAACATGAAAGCCTTGCCCTGGTTAGCCCTGTGGTCCCAAACACCACAGACCACCTGCCCCAGCTGCAGCTGAGTGTTATGTACTGAGGTTCTCACCCTGGGCCAGCAGGGGGATACTGTAGATAGTTCAGGTCCACATATGCAAATAAGGGATCGAAAGTGACGTTCAGTGATTGGATAGTTACAGAAAGTGGTTACTGTTGCGTTGTAGTGGAGCTCTATATAAGCAGGCTGGCTGAACCCTTCAGTTCAGTTCTGTTCTGGCCTGTGAATAAACAAGAGCTGTTTGAAGAATCGCTGTGTCGTCTGATATGTTCACTCACAACTTAACACTGAGAATCCTCCTCAGGGGTAGGAAGAGGAGAGAGAAAGAGGGGTGAAGGAGGGGGAAAAGAAAGGAGCGAGAGGCAGTTTCTCCAGCCAAACCAGCAATGTCTTCCTTGTAGGTGTAGGGGTGGGCATTTGGAGAGGAACCCTGACTTGGCCTAGAGAGATTGAGGACACGGGCTAAGGTGGGTCTTGCATATTTTGGTGGTGGTGGCAGTGCTGGAAGCGGGAGTGGCAAAGGAGGAGAAAGGGGTGAAAGGACAAAAAAGGGGGGAAAGCAGAGCAGGACTTCGCCCAGTAGCTACACAGGCAGCAGGTTGCTTGTTTGCATGGTCTTTTCCTCTCTAACCGCCCTGCACTCTGCCCGCTGTTCTACCTAGAGCCGATAAGAACTCCCTTGCTTTCTGCCGCTTCTTCCTGGATAGCTCAGTTGGTTAGAATGTGGTGCTGATAACACCAAAGTTGCAGGTCCGAGCCCCATAACAGACAACGGCATATTCCTGCATTGCAGGGGTCAGATTACATAATTCTAGGGTCTCTTCCAACTCTGTGAGTCTATTATTCTCTCCCCTCTCTTTCCTGCCCGGAGTCCTGCCTGCATCCCGCAAGTCGCCCCCCCCCCCAACAGTGGCCTTCTTGTTTTTGGATCTTTGGGGTCACTTTTTATTTAAAAAAAAGAGAACAGCTCTGATCTGTTTAATAAATAAATCTATTAAATCTCTTAATTGTGTATTTAATTATATATATTTAATTAACTATATTAATTGTGTATATTAAATAATTGTTGTTGTTGTTTAGTCGTTTAGTCGTTTAATTTGTTGTTGTTAAGTCGTTTAGGAGATTCTGGGTGATGTGTCGTGAGTACACTGATGATTCCAAGCGGAACATGTTTTGTTGTTGTTTAGTCGTTTAGTCATGTCCGACTCTTTGTGACCCCATGGACCAGAGCACGCCAGGCACTCCTGTCTTCCACTGCCTCCTGCAGTTTGGTCAAACTCATGTTGGTAGCTTCAAGAACACTGTCCAACCATCTCATCCTCTGTCGTCCCCTTCTCCTTGTGCCCTCAATCTTTCCCAACATCAGGGTCTTTTCCAGGGAGTCTTCTCTTCTCATGAGGTGGCCAATGTATTGGAGCCTCAGCTTCAGGATCTGTCCTTCCAGTGAGCACTCAGGGCTGATTTTCTTAAGAATAGATCGGTTTGATCTTCTTGCAGTACATGGGACTCTCAAGAGTCTCCTCCAGCACCATAATTCAAAAGCATCAATTCTTCGGCGATCAGCCTAC
Organism: Podarcis vaucheri; assembly: GCF_965113315.1. Taxonomy (NCBI): domain Eukaryota; kingdom Metazoa; phylum Chordata; class Lepidosauria; order Squamata; family Lacertidae; genus Podarcis; species Podarcis vaucheri. Next base: position 22,719,144 of record NC_138761.1, read on the forward strand.
TTTATGGTCCAGCTCTCACTTCCATACATCACTACTGGGAAAACCATAGCTTTAACTATACGGACCTTAAATTAAATAATAGGGAAATTTAATTTAGCATGTGGCCCCCGGGTTCTGCTTTCCTAACCTTACTAATTTCTCCCTCTGCTTCAGTGTGAGATGAGATGACTGATGAGCAGTGGACTGTGCACAGGAGAAATGATGCTGCTATAGAAACAAGTATGATTGCATAAGAAGCATGCTTTTCACTGGAAGATCCAAGCACAGCATCTTCTTTAACATGCAAATCTGTTTTCCATATGGTGCCACGCACACCCACCTTGGGTTAGCTTTTGTTGGATGCAACTACACTAGAGGCCTCAAATGAGAATGTATAATCTCATTCTCATCAGCTAAATCTTTCAAGATCAATGAGCATCAAAATGCCATCAGAATGTGCATCTGCATTACCTGAGCACACAAATCTCTCTTGCTAGAGTACGCAAGTATCCTGAGTAGCAACAAATTAAATGATTGTAACTGATAGCAACCTGAAAGTTATCAATAATCTAGTAAAAACAAGCATCCAGCTCCAGTATCAGAACAGAATGTTAGATTAGGCTGAAATGAGTTATAGTTATGTGTGGGAGAAGCAACCTGAAAAAAAGCACTGGCTGGATCCAAATGTTTTCCATCTATTTATTCATATTTATTTTATTATAGCCAAAGGTTTTCAATTTGCATGAGGAAAATCACTGACATTTTCTTATAACTGCTCTAATCTGTCAGTTAAACAATTTAAAAGCTTTTTTTAAAAAAATTAACAACTCTTTTGGAACACAAAAAGTATTTATACAGGAATGCCTGTCAATAATTTAATTCAATATTTCTGAGCTATAGGCATATGGCTTTAAATTGGGGGGTAGGTGGGGGAATTTCCATATCATATTCATTATTGATATACTATACAACAGATAATACAGCCTGAAATTGTCTTTGTTTATTAACAAGCCCTTGTAATTAACTTGCTTTTAAATCATAAGTATGATACTGTTTTAATTTCCCTCACATCCCCAACCCTATCATTTGAAATCACATTAAGCTGACTCTTAGCAGGCCACCTGGTGTAATTCTATGACACTGAAGTGAGCTGTGCTGGTATGCAGGAAACAGTGACAGTCATCAGTGCTGAAATCCATTTCTGTAACTGATGACAGAAGTGGGGAAATTAATTTTTGCTATTCATAAATACCTGACAGGTTTAATGTAAATGTTTTGAAAAAGACATCAGCATATGCTGCACATATATTATATATGCAGCAGCGCGCTGCAATATTGTATTTTCAACCCATTCAATTTCTAGATCACTACTGCTCAAAACGGCTGAAATTTTTCAAATTACTCACACATTGCAATTTTCTCCATATACATATAAATAACAACACAAGTCCCCGTGAAACCTTTCAGTCACTTGAAAAATAGTTTGACACTTAGGACAATTTCCTTGATATAAATGCTATGGGGAAACAGGTAGAATAATGCGCTGGATAAATCCGTGAGCATACTTCCCGAGTGTATAAGATCAGAGACCAATATGGAACCACTGTCATAAGGATTTTTCATTTTCATTTTGCTTATTTCCACCATCAATATATTGCTTAATTAGAACAGTCTCTAAGAAGTGTGTGCGTAACTGAATATAACTGAAAGGAACTGAAAATAATGATCAGTTAAAACTATAAAACCAGAATTGAATTAAAATGCCCGCTGGAATAAAAGAAGTATTCAGTGGGTGTCCAAAGTTTAATAGGAGATGGTCTGTCTGACCTCACCTGGAAGGGAGTTCCATAAAATTGGCTCCTGCTGGATATGAGCCATAGTACGCCACTAACAGTGATTCTTATGAAGTCCTCAATGGCCAAGCAGTCCTTGAGGTATTCTGGACCCCAATTGCTAAGAACCTTGAGTCTGGCGAAGTAGTATACAGGTAGCGGGTGCAAGCTTTGACCATTGGAGTTTCAAGCTACTGCCAGCCTAAATCAAGTCCATCCATAATTAAGTCAAGAAATAGGAAACAATAGTTTTGAGGGCATTTGCTTGGTAATCTACCTTGTTTCCTTCCTTAACAGAGCACTTTGAATAAATTGAAACTTAAACAAATATAAAACTTGTAATACCATGAACTTTCATTTGCATGATCCCACTTTTGAGAATATTCCAATTTCGGCACACTAATTTTTTCTTCTTCTTCAAGCAAGACAAAATTATGGGGGGGGGGAGTCCTTCGAACTCAGAAAATGCAAGGAGTAAAAAGAAGACATCTAGGACAAGAGATACTTGAATGTAAAAACACCTTTCATTAAGAGGTATGGCTGGAATGAAGTTATTACAAATGGCAGGGACAATGTTTGCAGTAAAATTGGTATTTGGACATTGATACACATCTATAAATGGGTTTTTGAAACTCTTTATTCCAACTTGCTGACTCTTAAAGATGTAATGGTACTGCTGACTAAAATTGCACTGCTTTAAAGCATTTTAGCTAGTTTTAATGGTATGATGCAGGTAGGGCCAGCCCAAGACGTTTTGGCACCCGAGGCAAACCACAAAATGGCACTCACCCCACCTCCGCCAGGGAAGAAGAGGTGAGTGAAGATCTACATCAGGAGCAAGAGTGGAACAAAGACGTACAAAAGGGTGGGAGAAAACCACTGGAAAGGCTGCATTGGGAGAGGACAAGTCCATCCTCCAAGGAGTGTGCCATGGGAGCAGTGAGTGATGCATTCTTGGGAGACAGGATCTGCCGTGCCTGCAGATCCTGCCACCTGAGATGATCCCTTCACCTTGCCTCATGGGTGGGCTAACCATGGATGCAGGTCCATGGAAATATTTTGTGATTTTTCTTATTATGTTACATTAATATTTTGGCCTTCCAGTAAATTTTTGATGTATGGGCACAATTAAACCAATGAGTCCTGCCAGCAGAATGCTGATGTTAAGATTGCTGTTGATGGTAATCTGCATAACTGGATTAACTAAAACTTGTATCACTTGTTGTTGTTGTTTAGTCGTTTAGTCGTGTCTGACTCTTCGTGATCCCATGGACCAGAGCACGCCAGGCAGTCCTGTCTTCCACTGCCTCCCACAGTCTGGTCAAACTCATGCTGGTAGCTTCGAGAACACTGTCCAACCATCTCATCCTCTGTCATCCCCTTCTCCTTGTGGCCTCCATCTTTCCCAACATCATTGTCTTTTCCAGGGGGTCTTCTCTTCTCATGAGGTGGCCAAAGTATTGAAGCCTCAGCTTCAGGATCTGTCCTTCCAGTGAGCACCCAGAGCTGATTTCCTTAAAAAAGGATAGGTTTGATCTTTGAATCACTTAGAATGCTTATTTATTTTAAAAGTTCAGAAAATTCTGTTGCACTATTCTGCAACTGGTTGACATGGCACAGTAAAAATATAATGGAAGATACTGAAATAAACATAAGAAAGACAAGTTCTATGGTGCAAAACAGCATGGGACATCACAAATTATGCAGTGTTTAAAGTAAAATGATTTCATATATGACTGCTGCATTACATTTTTCTCACCATAAACTCCATTTATGGTTTTATACACAATTATGAATAAAACTTTGTCCTTTCAACCATGACACATTCAAAGACATTTCCCCACTCATATTTGTCACCAGCATGCACGCTTGCTTGATACATTTCATCTGGATACGTCATGCCCAGCTAAGCTCCATCCATCAAATATATACCGCCTAATCAGACAGTTAAGGACACTTGCACTCCAACAGGTACCACATATCACTTACTTTGGCATACTGCAGATTATTATGAGTGAACAAGTCTTTCAAATCTTCTTTGAGGTCTGGGAGGGGGGCATATTTGGAAAGATGTGCTTTAACATGCTGAATTTTCAGTGTCAGTAGTGTCCTTCCTATAAATGCTGTTCTTTAAATCCTATGCAATTTTTTCCAGTTCTTACCCAAGCAATATTTATAGCAGTCCCCTTTGAAAGTATTATACCCTTGGAAAAAAAATCTGATATGGTGTAAGAGTTTCTTCAAGGTGCATTAAAATCTACCAAGGACTCAGATTTACATTCAGACATTATTAACAAAAGAATGGTAAAATATGACAAAAAATATATAAAAAATAGAAAAGTAAGGTTATCAGAAAAACAAACTTTTAATTAAATGTATGTAGGAAATTAATCCCAGCTATGTGCAATATATTAATCATGAGTTATCATATCTGAGAGCAGAGTAGACATTACAAGGAACGTACAAGAACAGTGGTCATGCATCTCCTCAAAAGATTGTTCCATTAAATCTAGTAAAAGATGTTGACATGACATCTTCATAACTAGTTTTCCCACTCCTTGCTCTTCCTTGCTGATTCCTCCTTGTTGTGTCATGCCTGATCCAGGTTTGAGAAAGGATTGTTCCTCCTATGATGAAGGCCCTGGTGATGCAAAGCCTGAAGACTTTATAGGTCTCCTGACTTCAGAGCTATGCCAAACATCTCCAGCATCTCTGGAAAAGGAACAGCAGGTCCAACTGTAGAAGAGGACCCCAAGGGACCTGTAGACAAAGTTCATGTGGCAGTTCTTTTGCTCAGGGAATCAGAGGGGGAAGCCAAACTACCTCCCAGTGCCAGGGAACACCAGTGTCAGAAGCTGCAGTTACAGGAAGTCACCTATCAAGGAAAGAACACCTTAAGGCCAAGAAAAACCAGGCTCTTCAGGACTTCCTCAGGAGCACAGAACACTGAAGTCCTGGCTACTAGTTGCAGCTGGGTACCCAAACTATAGAAGCTCCCACTTACAGGAACAACACAGTTGCTTATTTCTGTATGTACACCCCAGAGCTTCTTGTTCCTATCCTGACTGACCTTGTGCTACTGACCCTTGTTTATAGCTTGTTCTTGAACCTACATTTGGGGTGCTCAGTCTTTGGCATTGGCCTTTTCCCACAACCCTACTGGCTGAATGCAGCATGTTTTCCATGCAATTTAAATACGGGGCTACAAAAGCTCCTGGGGACATGTTTCTTTACGATCCAATGTCCTTACCAAAAATATGTCTGCCTTCATTTTGTTTGCTTCAGTACAGTGCTCTGGAAATGATGTAATGCACTCACAGGTTGTCTTCCTAGGGGCAATTGGAATCCCATTGTGAAAATAATGGGCCTAAGAACAAATAATTAGTATGGGATGTGGACGCTGAAGTTACTGAACAGAAGAAAAATTCAGTAGATAGTTCTCTAATAACAAGTTAGAATATAGAAAAACCAAAATAAGGTTACCAAATAGTAAATGCAAGAGATGAACAAACATGTACAGGATGCTGGATAGCTCAGTTGGTAGAGCATGAGACTTAATCTCAGGGACATGGGTGTGAGCCCCACGGAGGGCAAAAGATTCCTGCATTGCAGGGGGCTGGACTAAATGGCCTTCATGGTCCTTTCCAACTGTAGGATTCTATGATTCTACGTGAACCAGGATTTCAACAGCTGGACTGATTTTTGTACCTTTCCAAGAAATCATAATGTCTTATGTACGGCTGTATTAACTTTACTTGGTGTTCTTGATATTTGCTTTACAAAGCCTCCTGTAATAAATATATATTTATCTATCATTTTCTACCAAAGTGTTCAGATCAATTAGCTCCAACCTGAAGACTTTAGTGATGGGTGGGGGTGGGCTACTACAAAAACAGAAAAGCAGTAGAGGTTCCTTTTTTCTTTCAGTTTTCTTCAAGACCTGATCTGAAAAACTTTTTAAAACGGATCACTAAAACATGTTCAGCTTGGAATCATCAGTGTACTCATGACACATCACCCCAAATCTCCTAATGACTGCTCCCAACGGCTTCATATAGATGTTAAACAACACTGTGGACAAGATAGGACCCTGCAGCACCACATAGCACAACTGTCAGGGCCTGAAAGGAAATCGCCCAATGCTATTCTCTGAAACCATACCCTGGGTTGTTGTTGTTGTTTAGTCATTTAGTCGTGTCCGACTCTTCATGACCCCATGGACCAGAGCACGCCAGGCACTCCTGTCTTCCACTGCCTCCCGCAGTTTGGTCAGACTCCTGTTTGTAGCTTCGAAAACAGTGGTCAGTGGTATCAAAAGCACTGAAAGATCCGAGTTAGAATAATAGGCTTCCACTGCCCCTGTCTTCCCAAAAAATGTCATCCATCAGGGTGACAAAGGTTTTGAAACTAAGGTTTCACAATGTAGGTACTGGCAAACTTCAGTGCTTCAAATTAATAAAAACTATTAGGAGGTTTAATACAAAGTAGCTCTATGTAAGAAAAACTATATTATTAGGCAATTAGTTCCTATGCTCTATAAATACAAAATTCAATAACTCCATGGTGCAGCACACAGCACCCAACTGCTTACAATAACGGCACACTATTAAGGAGATTTGTATGTTTAACCAAACAGCACCAATTTACCACTAGTATTTACTATGATGTACTATTTACATTATAAGGATTTTCATTGCCTGAACTCCTTCTCTAGAAGCACAAAATAATTCCATTAATTCCATTGCTACAACGGGAGCCTACACATTGATTCTGATTTAGTTTTACTCATGTGGAAAACATATTTACTAAAACCCAGTTGCATCAGAATGAGAATCTGAATTTGGATGTGCATCCTCATGAAAAGCAAAGTGGTTCAGACAAGTGACATTGCATTTGTGCCTTCCTGTTCCTGATTTCGCCAATGACACAAGCCAGAAACCTGGATCTGCCACAAGATCCTGAACCCAGGCAACTGTTTATAAGCCCAATATGTTCACCTGACGTCTTAGCTCTCAATTCTTAGCTATCTTAAGATGCAGTATATTGATGCTCCTTCTCTTACACTGGGAAGATTTGTCATCATTGCTTGGGTGTAGGGGGAAAATTTGGGCATTTGGTTTATAAATGTTGTTTTATTATTGCTTTCTTTGCTTATATTCTGCATATAAGAGAGGCTCTGCCTTAGCCATTTTCATCTGGTTTGCCCCAGTTTTCAACAGAAGCTTTCCAAAAAGGACTGTGGAGAGAAAGACTCTGGTTTGTAGCAGACAGAGTGCGAGGGCCCTATCTCATTTAGTCCTAAGGAAGGCAAAGGTAATTCTTTAACATTCTGAAAATGGGGGGGGGGGTATGGTATGAAAGATGGCCCCAAGTCTGAGTTGGGGGAGAAGGAGAGGCAACCTAAGTAGGAGGAAATCCCTTTAAATGTCAGCTACTTTGTTACCAAAATGCTTACTGGTGTTTACATAATATTTTATTTGGTGTATTGCTGCTATTGTAAGCTACTTCAAACACAGTATCATCAGAATCGCTTTCTAAGAAAAAGAGTTCAGTATAGTTGCCTGCTCTACATTTTCTGCAGTGAAGACAAATGCAAAGAACTCGCTGAGCTTCTCTGAAATATCTTTTTCCTCCTTTAGCATACTTTTGACTCCTCAGCCATCCAAAGCTCCAGCAGCATCCTTAGCTGATGTCCTGTTTATAATGTATTTAAATAACTTTTTAATTGTCAGTCTTAATGCTTTTAGTGGTGTAGTCCTCAATATGTATGTGTGCGTTTATGGACACATCCATTATTCGCCTGCTTGCATTTTCTTACCAAACTCTGTGTCTCTTTCTGTTCTCATTGAGACAAGACTTCCGTTTTTTGAATAAAGCCTTCTTGCCTCTGACACCTTCATTGCCTCTGCTTGTTAACCATGCTTGGATCCTCTTGGCTTTGTGGTACCTTTCCTGCTGTGCAATATACATTCTTGCTGAGATCTACATCTTGCACCATCAATTAAGATTAAGTCCATGGTTTGCCTCTCCTCTGGTTGGTTCTCTGGTTGGTTCCATGATCAACTCTTCTAGAAACTTTACCTCTTTGTGACTGGAATGTGCACTTAAGCAGCCTGTTTCAGGGTAACTGAAGTCACTCATTACATCTACTCCTTTAGATGCCCCACTGGAGGTTGAAAATGCACCTGCACCCAAAATACAGCAACTTCTTTTCACTAAAATAGGATTTGTTTTATTTTATTGTGTTTTTTTCTATTGTTGTTGTTTGTTTGTTGTTGTTAATTAAATTTGCATACTGCCCTTCACAGGGCGACTCACAACATAAAAATACAAGATGAGCAAACAAACTATATAATAAAACAAAAGCCAAACAAACCAATAACCCTGCTCCCACAGATACACTTTAAACGCAATAGAATGTTTGAAGAGAAACATTTTCACCTGGTGCCTAAAAATATGTAATGAAGATGCCAGACGAGTCTCCCTGGGGAAAGCATTCCACAAATGGGGGGACACTGCAGAAAAAGGCCATTCCTGTGTTGCCACCCTCCAGACCTCTTGTGGGTGAGGCATCCGCAGAAGGGCCTAGCAAAAATGGTCCTTGAGGTATCAGTCCTGAGTCATTTAAGGCTTTGTAGGTCAAAAAGGGGGACGCGGGTGGCGCTGTGGGTTAAACCACAGAGCCTAGGGTTTGCTGATCAGAAGGTTGGTGGTTCAAATCCCTGAGACGGGGTGAGCTCCCGTTACTCGGTCCCTGCTCCTGCCAACGTAGCAGTTCAAAAGCATGTCAAAGTGCAAGTAGATAAATAGGTACCGCTCCGGCAGGAAGGTAAACAGTGTTTCCGTGTGCTGATCTGGTTCGCCAGAAGCGGCTTAGTCATGCTGGCCACATGACCCGGAAGCTGTACGCCAGCTCCCTTGGCTAATAAAGCGAGATGAGCGCCACAACCCCAGAGTCGGCCACGACTGGACCTAATGGTCAGGGGTCCCTTTACCTTTACTTTAGGTCAAAAAGAGCACTTTGAATTGGGCCCAGAAACTAATTGGCAGCCAGTTAGTTTTATATTATATTCCTGGGTCATGATAGGTTTCATATCTTTATCAGAGTGTGGCCTATATTCTCAAATACAGACATGTACCCACTCAACAGAATATTACTGTTTATGCAACCTGGCTTCAATCTTTTCTTAAGCCAGTAAGACCAACTTCATATTCAAAATCAGCCACCACAGAAGAGCAATCTAATTTTACAAAACTTGTAATATCTCTGTTGATGAAAAACTAAGGAGAAAGAAGAATTACATTCACGTTGGAAAAGCAAGGTTAAAGGAATATGTGGCATAATATCTGCATGAAATTCTATATAGAGCATATTTTTAAAGGGCTAAATGGGAGTTTAGCATCATTGGACAACTAATCCCCCTTTCCACTCTTAAAATGCAGATATTAACCACACTTTTTGCTATTTGTATAAAGAAGAATGCTATTAGCCTTGATCAGGACAAGGTCACCATGGCTTATAATGAACTAAGATAATGGTTCCACACAGAGAGTAGCAGTCTAAATTACAAAAACAGGATGAAATAAATGAGCTAAAGGAAGATGTAGTGGTGCACATGAAAATATAGAAGGACAAGGTAAAAGGAAAATGGTAGTTTTCTTATCATGATTTGACAAGAAAATACTTCCAGCACAGCACAGATTAAGCAAATGAGACAGAAATCAAGTCAATTCCGGGGGGTGGGGGTGGGGGGAGGATTGAGAAAGATGAATAACCATCTTTTTTATAAAAGAAAAATCACTAATAAAATTGATACTTGCTTTATAAACATCAGCAAATACAAATAGGGACAAAAATACATATATCTCAAGGTGTTATCTTTAAAGACCTAAATGATAGTAATGGTAGTAACGATGAGTAAACATAAGTCTACAGCCACAGCATGCGCTGTAACTCTCCAATGGTTTGACTTCACTCCCAAAGGCTCTTCACTCTTCCATTGGCTCTCAAGGGAGGCTCATATTACACTTCTATGAATCATGTGTCTTGTGAAACAAGTTTCAAACCTCCTCGTTATAAAACTAATATTGAAAGTGTGATGGGAATTACGCCATACAATCATGGTGATATGACAGTCTTTCAAACTGGTCCCCCATTGTAGACAGCTTGTTAATCCAGTTCAATTTAAAATTTTAAAAAATTCAAAATTCAATTTAAAATGACGAGTAAACAGAAACCTTGTCTTCAGAGAGCCCCATGCAAGTTTCAAAATATGAATTCTTGCATATGAGATTCACATGCTAATTTCAGGGGGAGGTCTCAAGACAGCTGTATATAGGCACTGGAATTTCGACTTCTGCACCACATTGCAATGAAACCATTGCACTAGGTTTTCATGGATCACTTTGAGTGTGTGTGTGTGTGTGTGTGTGTGTGTGTGTGTGTGTATCCCTATACATTGTTATATGTTGTTATGTCTTCATTCCAATGGTGAAAGTGTAATATTAGCAATTAAATCATACTTGTTTCAAGTACTGAACAGTAACAGAGATCAGGCAATAGACTGTTGAGACATTTTCTTTTAATAAAAATGTCACATTCTACACTCTTCAGAATGACCATCCCTGCTAATTATCCAGAGGTTTCTGCTCAGGTATGCAAATGACAATTTATGGCCCATTTAACTAACCTCATCAATCTTCAACGACTCCAAGAAAATTGGCCATGAAATGCACAGATCTGAGTGCACCTGAAAAAATACAGCAGCTTGCTGCATTTCATTGTTTATACCTGTGATACTCCAGATAGAAAAAGGTGTTCAAAGAGAAAGAAAACAGCAAACTAACCACACACACACACACACATATTCAAAGCACTGGGATATACAAAATGCCAGGTCATCCAAAACTTTGATATGTGGGAATATTAATTTAATGTTAGATTGATGTAGTAGGTTTCAGTGTGAAAACCGTGGTTGTGATACTGAGGTCTGGCTCTACCATTAGGCAGAGGTAGATTACTGCCTCAGGTAGCAGATGCTGTGTGGAGGGATACACGTTGAAGTGCCGGAGGACACCTGTATATGTCTAAGAATCTGCCTTTCCTAAATTAGGCTGCTGCTCTAAGGTACATTGGATGGTACTATGCTATCACCAGGATTGAAGTAAGTTTCAGCTGTCAATCTGGTCAACTTTTGTAAACAGAATGGGGGTGGCGCCATCTTGTCCTTTGCCTCAGGAAGCAAAATGTGGGTCTCCATTGTGTTGGGGGAGGAGAAAGTCAATGGAGATTTTTGTGGAGAAAGAGGCATGAAGATTTTTCAGTTACAGAATATTCTAAATGCAGTAATATTCCAGATCTTTCTTCCAGTTTGAAAAGCATATTAGGCTATTAAATAAATGCAGTATCTCTCCCTTTTCTTAATCTTTTGAAACTGAGAATCTGAGCTGGTTCTAACTTTGGTGAGCCCCTTGCTCTGTTGGTGAGTCCTAGCAGGCTTACCTGCACAAGTAAGCTGCAGGCTGTCATTTTTAATTTCTCATTTTACCACAGAGTGATGCGTAACAATTAAAGTAACAAAATTTGGAAAAGATAAAATAAAATTTATAACATACACGATGCACACATGCGCACCTTATTCTGATTAGGAATAGTTTTATTCATCTTTATTACCCATTGATCTGGCTCCTGAGGTGTTGCATAGCCATAGTGAAAGGACCGTTTAGTTCTTTAGAACATTTAAGATTGAGAAAAGCATGCTAGCACTTGTCTCTTTCCCCTACAGCCCACCTTTGTAATAGTGGGACCAAATTGTACTTTCAGGATTTTGAAGACAGCACAATACAAAGAACAATAATACATGCAAGTCACTAAAAGTTAACATTCCTATGACCTTGGTTTGTTGTGCACTACACCTCCTGCTCATGGCTGCTGACATCCATGAGTAAACCCTAAGGGAGTTGTTCAGAGTGAGGGTTTTTGTGTGTCTCTTAGAATTGGAATACAAAGTGACAGAAAAATAACTCAAAATTGCTGTAAAATGATTGGTATTTCCAAATGCACAAACAGCATGCACTTTAATGTAACACATTTCTTCTTATTTGGCAGTGTTAAAACATATGTGGTTTGAACTTGGTGTGAAATGTTTGAAAAGCTGTTATTTTGTGTTTAAAATGAAACCAAATTACTAAATAATTTAGAAATCTTGACTTTATTGCCCAAATCTTCCAGGCTTTAAAAATAGCAACTTTTTATTCAATTTCCCCTTATAATTCAATGGTCTTTAACATGGTTACAATCTACAAAAATCCTTCTTTGAGACCTGCGTGTTCAAGCCCACACTTGTTTTAACTTATATAATAGTATCTAATAACAGATCTATTTTTAAGTAATAACTCACCTAGAAAATTAGGAATTGTAACTTCCTTATAGAAGCAAAAATTTAAGGTACATTCCTGTTCTGTTGCCATCTTGCCAGATGCAAGTAATCCACCCACATATATTTCCACATATCACTAGTTGTGTACGATTCAGGCTAGTTAGCACAATAAAGAAAAACTGGATCCCCGAATTTATGATGTGCTCTCTAACTTTGATGACTACTCTGTTCTTGCCATCATGGTCTCTGGCAGTGCAGATTGATACTGTGTAGGTTTTGATATTTTATTCATTAATTAAAATATTTCTATACTGCGTGATAGACAAGGGCGCCAAAAAAACCTGCCACAAAATGTACCTAAGAAACTGATGGCCATTTGAGCCTAAGTGTAGAAGACATAGTCTGATGAGGATCAGAAACATGGCTTGGTCAAATGATGATCCCACTTGATAGGTACATGGGACCAGTCAAAGAAAGCAGCATGTTCTGCTTTCCATCCTTTTTTGCAAAAAGGAAACAGCAAGTCTGGGGTCGGCCAAAAAGCTTTCCTTCAGAGACGGAGGCAGTTCCAATGAGAGGGTATGCAGACCCCATCAACCCTCTAAAAAGGTAAAGGTAAAGGACCCCTGACAGTTAAGTCCAGTTGTGAACGACTCTGGGGTTGCGGTGCTCATCTCGCTTTACTGGCCGAGGGAGCCAATGTTTGTCTGCAGACAGTTTCCCCAGGTTATGTGGCCAGCATGACTAAGCTGCTTCTGGCAAAACCAGAGCAGTGCACGGAAACGCCGCTTACCTTTCTGCCGGAGCGGTACCTATTTATCTACTTTGACGTGCTTTCGAACTGCTAGATTGGCAGGAGCTGGGACCAAACAACGGAAGCTCACCCCGTCGCGGAGATTCGAACTGCCGACCTTCCGACTGGCAAGCCCTAGGCTCAGTGGTTTACACCACAGCGCCACCCGCGTCCCCATCAACCCTCTAGCCCCAGACAAATGGCAAGTATCCACACTGACACTACAGGTCACTGAAAGTGACAAGCCACCCCCGCCCCAAATAAAATGAAACCCTGTCAAAAAAGGGAAGAGAAACACACAGAGGAAAAGAGAAAGATTTAAAAATAAAAAGTAAGTAAGTAAGTAAGAGATGAGGGGGGCAAAAACCAATTAAAAAGGGTGGAATTGGCAAAAGAAAAGACCAAAAAATACAAACAGTAGATCAAAAGATACTGGAATTTTTCCCAAAGGAGAAAATTTGGTGTTCCAATCTAACCAAAGGAAGGCAGAACTGGGTGGGGTGGCTCCGGCCCCTGGGATGGGAGGCAAAAGTCTGGGAAAGCCCTGCCTATCCAGGGCAATGGGAGGAGTTATCCTATTCACAGTCTATCCTAAGCCACTCGGACAAACCTACCTTATTTTTCTGCAAATGAGGAGCACTCTCCGCAAATGATGTTGTACCAGAATGGCTTTATGACATAGCTTTTCCGACTGCGGAAATCAGCTCTAAGTATACTTCTTAAGATGGGAGTAGCTTTATCAGAAGATCACAGTCTCTTACAATGAGAGTCGACAGCAATCACCTCAACCTCTTCTTGTATTGCTTCACATTCTGATTTGCAAGATACCACATTTCTGCTTAATCCAAGTCCACAACTAAAAGCAACAATTGTTCAGTTTTTATCTGTTAGAGAACTTAAACATAGCTTTACATGTCACGTTCAAATCTCAGTTGTAAAGGATGCAGAAACAGATGGAAGTCTAGAGAGCTGCTTCCCTGGTTTCGATTGATTTCATCATGTCTCCTTCACCCCCCATCCACTGGGACATTATACCTAAGAGGATTCATTTCTGACTCAAATACTCTTAAAGAACAATTTTTGTGTCTTTTCAGGATGGAAAAGATGGAAGATTGCAACAAATCACAGGTGTTTTCAAAAAATTTCTCCCTGAAGGATACAAGCAGAAGGATACAACAACAGCTTTGTCCCCTCTTCTCTGAAATTTGCTCAGTTTGAACACCATTTCCAACAGCCTTCGGTAGTTAATTACTTCCGTAGTTAACAAAATCCTACAATTACTTTTCTCATCCACAGATTTGAAAACATGTTTGTCACAATAAAAGAAACCGAGCAACAACAATGCCACATGTCGTACATAAACAGAACAATAAACTAATACTGAAAAGAAGGAAATGTTTTTAAAAAATCAACCTTCTCTACTTTAAAAAAATTAAAGAAAATAAATATAGCCAATATATTTAGTTTTCCCCCCTGTTCCAACCATAGCTTATCCAGTCACTGTTTAAGGAAGTTCAATGTGAGAATTTACATTATATTTATGTACGCCACAACAGCAGCAAGAATACTTATTGCAAAGTATTGGAAGACGCAAGATCTACCCACCCTGGAAGAATGGCAGATGAAGGTGATGGACTACATGGAACTGGCGGAAATGACTGGCAGAATCCGAGACCAGGGAGAAGAGTCGGTGGAAGAAGATTGGAAGAAATTTAAAGACTACTTACAGAAATATTGTAAAATTAATGAGTGTTAGAATGATGTCAGAATGAAGTTAAGTGGTTTAAGCAGCAATGTTTTAAAGGTGTATGAAATATGGATTAATAATAGGTGAGAACTCAAAATTATATTATATTAAGTTAAAGGATTAAGACAAAAATAAAGAGGGAAAGAAACTCCTGAATTAACTAACTGAACTGGAATACAAAAAAGGGAGGTGTGAGGAGGTCAGGGAAGCAAGGATATGAATATATGATATGGAAAGATTGATGTGTTTTTTCTTCTTTTTCAAATGTTTTCTATCTTTTTTCTGTATTTTGTATTTTTCTTTTTTTCTTTTTTCTTTTATTTTTATTGTTGTCTTTTTTGTCTAATTTTTTTACTTATGTAACTTTTTTCCTTTGAAAACTTAATAAATATCATTTTTTAAAAAAGAGAATTTACATTATATTCATTGTAAAAGCAGACAGTTGCAAATGGAAATAGATCCAGTCCAATATAGGATTTTGCACAGGTCTTGTTGTTGTTGTTGTTTAGTTGTTTAGTTGTATCTGACTCTTTGTGACCCCATGGAACAGAGCACGCCAGGCACTCCTGTCTTCCACTGCCTCCCGCAGTTTGGTCAAACTCATGCTGGTAGCTTCGAGAACACTGTCCAACCATCTCGTCCTCTGTCGTCCCCTTCTCCTTGTGTCCTCAATCTTTCCCGACATCAGGGTCTTTTTCAGGGAGTCTTCTCTTCTCATGAGGTGGCCAAAGTATTGGAGCCTCAGCTTCATGATCTGTCCTTCCAGTGAGCACTCAGGGCTGATTTCCTTAAGAATGGATAGGTTTGATCTTCTTGCAGTCCATGGGACTCTCAAGAGTCTCCTCCAGCCCCATAATTCAAAAGCATCAATTCTTCGGCGATCAGCCTTCTTTATGGTCCAGCTCTCACTACTGGGAAAACCATAGCTTTAACTATATGATGTTGATATCTTACCCTTCACCATAAGATCCTGGGGCAGATAAAAGCAGTTCAAGAACACAAAATTAAAAACAGTTTAGAATAACTTGCATCTAGCTGTGAATCAGAACATGAATTTGTGAAACTACCTTATAATACTAGGCAAGCTTGTTTTCTTCTGCTCTGGAAGATAGGCTTCAAGTTGCAGGAAAAGAGATTCCGACTAGACATACGGAAAAATTTTCTGACCATAAGAGCAGTTTGACAGTGGACCAGTCTCCTTTGGGAGACTGTGGACTCTCCTTCCTTAGAGATTTTTAAGTAGAGGTTGGATGGCCATCTGCTATGGATGCTTTAACTGAGATTTCTGCATTGCAGGGGGTTGGACTTGATGACCCTTGGGACCCTTCCAACTCTCCACCATGGTTTTTAAAAGGCATCCAGTGACGGATGGGAGGTTTCCCTGTGAATGAGTGAGTACATAGCTTAGGGGTACCCCTGGACCCTTTGCTGTCGCTTGAGGCTCAGGTGGCTTCAGTGGTGCAGAGTGCCTTCCATCAGCTTTGACTGTTGGCCCAGATGCACACCAGTCTAAACAAGGATAGCCTAAGTTCTATGTTGTAGAAACATTGTTAGATTACTACAATGCATTATGTGTGGGGCTGCCTCTGAAGACTGTTCAGAAATCTCAGCTGGGATAACTCACATCTTATGTGAGGGTCATATTCCTGGCCATCACACATAAAAGACATGGCTTGTCGTCCAGCAGCCTCTTTAGTTGCACGGGGTACATTCTTGCAGGCTCAGCTTCCCCAGTCATTTAGACATTCTTGAGGTTAAAGCGGATCTTAAAGTGGTTAGGCCAACCTGAGCTGGCTTTAAATTCCGCAACCATAGTGGAAGGTTTGAAGTGGTCAAGAGGCTGAGAGCCTTTTAGCGCAGGATGCTGCCATCCACAGGAACATGTTTGAGGTTCATGTTTTCTAGCCACTAGTTCAGTGCCTTCTACGCCTTCACCAAAGCCTTGTCCTGAACCTTGTCCCACACCAAAGCCATATTCCAGTATCTTTGCACTTAGTGGTACGCTTGCTGCCACAGCCCCACGAATCTCCTTCTCACACACCTTGATGGCATAGATGCTAGACTCATTCCGGCCATATTTGTGTAGCACAGAACACACAGCCATGTCCTCCCTCAAGCAGCCCAGAGCAGCCACATTCTCTTGTAGCATGAAAACTAACCTCTGTTTTCTTAGCAGCTGACAACAACAACAAAAACAACAACAACGCCTTGTGTTTTAGGGCTATTGTGCAGTCTGCATCTCTCTCCAAACATCTCCTCCACATTCCAACCTCTCTCCAATCTCCTCCAAACTGCTGCTTGCTCTTTCTCTTGCTTGCTTCAAACATAGCTTAAGAAACTTTTTAATTTTACTTTCAACCTCTCTTGCAAGCATGAGCTCATACTGAACTTTGGTCCTCTGGACCTTTGCCCTGCAACTGTTGGCTATTCGTGTATACTCTTCCTTCATGATTTCCTCTTTCTTTACATTTCTTAGTCTTCCATGACTACTAGATCTCTTATTTTTGAATGTTCACTAATCTGCTCCAGAAAGGCATCATGCAAGTCTTCAGTCTGACTTAGAGGTCTATAGCAGAGACCCACAGTAAGGCCACGGTTGTTTCCCTCTCCCACAATTTTTACCCATATACTCTCAAACTGCCTTCCATGCTCCAGGTCATGGATGTCTTTCACAAGTGTACACATCCTTTAAAAGTAATGCTAATCCTCCTCCCTTCCTGTTTGGTTTGTTCGTTTTAAACAAGTTGTACCCCTCAATTTCTATATTCCAGTCATGAGTCTCATGTTTCAGTAATGCCTATTAGGTCATACTTGCCATCCTATTAAGAGCTCAAATTCATCTTGCTTGTTTCCTATACTTTGTGAATTAGTATAGAGACAACTATAATCACAAGTAATTCCCTCCTTATTGTAGTTTTCTGCCCTTTAGTAGGTTTCTGTAGCACCACCTCAAGTTTCCTGTGCATCAATGAAGCTATTATTCTTGGTACCAGGTGTTCCCCTGTTGTCTGAAATATTGTCTCCCTCCCCCTCAGAATTTAGTTTAAAACTCTCCAGATTTAGTTCGCAAGACTCATAGCAAAAACACTGTTGCCAGCCGCTGTGAGGTGCAACCCATCTCTTGCCAGAAGTCCTTCCTCAAAGAAGTGGAGACCATAGTCCAAGAAGCCAAACTTTTCCTTACAACAACACCTGCAAAGCCAATTTTCCTCCAGTACTTTCTTCTCTTCTTGAGACATGAACTTCAACAGGAAGGAGCAATGGAAAAATTGCCACCTGTGCCCCAAGGCTGTTCAGCTTCCTGTCCAGAGTCTCATGGTCCCTTGCTACACATTGAAGGCTGCATCTGGTAGTGTCGTTTGCACCACATGAATAAAAAGGAAGAGTTTGTGATCAGTGAGCTTTATAAGACTTGGCAACTTATAAGACTCAAAAAATTATTGTTGTTTAATACGAATTGATCCTATCTTGTCACTTGTTCTATATCATTTCCTTTTTTAACATTAGACACCATTCCACTTCTATCTAGATATCTCATCCAGGGTATCATTGTGGGCCATCAGGTGCATGTCATAGCTGCTTTCAATAATACTCATAGAATCCTACTCTTTCCAGAAAAATCCAGTGATTTGCCTTCTGCAGTTATGCTGAAAGCAGGAAGATCTCTTTCTGGAAAAATATATCAATGCAAAGGCAAAACTAGGATTTATCTCACCTGGGTCAAACACCCAGTTTGGCACCACCCCACACGCATTTGCATACACACACACATAGGCTGGGAGCCTCAATAGAGCACCTCTGGAGGCTTCACCTGGAGCAAACAACCCAGCTAGCCCCTCCCTCCTGTAGCTACGGCTCTGCCCAATGCACACTATTTTGTCAGTAGGTCCTTCTAGTCTCCAGTGCTGGGGTATTAAATAGTCTTTAAAGTGTAAGTTTAAGTTTAAGAATACTTTAACACATTTTTTAGTAAACAAAACTAGCTTCTGAGAATCACGGGTTATTACAAAATAGGTAATTTTCCATATGGGCATTCAGCCATCATAATGCAGCAAATTCTTTGTTTTATGAAAGTCAAGTGAGAAAATTATTCTGCTTTCCCTATGAATGCTATAGTAAATGTAATGCCTGAAGTTTGCAGTCTTCTTTTGCAATGAGATTTTTATAGTGAGCTACTCTGAGAGAATTGTGTACCTGTCAACATTTCATTTAGAATAGTAGCCACTAGATGCAAGTTGACTTATCAAAAACTCAGCCAAGGAGTACTTTGCACATGACAACTTAAGCTCTTGACTAAAACTTATTCAATATTTTGCAACACAGGTAGCTGCATTCAGAACTAACTACAGACTATTGTATGATTTTAAAACAGCATGTCATAGGGTCTTTTCTCTAGGTTACTTAGAGACAGGTACTTCATAATGTGACACCATAAAATTATGGCTCTTTTGAAACATGGCTGGGGACAAGATTTAAAGTATAAATAGAACTTAAAAGAAAGATAAGCTTCTTAAATCTTAAAAGGGAAACTAGAAAAACTAATGGTATTTTTCTCAGGTATCATATTTCAAAGAAGAACACTTTACAGAATAAAGATCCCATTAGTTTAACTCATGACAGTTTTATTCTCATACCCACAAATCATTTCATTGTTATGTTCTTAAATTGTAGTAGCTGCTGCCACCTATAGGATTTGAACAATAGTGGCCATCATTTTACTCAGCAGTTCCCTCTATTGGGGACGTAAGCATGCTGAAAGTGCAAGCACTTTTCTTAACAGCAGGTGTCCCCACATTTGCTGCCGATTTCCTTCAAACACATTAGTTTAAAAGCTTTTTCATGTCTTGTAAAACAAACTTCAACTTCTGCTCCGAGATAAAGTAGGAAGTCAGGCCTGCGAAAAATATATCCGGACTTGAACTCTGCTAATTCAGTTCAATAAATGCAATTTTGCAGAAGAGCAAAGAATTCCCCCATTTGCTGGTACAATTTCA
This sequence comes from Podarcis vaucheri, assembly GCF_965113315.1. NCBI lineage: Eukaryota > Metazoa > Chordata > Lepidosauria > Squamata > Lacertidae > Podarcis > Podarcis vaucheri. The sequence goes on from NC_138761.1 coordinate 22,738,868, forward strand.
ACTTATAACAATGTTATTTGTGAAACTACGACTGGAGAGGATATTCTTATGGGGAGACATTACAGAGGAGAAAAAAGGAGATGGGGAATAAGCAACTAACAGGTTAACTGGGACACAGCCGGTCCAAACTAAGCTGCATGGTGACATAATAGCTTCAAGTCTGAATAGAAATGAAAATGAAAGGTTCATTTTTGAAACATTTCCAAGTGACAGGAGACACAGAAAAAATCCTAAGCAGGTTTACTAGGGAGCAAAGTGCTCTTGAAATCATTATAATGCCATTATTATACTACATTGTATTATTTCCATGTAGTTAGGAGGTTTAGGAAGGTAACATGACTGACTATGCAATGTGGTGCCCATAGGTACACTTGTGATAGGGCTTCCCTAGCATTTCCCTAGCACCCTCCACCATTGAAATTAGGCTTGAAATAAGCCTTCTTGATAGGACATTATCAAGCCCAACTGCATGTCATGGGCGGGCTGGCTGGATGCAGAGGAGTGGTGGGAAGAACCAAGTGGGGAATCCCCAAGGGAACAAGACTGGAAGCCAGGGGATTGGTGGTGGGGCAATGATGAGTGGGCAGAGGGAGAAGAGGGAGCAGGCTGGGAGGAGGTGTTGGAAGCTGAAGGGACAACAGGGTTTAGTGAGCAGGAGGAGTCTGTGTCAGAGAGCAGTCCAGAGCCAGAAGCGGAGGCTGGAGAGGAGGGGTCCAAGACGCAGAGATGAGGCAGGTTGGTGAAAAAGCCATTGTGTCTCCCCCTCCTGCTTCAACCAGCTCCCCTGCCTGGTTTCCCAGAAGCTGAAGAGGCATGAAGAGGGATAAGCAAAGACAGGCAAGACGACGGAGCCTCAGATTGCTTGGGGAAGGAACTGGAGAAGGAGGAGACTGTGGGAAGGCGAGGAACTTCAGTCCTCGCAACTGCTTCCTTGGGGCAAGCCCCACTGGGAAGGCCTGTAGGCCTGAGCTGTTTAGTTTCTTTGAATAAAGAATTCACTGACGCCTTGTGAGTTATTGCTCACCTGCTCCTGACTCCCACCTTGACACCACAGCACAAGGATGATTGAGGAGGGGGAAAGTTACAAGACATGTCTGGTGCCCACAGGAGTTTTTCTGGCTTGCACATGTGCACACAGGACCAAAAAGATTGATGATCCCTGAACTATGCAAAAATGGTTGTTACTTTCCATGACACTTTTCCATATTAGGAATCCAGTAACACAAAGTACAGGTATTTCTCATCGTCCATTTTGTGTTGTGTTATGTTGTGTTGTGAACTACATGCAAAATATATTTCTACCTTTATTTTTCCTTAATAATCATTTTGGAAGAACAGTGCATTTTTCTAAGCGAAGGAAGCAAACAAGCACATCTTCAACAGCACATTGTGAAATTTTCTGACAGGATGGCCTCTATCCCTATTTCATTTTATCCAGACACTGTTGATTAGGTCTAAATACACACTGCCTTCATTACTTCTTGTATGTGTGAGAGCCCACCGATTGTTGCAAATGTTGCTGAGAAAGGATGCTAAAATATAGTGCAGGTTTACAGGGCTTTAATGTATTTGTAAGCCAAGGTAAAGTAGTCTTCTGCCATACAGAATCTCATAACAGAGCCCCATTCAGATAAAGTCAAGTAGCACTCTTACTATCAAAATAAATAAAAGCTATACTGTGAACTGAGAGACTTGGGTTCAACAGTATTACATGTGAAACACCACATTTCAATTCTCCATCTACATTTAAAGCAATATATCAAGGAAAAACAAAAGAAAACAGTACAAAAATCTCTGGTTAAACAAAACCATATAAACACATTTTACTGATGTTTGGATAAAGCAGTGCCACCTTCTAGCACTTAACGTAAAACTAACCACAAAAGGGTGGGAACACTAACACAGAAAATTTGCAAGAGATTCTTCCTCATTAGGAAAAGGGCTAGGTTTTGTTTCCCTATATTTAGCAATTTGTGGTGCTTATGTTTTCTCCTTTATCCCAGGGGTTCAGGACACATTTGCAATATATTATTATCTCAGCCTTTTCTTATCCTTATATCCATTTGGTGAAGCAAGGCAAAGAGATACTTAATGGGTCCAAAACCAACTACTGTTGTGAACTGGTTTTCGGGGATTTGAACTTGGGTCTCTCACATATGAAGTTACCACTACAGTACCTTGGGTCTCAGAGCTGATGCACTGTTTATGGATGCAGAAGTATTTGCTGTGGTAAATACAAAATACAAAGGGTCCCTGAGCAATAGGGAACACCGTGAACTCACACTTTTAAGTTTTAACCATAGTAAACGCTGCTGAGAAAACATTTATTTGTTTGTTTTTTGCATCTATAGCCCCTTTTTTCTCCCAAGGACCTCAACGTGGCCTATATTGCCCCCCCCCTGTGAGGTGGTCTAGGCTAAGAGGTAGTGACCGCCCCAAGCTCACCCACTGAAGGGGGATTTGAACCCTGGCCTCCTAGGCCCCAGTCTAACATTCTAACCACTACACCACAGTGACTCTCATTCCTGCGCCTGCTGCCATCTCTCACCTGTCTCCATCCATACCATGGTTGGCAGCAACTGCAAGCCAAGCAGTTTGCACTCAAGACTTACATACTTGCAGTATGCATATTTACTTAGAAGCACAATTACTGCCAGCACGGTATACGAATAGAGAAAGGTGCTGAACAAGTGCCAGACACGCCAGTGGTTTTTTCCCCGGAAGCATTAATTTACAGGCAAGTGCATAAACGACAGAGGTTGAGTAAGTATTCATTGCAGGGGAGGTCAAGTGGAGATGATAAAGGGATCACCTGAGCTGCCTCAAGTAGAATCAAGATGGAGAAAGTCCACCATAAGAAGGCCTCTCCCTCAATTTGCAACTCTGCTTGCATCCACTTGGCCTCCTTCACTTGCAACCCCTTCACCTTCCCTTGAGAAATAAGAAGACTCGCCTTGCTAACTGTTAGGCAGGTTGCAAAAGTGGTTTTATCCATGACTGCTTATAGTGACACTGTATGAGCCCTTTGTTTATTTAGACTCTGGACTAGAGCAACAACAAGATGATACAACTGTATTTGAAGAGGTAAAGTGGTTTTCCGCAGCAATTATTAGAAGCATTCAATATGGTTTTAAATTGCATTTATCAGTTGTGGGAAGTTAGTATATTTTGAAAAGTATTCTGTAAGACATGTGTTTGTGCATTTATGGAGGTGGGGTGTCATAACCTCCAACATGTTGAGCTCCAAAGCTGGGACGCGCATCCCCATCCATGCTCCCATGCGAGTCACGTGACCTGTGCAAAATCACGAAGCCCAAAAGATGCATTTTGGGGGGGTTGTGCTCTCATGGTGCCCAAAAACACATGATTGGGGGCGCTGCATGAGATCACAGCCCCAGAAAAAAATGCTTTTTTTCAAGGCAAGTTGTCAGCACAAATTCACATGATACCAAAGAGCCCAAAATGGCCGTCGTGCTCTTGTGGGGTGGGGGACACAGGATGTCCTGGTTTTTCTGGACACTTGTGGGGTATTTGTGTGTGTGTGTGTGTGTGTGTGTGTGTAGGAGGAATGGGTAGCAGGCACAGGTCTCCAGCAATGATAAGAGCGGCCTGTGTGGTGCTTTTCCACAGAGTGACAGGGCTGCAGGAATGCCAATTCTCACCAGAAGAAAGGCCAAATGTTATTGCTGGAATCTTCCTCTGATTGCTACTCCCTCCTCCAAAAGTCAGTCTTTTTTGTCCTTGGGGGAGAGGTGGAGGAGGGCTGGCACTGCACCTTTCAAATGTTAAGCCAAACGCTTGAAGACTTCTCTCAAGAGTTTCTGAGATTGCCAATGAAGGGGCACAATGCTGTTCTTACAGTAAGCGCATGTTTGCTTGTCCATCCCTAAAAAGATAGCACAGGTCAGTGGCGTAGCGTGGGTTGTCAGCACCCGGGGCAAGGCAAGTAATTTGCGCCCCCTAACCCGTGGATTTTAGCACTCAAGTGCAAGCGCGCCCCCCAGATGTTGAGCCCGGCCCCCCCGCACCCTCCCACGCTACGCCACTGGGGCTGGGGGCGAGCGAAGGAGCCAAGGACCCCCCCAAAGGCTCAGCAGGAATTTATTAAATTTATTATTTGCTGAGCCCTCGCGGGCCGAGGCAGCCGAAGCCCCCTCCTCTCCTTGGGCTGTAGGTGGAGCTCCAGATCCGGGCTTGGCGAGCGCCTCTCCTCCTCCCGGCAGGGTCCGGGGGCTTCCAGCCGTGCTCCGTCCTCGCCCCCCCCCCCCCGCGGCTGAGAGCCGGAGCCAGCGGCGCCCCCTTCTGCCCTCCTCCCTCTCCTCCCTCCCAGTCTGCAGAAGCAACCGCCGCCTGTGGTTGGGCCGAGGGGATGGCGGCGGCGGCGGGGTGCGGAGGCTGCCCGTGCCCGGCCAGGCGTCGGTGGCGGTGTCGGCGCGGCTGCAGCGGCTGCTGCTCCTGCGAGCAGTGAGTGGAGCGCAGCCGCAGCATCGACGGGGGGCGCGCGCGCTAGGGCGCAAGGCTGGCGGTGGCGGCGGGGAGCCCGGCGGAGGAAGGAACTTGTCCCTTCCCTCTGGACTTGCGCCCCCCCCAGATGTTGCGCCCGGTGCGGCCGGCACCCCTGGCACCCCCCACGCTACGCCACTGGCACAGGTTTACGCCAGGTTTATACCTCACAATTCTGATTCAAATAGTTCTGACAATCCAGTGAAAAATGCACTACATAAATTAACAAAAAGCCAAAATATGTAACAACTCCTTACAATTACAGAAGGCACTAGACATGTTGCTAATGAGTAGATAAAGGGTTTCTGCCATGCTGAAGACTAAAACCATATGAAGACTTTCTTGGAAGTAAGCCCTATCATACTCATCGGGGCTTCTGAGCATTCTGTGTTCACGGGATTAGTCCGCAAGGTTGCAATCACATACGTACGTACATACATACATACATACATACATACGTGAACCCCATTGAACACAGTGGAACTCATGTCCAAATATACCTTTAATGGATGGGGTGCACAGCTTTGTCAAGATGGAGGCTTTCTCCCCTCCTCCCAGGTCAGCACTTGAATATGTGGTATAGTGGTTAGAGTGTTGGATTATGACTGAGAGCAACAGAAAAGCAAATTTGTTCCATCTTCCATGTGACAGCCTTCAGATATTTGAAGATTGCTATCATTTTGCCTCTCAGTCTTCTTGTCTCTCGGCTAAACATACCCAGCTCCCTCGACTGGACTTCCGATTTGATTTCCAGTTTCCCATCTCAGTATAGCAGATTTCCATAGGAAATGTTTAGCCTTCTTACAAAAACTGTGCCATGTCCGCTGGTAGTCGCACTCTTGAAAGCATCACACAGTACCACTCTATGAGGATTCATTCACGGAAGCAGTGAATGATATAAAAGCTGTCAAATTCATTCCCATGCACACACAAAATAGCTTTACTATGCCATGGTTGGGAGTCTTGCATCTGAAAAGGTTGCTTCCATGATACTGTAAAACAGATAACTAAACTACATTTTAGGTAAAATGACACCCAGTTTGACATCCGCTTCCCAGAAATAAAAATCTATTGCATTACCCATTCTGCGACTTTCATCCTATTAAAACTGAGTGTCTCATTTAAAAAGATCATGTAATTAAATAATGCAGATATGATTTTTTTAAACACTGCTAGGTCATCACTAATATTCCAAAGTTATTAAGAAGCCCTAGATCTTCAAAAAAATATTTGTAAAATCAATTATTGTTAATCCCCCCATTATATTATAATAGAGGAATTATTAGATGCAGGGTTTTAAAAGGTGAAATATGCTATTGCAGTACCATTGAAAATTAACAGAGGGCTAAATCTATTGAAAATATGCATTATTAACATGACCATTTCTTAATGCAGGTCTCTTCAAATGATACTATAATATGTAAAGCTGTGCAAGGACCACCCATTGGCTAAATTGGGGATCATTTGCATTTACAAGAATCTTGACCTACAATGATTTATTAAAAATCCCTACTTCAGCTTTACAACAACATACTTTTAGATTTTTACAGTATCTTCACTTGAAAGCACTTGGTATAAACAGCGTAAAAACTATAATTTTCTTTGTAGGTGCAAAGCAAAATTATAATGTCTGCTAAAGTACTGCAGAACTACAGTGCTACCCTAAGGACAGAATGCATTTTAAGTATCTTTAAATGTATCGAGAAGAAATCTTTTTTTTTTCCTTTTAAGCCACAATGCAGTGTAAGCTTATACAGTTTTTTATTTATTAAGTCTCATTTTAAATAAATAATGTGCTAGAGCTTACATTTCAATGAATCCTGTCCTCCCACTCACATATTCCCCCTAAGTGAAATATACTGAAATACCTAGCAACAAATAACAGCCAAACCCCTTTGATGTGGAGAAAACATAAATGTTTTAGTGATATTTTAGAAAGAGAAAGGAAAGCCAAATTCACTTTCAGCGAGTATGTATATTAACTACTGATCAAACACAATACTGGATAGCTCTGCAATTAGCTAGAGCTCCAACCTTACTTACACTAACCTTCGTATCTATTGCATTGTGCCCAAACAGCTAAATGGCTTGGCTGGTAACTCAAACAAAATAGTAAATTGCAGCCTTTTCTGCTCATTGGATTTCCTACCGAGTTCCATGGCATGTCTGCCCTGCAAGTGAGCCAATTTCTCTTAAGTGGTTCATTACATATGTTCCAATGGAAAGATGATAGAAATCCAGTTGTGTGCTTCCAAATTGAAATGATTAGAATTGCATCCTATTTTCACACAAACACATTTCACCTGTGCTGAAAGCCATGCACTGGCTTCCAGTTTGTTCCTGGTACGATTCAAAGTGCTAGTTTGCCTGGCATATTCATTTCTAAACAACCAGGATCAGGACATCTCCTGCCCAACAAACATGCCCACTTACTCATTATATCATCTGAGGTCCCTCTACTGTGGCTCTTGCCTTCCAAGATTAAGTAGTTGGTTCTGAAGATGGGGATTTTTCTGTGGTAGATCACCCATCTCTGGAACATTCCTCCCAGAAATGCCCAAAGCTTTATCCTTCAGACACCAGGTAAATAGTATATTATTGTTTTCAAGCTTCTATGTGCTATTATGATATTCTGCTAATTACATTATTCCCAGGATTTGCTTTGCCTTTTTAATGCTGTTCCTTGACTGTCTGATTTTGATCTTTAATTGACTATTGTTTTAATGTTTCGCTTTCCAATATCTGAACTATAAACTGCCTTGAATTCATATTGCGGAGAGAATAAAAAAATTTTAAATAAATAAATACTAGATTGACATGAATGCGAAGACAGGCTCTGGTGAATTAAGACTCCAATCTTATCCAATGGTCAAGAAGGTGCTTTCTGCACATGAAGAAGTGAGAGAAGTGAGGGGCAAATGGAGCTCATCAACCTGGGAAAGTAGCCCATTTAGGTGAAGGATAACTCTGATCCAAAACCTCTGCTGCCTTGCAGGATATATTGGGGAGAAAAAAAAGACTAAGGAGTAAATCCTACACAAATCCAGAGTGGAGTTCCTGAGACGGTTTGACGGTGCCTTGTATGCCTCCTTCCGGCAGCTTCTGAAACCAAGGTAGTGCCAAATGTATTGCTCTGCTTTCCTTTGGACCACATCAGCGAGGCCAAGAGAGGGGCCTGGGCAGCCTAGCACTTCCATACACAAGGCCCAGGCTTGTGCCCGAGGGAGATCACTTTGGTGCTGTAAACACAGCAGTTTGACTTCACCTCTGGAGGTACTGTCAGGTGTGCATGCAGGAGCCAGGCCCTGTGACCAATAGGACTCTGCAGGACTGGGGCCTTCCTAAGTTTGTTCTAAAGAGACAAGGCGCAGCCACACAAGTGAGGCCGCTTGGTAACTCTCAGCACCTGGTGGCAAGAGCTGGGTAGGGATATAAGGTCAGCATTTTCCCTTCGGCTCTTTGCCACAGCAACACGTTCCCTGCCTTGCTGTGTTTAGTTCCTTGACTCCTTGCTTCTTGATCCTCGCACCCCTGACTTCATGACTGCTTGCTTCCTGACCCTCAGACCCTTGGCTTCTTGACTCCCGGTTCTCTGACACTCGGACTCTTGGCTTCCTGACTTCTGGCTTCTGGACTCCCGTTCCTGCTCCCACCCCGCCATCTTGCTCCTGGTCTCGACGTCCCCAGCTGGGACTTTGATCGCCCATGAGCCAGACCGTGACAGGCCCACTCCATTGTCTCTTGAGACAGGCAACAAGATTTACAGCCTTCCCAGGTGCAGCTGACTGCGAGTTCTGTCTTTATAATGGAATCATAGAATTGTAAAGCTGGAAGGGAGCCCGAAGGTCATCTGGTAATGCAGGAATATCAATAGAATATCACAGATATGACAGATAGCCACCCAACCTCCACTTAAAAGCCTCCAAGGATTGATGAGTCCACCACCTTCTGAGGGAGTCCATTCCACTGTCAAACAGCTCTCACCATCAGGAAGTTCTTCCTGATGTTTAGTCAGAATCTCCTTTCTTGTAACTTGAAGCCACTGATTTGAGTCCTACCCACCACTTCAAGATCCAACCACATGCTTTAATTCTGCAACAAGATTGGGTAGATTAAAGAAGCATTTCTCCATGTGTCCAAGGGTTTCCACCCTCACCTGTTCCTTCTGCTGAAAGTCTCTTATTGTCCCTTGGAGTCCCTCTAGAGACAGTCCCCCCAACTTTGTGGCTGACTTTTCTGGTGCATTGGGAGCAGCAGTCGGCAGCTGGGTTAAAATCTCTCATGCATGTATGGAAGGTCTCATCTTGCTCCTCGATATTTATTGCCAATAACAAGAACTATTGGCCTGAGTCTGGGCAAAACCCTACCAGCCTGACCTTTTCATCCTGGGGAAAATAAGCAAGCATGATACGCATGACATCTAATATTCTAAATTTCTGCTCAAATACCCTTTCTGTAGCAGGGGACATGGAAACAGCAACATTTACCCTTTTGCAGTCTGAGGCAATTTACAGTGACATAACACCAGGCTACACCAAAACCCACATGCTCCTAGTCTGGAAAAGAATGAATAGCTTCAGGGCAGAGATGTGTTGTGCTGTCGACATAGCAGGCTTTGTGTCCCTCTCACAAATGCCAGTAATGGATACTTACCTGTGGTCAACCTCTGATTCAGAAATAATCACATTCTCCCCCATATTTTAATTCCCAATCACAAAGAATTGTTTTTATACTGATGTCTTTTGTGGGATTCTCACAAGATTCAATGATTTAAAAACAAGAATTAGCTTAACAGTTCCTTTAAGGTTTTAATTCAGTCCAAGGTAGATTTCTACAAACAAATTTTCCCCGTGTCATTGACTGTCACAGTCAGTCTTGAAACAATGAACTGAAACTAGTTTCAATTGAAGGTCCAAAGTTTATGCCATGGTAAAAAAATCCAAGCATGTTCAGGCAGTGGCTATGAAGTTCACAAGAAAAAGGAAATGATGCATTAGGTTTTTTCTCTTTTGAATCGGCACTAAAGGTGTCCACACTATCAAAAGATCTGTTATAAGAAGATAAACAAATGTGAGGGAGTATGGTAATTTTATTTACAATTTAATATTGCTTTTATTATTATTTTATCTCATTTAATTTGTGCATTCAAGGATGAATCATTACATTTATTAGAAGTAAACAACAAGACAGGATCGGGGCTGTAGCAGTTGTTATTCTAAGGACAGTATTTTATAAAGTACAGATTATTCCTAGCTACGATTATTTTTGTTATGCATACTATTTCTCCCCCCCCCCCCTTAAAGACAGAACTCTTGGCATTTTTAATTAAAATCTCCTGTGGCATATAAATTAAAGTCTCCTGTGGCATATAAAAGACATTTGTTAGTCTTAACGGCGGCTGGAGACTTTATTTTGTGACTATTAGAAACACATATAGTTATGGAGCAGATGGCCATACCAATGTTAGAAACTGAGAAATGAAAGCTAGGAGCTAAATGGCACCTTAAACCTAGGTTAGGTGCGCAACAATGGAATGTCTAGGCGCACAAGAATACAAAGCTGAAAATGAATGAATTGCAGCTAAAATTTTATGTTCAATTTTCACATGGTCTAGTCCTCATCTGAAGACTGCAAAACCCAAAGCCATGCTTTCCCTGCCTGCCCCATTAATATACTTATGAGGGTCCCTCAAAACGCTGCCTTTCTATAAGGTCAGTTGAGAGGCAGAACCTATCAGCTTGCCCGACACTGCAGTGATTTCTTAGAAGTCGAACAGGTAGGAATTTCTCCTCCCACGCCCTCAGCACCAGCAGTGACAGTTTTAATCTGAAATTTTAGGCGCAGTACTGCGCCCAAAGCTCAGAAATTGCTCGCGGCAATGAAATTCCCTGTCACCAAATCTGCCTAGGACAATGGGAGTTTTGAACACTGGCCACACCTATATGTAAAACAAAGAACCTATATACGGTCAAACCTCGGTTCCCGAATGCCTCCATTTTGGAACATTTTGGCTCCAGAACGCTGAAAACCTGAAAGTAAGTGTTCTCGTTTTCAAATGTTTTTTGGAACCCGAATGTCTGACCCAGCTTCTGCTTGAGTGCAAGAAGCTCTTGCAACCAATCAGAAGCAACGCCTTGGTTGTCGAACATTTCAGAAGTCAAATGGTCTTCCGGAACGGATTACAGCAGTTTTATCATACACATAGGCAGGACACGTGTGTGAAACTAATGGAATAAATGAGGAAAGTCACTCACACCAGATTTCCATGTGTATGCAAGAGTGCTGAAGAGCTCTCAACCAAGGGCCATGTACACATATCTGAAATTCATCTAGCTATGGGTGCATCTAATCAGTAGGTGGGCATTAAACACAATGGATGAAATTTCAATGCACAGAAGTGTCAAGGCAATATGAAGAAGTCCATTTCAAAGGCTTATATGATGGTGTTTTTTTCTAAGTTGACTTCATATCATATTACTTTTCATTTTCCTATTATACTTTTGTACTCTCAAGGCCATTAAATAACCTTAGTAGCTACACATAGCATTTAATTCCAGTTGAGATGACAAGTGAGACCTCTCAATTATGCATTATTCTGCTAGAACAATTTATTTACATTTTTATGGAATCCATTTTGCAATGATTCAATATTTGGAAGCGTAATTAGAATATTCAGCCGTATCAAGCATTCCTGGGCTGATAGTTCTGTTTTGTATGCTAACTATGTTCTGCAAAATCAAAACACTTCTAATAAGCAAAACGTATTATCTCTTCTCTGATCCGTCCTCATCACAAAGATTTTAAGCAGTATTAGTCTTGCACACTGTGAATTACTGCTTGTTAACTACTGTTGCCAACCGTCAGGGTACATCTGCCTTACTATATCAGTTTGACCCAGCTTCCAGTGCTTAATGGTCCTCTAGGCTAAAAGCGAAAGCTGATCCATCAGGCTTACATTAGCATAGAATAACACTCGATGCTTATTGATGTGCATGCAGTGTAACTACCACCCCCGGCACCCAGCTCAGTCCATTATTTTCATTTTATCTCAAGTCATTTGTATGGTTGTCTGCCCTAGTTAAAGCTATGGCAAGACTGGTACTTAAATGAATTTGCAGGAAAGGAGACAAATGCCCCCTGAACTTCAAGCACTTTTCTATCATGCCTTCTTGCTAACATAAAATATACTAGTGCTGGGTTAGGTCCACTTAGTAAGAATGTCTACAATGGTTGTAAGAAGAGTAGAAAAAAATCACTTATGACTCTTTTAGTTCAGGAGGGCTGCTTTAATTATTTATTTTACAAACAAGATCTTTAGAATGCCGCTCAATTAATTTCTGTCTCAAATGAATGGGCAAGAGGGGAAAATAGACATTTCTTCATTGTCTTGAACAGCAACCTTATTTCACCAAACACCTAAGCCAAAAATTAATGTTCCTAAAATAATACCTCATCTTGAATTGTTTATCTTTAATAAATTAGCAAAGGAAAGAGCATCCTAACTGCTCAGACCGTGGAATGTTTTGTCAGCTACCCAACACCCCCCTAAATCTCTTAAGCACAGTTGAAAAGGAAAGGAATTTTATCCACAGCTGCCGGTGTGCCATTGCTAAGAGATGCCACTTCCCTGATAAAAAGGTATAGTATATCTTTCTAGTAACAGAGCAAGGAGCCAAGACATCCCTTTCAAAGGATCAGAGCTCCAACCCACAGCCACTGTGCAGAACAGAACTAGTATCATCCAACAGTCCACAAGGCTATTTTCATTATTTCAGCCGCGGAAAAGCAAAATGAAACTTTATAGAATAGTGACAAGAGGCGCGGTGCAGATTAGATTACCTAGAACTGTGACAATTCTTCTGGAATTGCAAGGAACTGCAAATAATGGCTGCAGATAATAATAATAATAATAATAATAATAATAATAATAATAATAATAATAATAATAATAATAATTTAATTATACCCCGCCCATCTGGTTGGGCTTCCCCAGCCACTCTGGGCGGCTTCCAGAAAAATATTAAAATACTGTAATACATCAAACATTAAAAGCGTCCCTAAACAGGGCTGCCTTCAGATGTCTTCTAAAAGTCTGGTAGTTGTTCTCAGTTTTATATCTCCAAATAATAAGAAATATATATATTTATTTTACCAAAAGCAAGCCACAGACAAATGGGAATAGTTCATAAGAAATATTGAAGAATTTGATGAGTAAAATAAGTAAAAGCAATAATTATATTAAGGAAGGACACAATTATATTAAGCAAGCTCACAATAAACTGTGGGTAACTAATATTCTCCCCTCAGATCAGCCTCCATACCTGAGGACTGGTAAATAGCGAATGTAACACCAACTTTAAGGGACGCAGGTGGCACTGTGGTGTAAACCACTGAGCCTAGGGCTTGCCGATCAGAAGATTGGCTGTTCAAATCCCCACGACAGGGTGAGCTCCCGTTGCTCGGTCCCAGCTCCTGCCAACCTAGCAGTTCGAAAGCACGTCAAAGTGCAAGTAGATAATAAATATGAACCGCTCCTGCGGGAAGGTAAATGGCATTTCCGTGCGCTGCTCTGGTTTCACCAGAAGCGGCTTAGTCATGCTGGCCACATGACCCATAAAAACTGTCTGCAGACAAACATTGGCTCCCTCGGCCAGTAAAGCAAGATGAGCGCCACAACCCCAGAGTCGTTCATGACTGGACTTAACTGTCAGGGGTCCTTTACCTTTAACACCAACTTTTTAAAAAGTGGCTAGAAGTGGCTTTTACCAACCAGCTGCGACTGGTTCAACAGCTACGGTCATTCCTGGATCTGGAGAGCCTGGCCACACTAGTTCATGCATTGCTTGCTTTAAGATTTGATTACTGCAATGCACTGTATTCCCTTGCACTTGATCTGGAAGCTGCAGTCAGTCCAGAATGCTAAAGTGCAATTGTTCACAACAGTGAGGCCTTGTCAGCATATAACACACGGGTTCCGATGTCTGCTACCAGGCTGAGTTCAAGGTATTGCTGTTTTCTATATAAAGCCCTTAAGAACCTGGGACCTACACAATCGCCTTACCCCTTATGTGCCCACTTATACACTTTGATCAGCAGAATTGGCACTTTTACAAGTGCCACATAATACCTGCACTGCATCGGTGAAAACAGGGTCATTTAGTGTGGCAACACCGACACTTTGGAACTTCCTGCGTATTGATATCAGGCTTGCATCATCACTATATTCCTTTCAGTGCCTGCTGAAGACATTATAATTTAGACAAGTCTACCCAGATGTTTGGGACGTGGGTGGCGCTGTGGATTAAACCACAGAGCCTAGGACTTGCTGATCAGAAGGTTGGCGGTTCGAATCCCCGCAACGGGGTGAGCTCCTGGTGCTCAGTCCCAGCTCCTGCCCACCTAGCAGTTCGAAAGCATGTCAAAGTGCAAGTAGATAAATAGGTACCGCTCCGGTAGGAAGGTAAACGGTGTTTCCATGCGCTGCTCTGGTTAGCCAGAAGCGAATTAGTCATGCTGGCCACATGACCTGGAAGCTGTACGTCAGCTCCCTCGGCCAGTAAAGAGAGATGAACACCGCAACCCCAGAGTCGGTCACAACTGGACCTAATGGTCAGGGGTCCCTTTACCTTTACCTTACCCAGATGTTTAGAAAGTTTGTAGGAGGTGTAATTTGTTACTGTCCGTTTTATTGAGATTTTTAACCTTCCGTATGTTTTAAATTACAGTTGCCATTCTTTTAAATGATAATTTTATTGTTTTTATCTTTTTTGTAAACTGCTTTGAGGATTTCCCCCCCCCCCAAAAAAAACTGCTTTGAGGTTTTGTTCTACAATCAAATGGCATATAAATTATATGAATTATATGAATTATTATATAAATTATATAAATAAGGTGGGATGATTTTATAAACATAAGAATAATGTTGGGTGGTAAAACTAATGTTTGAGGTTAAAGGTTTATCTGAAGTTGGGGGGATGCTCAATCTAACATTCAGGGTCATAAAGGTATTTAGAGTTTTGTTTATCAACTAGAACTCAATAAACTTTGGGTTAAGGAATGTGTAAACATAATAAGCTAAATATAGGGATCTAATCGTAAGAAGAATAAAATTTGAGGTATTAAGAACTGTTGAGAGTAAATTTAGGAACTCGCCTTATCTAGAAGAAATATATATAACTCCATGTTTATTTTGATGAGAAATTTTTGGGGAAAGTAATTTTGGGTTGTATCCAGACGATTGCTAAATACCATGCCCCATCAAAGTATCAATCCCATGAGAGTCATCAAGCTAATCAAAGTGTTTAAGAACCAAGTTTTATGAGGAACAGTTGAGGGAGTTAGAGTATGCTTAGCCTGGAAAATAAGAGACTTAGAGGAGATATGATAACCATCTTCAAATATCTACAGGGCTGTCACATGGTAGATGGGGCAAGCTTGTTTTCTCCTGTTCCAGAGGGTAGGACCCGAACCAATGGCATCAAGGTACAGGAAAGGAGGTTTTGATAAAACAATAGGAATAACTTTATGACAGTAAGAGCTGTCTGACAGTGGAACGGACTCCCTCCAAAGGTGGTGGACTCTCCTTCATGGGGGGTTTTTAAGCAGAGGTTGGATGGCCATCTGTCATGGATGCTTTAGTTGGGATTGTAAGGGGTTGATGCCCTCTAGGCGCTCTCTTAAGATCTGGATTCTGTAGCAAGAAATGTTTAAGTACTACTGTTGCTTGTCTTAGTCTATATGTATGTGTTATGAGACTATTATGTTAGAATATGTATATTAATAAAAAATTAACTCAAAGATTCTCCTGTACTACAAATCACTGTTGTACCAAAAGCCAAGTCAAGCAATAGCATTATGCAATGGGTGAGTAGCAGCTAAGGTAAAATAACAGAGGCCTCTCTCTCCTATTTCTGCTAGCTAAATTTTAAAGAGATGATGGTATTTGATCTTCAGATAGATAGAGTTACATGTCCATCATAATGCTTTGAGCTATGACTAGAAAGGAAGCTCAAATGAATTATTGGGAAGCTATTTTTTTAAAAAGGAAACAAAATTTCAGTTCAGTTGTGTGAACAATACTCATTCAACAGGTACATAACAACAGTCTGAGGGGGTGGAGGGGATAATCAAAGTCAAAACATGGTGCCAAAGGACCTTTCTAAAACAGATTTATTTAGGATCAAATACAATTCATTTGAAGGAGGACACCTTTATTTTGAAATTAAACATCACCATTGTTGGGCCCATGTTTCATGCAGCTGTTTGGGATGACATGGATAATATTTCATATACCTGACCGTGGCAGCAGGAACTTTCCACATTTGAGACAACATGTATTATGGAGGCCCTTTGTTCAAAGCGCACAGTAACATGTGTTTTAATTGAAGCATTTTTTCCCTATTAAGTACAAACATGTTTCAAATATTCAGCCATGTTAGATCCAATAGATGCAGCCTGGAACTTTTATCGTTCTAGGGAAGCTTTTAATGTTTGATGTATCATAGTATTTTAATATTCTTTTGGAAGCCGCCCAGAGTGGCTGGGGAAACCCAGCCAGATGGGCGGGGTATAAATAATAAATTATTATTATTATTATTATTATTATTATTATTATTATTATTATTTCTATCTCGTTGAGTCATGGAGGAGAAGACGGTTGATGGTTGCTAGCCATGATGGCTATGCTATGCCTCTATGGTTGGAGGCAGCATATGCCCTGAGCTCAGATCAGAAACCAGAATCTTGTGGGTGAAAAATACAGTAAATGCATATTTGCAGGGAACTACTGCAGGAGGGGAGTGTTTTTGCACTTGGATCCTGCTTGCAGGTTTCCCATAGGCATGTGTCTGGCCACTGTAAGAACACAACGCTGGACTAGAAGGGCCATTGGTCTGATCCAGCAGGTTCTGCTTATCTTCTTATGGACAAGCACTTCACCTATGCAGTAGCTGAGCCAGGCACCTCAGATTTTCTACCGTTACTGAATACAGTGGTACCTCGGGTTACAGACGCTTCAGGTTACAGACTCCGCTAACCCAGAAATAGTACCTCGGGTTAAGAACTTTGCTTCAGGATAAGAACAGAAATCGGGCTCCGGTGGCACGGCGGCAGCAGGAGGCCCCATTAGCTAAAGTGGTGCTTCAGGTTAAGAACAGTTTCAGGTTAAGAATGGACCTCCGGAACGAATTAAGTACTTAACCCGAGGTACCACTGTAAACACAGCAACAGACATGAAGATGTCTTATACAGAATCAGACCACTGGTCCATTTAGTTCACCACTGTCCGCAGTGACCTGCATTGGCTTTCCGGGATTTCAGGCAAAAGTCTGTCTCAGCCCTACCTGGGGATTCTGAGGAATGAATGTCAGGG
Organism: Podarcis vaucheri; assembly: GCF_965113315.1. Classification (NCBI taxonomy): domain Eukaryota; kingdom Metazoa; phylum Chordata; class Lepidosauria; order Squamata; family Lacertidae; genus Podarcis; species Podarcis vaucheri. The sequence goes on from NC_138761.1 coordinate 22,755,741, forward strand.
TGGGGCGCCTGCATGCCAAAACTGCTACCTTGTTTTTGGTGTTGCCCTCTTTTACTTTCAAACCAACAGGCACTCAAGCACACCAGTTTGCGATAAGAGCAAAAGATGAAGTCATATGACCCATCACTTAATGACCATCAGCTTCATTACAATAGTCCACATTATTTCAGGAAGACTATAGGAAGTATGAGTGTCATTCTGCAAGACAAATTCGGGGAGATGTTTTGGATATGTTTTTTTCCTTATCTCTGGTAGAGTTGTTTTTCATTTAAACACATGTTCACTTCCAATTGTACCCTGTACTAACCAGTCCAAAGATCTAATGAAGTCTCTATACCACCAAATTTCTTTCATGATTTTAACCCCAACAAAGAATTCATTTTTAAGAAAATCTAGCCAACCCAATACCATAGCAGTCAACTTTTCCCTTTTCTTGCAAGGAATCCTATTCGGAATAAGGGAATTTCCCTTAAAAAGGGGGGGGGGGGAGTTGACAGCTATGCACAATACCTGTCACTGCACAGGCACTAGATAACTCACAACCAATATTTATACCTACAGTCCTGTGTAATTGTTTCAAGATTGCCAGTTAACAACGTATTTTGGATGCCAAGTTCATATACTGAACTATGTAACTCAGTAGTTATTGACTGCATGTAGTTCAGAAACTTGTGTAAGCATCCATGTAATTACAATTGTTGAATTATAATTAGTATATAATAAAATATAGTGTTAAAAGCAGATCTGCATTTTGTTTGTGGTGTGCTTTCACCAAAACTTGCTCAGTCAGTGTTGCTCTTTTGGAAACTTCACTGGTTTTTACCTGCACTTTTTACAGATTACCACTGTTCCCTGAATACATATTCCAAAACTGGTACGATCCTCATGCTTATAAAAATGAAGCTGCAGAAAATGAGTAGTAAAAGGAACGCCAAAAAAATGTTTGCTCTATAAAGTCCATGATACAAATTTCTTTAAACAAAACTGAAATCCATTCTGTATACTGAATACAGCAAAAATTATGCCACTAGCTGAATTTCATTGCCAAGCTGTCAAGTTGAATTTCTTCTGTTTAAAAATAGCTGTTCATTACATTCAGTAATGGGCTGTCAAAGCACTAGAGCACTGAACTTATATCATACACAGAAACAATTGGGCAATGTGCATTATTACATTTAGATTACTAGCATTATTTACAAGACCCCTGGGCTAATTTTAAACGAGATGGTTGACTTAAACAAAATTAAACCCTATTTTCTTTTCCTTTAAAACAAGTACATATTTTCCATTTGTACCCAGTTAATCTGGACATGAATCAAAGACAAAAGACTTACAGAATGTGTGCACTGAGTATCACTAAACTTTTGTGTATTTTGCTCTCATATGTACACTATAAAATATAAATGGACAGGAAAATAAGAGACACCAAATTGAATCATATTCCCAAGAGTATGAACAAGTATTATCTCTGTGAATACATAATAGAGCATTAAAGGGGGGAATCATGCCAGAAGCACATACACACTGATATTTGTGTGGCAAATCAATTAGACAACTTAAAAAATGATAAATAATCTGCCTTAAGAAACTGTATCATTTAGAGTAGAACGCTGTGATTAACTATAAAAAGGCATCTAAAACCTGCAGCTGTAGCATCCTTACACAGCAGGGTATCACAAGCCCAATGGCATGCCAGAATAGCTTAAGGATATCAAAGAGCTGTAGTTACCAAAATGATCACAGATGATTCGCAAATTTGTCTAATGAATTCCATGGTCAGATTATTGACTTTCTTGCTTGCAGTTCGTTTTATTTCATTTAATATAGGATGTTGTGATGGAACAGCTAAAGGTGAAACACAAAAGAAAAAGAATCCTAGACTCCTAGAAACCTCCCCTATGCAAATATATCTTAGGTACAAAGGAATTTTGTTGCTGTAATGAAGAGCTGTAGATTGTGAACCACCCTAAATAAAGTTTAGAACAGGGGTATCAAGTCAAGGGATGCATTTGACCCATGGTCAACCCTCCAGGAGATGCATTTTAAAGTGGGTGAGACAAAAATCTATGGTGAAAAACTAAACTTTATTTTAAAAAAAACTGGTTGTAAGTTTTAAGACAAGTGAATGATTGAGTAGGGCATATCATTTGAGGGTGGGAAACTTAATTTTTGCATATTTATTCAGTGAGGTGTCTTAAAAGGTACCCCCTTCCTGATAGACCAGCCTAAAGATTAAACTTAGTGAAGGATTGAGGAGCAGTAGCTCCTGAGAGGGCCTTCTTGAGCATGGCCACAAAAATGTGAAACTCCTGCTCCTCAGAAGCATGTCTGGTTCCATCTCTTAACCCTGGCCTTTGGAAAATTAAGAACAGGTTTGTCCTTGCTGTAATGTATTGTATGGAATTATTGTTTTGGGGTTGTGGGTGGGGTCATTGCTGTTTACTGTTTTAATGGATTCTATGAAAATAATCACAGAATTGTAGAGTTGGAAGGGACACCAAGTGTCATCTAGTCCAACCCCCTGAAATGCAAGAATCTCAAGTAAAACATCCATGACAGATGGCCATCCAACCTCTGCTTAAAAACCTCCAAGGAAACCTCCACAATCTTCGAAGAGAGCCCATTTCACTGTTGAACAGCTCTTACCTTCAGAAAGTTATTCCTCATGTTTAGTTAGAATCTCCTTTCTTGTAACTTGATGTCATTGATTCTGCTCCTATCCTATGAAGCAGATATTTGATGATGGCTATCATATCAGTCTCTTTTTTTCCAAGCTAATATACCCAACTAACCTCAGCCATTCATCATAAGGCTTGGTTTCCACACCCTTGATCATCTTGATTGCCCTCCTCTTGACATGTTCCAGCTTGTCAACACCTTTCTTAAATTGTGGCATCCAGAACTGAACACAGTACTCTAGGTGTGGTCTGATTAAGGCAGAACAGAGCGGTACTATGACACTATCCATCCGTTCACGCAGCCTAAAATAGCGTCAGCTTTTTTTGAGGCTTTTTGACACTGATGACTCATGTTAAGCTTGTAGTCTATTAAGAGCCCTAGATCCTTTTCACACGTGCTACTGGCAAGCCAGGTGTCCCCCATCTAATATTTGTGCAGCTATTTCTTCCTAAGTGCAAAACCTGACATATGTTCCTAATGAAATTCATTTTGTTAGTTTAGGCCCAGTTCTGCAATCTGTTAAGGTCATCTTGAATCCCAATTAATCAAGCATTAACTATCCCTCCCAGTTTGGTGTCATCTGCAAATTTGGTGAGCACCTAACGGTTACCTTGTGCAGCGCACATTTTACCAGCTTCTCTGCAAGAATATTGTGAGTGATTTTGTCAAAAGCCTTACTGAAATCAAGATACGCTACATCCACAGCATTCCCCTGATCCACCAAGCTTCTAACTCTATCAAAAAAAGAAATGAGATTCATCTGGCATGACTTGTTTTTGGGAAATACATGCTTGGTCTTAGTAATCACAGCATCCTTTTCTAAGTGCTCACAGACCAGCCATTTAATTATCTTTTCTAGGACCTTTCCTGGTATCAATATCAAGCTGGCCAGTTGATATTTATCTGGGTTTTCTTCCCCTACCTTTTGAAGATGCAGACAACATTTGCCAATCTCTAGTCTGCAGGGACCTCACCTGTTCTCCAAAAATTATATAGACAGGTGTCCATCTCAATCTCTTTTAGTACCCTTGGATGCAGCTCATCAGGTCCTGGAGATCGGAATTCATTTAAAGTACCTACAGTAGATGTTCCCTTACCACCTCTTTTCCTATTGTAGGCTGCAATTAAATAAATTAAAATGAACTATTTGGATTGTGTCAAATGTGTCAAATGACTAAGCCAGCTTCAGTGATGTTGGGGAAACCCTGCAGAAGATCTCAAATATTCATGAAACTCTTGGAACATTCAAGTACAGAACTCTTGGAACACCCTGAATTATCTTCCAAATTCTACAATACATTATCATTGTCTCCAATCACAAAGAATGAAAAATAATAGGCATGAACTATCTTGTTCATTAAATCACCTCAATGGGACTTCAATACCATATCAAGGCTTTCTATTCTTTGGAACTCAAAACCTGAACTTGTGTTTCACAATTGAATTCTATAGTGAAGCATTCTTTATTATCCAGGTGCTCTTGGAGCGGTTAAGTACTTATCTTGGCCCTCAGAAAAACTGCTGCTTCTGAAGGAGTCATATTTATTGTGTAGTGTCTTCATTCCTACAAGGATAAATTCATTCATAGTCAATTACACACTGCGCTGCTCACACATTCTAGAAAGAAATTAAAGTTTTCTTTCCTATCTTTTCATTACATGCAGGAGTTAAGAGCAAAATAACACAAAATTAGTTCCATTGTCTCCTTTTAAACATGGGCTATGTCTCACCGAAATGTACCACTGCAATCCAAGGCTTTATTTTATTGACTCTTAGCCCAATTCTACTGTGTTTACAGTGAACCCCACTTTCACACAAAAGTACGTCCTGAATCACGTGCCTCCTAATCCTATGAATTCTTACATGGAAGTAAATCCCACTGAGTTCAATGGGGCCTGATCCCAGGTAAATGTGTATAAGATTGCAGCCTTCATATGTATCTTATACCTGCTTAGCCATCATCCTCATTTAGTAACCTTTGGCTAGTCATTCGCAGCCCAGTGTAGCTCAGATGGTAGTTGAAAGGGCAAAATAGATGGGAGAACATATACACCGCCCTGAGATCCTTACGAGAAAATGAAAAATGAAAAAGTAAGCGATAGCTATAACTGTAACAAAGCTCCATACAAAATGGTACGATAAAAGCAACACACAAACTGCATTACAAAGACGTTTGCAAACAATATATTGAAGGCTGGCAACATCAACCCAACTGTGTGGAAATCACTTGCAGATGACCGCAGTGCATGGAGACAGACAGGGTATGTATCTTTAACAGTACCCAGAAGAGGAATGACTGCTGGGAGGAGCGCAGAGAGAAGAAATGCCATGGTACAGCTGTAGTAGCACAACCGGGCACCTTCAGCTGCCCCAACTGCAACAAAACATGTCTCTCCTGTGTCGGTCTCTCCAGTCAAAACAGGCACTGCAACCCTCCAACGGTTTGGCTTCACCTCCAAAGGTGCGCTCCTCTGTTGTCTCCCAAGACAGACGGATGCCAACAACTCCCTAGGGTTCTTAGCAATCCATTTTAGAGTAGTTGACATATCGCAACTTACAATCCTGCAAACAGGTGCAGCACCATGATCGCTATTAATAACAATAAGCAATTTCACACACTGATGTGATACATTTCTTTGGTGACTGCAAAGGTGCCTATGATAGCAAGCGTTGCCATGATATCCAGCATAATCTCTGATCTGTTAACTGCTGCACATTAGAATCTCATACAATACATCATAAAACTCCCAGAGAGGCAGCTATGATTGAGAGCATCAGGAGTTTCAAAAACCTCGATTCCACTATATTCTTTGAGGAGGTATTAAGATGTACTGAGAACCCCACACTTGACAACACCAAGATACCATAAAAAAACCACATTGAAAAGAAAAGGCTTTAAAAAGAGGGGAAGTACAATTGGCTTTTGTGATATATTTCTTTTATATAAAAAAACTACCATGGAATTTGGAATCAATACAAGCTTAAAAGGGAAGAGACAGACAAAGAGAGTTCTTACAGAAAAATACTAGAATGTACAGCTATAAGGAGACTATGCTGAGTTTAAAAAAAAATCTGACTACACTTCTAAAACATTTTCATTTTCCACAAAAGGAAACATTGGCCCAGGGGGTTGAATGCAACATCTACAAAACCAGGGGCATATCTGAAAATAGGAAAGCATTTTCTTCCCAGTAGCCTGCAGTGTATAAAGGTAAAAATGATCTTGGTGCTGTCATACCCTAGAGTATAAGCATTCATGAGTGTCTGATAAGGATAGGGATTTCTGATGGATTAGCTAGCTATGTTCTGCCCTGATAAAATGAGAAGATAGAATCACAAATTGTATAAGGTGTGTTAGTCACAGCATCAAGTGGAAAGAATGGCTTTTAACACTGTAGTGTAAAGAAGTAATTTACACTTATATCCTGAGAACATTAAGTGGGTCTAAAGGTTTTCTTTTTCTATGCTTTTTCTATGAAAATGACTCCCATCTCATTAATGGGGCATGCAAACAATAAACAACCACCACACACTCAACAAACAATCACAAATTCCAATATTTTTAATATCTGGATTTCTCAGATACAATGATAAAACATGAAATAAAACACCTCCTTAAAAGCCATTAAAATTCATAGAAAGGTCAAAGGTTTACTGGAGTACTTGCTAAAACCCCTGTACATTCTTACAAAGGCTGTTCCATAACACCACCCTAGTCCCGCAAATCCGTACAGAGTTTGGCTGAGGTGCTTTAGTAACAAAGCAAGCAAGCAAGCAAGCGATTGGCAACTTCCATGTTGTTATACAATATCTATAGCAGTCTGGACTGTAAACATCTCAGACACATTTCAATGTTGAGGTGCTCAAAACTGAATGCTGTCAACTAGGAATCCCATACATTCCCTCCAACTCTCTGTACAGCTAGCACCTTATAATTAGTAGCATGCATTTGGACTGCAAGAAGATCAAAGCTATCCATTCTGAAGGAAATCAGCCCTGAGTGTTCACTGGAAGGACAGATCCTGAAGCTGAGGCTCCAATACTTTGGCCACCTCATGAGAAGAGAAGACTCCCTGGAAAAGACCCTGATGTTGGGAAAGATGGAGGGCACAAGGAGAAGGGGACAACAGAGGACGAGATGGTTGGACAATGTTCTCGAAGCTACCAGCATGAGTTTGACCAAACTGCGGGAGGCAGTGGAAGACAGGAGTGCCTGGCGTGCTCTGGTCCATGGGGTCACGAAGAGTCGGACACGACTAAACGACTAAACAACAACAAAAATTTGTTTGGCATGAAGGTCAAAGACAGCAAACTGCTTTGGAGGAATCTGGAGCGCCTCCAGAGCAAGGTGGGTCATCCCTAAAGTGAAGTGACGTTTGCTGGTTCCAGAGATCTGCAACCACTTCATAGGGGGCAACTGCCAAAGTCTCAGTGCAACATTCAGAGCACAGACTGCTTTCCAGCTAAATATTAAAGCAGCTGTCAAAATGAGGGGGGGGATAAAGTCTGCACCCCAAAAAATGGGTGGGTGGAGAGGGAAGCCATATTTGGCATGGATGGGCATTCTCCCTACCAGCCATTTTCAGGGGTGTAGCTTTCTTTGTCCCCCGTGCAAATCTAGGGAGATAATGTTGCTGCCATAGATTTTCATGTCCTAAAACTGCTTGGAGGGGAAGCTCACCAAAGACCCTTGGGTCAACAGGATACTTGCTGGAGGATGCCCCAAGTCATCCTTTATTTTTCCCCTTGATAACTGTCCCCAACATTCTGGAAAACCATAGGGAGTCTCTGTCTCTGATTCGAAAACAAATCAGATGTTGCCCGAATCAGTCCAAGGTGAATCACAATCCAAAGCTGGATCCAAACAAAGATGCACCAAACCAAACTGAGATGAACTGGTGGAAAGATGGGGGGAGGACACCTTTTTGTCAATTCCTCCTCCTCCCTGTGCCACCATCAATGTTATTCTGGAGAGTTCCCAAATCTCTGGAGCATATTTGGGCTGCAGAATATGGAAGGATCACTTGTCCTTTCACTAGAAGGAGCATCCTTTGAGCACAGCTGCACTCATAGTATTTATGGATCCAAGCCCTAAAATTTGAACCACCCACTGAACCCACCAATGGTGGTCATACAACAGCTACAGTCGTGTGCTCTGTTTCTACTAGCCACACAATACACAAAAAAATTGTTAGGGAAAAATGTTGATTTCTACAAAAAAACCTATCAATTTTAAAAAGTCAACTTGCAAATAAATGAAGATCCAATTATAAATTTATACATTAAACAATGCAACAATTAATTCGTTTCACATAACTTAGGCTGGATGTGCACAAATCTTTCCCATAAGTTTTTCTATGCACCCAGCCTCTCATTTAAAGCAGTTCGCCTGGCCTGCGTGAGGAGTGTTAGCACACCAGGGTTCTGTGTTAAGACTGCACGTGCAACTGAAATGGCCCAAAATAAAATAATTGCTGGGTGCATGGAATGCTGGGGGGGGTACCTTTTGTGCAAACCCAGTGTCATGTTTAAATTACCCTTAGTTAAACTAGATACTCATTTCACAAAGAAATATGAAAATAGTAAGAGGAAAGTATACCTTTACAGGAGTAAACTTCTAATCAGAACATAATTTATGGCTTAAATACCTATATTAAAGTTCTCCTTCTTTCTCCTCATTTTAGCATTTCTAGTTTGCTGATGAATGGCTGTGTTTGGCATAATTAACACGAAGGTCTTCAGAACTCAATGACTGAAAATAATTGCTTCTCTCTTTTCTTTCCTGAGTACACTGAAGCCCAAACCTAAAGATTTAGAGCTGACTGGACAAATATAAAGGATGTCAGAAACAGTGACCGCTGACATGCCATTCAAGGCACATGGAAGAGAGTTCAGGCTTGAATGCCTCTAAACCACTCATTGGTAAGATCAGCTATCAGTGAGGCACAAGTGTAAGTCAGCACAATTCACTGAGCCTGCTATGACCTTAAAATCATTGCTCCTGGGGCATGTTCATCCACCAATTAGTTTATATGTTCACTAGAAATCCATTGCTCAGTAAATGCACTGGTCTCTCATTCCACAGTGTTGATGAAGTGTGTGTGATGGCTTTCTCTTCACAACCTGACCCCTAAAGCTGACCCATCTGGAACTGAGGTATTCATGCCACTTGACTACACTCCTGCTTATCACAGGTCTTGATATTTTCTTTAAGCGTCACCACCACTCATTTCTCGCTCTCTCTTAGTCTCTAAAAGACTATGCTAAACAACCAAAATGAAAAGAATTTTATAATGTATATGGAAATGTTTCAAAGAAAATCGATGCAAAGGGTTTTTTTAAAAAAAATTGGCCAACTGTATTTTGACGTCAAAGGAAAACAAAATATTCTTAACCCAGAATGCAACTTAATAAGCTCCTTTTCAAAGAAGAAAAATCAGGTGCAAGTTGCTGTTGCTAAGAATATCAAAAAGACAACTGGGTTGTTTCTGTTCATGAGAATCAGCACAGCAAAAGTGAGAGCTGGTTTGTTTTTCAATCAGCACCAAGAACACAGATGAGTTACAGTCAGGGTTCAAAACTCCAATTGTTCTAGGCGCATTATGTGACAAGGAATTTCATTATCGGGAGCAATTTATGAGCTCTGGGCGCAGTACTGCACTTAAGATTTCAGATTAAAACTTCAGAATGGAAGGAAAGGAGGGCCGTTTTCTGCCTCCCCACTTCCAGCTACTCTCTGAAGGCTGGAGAAGAGACCCTCTCAAGAATATTAGGAAGCTAGGCAGGGGAAGGACTAAAGGTAAAGGTAAAGGACCCTTGACAGTTAAGTCCGGTTGCTAACAACTCTGGGGTTGTGGCGCTCATCTCGCTTTACTGGCTGAGGGAGCCGATGTTTGTCTGCATACAGTTTTTCTGGGTCATGTGGCCAGCATGGCTAAGCCGCTTCTGACAAAACCAGAGCAGCACACGGAAACGCCGTTTACCTTCCTGCCAGAGTGGTACCTATTTATCTACTTGCACTTTGACTTGCTTTCAAACTGCTAGGTTGGCAGGAGCTAGGACCGAGCAACGGGAGTTCACCCCGTTGTGGGGATTCGAACCGCCGACCTTCCGATCAGCAAGCCCTAAGGGAAGGACTAGACCAGGGGTGTCAAACTCAAATTCATCGGGGGCCGCATCAGCAGTTTGGTCACCCTCAAAGGGCCGGTTGTATCTGTAACAAGTGGAGGTTTCCTGTGTAGAACGGCCGGCGCCGCTAGAGGGCAGACATTCTCTGGTTTGTAGGCTGCCGCGCATGCGCTGAAGAGGCGGCTTTCTTGTGTCAAAAAAAAAAAAGCGAGAATAAAAGGCGAAGGCTGGCGGCCGGCGGCGGCTACACGGGCCACATGACGAGGTCTGGCGGGCCGGATTCGGCCCGCGGGCCTTGTGTTTGACACCCGTGGACTAGACCATGTGAAAAATGAACATAATATTTTAGCTGCAGTTCATTCATTATCAGCTTTGTATTCCTGTTATTAAAAAAGTGTGCCTAGACAGTCCATTGTTGCACCCATAAACTAGGTTTAAGGTGCCATTTAGCTCCTCACTTTCATATTTCAGTTTCTAACACTTAAAGCACACTGGAGGGATTTTAGTATATACAGTCTTCGATATGCTGTTTCATGTCTCAATGAATTTAATCCTAAAGTCTTCCAAAAATTTTATTCATTTCTTCTTGTCAATGTAAGAGCAACTAAGCATTCACAAACTAAATTAATATTTGCAAGTTCATGTCCTCACTAGGTTGGCTTCATTCATAAAAGCCTTCCGTAGGAAGGAATTTCCACAACTCAGGACCATACTACAATGGACCTATCACAAACTGTTATGTATAACACACATACAACCCACATCTTTTCTCACACATAACATACACCCAGTGTAATATACACCCAGTAGTGACCAGTGAGGCAGGGTTGCTCACCTGGTTGACACCACAAGATGCTGCCAGTTACCAAAAAGGGGGAGAAGCAAGGCAGTAAGTTGAGGACAGTGCAGGCGCAGCACAGCCAATCCAAAGCTTCCAACACTGTGCAAGCCTCGCACCCAGCTCCCCATTGGTTTGGTCTCCCCCTGTTGGTCACTGGCAGCAATGCACAACATTGGGAAGCCAGGGGAGCCCAGAGGAGCAACACTGTCCCGCGAGCTGCATTAATGTTCATTAATTAATGTTCATTAATTCACTTGGACATTCCTTCTCCTCTCTGCACCTACAAGTAAGACTTGAAAAAATGCAGTGAACCTATATGAATGATCTTATACAACTGGGTGGAAGTAACATATATACCAGGACAAAGCTTGTTGACAGGTACTGCTTTGCAGCTACAATTCACATGAGTGCTGAATCTTTCGTTAATTCCTGCATGCGGATTCAGCTGTAGATGTGCTTTCGCATTTTGGATTTTTAGAGTGTATGAAATGGCTCAATATTTTCAATCTTTTCCTTTTCCTTTTCCTTTTTTTTTGTATATGCGGGGACGGGGATGGGGGTGGGATGGATGTTTAGTTGGGAATTTGTTTGATTTTAATGGATTTGAAATTTTTATAGTTTTTCATTTGTATTGTTTTTGTTTTCTGGGGTTTTTTGTTTTTGTTTTTATTGTTTTAAGGTCTTATTTTGTTCTTAAGGGGAGGGGTCAGGGCTGCCGGGGAGTGGGTCCCAGCCAACAAAATGGCTGGGGTATGTTCCACAGAGGGAGATGCGCTGGGACAACAGATCTCAGTGATCACGGGTAGGAGGAGGAGTTACGCTAAGATACCATCGACCATAACATCCTTCTGGACCGTCTAGAGGGGTTGGGAGCTGGGGGCACTGTTATACAGTGGTTTCGCTTCTTCCTTCTGGGCCATGTTCAGAAAGTGGTGGGGGGGATGAGTGTTCAGACCCCTGGGCTCTCACTTGTGGGGTGCCTCAGGGTTCTGTCCTCTCTCCCATGCTTTTCAACATCTACATGCAGTCGCTGGGAGAGATCATCAGGGGGTTTGGACTGGGTGTCCATCAATATGCAGATGATACCAGCTCTACCTCTCTTTCAAATCAGAACCAGTGAAGGCGGTGAAGGTCCTGTGTGAGTGCCTGGAGGCGGTTGGAGGATGGATAGTGGCTAATGGATTGAAGTTGAATCCTGACAAGACAGAAGTACTGTTTTTGGGGGACAGGAGGCGGGCAGGTGTGGAGGATTCCCTGGTCCTGAATGGGGTAACTATGCCCCTGAAGGACCAGGTGCGCAGCCTGGGAGTCATTTTGGACTCACAGCTGTCCATGGAGGCACAGGTTAAATCCGTGTCCAGGGCAGCTGTGTACCAGCTCCATCTGGTACGTAGGCTGAGACCCTATCTGCCCGCGGACTGCCTCGCCAGAGTGGTGCATACTCTGGTTATCTCCCGCTTGGACTACTGCAATGCGCTCTATGTGGGGCTACCTTTGAAGGTGACCCGGAAACTACAACTAGTCCAGAATGCAGCAGCCAGACTGGTGACTGGGAGCGGCCGCCGAGACCATATAACACCGGTCTTGAAAGACCTACATTGGCTCCCAGTACGTTTCCAAGCACAATTCAAAGTGTTGGTGCTGACCTTTAAAGCCCTAAACGGCCTCGGTCCAGTATACCTGAAGGAGCGTCTCCACCTCCATTGTTCTACCCGGACACTGAGGTCCAGCACCGAGGGCCTTCTGGCGGTTCCCTCACTGCGAGAAGCCAAGTTACAGGGAACCAGGCAGAGGGCCTTCTCGGTAGTGGCACCCACCCTGTGGAATGCCCTCCCACCAGATGTCAAAGAGAACAACAACTACCAGACTTTTAGAAGACATCTGAAGACAGCCCTGTTTAGGGAAGCTTTTAATGTTTGATGTATCACAGTATTTTAATATTCTTTTGGAAGCCGCCCAGAGTGGCTGGGGAAACCCAGCCAGATGGGCGGGGTATAAATAAATTATTATTATTATTATTATTATTATTATTATTATTATTATTATTATTATTATCTGCTCAATTAAAGTAACAGATCAATGTGCATTAATAAATGTCTAATACATACAGATGTAATTCATTTTTAAAAACAATAGTCGGTGGTATTTTTAATACTTATCATCATCAACAACAACAAAACTCATTTTGTGGTATTAACTAAAAATATCCACCCATGCTTTTTTTAGGGATAAAAATGAATCTTTCAAAGATTGAAGTGATTGTGAATTTGTATGTATGTATGTATGTATGAATAAATAAATAAATAAATAAATAAATAAATAACTGTATATCAATACTTATTCTGTGAAATGTTGTGACAATAGCATATTGCCTGATCATGCAAGAGAACCAGAACTGGGAGCAATCTAAATGTCTCCTTGTCACAGCAGATATCAGGGGTGACATGTTGGGTCTTTAAAAGGAAGATGGATTTTTATGAGCCAGAGCAAATGGAAATTTTGAGCATGCCCTGCCTATCCTATCCAGGAAGCAATGGTGGCAGCAGCCATGGAGGAACTTTCCCATTTTTGTTCATTTTTTCAGGATATAATGGTATTGTGGTTGACAGCAGCTAGAAAACAAAGGGAGGCATAACGTGGTGTAGACAAAACATGCGTTCAGTAAGTCAAAATGCTCAAGAGCAACAGGAAGCAACTGTGATTATTAAAAATCACAAGCCTTGGGAAATGAGCTACACCATTTGAAACACATTTACAAGTGTGAAAGAACTATATATTGCCATTTCTCGGTGCTTTTATGGCAGTCATCACTATATTTTCTAGAAACCCCGTTTTGTTCTTTTAATCGTACGCGACTGCTAAACGGAAGGGTGGCAAGCAAAGTACATAAGCTAAATTCACCGTGAAGACAAAAGGGGAAAGAGGACTTCTCAGCTTCACGCTAAGACATTTCACCAAAGGGACTTGCACTTGAGATATGGACAAGCGCCGGATGTTATGGATGGAAATGTTTATACGGCAGCATCTGTTCTGCATGCATCAGGCTCTTTGAAGCCCCTGCTATCTAAAGTATAGAAGGAACTGCAGGTACTGATTTACCTCCTGTTCCCCTATTACTGTTGAGACAGAAGAGTCTTTGCAACAGGAGAAAAGTGAATTGCTGGAGTCATGTGGATAACACTGCTGAAAGGAGGCAAATTACTGTAAGGTGGACAACATTCCTCTTTCTTCTTCAAGTGATAGTCCACATGACTCCACTTGAACTGACTGAACAGCAGATTCCCAGTGGGGTAGGAATACAAGGAGTTTCATCATGTAATGGAATGATCTCTGCCCTGGTTTCTCTATAAAAATATGAATATATCCTGAAGAAAGAGGAGCGCGCATGAAAATAAACTGCACTGCCATTTGTCTATAAATGGGAAACCAAAGACAGTAACAGGATGGAGGTGAGAAAGGAGATTCCAAATCATTATCAGAGAAGATTTTCTATTTGTTCACTTAAAACGGCACTAACAGGATAATACTATGTATGTCTACTCAGAAGCGAGCCCCATTAAGCGCAACGGGGTTTATTCCCAGGTAAGCATCTCTAGCAGAGGTTCTCAATTTTTCAACCCCCAGGTCCCACTTGAGATGGATGAAAATTACAAAGGCCTACTTCAGTAATAGTGAAAGAGGTAAAGAGCCATTTACAAAATGGTGGCAGATGGATGCATAGTTTAGCATAACCAGCTGTCTTTTAGAGCCTCTCTGGGTTATAAAGTGGGATACAGTGGTACCTCAGGTTAAGTACTTAATTCATTCCGGAGGTCCGTTCTTAACCTGAACCTGTTCTTAACCTGAAGCACCACTTTAGCTAATGGGGCCTCCCGCTGCTGCCGCGCCGCTGGAGCACGATTTCTGTTTTCATCCTGAAGCAAAATTCTTAACCCGAGGTACTATTTCTGGGTTAGCGGAGTCTGTAACCTGAAGCGTATGCAACCTGAAGCGTATGTAACCCGAGGTACCACTGTATAAGCATTCTAAATAAAACAAATTCATGACATCGTTTTCTATCGATATCTAGTTAATCTTCGGGAATGGCTAAATTTTTTGTCTCAGCATCTTCCTTGTGGCAAGAAGTTCCACAGCTCAGCTTTGCCTCAAGCTAAGCACAGCCACTTGCTCTAGAGGTATTGTGACAGCCTCCCCATTTTAAGCAGAATTTGCTGATTCAGAGAGTCTAAGTGAAGAAGGCTTTTTCATTTATATATTTCCCTTCCCACTCCCGCATGCCTTTCAAAGTATTTCTACCCAACTCCTGTACTTTCTTCTCCCATTCGCCTTTCACACTCAACTTGTACCTGATTCACTGCAGCTCGCTCCCCCAACCCCCTACTCTCACCCCACAAGCTGCCAGTTTCCTTCATCACTCCCTCCTGGTTCTTTTACATTAACTTCTTCCTCCTGTAACAGAATCTCTCTCTTATATCCCTCTTCTATGGCATGGGCATGGGGTGGGAGAGGGAAGTGTGACTGGGCAACAGTATATCAGCGCAAAAGGTAGCAGCAAAGTTGGAGTCTGTGCTCTTTATAAATTTCATGTTTAATTTAATGCAAAGAGAGAGAACTCAATTCTATCTGAGTACTATTTAAAAAGTTTTGCTGCTGATGCAACCAAAGTCCATCATTAGTATATCTATATACTAGGGCCTAGGACCCTCGTACCTATGGGACCGCCTCTCCTGGTATGGCCCACGGAGGACCTTACGGTCTACAAATAACAACACCCTGAAGATCCCGAGCCCCAGGGAGATTAGACTGGCCTCTACCAGAGTCAGAGCCTTTTTGGTTGTGGCCCCGGCCTGGTGGAATGCTCTGTCACAAGAGACCGGGGCCCTGCGAGATTTGACCTCTTTTCACAGGGCCTGCAAGACAGACCTGTCCGCCAGGCCTTTGGCCAGGGTTCAGTCTGACTCATTTTGAACAAGTACGAAGGTTTCCCAGCCCGCTCACAGGTACTTAGAATATCAGTGGAAATAGTTGGTCCTGGCGAGTATTAACCGCTTTCAGTTTTAACTTCAGGATGGCCATTTGTCCAGTCTAATGTTAATTTTAATTTATTTGAATTAATTTTGGGATACATTTTAATTGATTGTTTGTTTTTACGTATATTGTGTTTTTATATGATGTTAGCCACTCTGAGCCCATCTCTGGCAGGGGAGGGTGGGATACTATTATTATTATTATTATTATTATTATTATTATTATTATTGTTATTATTTTGCAGAGAGAGTATTGTGGTTGAGTAAGTGATGTCAGCCCTGCAAAATAGCCCATGGGGAGGAGGGCTGAGAGAGAGTAGTGCATGACAACCCTACAGTGTGGTGCAATGTTGATATCCAGTTTTTTGGGTGTATTTTTTATATATACAAATGGCAAGGGAGGGCTGTTAAGTTGACTGAAGGAACAATTGGGTGGGTAATTATTTGCTTTTGTACCTGTAAGGCAAAAACAGAGGGATTCTGAGGGATAGGCTGCTGCTGGTGGCATAAATACTTAAATGGGCATATTCATGTCAGAAGCTCGAATCCTTTTGCTGAGAATATGGACAAAAATATGCACAAGAAATGCTCTTAGAATACACCGCTTGCTTTCTAATTATTTAATCTTGGATTTATCAAAGCAAGGACATCTGAACTCCTTAGCTGCTGTAAAGCTTAAATCTCTTTGGACCTACCGCCTCTCACAATGTGAAATGCCATTGCGAGAAAAATATCAATTAATGTAAACACATACAGTAATACAACTTGTCTCCAATTCATGAAACATGAGTTCTGCGCATGGTTTAGGAGTTGGCAGTGACAGTAGGCTCCTGTGCTTTAACAGCTGTGCAGCAGGCAGAAATTCAATAGGTTAAGCCACTGAATTAAGGGAAATACATTTGTGGGAAAAGCTTTATTTGTTGACATTCCATTTGTGGCAAGGGGTTAGTCAATGGGACAAGGCAAGATAAATAACACTTTAAATCACACTTACTACACTGCCCAACACTCTGCAAGAAATGTATTTTGCTACTGGTATGTTTGCGGAGAAAACTGAACATTAGGAAAGTTTGAGTGAGTACTATTGTGTTACTGTTTTTTATTTAAACACACAGAGGTAATCATCAAATCAACAGTTTATTTCAGGCTTAGAAAAGTAAGAAATTGCAATAAACATGAGGAAGAGAGCAACACATCCTTAGAAAGGTTCAGAGTGGAGAATATAAGAAGGAAAGCAGAAAAAAAGAATGAGAAGAAAAATCACTGAAAATATTTGATAACTAAATGGTAGTTCTCTCCAACACAGAAGCATTAGGCAAGATTCTACCCCCCCTTACTTCCTCATTTTTAATCAACTGAATCAATTCAATAGACTCCAAACGCAGCAGAGTTTTTAATATGTAATCTCTTTAGTTAAGTCTCACGTAATAAAGATTATATACTGTAGTTAAAATTGAAGTATTTAGCAGCATTAAAAATAACTGAACCAAATAAAACCCTAATCTAGGGTGACATTGTGACATTTCATTATCTGTGGCACTTCACCTACCTTGCTGGAAAGTATTTAATATCATAATTGTGCTTAAAATATTATAAATATAAGCCCTAGCCCTAGATTTTAAAACAACATTCATTAGCACAACACCAAATAAATTAAAATATCAAATGTCACCTTAACCTGTTCTTAAAAGATTAACATAATGAAGAATTACTAAAAAAAAACCCCAAGCTATTTCAGTGACAATACTTTAAAAGGCAGGTAGATTTTTATTAAAACCCACTAAATAAATTGCTACCTTCAAAATAGTTTAAACTGCAGCAAATCATTTTATATTATCCCAAATAAGGAGAATGCATTTTAAAGCAAATTCTCATCTTTTATATCTTCCCACCCCCAAAAAAGTAATAAATGTAAATAATTCCTATAGGCAGAGTCACGTTTGGTTCAAATTTTGAGTGTGGCCTTTTATAACTGCAGATCTGCAGAATGTTAATTTCTATGAGATAAAACAAAATAAAGACTAGACTTATGGTTAAGAAAGTGCTCAAATTAGGCAGGGAGGCACGAGTGTCTGCACTTGTTTCCACTTCTGACAGTGGAGGTAGCTTAATAGCCGCTGACAGCCTCACCCTCTGTGATTTTGTCTAAACTGCTTCAGAAGTGGCAAAGGAGTACTTCCCCCCCCCCCCCGGATTTTCCAACCTTCAGCTTCGTTATATTTCCCCTATTTCTAGTGTTATGGGAGAATTATAAAGGAACTGTCACAACCAACCAACCCCGCTCCCCCCAAATTTGAAACATGGGGCCAATCTCTTTTTCAGTTGGAACTGAATGCTTAATTGTGGCTAGGGTAAAGGTAAAGGTAAAGGGACCCCTGACCATTAGGTCCAGTTGTGGCCGACTCTGGGGTTGTGGTGCGCATCTCGCTTTACTGGCCGAGGGAGCCGGCGTACAGCTTCCGGGTCATGTGGCCAACATGACTAAGCTGCTTCTGGCGAACCACAGCAGCGCATGGAAACACCGTTTACCTTCCCGCCGGAGCGGTACCTATTTATCTACTTGCACTTTGACGTGCTTTCGAACTGCGAGGTTGGCAGGAGCAGGGACCGAGCAATGGGAGCTCACCCCATCATGGGGATTCGAACCGCCGACCTTCGGATCAGCAAGTTCTAGGCTCTGTGGTTTAACCCACAGCGCCACCCGTGTCCCTCGTGGCAAGGGTAGAATTGCCAAAACTCTCTGCTCAGAAAGTGAGTTGTGCCTTCTAACATCAAAGTACAATTGCTGGAAAGCACAGGGAGAGTGTGGTTGCGCTCAGAAAGTCCTGC
The DNA here is from genome assembly GCF_965113315.1 of Podarcis vaucheri. Taxonomy (NCBI): domain Eukaryota; kingdom Metazoa; phylum Chordata; class Lepidosauria; order Squamata; family Lacertidae; genus Podarcis; species Podarcis vaucheri. Next base: position 22,774,245 of record NC_138761.1, read on the forward strand.
TTGTGGGCTTCCCATAGGCATCTGGCTGGCACTGTGGGAATAGGAAGTTGGATTACATGGGCCACCAGTGCCCTAAGCCAACAGACTCTTCGGTTCTTACATATTCTCCATGCATTGTCACTCAGCTGCAGCCATGGATAAGAAATGCTGCTAATAAGCAATGCTTGCAGTTAAGTAAGCACTAGCCATTCCAAAAACATAAAAAACTAAACCCCAAAACTAATTTCCTAGACAGAAGTGCCATATTTCAGACTCGTTATAGATGTACAAGAATCAGAGAATAGCTCTTCCATCAGAAATTAGGTATGTTTTACAGTCCAAGAATATCTAATTTATGTTATTTTGAGACCCAGAAAACCCTATGTAGTTTAACCAAATCCAGACTACAAAACTGTCTGTTGACTTGAAAGCATGTTGGCTATTAGCAGTGAAATGCAATACAATGCACAAGTGTTGAGTAGCACCTTAAAAGATATGTAGCTTTTCAAAATATACTAATGGTGCTTCGTAGTCAAGAGATAATGGCTTGGTTTGCACATCATGGTAAACCAACTATAGCTTACTGGGACCACGTGAACCTGCTCGCTCTCAGATGAAAGCTCACACCCACACTGATATTCCCTAGTCCTTTTAGCTCAACACAGTGTAGCGGTTAAAGCAAATTTTGTTTAGCACATCAGCTATTTCCTCAATCATAATCTGTAGCCAAAGCAAAGCATTATTACTGTACTTTATTTGTTTCTATACAGAGGCTTCAGCTAAACAACAGTTTAGTGTAACATGAATGAGCTTCAGACTTCTGTTTGCAATTAACTGTAATGTTTTTTTCTGCATCTTAAACTGTGGCTAAAGTTAACTAAAACAAGTCAATTTCATAAATGAGTTGACTTGTTTTTAGCAAACCATAGCTAAGACTAACCCAAAGTTAGGGTCCATATGCAATGTTAAACTGCAGTGAACATTTCTAATTTGCTCTTCTTGGCCATGCCAGAAAAGGTGGGGTTAACGCCAAAACAAAGTTTAACATTGTAGCTGAGTACAACCTTCCATCTAGGCTACATTTTAGTTTAGAAAGAAAAGAAAATCTGACAATTTTGCAGTGCCCTTTGCACTGCAGTGTTAGAGAAAAACTGGTGGAGAAGTTTCTTTTTGTTTCTTTTTTTTTTTTTTTGAATAAATGGATTTATTTATTTTTTTTAATTTTTAAAAACCTTTATTATATTCCAACAGTTAAAAAACATATATACATCTTCCATAAAAAACAAAAACAAAAAGCGAAAATAAGAATATACAAACCAAATTTAAGTTCCTTGCTGCTTAAATACGCAAACCTTATACAAATCCATTACATTATTTGACTTCCCACCACCACGTTGAGAGCCATAACTCAACAGTATATTCAGCAGTATCTTCATCCAATCGTTATTGCTACCTCGCGGTTTTTATATCATACCGACTGAGACTTTAACATTTCCTAAAATCGATTCCATGTATGAGAGAAATTTATTCCAATCATTAATAAATTTATTGTTTCTTTGTTGCCAGATCTTCTGAGTCATCATTGCTATGTCCATGTATTCAATTAATTTATTCTGCCAATCACTAATCGTTGGAATGTTAGGTGTTTTCCAACTCTGAGCTAACAGTATCGTTGCGGATACTGTTGCATATTGGAAGAGGGTTTGGTCGTCTTTTTTAATTTCTTCTCCCACCATTCCTAAAAGGAATGCCTCGGCCTTTTTAGGGAATGTGTATTTTAGGACCTTTTTTAACTCATCGTAAACCAGCCCCCAAAACCTTTTTACTTCTTCACAGGACCACCACATATGAAAGAAGTCTCCCTCTTTCTTCCTACACTTCCAGCACGTCTTTTCCCCGGTTTTATACATTTTGGCTAATTTTACTGGGGTGATGTACCACCTGTACATCATCTTCCCCATATTTTCTCGGATTCTGACGCAAGCTGAAAATTTCATATCTTTAGTCCAGAGTTTTGTCCATCTTTCATATTCTATGGGGTGTCCTAAATCTATGGCCCATTTAATCATAACGTCTTTGATTTCCTCATCCATTGTATCCCACTCTAATAGCTGGTTGTACATTTTAGATAGGAGTTTAGACTTTCCTTCTATTATTTCTAGTTGGAATTTAGATTTGTTCTTGCTCATTCCGGCTTTTTTATGTTCCCTCCAAACAGCATTGATTTGGTGGTATTGTATCCATCCCGTTAATTTGTCTTTTAATTCTTCGTAGGGTCTAATTTCCCATCCTTTATCCGATCTTCTTAGGAGGTCAGCATATGTCCACCTTTTACCTTCCATATTTAGTTTCTTAGTTACTAAAATATCAACGGGTGACAGCCACCATGGGGTATCTTTTTCTACTAGTCTTTTACACCTATTCCACGCCTCCAGCAGCGCTCCTCTTATAATATGGTTAGAAAATCCTTTGTGTGTTTTCCCCTTCTCCTGCCACAGGTACGCATGCCACCCATGTCTAACATCAAAACCCTCCAAATCCAATAAGTCGGTATTGTCCAAAACTATCCATTCCTTGGTCCAGCAAAGGCACGAAGCCTCGTAATATAGTTGCAGGTTAGGGACCGCAAACCCTCCTCTGTCCCTCCTGTCGGTGAGCAACTTATACTTAATTCTGGCCCTTTTACCCTGCCAGATAAATCTGGAAAGGGTCCTCTGCCAGTCTTTGAACATTGTTGTGCCCCTGACTACTGGGATATTTTGGAATAGGAATATCATTTTTGGTAGGATACTCATTTTAATGGCAGCCATTCTCCCCTCCCAAGAGAGTTTTAATCTGCTCCAGCTTTCCAAGTCTCTTTTACACTCTCTCCAAGTTCTATTGTAGTTATCTTCCACCAGATTTATATTTTTTGGGGTGATCCAGATACCCAGGTATTTAACCTTTTTTGATACCATTATCCCGGATTCCAACTCGATTTTATTTTTTACTTGTTCATCTACGTTTTTTACCAACATCTTCGTTTTAGTTCTGTTCAATCTAAAACCAGATAGTCTACCAAACGCTTCCATTAACTCAATCACTGTGTTAATCCCTTTTGCGGGGTCTTCTAATGAAACTACTAAGTCGTCGGCATAAGCCTTAACTTTGTACTCTTTTGTGCCTATTCTAATCCCTCTTATTTCCGATGTTTCTCTTATCTTGTTTAGTATAACTTCCAAAACCAAGATAAATAGCAGGGGTGATAAAGGGCACCCCTGTCTTGTACCTTTGGTAATCTTAAATGAGTTAGTCAGGTTACTATTAATAATTAGTTTCGCTCTCTGGTCTGAGTAAATCGATTTTATACCTCTTAGGAATGGCCCTCTTATTCCTACCTTCTCCATACACTTTATGATGAAGTGCCAGGATACATTATCGAAGGCCTTCTCGGCATCTATAAAGACTAAGGCTGCGGGGATATTGATTCTGATATCCAAGTATTCAATTATATTAATTATATGCCTTACATTATCTTTAATCTGCCTGCCGGGCAGAAATCCGGCTTGATCTCTGTGGATCGCTCTATTCAAGTATTTTTTTAATCTGCTCGCCATTATTCCTGCAAAGATCTTATAGTCAACATTAAGCAGTGATATTGGTCTATAGTTTTTTATATCGAGCGTATCCGAGTCTGTTTTCGGAATTACCGTAATATATGCCTCTCTCCATGAATCAGGTATTTCCCCCCCCTGTAGAATATTGTTCATTACATTACACAGGACCGGGGCCAGATGTTCCTCTAGAATTTTATAATATTTTTGAGACAGGCCATCCGGGCCTGGAGCCTTCCCCGGTTTCATTTTCTTAATTGTAATCCTGACCTCTTCCACCGTTATTGGTTCGTTTAAAAGTGCCTTTTCTTCTTCTAATAGTAGTTCGCCTCTAGTACTTTCCAAATACCTTCCTATCTCATTTAGATCTTCATCTTCCTTCTTTTTATACAGGGTTTCGTAATACTGGAGGAACTTTTCCTTTATCTCATTAGGGTCATCTATTGTTTGAGTTTCCAATTTAATTTTATTGATCACTCTCTGTTTTTTCCTTTTCCTCAATTGCCACGCTAGTAATTTACCTGTTTTATTTGCCGATTCGAAATATTTCTGTTTCATCATTTTTATTCCCCATTCTATTTCTTGATTTATCAGTGTTGAGTATTGGGTTTGTAATAATTTGCCAAGTTGTTTAGCCTTCTCATCTCCAGGGTTTTTTGTTAATTTTCTCTCTACTTCTTTTAGCTGTTTAACTATTTCGTCCTTTTTGGCCTCTCTCAAGTTCTTTCTATATTTATTCTGTTGGATCAAGAAGCCTCTAAGTACTGCTTTACTTGCATCCCAGACCACATCAATTTTTGTTCCTTTGTTCAGATTTTGATCAAAATATTCTTTCACGGTGTTCTTAGCCTTATCGATGACGTCATCCTGTTCCAATAAATAATCGTTCATTCTCCATCTATAAGGTCCTAGTAACTTACATTTTATTTCCAGAAATATAGGATTGTGGTCCGAGAGTGTTCTGGGGTCTATTTCGCATTTCACCGATCTTGTAGAGAGCTCTCTAGAGACCCAGATCTGGTCTATTCTGCCCCAGCTTTGATGGACTCCTGAGAAATGTGTAAACTGTTTTTCTGTAGGGTTTTTGAGCCTCCAGATGTCAATTAGATCTAGATTTTCTTGGAGGTCATCAAAGGTTTTGGGGAGTTTCCCCTGGTTCCTTTTCCTCTTTTTTTCACTTCTATCTATCTCAGGTTCCGGGACTCCATTCATATCACCAAGTAAGATTAACTTATGATTTTCCAATTCTAGTAGTACTTGTTCCAATTTTCTAAAGAATTCAGTTTGATTTGTGTTAGGAGCATAGACTGATACTACATTGATTCTTTCCCCTTGGTAAGTAATTTGGACTCCCAGAATCCTCCCTTCTTCGTCTTTACAGATTAATTTGGGTTCCAATTTCTCTTTCACGTAAATTACCAAGCCTCTCTTTTTATTCACCTCCGAGTTTATAAATTCCACTCCTAATTTTTTGTTAACCAATATGTGCTTGTGTTTTTTAGCTATATGTGTCTCCTGGCAGCAAACCACATCACATTTTTTATTTCTCAAGACTTTCTCTATTTTATTTCTTTTTAATTTTTCATTTAAACCGTTAACATTCCATGTTAGAAAAGTTAAAGACATTGCTAAAATTAAATATCGAGTCTATTACTGGTGGAGAAGTTTCAATTCACAAAATCAGCCTTTGTCAATCTGGTGCCCTCCATGTGCTTTTTATTTATTTTTTTCATAAAACATATTATACACAACTCAAAGTGTGATCCTTAAAGTGGTTTACAAAAAGATACAAGAAAAGCAGGAAAAGTTCACAACTGTACTTTGAAACATACCAAAGTGCAAAATCCAAAGAAGTGTTCTGTTCTAATCCAAATCCTTAGTCCAGGAGGTGTGAATCAGGGCTTCTACAGACCACACTTTTAGTTTGTGTTCAGTATTTTTAAGTCTTGAGATTCTATTGGGGTGGTCACATGGGATACTGTACTCTTTGTGCCTGAAAGCATTTGGGGACAGCCACACATTTTCTGTAATGCACAATCAGTGCATTTCCTATAATGTTCTGCTGAGATCCCATAACCTTTTGTACCACAAACTTTCTGGCTTATTTTTGTCCCACTTTTGTTGTGCTTCAGCCTCTTTAGCAGCAATAATGTGGAAGCACTGGGGAAGCATCACAGAGCAAACTAAACCAGAATATATCTCCCCGCCTATTGTAATAAAGCAGGTGCTTGTTAGAAGCAATTCTATGTGCTTTTAAATGTGTTTGTGGGAGTTATTATTTTGTTTTGCTTTTGCTTTTATTATGTACTTTGTGGTTTTATTCTGTATTTTATGCTGTGAATTGCCTGGGATCTTCAGATGATGGGCGGTATACTAATTTTAGCAACAAAAGCAGCAGCAACAACAACAACAACAACATACTGTTAATGGGTCAGGAACATGTTGCAAAATACATCCACAATTAAACACCAGTCTGGAGGGGCCATTAGATCAGTTTGCTTACAAATGTAGACCAAATGAAATTCTATTCTGTATGCAAGGTCTGGCACTATGAAAATATACTTTAGTATATAGGGTGCTGTATTAAACAATATATGGATAAGGAGTATTGTTTTTGCCCAACTGATTTATGCTAGAAGTGTTTTGACCCACTATAGAAATTTGAAGGCCTTTCCCGTGAATAGGACTTTCGATTCAAAATGGTTCTTCTATAATATTTTATTCATATGTATGCATTTCACCTCATAAAAATACATATAACAATGTACAAGACAGATCTTATAATATTATGACAGTTTTAAATGTAGCCTTTCAACTAAAGCCTATATTTGCTACCTAAGTGGATAAAAACACAGATAACGAGAAGTAGAACTGTCCTTTAAAAAATTATTCTGATTATATAATTGTATACTTTTTTAAAAAAAAATAGGGATAATACTGTACAATGAAAAACCAAACAATAAACAAGGATGCTTTAAAAAAAAATCAGGTTTTTCATTTTTCAATACTCACAGGAGTTTGTATTTCCAACATGTCACATTTAAAGCATGGCCAAGGTGAATTAAAAAATGAAGAGATTCCTACCAGAGAAAGCATGTCCCAAAGAAGAAAAACCTGATAAAAATACAGTGGTACCTCAGGTTACATACGCTTCAGGTTACATACGCTTCATGTTACAGACCCCACTAACCCAGAAATAGTGCTTCAGGTTAAGAACTTTGCTTCAGGATGAGAACAGAAATCGTGCTCTGGCAGCGCGGCAGCAGCATGAGGCCCCATTAGCTAAAGTGGTGCTGCAGGTTAAGAACAGTTTCAGGTTAAGAACGGACCTCTGGAACGAATTAAGTACTTAACCCGAGGTACCACTGTAGCGAGAGAAGCAATAAAGAAACTAAGTATTTGTTTTGAAGTTGAGGACTGGGGAAAGAAAATAGCAGGAAGGAAAGTAAAAGTGATACAAAACTATCAAGAAAAAAGCTGAATTAAGTTTTATGAATTACTGTACAGTCTTATGAATCATTGCTTATTAAGAAACAAAGATCCAACATTACTCTAAAAAGCATGGCACTGAACTCTTCAAGACAATTATTGCTATCCAGTTTCCAACACAGATCTAGATTTAAGCTGCATTCAGAGCACACATTTAAGTGCTGGCCCTATTTCCAGCTGCCTGCACTGCAAAGGTTATGCACAGTCCATGTGTGCCTAAGCACTTATAGGCTCCATACACATAACTTGAACCTTGGTATTCTCAAGAGTGCCGTGTAATGTCCAGGAGAGAAATGCACAGGAGAAGGGGGGTTGCAGTGACAAAGCCACCCCACCCCTTTGCAAATTATATATTTGCTTTGGTGATTTTGAGGCTGCATCTGAAATTAAGATAGATTTCAGGTTGTTGTTGTCTACCTTCTCTTTCCTACATCATGGAGGTCAGTTTATATTATGGATGTATATTCTGTATTATTTTATTAATACTATTGCCACACGTTTGTCATGACCTTTGGCTAGAACCGTAAATTTATGAACTTAACTGAACATTCAGTATTATATTATTATTTTTATTATTATTATTATTATTATTATTATTATTATTATTATTATTATTAAATTTGTTAGTTGTTCTATCTTGCCTAGGGTAACCCGAAGAGACATGCAACCAAACAAGCAAACGGAGGGGGGGAAACCCCACATACATTACAACCAAGAGGAAAAAGAATATGGGTTCATAGGATTTGGATAATCTATCTTCAGTAGACTATGGTCTGATAACCTCCAGAGTAGCCCAATGCAACAAACATCAGGCTACCTTGGAAAACTGCATGGAAACAACAGCTGCTGTTTAATTCAGTGGCCAGACAGGGACTACTCATGCCAAACATGAGTATAGGTGTATTCTGCACTTCTTGTAAGTTTCCACGAAAAAAATTGAAGTGCTGATCTTGATCTATAAAGCCTTACACAGCTTGGTTTACCCCACTACTTTATAGTATTTCCCGCTATAAGCCTATCCAGATCTTGAGGTAATCAATGGAGGCCTGGTGGAAAGTGTCACCTCTGTCAAAAGCACATAGGGAGACTACAAAAGAGACCACCTTTTGAGTAAGGGCCTCCTGTCTAAGCCAGGGAGATCCACCTAGTTAAAGGTAAAGGGACCCCTGACCATTAGGTCCAGTCGTGGCCGACTCTGGGGTTGCGGCACTCATCTCGCTTTATAGGCCAAGAGAGCCGGCGTACAGCTTCCGGGTCATGTGGCCGGCATGACTAAGCCGCTTCTGGCAAACCAGAGCAGCGCACGGAAACGCCGTTTACCTTCCCGCCAGAGTGGTACCTATTTATCTACTTGCACTTGGACGTGCTTTCGAACTGCTAGGTGGGCAGCAGCTGGGACCGAGCAACGGGAGCTCACCCCATCACAGGGATTCGAACCACCGACCTTCTGATCGGCAAGTCCTAGGCTCTGTGGTAAACCCACAGCACCACCTCCACCTACGTCCCATCCACCTAGTTAGTACCAGCAAATTTGATTTCTAAAATCTGCTGACTGGGGCAGGGGTGAGGGTTGCTCACAATCCTAAGATTTCATAGAATCATAGAGTTGTAGAGCTGGAAGGTATCTCAAAGGTCATCTAGTCCAATCCCATACAATGCTGGAATTTCAATGAAAGCATCCATGGCAGATGGCCGTCCAATATCCGCTTAAGAACCTCCAAGGAAGGAGAGTCCACAACCTTTGAAGAGAGCCCATTCTACTGTTGAACAGCTCTTACCTGCATAAAGTTATTTCTGATGCTTAATCAGAATCTCCTTTCTTGTAACTTGATGGCACTGGTTCGGGTCCTATCCTCCAGAGTAGGAAAAAACCAGTTTCCTCCATCTTCCATGTGACAGCCCTTTAGATATTTGAAGATGACTATCATATCTCCTCTCAGTCTCCTCTCTTCCAAGCGAAGCGTACCCAACTTCCTCAACAGTTTCTCATAACACAGCTTGTCAATATCCTTAAATTGTGGTACCCAAAACTGGACACAAGGCAGGGTTTGAGTTCCAACAGATATTGGGGTAGCTGAAGTCTCCTGTGACTACTAAAGCTCTCATTTTTGCATGTTTGGAATCTGTTCTAGGAAGGCATCATCCAGTGATCTGAAGGTGTATAGCAGAACATTCAACTTTTTTAATAAGTAAATTAGGAAAGACACAAAAAGGATTGGTGTTAAAAGCTGAATTGAAATGTCAAGATGAATAGACTACCTAAATCAAACAGCAGTCCCTTGCCACACTTTAAAGAATTATCACAAGACTGATAGCAGAGATTGTCAAAATACAGTGGCAAGTGTTTCCATGGGGTGTAGTGAGAAACAATGGCCCTCAATAAAAGATACTATCTTTTATTAGAGTTAGTTTCATTTTGCTATCTGAAGCATTTAAATCAAACAGATCCTAGTGCTGTCTTTTTTATTATTATTTAAAAGGGAACCTTTTAATTATCTTATGCTCATGATTATATTACTATGATTTCATAGCTGATTGTTAACATAGACACTTGCTAAGCATACATGATTAAAATAGTAAATTTACAAAGGCTTTTATAACTAGGTTTTAAAAACCAGATCAGTCAACCACCATTGAACTCATTTAAGTGTCAATATAGCTTTTACTGTGCTTGTTGTAATCCTTTACCAATTCAGCAATGCAACTTCCATTCCTTGTTCTAATCTCATGTAATTTACCCTATTTAATTCCTTGCTTCTGGATATACCACATTTGCCACCCAATGAGTTTATTTTACTGGTCATTTACTTTTAACAGGAAATGAAACTATTTTAGAGGAATAATCTCCCTGTAAATCCAGCACAGGATAAAAAGCTCTTATTTACCCAGTGTTTTATTCCTTGAATTGAAGCATTATTGGGTAGAGTAAGCAATAAACAAAAACACCTCAGGGGCCCAAGAAGAGCAATGTAATGAATTACATTTAATTAAATCAAAGGATGGGAGTCCTAGAGTTAAATGAGCTGAGGAATGAATTTGCATTAACACCTACCAGCCAAACAAGAAGTCCTTGGTTTAGTCTGAAACTACAATTGTTGCCATCTATTTTCTACACTGAAGGGGGCCATTAGCTAAATTTTGAGGCATTGTTTGTCCATTGATGAGAGACTGCCTTCTCCATATTTTCACTTCCTGACATTGGAAAATTGCCTGCTAAAATAAACAGTTCCCTCTAAAACAGAACAAACATCTCTAATCAATCTCCAGCTTTGCATAGCTATACAACCTCTATTCATATATACGGGGCGTGGGGGGTGTGGAGTCAGCAGATTATAACACCATCTTTTAAAAGTAAAGGCATGACATCCAAATTTGCAAATAAAATGATATGCACCTAAAGGAGATATATACACGAGTTTATACTGGCACATAGATGGCAAGAGAAAACCAACAACCTAGGTACAGAGCTGGATACAAGTACTTTATTGTCTTTAGTAACTTTGCCATGTTTTTAAAATTTAAGGAACTACTAATATCTGCTCTCAGCCAGCTTTGGAGATCAGGAAATACCTTAGAGATCAGAAACGATCAAATCAGTATAGCAGATTTATTTGAAGGTCAACTGGGAAAAAGGAAACTGACAGCAAGAAAATGAAAACTCTTTCTTGGAAATCCTACACATACTTAGTAATGAAGATTATTAATGAACTCTTCCTCTCTCTACACAGTAGTGAGGCAGTATTCAGAGGGTCACAGCAGAATTTATGCTGGCAACACAGAATAACAGTCATTCAATGGGTTGAAAGTATGACTCATTTCAAATAACTTCAAGAATGGGCATGTGGTTCATGTCACCACTGTAGAAATAAAGTGCATTTTGCTTTTTTAAAAGTGAAAATTAGTTAAACCATTTTAAGGATATACAAATGCAGGAAAATAGATTGCAATGGTTTTCAAATCACCTTTTCCCTCCAATGGCTCCAGCTAAAAGGCTGAATTTATAAAATGAATTTTTATAGGCAATCAGTGCTTATTGTGCCCTGGTGCCTTAAAGAAATGAAATAGTCAAGATAGTTATGTTTGAAAAATAGCTGCTGAACATGAGTATAATAATTTCATAATACTTTCTGAGCCTTTGTAACTTAGCATTCAAAGAAGAGAGTATACATAGCAATAAAAATGTCCTTTTGAAGAAATTCTGCAGTCAAATCTGAGGTTCCATAATAATATGTCCATTCTTACCTAACCTATATATTTTCTGAGTTGAAAGGGTTTAAACTGCAGTTCATCTGTGGCACAAGAGAAAAATGAGACAGCTGTAGGAATATGCTTGCAGTACATAGTAGGGCCAATAGTTAGCTGGAGAATATTTAATCCTGGAGCTATCATGTGCACATCCAATAAACTGAATTGTGAGCTTACCTTAACAGATGCTTAACAGGAACCACAGGATGCTAGTGGTGCCTCAGATCTATTCAACAAGGCCTGGTCAACATTTGCAGAAGGACTGGCAAATACAACTCTGATGTTGTAGAGTGGACTATACCACATGAGACTGCTGGGGGAAATCACACATTTTAAGCTCCCCCCGCATAAAACACTCTCGGCAAATATGTTTTGCAGAGAGAAATGCTGCAGTCCAGTGCAGCCTGCTCTCTGCCGTGCTGGTTTTCTACAGTGGTACCTCGGGTTAAGTACTTAATTCGTTCCGAAGGTCTGTACTAAACCTGAAACTGTTCTTAACCTGAAGCACCACTTTAGCTATTGGGGCCTCCTGCTGCTGCCGTGCCACCGGAGCCTGATTTCTGTTCTCATCCTAAAGCAAAGTTCTTAACCTGAAGCACTATTTCTGGGTTAGCGGAGTCTGTAACCTGAAGTGTATGTAACCTGAAGCGTATGTAACCCGAGGTACCACTGTACTTCAATGAATTTTTGTTGTTACTGGTTTTTACCAAGGCGAGCTTCCAAAAATAAGGCCTTCACCTTATTTATAGAATAAGGCGTTCTATTTCTATAGGACTTTATACTGTACTGTTGCATGTGTAGATCAGCAATTACGGTACAGCGGTACCTCGGGTGAAGAACTTAATTTGTTCTGGAGGTCTGTTCGTAACCTGAAACTGTTCTTAACCTGAAGCACCACTTTAGCTAATGGGGCCTCCCGCTGCCGCTGTACTGCTGCCACGCAATTTCTGTTCTCATCCTGAAGCAAAGTTCTTAACCCGGGGTACTATTTCTGGGTTAGCGGAGTCTGTAACCTGAAGCATCTGTAACCTGAAGCGTCTGTAACCCGAGGTACCACTGTACTTAGTATGGTTCACAGATGAGGTAGGAGAATTCTGTATTGTGCCACTAATGCTCCTCCATATAGTAAGCTTTCTGCATACAATAAACTTGCCAGTGTAGGGAGGGGGCTAAGCTCTCCTACATATCTGCTGGCTTTCTACACACAGGTTATATTTAAGAAGGAGTGTTAAAATGTAATCTCCCACCTCCAGTATTAGGTGGTTATAGTCTATAAGCCACATAACTTGTAGAACAATTCTCATAGAGTATTCTCACCAGGCTCTAATACTATATAAAAGGTAAAGGTAAAGGTACCCCTGCCCGAACGGGCCAGTCTTGACAGACTCTGGGGTTTGTGCGCCCATCTCACATCTATTGGCCGGGGGCCAGCGCTGTCCAGAGACACTTCCGGGTCACGTGGCCAGCGTGACAACGCTGCTCTGGCGAGCCAGAGCCGCACACGGAACGCCGTTTACCTTCCCGCTGGTAAGCGGTACCTATTTATCTACTTGCCCCCGGGGTGCTTTCGAACTGCTAGGTGGGCAGGCGCTGGGACCGAGCAGCGGGAGCGCACCCCGCCGCGGGGATTCGAACCGCCGACCTTTCGATCGGCAAGCCCTAGGCGCTGAGGCTTTAGCCCACAGCGCCACCCGCGTCCCCTAATACTATATAGAACTCTGCAAAACTCCTGCTAGAGGACCAAACTGGGACCAAAGATTTGCAATCACTGACCATAATCCAGATATTTTAAACTTACAGGTGAAAAACCTTTATGTCTTTTAACTTGCACGGCATCACCCCATTTCCAGTAGTAATAATAATACTTAGCACAGAATTCATCATTTTAGTAATCCTTACAGTAAGGAAGACCACTGCAATCCCCTTACTGAAGTTAAGCTCCTAGTGAGTTCTGAGCACATAGGAAATTTAAACTCCCCGCAGGCCACACTATTAGCCTTTATACTACACCATTTCTCCGTAGTGGTACTGTCAAACAATATTGCATCCAGAGGTCTGATAATTTGGAGTTTGGGGATACGCACAACACAATTTATGTTCTTCCCTCTCTCGTAATGTATTCCATTTCTATTTCACGTAAGGCACATGTGTGAAGATAGAAGATAAAGATAAATGTATGCAAGCACATTTTAAAGTTGTAGCATGAAGCAGCTTCAAATTATGCATCCACGCCACTTATATTATTTGTGTGTTCTTATATAAACATTGTTGAACTTGATACCAAATAGAAAAATTGAAAGATTTTACAAATATGTTCATTCAACGTGAAAAGTAAGCGGCAGAAATTTAGTTCATATTGGCTGTCCTGTGCTTAAAAGATACACTGCTTATTCTACATTATGTTGCCATCTCTAACAATGCCATATACAAGGTCTACACTATCATACAATTCTAAAGTGACCTTAAGCAGCATTAAAAGAAATTGGCCTTCTACATTTATGAAAATATAACCAATCCACATCTTACATTTCCCCTCTTTTATATATCTTAGTTGAATTGTATTATGTCTTCAAAGAGATGTCTCTAATTGAAATACATAAAACATAGCAAACATATGAAACACTGCCGTCTTCATATTCTGCAATCACTGACTAGCTCATTAATTAATGGTGAAGTCAAAGAGCCACTTCAGATGTTGTATGTTTCTTACACACATATTTCTTCCATATAGGGGGAACTGTCACAATTCAAGTGACCTTAAACGGCGCTTTGAACAATATGTATTGTTCTCTAAAGGCAGGTATGCTATTTCTATGGTAACGAGAATACCTTGCACTCCACTGAGTAGGATGTTGGTCAATGAGTGCTGAAGACAAAGTTATTTGAGGGATAGGCAGTACACAGACTTAGAACGGGACAACCCTTTAACAAAGGCAGCTAGATAGTTGTCATGTGGGGAGGTGGAAAAACTATGAGTGACTTACCAGTAAAAGAAGCGCAATTTATTCATTTATTATTATTATTATTATTATTATTATTATTATTATTATTCCCCACCATAGTAGAACCCCAAACTTAAATTGGACTACCAAATCAAGCTATCCTTTTACACCCCTGTAACATGTTATAAAGGGAAACACATGATGTCACATCGTCAAATTGGATTTCCCCCCAACCACACCCACTCCATACATTTCCATTACAGTGGTACCTCTGGTTACGAACTTAATTCGTTCTGGAGGTCCGTTCTTAAGCTGAAAGCCTTATTATCCTGAGGCATGCTTTCACTAATGGGGACTCCCACTGTGCAAGTGCCTCCGCCACGCGATTTCCGATCGCATCCTGGGGCGAAGTTCGCAACCAGGAGCAGCTACTTCCGGGTTAGCAGAGCTCATAACCTGAAGCGTTCATAACTAGAAGCATTCGTAACCATAGGTACCACTGTACTGAGCAGGATGGGGATCTGACATGAAATTGCTATTTTCAGCAGCCACCCCACATTACTGGATAATATCTAATTCCTGAGTCTGCCGTGAGCAGGACAGATGACTAAGATACCTAGAAAAACTTCACAAGTAAATAAGTGTCTGGTTAAATGGTCACACACAAGAACTTCTAAAATGTAAAACTGCTTTGGGTTTGTGGGTGCCAGACACCCATAATTCCTGGATTTAGTCAGTGTTAGGATCAATGTTTGGAGGTTAAACTGGAAATTAGACTCTTAATAGTTGGACTCAGCTTCTCATGTTCAGGAGATCTGCCTGAGATGTGGGCCATTAACAGAGAACAAAGACAGGGAAATGGTCCATTAGCAAAAGCAAAGACTCTGTGCCAGCCCCCCAATGGGTGCAGCCCCTCCCTTAGCTCTGAGATAGTTAGCAGAGATGAAGCAGAGTGGAGAGTTTAGGATTGTAGTTGGGGATGATGTGGGCTGGAGAAAAACAGTTTCAGTCTGTAAAATGCAGCAAGCTGGAGAGAGGCCAAGACATGGCTGGTGTCTTTTGGAATCCCAAACTGCTGTGACTATTAGAGAAGCAACAACCTCTTGGGGAGCCAATGCTGTGAGCACCTCCATCATAGGCTCAGGTTGCTAACAACAACAACAACAACAACAATAATAATATATGCGTAAATAAACCATATATCATAAGGACACCACAGTCTCTTCTATGCCACATTTCCAAAGGAAACACTAACCCTGGGTAAGCACTTGAACCCCTGGAATCTCGCACCGCTCAGAGACTGGGGTGGATTTTTTGTTTATTTATGTTTGTGTGAGCAGAGGAGTATATCCATGTTGAATGGATAAGGACTGCAACATGGAAAAATTTCTGAGCAAAAAGAAACAAAAATACATGTCAACATCTGAGGGATAGTCTTACTTTGCCTCAGCTTTCCTGTTCTCATTTTTGGAGGCTCCACCAACTGAAGTACAGTAGATAGCAACCATGAATAGGACCTTCTTAGTGGTGACACCGTGACTGTGAAATGATCTCGCTAAGTTTGCAAGGTGCCACACACAGTAGTTATATTTTCAGCACCAGGCATATATGTAAAGGGAACCCTGACCATTAGGTCCAGTCGTGACCGACTCTGGGGTTGCGGCGCTCATCTCGCTCTATAGGCCGAGGGAGCTGGCGTTTGTCCGCAGACAGCTTCCGGGTCATGTGGCTGGCATGACTAAGCCGCTTCTGGCGAACCAGAGCAGCACACGGAAACACCGTTTACCTTCCCGCCGGAGCGGTCCCTATTTATCTACTTGCACATGACGTGTTTTTGTACTGCTAGGTTGGCAGGAGCAGGGACCGAGCAACGGGAGCTCACCCCGTCACGGGGATTCGAACCACCGACCTGATCGGCAAGTCCTAGGCTCTGTGGTTTAACCCACAGCGGCACCCACGTCCCTAGGCATATATGACTGGGGTTTTTTTTCTAGGATTTTAAACGCTGAGCAGATTTGATGCTGCTTTTACCTATTTTCAATATTGTTGCTGTATTGTTATCTTTGGTATTCTTATTGTTACATAGATATATTCGATGTAAAATTGTAAAATCCCTTGGTAATTTTTATTTGAAAGGTTGGGTATACATTTCTAAGGAAGAAGAAGAAGAAGAAGAAGAAGAAGAAGAAGAAGAAGAAGAAGAAGAAGAAGAAGAATCAAAGTCCAGTAGCTGATTTTTGAAAACAGATGCTAGGTTTCTTATGCCTGGAAGCCACATCCTCTGACCTTCTGATTTTTTTTCTTTCTGGTATTCACATACACACATTTTCCTTCTTTGAATTTAATCTGGGCCACTGCAGACATAGCATTAACCCCAACTAAGGGATCAGGGATGGGTGAGAATTTGAGTGCTGACTTCCCCAGACACTTCCCTCACCTGTTGAAATCCCTGCCATTCCATCCCCCTTTAGAGTGGAGCATGTTTAATCTGACCACTGTTAATCTTGTTTAAAATGAACCCAGGGACGTTCCTATCTATATTAGAACCCTGAATAAATCCCAGGAGCGGAAGGGAATATTGTAAAAATAGAATATTTTTGTGGCTCATACCCTTAACTAGACTTCTGTCTAATTTAGATGTAAAATTCCCATATGAGAACACAGTAAGAATATTCTCTTAAACATCTCCAGATTCTTAATTTCTGTTAACTACAAATTCATTACTGTGATTAAGACATATTGTCATAAATAATGGCTTTTGTCTGTGACAAATGTCAACTACACATACACACACATCCTTTAACTGCATCTCTGGTACAATTTCAATTCTCCAGTGCTGTTATCTCTAGGATGTATTCACACTAAGCGATCACAGTAAAACAAATAGAAGTGTTTAGTTCCAAGCCTCCAACAAGAAACATTTAGCAGATGTTAATTAACCCCGCAGAGCAGAAGCAGGATTTGAAGTTAGTCCAAACAATGTCCTAGCTTAACTCTGAGGACTTACAAAATGAGCTATCAGGACCTATTAGTGAATGGTAATGGATTAGGCACTTGAAGAAGTGACCCTCAACTCTTTATTCTGACCCAGGTTTCACAAATGGGGCACAAGATTGACCCTCACACAATATAATCAGCAAAAGATCTAAAAAATGTATCTCCCTGTTATGTGAAACCACAGCCGTAGTTACTCAGGCATGCTCGCTAAAAATAAGTGAAGGCCCGTTCAAGCATCACATCAGGGTTAAAGGTGGCTCTGTAAAGCCTTTAAAAACTTCAACCTTAGACCCATATTACCATTTATCTTACACTAATATTACATCAAAATACAATTCTCATTACAGTACTAGTGCAACCTTCTCAAACAGAGCAAGGCTATATCACTATCTTGTACACAAAACGGCACCTGAACTATTGGGACAATCTCAATGGGCATTTGTTAACTTTTAGCATGATTATATGATATCATATTTTACATATCAGTGCCATTTCACATATTGGTACATTTTAGAGTTGTTGTTGGCATCCATCTGCCTCGGGAGACAATGGAGTGCACCTTGGGGAGTGAAGTCAAATGGCTGCGTTAGCACCATCAAAGTGACCTTCTTGGGCTGCAAGCCTGGGCAGAGTGCATGGAGGTCCTGGTCTGCCCAGGCAACAAGACATCCCTCTTGGCCTCACTGATGTGGTCCAAAGGAAAGCAGCGCAATATTTTTGCACCAGCTTGACTTCAGAAATTGCCGGAAGGAGACATACAAGACACCATCCAACCATCTTGGGGTCTCTGCTCTGGATTTGTGTAGGGATTACTCTTTGGCCTTTCCTTCCCCAAAAAAATATCCCACAATGCAGTAGAGCTTTAGGATCAGAATTTTCCTCCTTGTAAATGGGCTACATTTCCAGGTTGACGAGTCCCATCTGCCCTCACTTCCCTCTACACTAAAAAACCATTCTACGTTCTAAATCTTATATTAATAATCCAAAAATTGAGAGCTATGTACAAGATCTACTACAGAGGCCACAAACAGCAAACTCATGCAAATTGTGTCCAAAAGGAAGATACAGTCTTTAAATGTTCCTTTAGTCAGGCTCCTGTAGATATCAACAAAGGTAAGTTGGATCAAAGAGTGTGTCGGTGATGTTACGCTCAAGAGTTAGACAGGGTGCCGGCGTTTGTCACCTGTTTCGCCCATGAAGAGTCTTGGGCTTCTTCAGTAAATTCTCTCTCACGGTTTTGATATATTTATAAACATTCACTGGTGGCATAAACCAAAACTTATTAGTGTTTGAACAAAAATTCTAAATATTATTATTTATGTTTGTGGCCTCTGTAGTAGATCTTGTACATAGCTCTCTCAATTTTTGGATTATTAATAGAAGAGTTAGAACGTAGAATGGTTTTTTAGTGTTTTGTGTGCCGCTTATGTGCTGCTTACTCTATACTGGTCTACTACAAGAATTGGCAGCAGTACTCTTCAGTACTCACTTCCCTCTACAGCAGCGGTCGGCAAAGTTTTTGTGGCTTGGGCCCGTTCACAGTCCCGCAGATGCCATAGTGGGCCAGAGTGCGCACGCACGAATGCGCAAACGCTATTTTCCGCACTCCTTCTGGCGCAGAGGAGGTGTGCACAGCTTCCCATTGGCTGCAGGAGCTTCCTGCAGCCAATGGGAAGCTGGCCAGCGTCGCGGAAGGCGGTCCCCGCTCTGCTCCGTGCTGGTTTAGCGCGGCTCACGGGAGCAGACTGAGCGGGTGGCAGGGGTCCCTGAGCAGGCGGGGAGGGGGGTCCATGAGCCGGTTAAACTACAGCATGTGCGGAAACAATCTTCTTGGCCCTTGGGCCCTCTATTGGTCTTGTTCTGCTCAATCCACCAGAGCCTGTTTTCGCATGCAGGAGGAAGTCCTTAACTCACTGGGGGTTTGAGACCCACTGGCTGCCCACACCTGGTTTAGTCAGCCAGTTGAAGCCATTTCCTGGCTGGGGAGAACTGAATGCAGGGTGGAGACCAAAGGTGGACAAACTACCGGAGAGCCAGCGTGGTGTAGTGGTTAAGAGCAGTTGACTCGTAATCCGGTGAACCAGGTTCGATTCCCCGCCCCTCCACATGCAGCTGCTGGGTGACCTTGGGCTAGTCACACTTCTCTGAAGTCTCTCAGCCTCACTCACCTCACAGAGGGTTTGTTGTGGGGGAGGAAGGGAAAGGAGAATGCTAGCCGCTTTGAGACTCCTTAGGGTAGTGATCAAGCAGGGTATCAAATCCAAACTCCTCTTCTTCTTCTACCCCTAAAGGAGCATGACATGTCCCCCACCAGAGATGCTGCTAGGGATACTCCCTACTAGGAATATCCTTACAAGACACACACAAAAACCTGTTGATTGGTATTTGTAGAAGCAGTGCTTGTTGAAAGGAAGGCTTTTGTTCTTGCCAGGACTAATTGATGAACAAAAGGAGGTGTATGCTTGTGTTACAGTGGCAAACAGATCAGGTGCTGAGTAAGGTATTTGAATACATCCAGATCTCTAGCTCTAGGGGGTAGAGAGGGTGGATGTTTGCTGGGAGGGAGGTGAGGATCCACTCTACTCCAGGCGATTGTCATCAAACTAAGACTCTGCAATTATCTGCTTTTCCATCATACATATAGGGAGAAGCCGCATTGCAAGTGTGACGCTACTTAGTGTCATACTTGGAGTTGATTCTTGGAGCCCCCTGCTTGCTCTGCTGACAGCAAGTTGCTTAGGACAGACCCAGGCCATCAAGATTGAGTTCCCACAGCTGCCACCCACTACAGACCACCATTGGCAGCACAGCAGCAAATATCTTCTATGTTTACTCTTTTTTTTAATCTCGCTACTTATGCTGTTTTAAATGTGCATTCTATATTTGACCTCCTTCAGTAATGCCTTTGAATATTTACAATAATGATGATGAGATCTTTTAAAATAATAATGATTTCTTTAAAACAATGTTTTCATATTCTGTTAATTATGCTGCTTTGAATGTATATTTTGTATTTTATTTTTCTCCTGTAATGTTTCATTTTGGAATGTTTTATTTGAGGTTTAAATGCGGGTTGTAAATCGCTTTGAGGTTTTTCCCCCTCTTAAAAGTATAAAGCGGTATACAAATGAAACGGATAATAATAGTTCCTTCCAGCCACATGCCCTATTAATTCATTCATTAATACCAATTCATTATTTCTCCATGGGTGATAACACTATCAATGGCTGCTAGCCATGATGGCTATGCTCTGCCTCCATGGACAGAGCAAGTGATGCTTCTGAATACCAGCTGCTGGAAACCACAGGCAGGGAAAATGCTTTTGGGCTCAGGTCCTATTTGTGGGATGCTGGACTTGATACAGTGGCAGACCTTGGATTCTCATATTTCAGCAGCATCCTGTTTGGTGCCCAGATTTGCTGCCCCTCTGCCTCTCGCACTCCATTCTAAATAATAGCTGCAGCAGCCCTAAGGCTCCACGCCCAGCGCAACCAAACTGGTTGCACTCCCCTAAATCTGCCTCTGCTTAATAGCTTGTTTGCTTGATCCAGCTGGCTCTTCTTATGTTCTTAATGAGGACAGCCAGTGCATGCCGTGATTTGCTTCCTTTGTTGTGCTTGTCACAGCCTCAACCTTGCAGGACAGTCACAGGTAGAATGATGCTAAAGGACCAAGGCACATGCTCAAGCGCTTGATTAACACTGCAATAACCAAATAGCATAGGAATGGCATAAGACCATGCTACATCAAGTTCTGCTTCTCCTCCTCTCTGCCCTCTCTTGACCCTCTCTGCCAAAGGGCACATTTTTTAAAAAAAGGTGTGAAGTAAAAAGCACTGGGGAACCTTGCAGTATCTTACATTTTTACTCTGTTATCATTTCACTCCAACCTTCCATTTTTCACTATACCCATGCGTGTGTGTGTGTATATATAAAGGTAAAGGGACCCCTGACCATTAGGTCCAGTCGTGGCCGACTCTTGGGTTGCGGCGCTCATCTCGCTTTATTGGCCGAGGGAGCCGGCGTACAGCTTCCGGGTCATGTGGCTAGCATGACTAAGCCGCTTCTGGTGAACCAGAGCAGCGCAGGGAAACGCTGTTTACCTTCCCGCTGGAGCGGTACCTATTTATCTCCTTGCACTTTGACGTGCTTTCGAACAGCTAGGTTGGCATGAGCAGGGGCCGAGCAACAGGAGCTCACCCTGTCGCGGGGATTCGAACCGCCGACTTTCTGACCGGCAAGTCCTAAGCTCTGTGGTTTAATCCACAGCACCACCCGCGTCCCTATATATATATATATATACACACACACACACACACACACACACACATATATATACCTGACAACTAAAGATCATACTCAATGCACCTAATGAAGTAGGCTCTAGTCCATGAAAGCAAATGCCAAAATATAATGTGTTGGCGTTTTTCTAAGTTGCCACAAGGCACTTTGTTCTTTTTGCTGAAACAGACTAACTCGGCTACCCCTCTGACAATCTGCAATGCAGTAGCGCTTGCAAATGCTGCTGGGGCACAATGCCTGGGATCAGCTGGCAGCACAGAGCCAACACCACAGGCCATTGTGATGTCATGCAGCAGCAGCCCTTTGCATCCACATTTTAGACATGGAACAAAAGGTAAGAGGGGAAGATAGCACTTGAATAACCAGTGGTGGATGGGTGTTTAAAAACAAGAAATCAGATACGTACATCAAGCTTTTTAAAAAATAATACTAATAAATAATAATCCAGTATGTATGTGGCTCAGGAAGGATTGCATGTTTTCACTATCCAAATATCTCTGCCTCCACTCCTTCAAGGAGGAGTGAAGCAGCGATTTTGTCCACTTCCCCCTAAAATATATGAGAAGGTTAGCAAGTTGCTTAACCCATACCAGCTGGGATGAATTACGTCTGTACAATCTCAATATGCCGTCATTAAAAGAGCAATTGTGTTTTCAGTGTCTCTGGTGTTTAATATTAGGGGACCAATTACTGCCTCTCTTTCGGAAACTCCTGAACCTGCCTGATTTTTTAAAAGAAGGTTAACAGGCAAAAATATTCTAGTCACCGTTTTAAATTTCAGAAGGAACGTATCAGCAAAATGCATCCGTGTATTCAGCAAACCTTAAGCTTTAACTGTGTGATCAGAAATTCAAATACAGAAATACAGCTACCTACACATCTCAGTCTTGTCGCTAAGTACAATAAATGACTTTGGGTTACCAGAAATATGTTGCTTTTGCAAGAGATTTGAAGGAGAGGGAATCATTTGTCTCAGTGTCTTGCTCCTGAAGGTCCTGGGGTTTATGAGACCCTAAGAATCATCCTGTTCCAAGAATTTCTAAGCAATACACTAAAATTAACACAGAATTTTGTCTCCAACACCATCAGATAGTCCCAATGACAATTATGAGGTGATAACAGCTGTGAGCAGGGATAGGCAATCTGAGCAGTGCACATTGTGGGGTGTGGAACACAGAGCAGTCAAACACAACATTCCAAGAGTGGACATAAAAAGGGGGTGTCTGGACCAGCCAGCCAGAACTTCTTCTACATGTGACCAGAAGTGGGCATGACCCCACCTGGGCAAGTAACAAAATAGCACAGGGGAAGCAGCCATCTCTCTCTGACTCTATTCCTCGAAGAAGCAACATCTCCTTAGCCTGAGATGCTCTCTTGGCTTCCAGCCAAGGGAGGACAAAGGAACTACTACCTTATAGGATAGATTCCAGGTGTATATATCTTGTAACTTAAGTCTGCCTTCTGGGACCCATCTGTGAACAGAATGTATGTGAGTAAACTATTTTAAAGTTTTATATAAGACTGTGTTGTGTCTATTCTTTTAAGAGGGAATAAAGGGGATTTACCAGGAAACTTATTTTAGAGGCTTATGCAAGCCTGGCAAAGACGTTATCCGCTGTGAAAGTTTAAAAAGAGGAATGTTACTCTGCTAAATTGTAGAACACAAGTTGGGAAGGATATAATTAAACAATATATCCTCTCCTGCCTCCCTGAACATTCCCACACACATCAATGGAAGGTCCTTAAATCTGGAACTCTACGATTACCGAACCAGAAGTGGTTGGTGTGGCAGCATAGCTGGAATACTGCTGCTCTCCCAGCTTCCAAACACAGAGTGCCACTAGCACTTACCGGAGAAAGAAGGGTGTAGTACAGGGAACTCTGAGCTGTGCAGGCACATAACTGCAAGAGTGGAAGATTGGCTCAACCATGCTGCAATGCACCAAGTTTCCTGTGCCTCCCCCCTCTCCTTCCTCCTCCAGTAACCACCAGTGCAATGGCATGCTGTGTTTGAAACCCAGGACAGCAGCAGTTCCCCTCCTGTACCACTACACCAGCTGCTACTGCACCAACCAGAGACTAATAGATCCTGATGACAGGAATGGACTTGGAGCAAAAGGCCAGAGGCAGAACACAAGATCCTCCTAAGGGTTTGGGCATCATGCTGATTACAGGAAGAGGCAGAAATGCGGAGTGGCGAAGTTCCAGGTTACTGAGAACTCTTAAGGGATTTTCTTCTCCAAAGCACCTAAGGGTGTGGTAAGGAAGAGCTCAATGGTATCAAATGATATTAAAGGGAAACCAGCAAAAAGAATTCTCTGAACCCCCCTAAGTTTTCCTCAGTCCCTTGTAAAGCCTTAGGAAGGCACTGAAACAAAAACAACAGTTTAGTATTTTTCAATGGTTTCAAAACTATATGCACCGCATTTATGAGCTGCATTGTGCAAACTTCATCTTTTATTTTTAAGCTACATTGAATGCATTTGCATTACTCAGTATAAAACCGTCTGGTGATTAATGCACTGTCAGCAGGGGAAACCGTTAAGCATACTTTAATATGCCCAATTTGCACAGGAATCACTAGACCTAATGGTCATTCATTTCAGAAGATGGTTGTACAGAAACAATAAAAGATTGTGCTCAGTGAGTGTGGCATAAGCAGGAACAAATGAATATTGTAAATACCACAGTGACAGCTTGTAGGGTTAGGTGGCTAAAACATGGGATGTAGATGCTGGAAAGGCATGTTGTTGCTCAAAACCCTGCTTGGTCATGAAGCTCTAAGAATATACAGATTATAACATGCCCTAAGCCTTTACGAGAGGCGAGGAAAATCTAATTAAATGGGATTCACAGTTGTAGGCTTGGTTCAGGCAGGGTTGGAGCACTGAATATCTGCAGTCCCTTTCTGCAGGAGGCTACCACTAGCTTTAGTAAGTAGTGTCATCAAGCAACACTGAACCAGGAGTACTTTTTACCCTGATTGGAGAGTCTGGTAAGATCTTGGTTCCTGTAGAGTATTTGTGCGGTGCTCAGTTTGTTTGTGAAATTGGAAACATTTTGTGATGTATGCTTCACATGATTCCGATTACACTCTGGTCCATCAAGGAGTCCCCTAGGATACTGTTGGGCTCATGATTTCAAGGATTCTTTCTGCTTCCTGTAGGCACTTCAGTCTGAGCCATCAAAGCAGTGCAGCTTTTATTTGAGGACAGAGGAGCACAACAGTTATAGCAGTTTGATTTGATAAATGCTTAGCTTCTCTAGTTCTCGACAAAGTAATTGTTAACATTTGCCAGTTAAGGCACAAAATCCATTTTCCAGACCCAGTAGATTGATTTTTCTCCATTGGTGTTATTTTATGGAGTTCTTGCGACACACGGCAACAAAGCGAGCTTCACTCCAGTAAATATGCAAACTGAATTTAGCGGGCGGAGGGAGAGGAGAAATAAAATTGCAATTTGGCTAACCAGAATCAGCGTAAAGAATCAACCAAACCTCTCCACACATGTACATGTGTACACACAGGCATATCCTGTGAATATGAGCTAGCTAGACATGTGCAAACCATTTTGTGTACATGCCCCGACAGGGAATGGCTAGTCCCTTCAGTTAATTTGCACACATGGAACTGTAGTGCATAGCAATCCTACAAGTATGCAACATATATATTTCTGCACATATACATTTCTGTGTCAGTTTGTAATTACTCTTGATAAACCAATTACCTACAGCCAAGTTAGAGATTGCATTTTAGCTGCACAGTTCATGATACAAAATGAGTTACGAACTTGCTGCTCAAACCCTTCCAGATCCAACAGTGACTGGAAACCACCACTTGGTCACCAGAGACAACAAAAATAAAATATTCTCCCCACACTCCTAAAATCCCACCATATACTTCAAAATGGGAGCTTTCTAGGAAAACTGATGAGCGTTTCAGGAAAGATGACAATTCTTATTAACTGAGCACAGAAAACAACCTTCAGTACAGCACAGTATCTGCACCAAAACTTACAATTTGACACAGGAGACTTTATTGGCAGACCCTGTAAAATTTACTTAGTTGCTATATTTAGATACCATCTTTCCGTCAATGGGCTCAGGTGGATTCCAAAAGAAAATGATGGCTTAAAATACAAGAAATAATGCCACAAAAAGGAAAGGGGAAGGGAATGGAAGAAGAAAAATAATATGCAGGTTCCACCTCTTAAATACAGGTTATATCATGCCGGGGGGGGGGGTTGCCAGTAAGGGAGAAGCCAAAAGACAGTTGATCCAAACCAAGCCAATGCAGAAGAACAAATGGATCACATCTCTGTGCCTATCTTTCCAATTTGATATTTCAGTGCAGGGCAGGAAAATGACAGATTCTCTCTTCAAGATGTCCACTAAACATAGGAAGCTGCCTTATACTGAGCCAGACCACATACCTCAGCATTGCCTAAGCTGAATGAAAGTGGCACTCCCACACCCACTTGCAGATGCCAGGGATCACCACTGAGTGATAGGCATTCTTCCCAACAAGGTTATCCTGAATAGGCACAATAACATTTCTTGTTTTGCATACAAAGTCTTGGATCCTGCCAATTCAAATGTCCCTTGCCCCATTGCAACCGAGAAAATTAAGGTAGTGTTTTTTATCAAGCAGAAATGGAGAAAAAGCCAGTGTCTATTCCTCAAACCTGTTCTCAATTCTTCGTCCCCAGATTTCCCAAATCTTAGCTTCTTCCAGTTTTGACCAGAGTAAAGTGTGCTGTAGTGGTTAGAGTGTCAGACTAGGCTAGTCAAAATCCCCATTTGGCTATTGAAATTACTGTGTGACTTTGGGCCAGTCATTATCTCTCATTTTAACCCCTCACTGGATTTCTCTAAGAATAAAATGGAATAAGGGAGAATGGTTTATGCCACCTTATGCGCCTTAAAGGAAAAGTGGGGTATAAAAGGATATAAACAATACAAAATAAATATAACTAATACAGAATATATGGTAAATATATAAATATATATGTAATACAAAACTTTTTATTGGGGCATATGCAGTAGCCATAAGGTGTATTTTTGGCTATATCTTCATAAAATGTCATTTTATAAGCATTGTTACTTGCTCCAAGACCTTAGCAATGGTGTGAGCGAAATAAACTAAACAGAATAGTTGTTTTTACTTATAAAGGAGAATTAGGACAAATTATTGATATGTCTGAATTCTAGCCTTCTTACACAAAAGCAATAAAAAAAAATGGTACATCTCTAAAGCTTTCCTATGGGCAGTACGTAATGGGGAAGGGAGAAAAACTTATTTTAGGGAGGAAAATCCCTCCTTTCATGTTTAAGAACTGGCATGTCCCCACCTTTCCAAAATCTGAGGAAATCATTCGTGGAGTCAGCTTTATCGAAAACTCACAGGGAGGTTAAACAGTGGGTGGCATTTTCTTTCACCAATTCCAAACATTTAACTTCTCTCATACGAATAGGTTCAAAACTGCTGAACGTAGTTAATGATTTTATTTTTTTGAAGCTATGCCTTACTAATTCACTATTCACAAAGTTTACACTATCAAAAGAATATAGCTTAATCAGCATTATGTGCCTACTAAACGGACATTTGTACTTTTAATCCATTTTAATCTCAACTAAAAAGGTAGGGGAATTTCCAAACATTTATATTAAACACATTGCTAATTAAAAGGATATTTTTCCACTCTTCTGATCAGCCTAATGTAAAATGCCAAACCACTTCTTAAAGAGCAATCAGTTTAAAATGAACAAGTCAGCTTTATTTCAAACTTTACCTTACAGATAAAGTAAGAAGTCTAACAACATTCACTAAAAGTGGAACAAAAAAAAGTTGTAGAGAAAAAGGGAACTGGGGGGCGGGGAGCAATTTTGGTTCTGGAACCTCATCCTGTACATTACCACTGTACATACTGAACAGATTTTACACAGTTACAGATAGGTAGCCGTGTTGGTCTGCCATAGTCAAAATAAAAAAATTCCTTCCAGTAGCACCTTAAAGACCAACTAAGTTAGTTCTTGGTATGAGCTTTCGTGTGCATGCACACTTCTTCAGATACACAGTACACTGAACAGATTTTACACAGTATTACTGAATGAATTGTTTCCCATTATACTTTTGCATGCTCTCTGGCTCCCCCTATCAAAGAACTGAAGGAGACCCGCCATCTGTGATTTTTCTGAGCACACTTTTCAGATACAGTATATACTTCGCATATTCAACCATTTCAAAAAACGGCATGGCTTATTTTCATATTGTCTTCAGAAATGATCAACCAACTGTAGCACAGTGCCCAAAAAGCTAAACTGTGAAACAATAAGCCTCTATTCTGAATTCACTAGGTGGTCTTAGGCAAGCTCCAATAATATTTCAGTCTCAACCCCACATGCACAATATGGGAGTCATAACACTGGTCTGCCTTGCAGTGTTGATACACTATACTGTGACATTTTAAGAGACCTAATATTATTTTTGTTGTTATTTATTGAAAGGTTTTTAAAAATAAGGTTTACAATAAAAGACTCCCCCACTCCCCACCAAGATAATGAATTAAATGATTTGAACACTCCAAATTATAAGCCATCCTGAGATCATATGATAAAGAATGGGATAAATGTTTTCTAAGTAAATAATACAACTGCCACCTGTTATTATTAAACTCCGAATCTTAAATGACTTAACACTGGTTTTGAAAGAATGGGTACCTCTGCAATATTTTGAGGCTTTGGTTAGTATATGAAAAAACTGAGTATTTATCTTACCGAATATACAAGATATATTTTTCTATGTATAGAAGAGTTGTATCTGAATAAACCCTACTCGGAGCAGGCCCAATAAAACTAAACCTATTAATTTCAATGTATTCACTCTGAGTAGGACTAACACTGGCTACAACCCAATAGACTTAGGTTAGTTAAACCCCCTGATTTCAGGGGTCAGCAAACTTTTTCAGCAGGGGGCCTGTCCACTGTCCCTCAGACCTTGTGGGGGGCCGGACTATATTTTGAAGAAAAATAATGAACAAATTCCTATGCCCATCATATAACCCAGAGTTGCATTTTAAATAAAAGCACGCATTCTACTCATGTAAAAACATGCTGATTCCCGGACCATCTGTGGGCAGGATTTAGAACGCGATTGGCCCAGATCCGGCCCCCGGGCCTTGGTTTACCTTCCCCTGGTCTACACCAAGTATGACTTAGTCAGATATAATTTTTTCCAAAACAAGGATAGACATCTTGCATTAGATTGCATTGCCAGACTCCCTTCAATCTATTGTTCTCCAACAATGTGCATTTAAAATGCAGCCTTGAAAACTAAGGCTACCTGGAGAGTGGGATGAGAAACTCTGATGAGTCCCAACCCACAATATTAAAAAGGAATATAAAAGAAGAAGGCGCTATCAAGTACCGGTAATTGGTATAGATCAGGGGTCTGCATCCCGCGGCTCCGGAGCCGCATGTGGCTCTTTTACACCTTTGCCGCGGCTCGGGGCGGATACTAGCGAGGGGAGGAGGCGCATTGTGCGCCCTGACACTCCCCACTGTGGTGGGCGCTGTACTGGCTGTGACATCGCATGGGGGCGGTGTGTGCGTTAGTCACGCACCGTCCCGACGTCACCTTCCCGCCCGCCCGCTACATTGTAAGGGGCATGTACGCTGGTCACTGCATTGAAAGGGGGCATGTACGCTGGTCACTGTTTTGAAGGGGAGTGAAGAACACACACACACAAAAAGGTAACTTGTTAATTTAACTACAGATAGGTAGCTGTGTTGGTCTGCCATAGTCAAAATAAAAAAATTCCTTCCAGTAGCACCTTAAAGACCAACTAAGTTAGTTCTTGGTATGAGCTTTCGTGTGCATGCGTGTATGTGTGTATCTGAAGAAGTGTGCATGCACACGAAAGCTCATACCAAGAACTAACGTAGTTGGTCTTTAAGGTGCTACTGGAAGGAATTTTTTTATTTTGTTAATTTAACGTTTATTTCTATGAGGAGGAGTAATTCTGAGGGGTCAAACAAAGAAATAATAAAAAAGTGACAAAAAAAGTTATTTTTATAATGACGGGTTTTGCGGCTCCCAGATTCTTTTTCTTTGGAAACGGGTCCAAGTGGCTCTTTTTGTCTTAAAGGTTGCAGACCCCTGGTATAGATGGTAATGTTTTGCCTGGAAAGAGAAGAATGGAGTGTGCCCCACCCCCTCTGAAGCAGGAACAGAAGGAGATTATCAAGTAGCACTTGCAGAATGTGGATCACTCCCTTGTTACTTCTGCATCTAACTGAGTGACATGTTACATGAAATGCAGGAACAGTGTGTGCCTCTCTTGCCGTTAAAGAATGTCATCCTATCCTTTTCCCTAGGTAGCTTGATGGCATGTCCTTCCAGGCGTGATAGATCAGTAGCTGCCACAATCTCGGTCCACAGAGCAGCTCAGGTATCTCTGAGCCATCCAGGGAGAGCTATGAAGAAACCTGTAGGCCTCTAAGCAAAACTTCACATTTTAAATCAGGAGGAAGTGGAGGGGGTTGAGAAGAAGAGAGAAAACACCCTATAGCCAGTTGAATGATATGGAGGAAGACAGGTGCGAGGAAGAACGGATTCCATGTTGCCAAACACTCCAAGAGAGTTAGTCCGCTATTAAATTTTGAAGGAAAATCTGAATTGAGAAAGCTATTATCATCAGAGAGACAGAATGCATGCGCGCGCACAAAATGTTTAATGGAGTTAAAAATGGGCTAAAAACAATTTCCCCACAAAAATTCAAAGGAATGATTTAGTAAGGGTGGCGGGAAAAGGTAAGAATAATGGGGAAGGGTTTAACAAAAATTATTTCATCTCAAAAGAAAATGGGAACCCGTGCTAGTAAATACGGTGTTCATCCAGTTCCCCCCTCTTTTCATTGGGCTTAAACCCTGACAGAACACATTAGGAACCAGAGTTAGTAGCAAAAAGAAAGCAAATCAACAGGCAATTTATGAGCTAGTAATCTTTTTAAGGAATCTCTTTTCTATCCTTGAGAGAATGTGAACAGAAATTTAACAACCAACAACATGCAGCCAGGCACTCAAGAACCTAACCTGCAAACTCATGCTATAGCACTAGAGAAATTAGAATACACTCACACAGACTCTGAGCAATAACTGGTTAACACATTGATCCTGAGGCTCTGTGTAGAAGTCTATTTTTTTAAAAGATTTACCTTTGATTAAACAATTTATTCCAGGATTATCAAAACAGGTAAAGGATTGTTTGAAATTATACTCTTGCTTTTTTGTACTACTTTTTAAAAAAGCACACTTCAAATTACTTGCATGACAATCTCTCCAATTTATCAAATCCGTCTTACAAGCTTAGCATTTATGCAACTGTTCAGCAAATTTTAAAATAATTATCCATATATGAAAGCCAACCATAAATCACCAGCTAAGATACCAATAGATTCATAAAAGATATAGTCCTTTTCTCAAATGTCGCAGACCATTTAGCATCACAGTCAGCAATAACACTAACACACACACCCCAACACAAAAATATTTAAATACATTTGCAGCTTTTCAGGGTTGATCACCAAAGTCTGCAGCTAATGGTTATTTAACTGCTTCCTTAAAAGAATGCAAGTGTGGACAGTTCTGAAACTGTAGCGCCCCCTGCTGCTGCTTCAATTCCAGAACCAACAGTGTGGTGTGGTTTTTTCCAGGCGGACACCCACTATTTATTTTAAAGTTTTGCTTTTCTGCATAACACACAGAAAGATTATAAGCCTTGAAATGCTGCACTTCTCACTTACAGAGCCTATGCCTGCAATTCTATTCACATACTGGAGATTTACGTCCCACTGATTCAATTAGGCCAATTCTAATCATGTTTTTCAGAGGTAAATTCCATTAAGTTAGACTGCCTCTCTAATGAATGTGCTAAGGATTGTGGCCTGTGAGACATGGCTAGGACTGCAGAGCAAATAAGTTTTCGCATACTTTTTCAGAGTAAAAGGTATCAAACGCAAATATTTCATCCTGTCACTTTTACTCAGTGCTTTTTTCTTAAAAAAATGTTTAGGGGTACTCTCATTTGGACTCAAGAAAATCACCATTTTATAGTTCAAATTGGGGGGAAATAAATACAGTAAATGTACAAAAGTACAAAGTTACACAAAATGTTTAGGGATATGCATATCCCTGCCTCCTCCCCGAAAAAAGCACTGCTCCCTCACCCTCCATTATCTCTGCATACAAGCCTTAGGTAAAGGCAAAGGGACCCCTGACCATTAGGTCCAGTCGTGACCGACTCTGGGGTTGCAGCGCTCATCTCACTTTACTGGCCGAGGGAGCCGGCATACAACTTCCAGGTCATGTGGCCAGCATGACTGAGCCGCTTCTGGCAAACCAGAGCAGCGCACAGAAACGCCGTTTACCTTCCTGCCGGAGCGGTACCTATTTGCCTTTCCTCTATTATTAAAAAGCAACTCCTTAATTAAAAGAAACAATAGTCTCTCTCTCAATATATACAGTGGTGCCTCGGTTTAAGTACTTAATTCGTTCTGGAGGTCCGTTCTTAACCTGAAACTGTTCTTAACCTGTAGCACCACTTTAGCTAATGGGGCCTCCTGCTGCCGCCGCGCCGCCAGAGCATGATTTCTGTTCTCATCCTGAAGCAAAGTTCTTAACCCGAGGTAATATTTCTGGGTTAGCAGAGTCTGTAACCTGAAGCGTATGTAACCTGAAGCGTATGTAACCCGAGGTACCACTGTATACACAGGTTTGCAGACTACCCAATACAACTGCTATCAGCTATTGGGTGTCCCAGTAATACTATACTGGTACAAGATATTGGGTAAGAGAATGAGGTACAAAATCATGCAGTCTCTGGTTCAAAATGAACTTACTAAGCACCCTTAGACTCTCCCAGGTTTAGTCCAGCCACCTGCAATTTGGGGGTGATAAGAATAACAACACTGGCCTAACGTACAGCTTGGTTATAAATCATGAGTAGCCACATTGTGCTGTCCAGGTGTGGATCACAATTCCCATCATGGTGTAGCCAGGTTTTTTGTTAGGGGGGCAGAACCTCAGTTTCGTATGTATTTTTCTTGATTTTTCTTGATGGGGGCAGCTGCCCCTCCCTGCCCCCCGTGGCTGCACCCCTGATTACCATCATCCCTGGCCACTGCCTGGTTAGGGTAGGTGAGAGTTTACGTACAAAACAGGTGGAGTGCACCATATTCACTGCCCTCCTTGTAAATGAGATCATACATGCATATAACACTCTAAGCCGATAAATTCTAGATTATATAATATAACACTTATGCACTGTACATAAAGGTAAAGGTAAAGAGACCCCTGACCGTTACGTCCAGTCGCGAACAACTGTGGGGTTGCGGCGCTCATCTTCCTTTACTGGCAGAGGGAGCTGACGTTTGTCCGCAGACAGTTTTCCCGGGTCATGTGGCCAGCATGACTAAGCCGTTTCTGGCGAACAAGAGCAGCGCATGGAAATGCCATTTACCTTCCTGCCAGAGCGGTACCTATTTATCTACTTGCACTTTGACGTGCTTTCAAACTGCTAGGTTGGCAGGAGCTGGGACCAAGCAACGGGAGCTCACCGCGTTGTGAGGGTTCGAACCACCGACCTTCTGATCGGCAAGCCCAAGAGGCTCAGTCGTTTAGACCACAGCGCCACCTGCGTCCCAATGCACTGTACATATTACATATAATTATAAATTATGCTAAAATATAAAACAGAAGCAGAAACATCCCACCACACACAGCTCTACATGCACACAACAATTTTTGTCATTGTGTGGAGCCTCAAGTATTTTGGAAAATGACCATGTACCTATGGATCCTCTTGTTTGTTTTCTCAATTTTATGCCAGTTTTATTACCTGAAAGCAACACAGGGTATTACTGAATATACTTGTGGTTGCTTAACTGGTTTACGTTCAGCAGTGGATGAATAAGGTGATAACTTTGAAAGAAGATAAGTGGGGGAAAGGTATTTGATACCTTTAATTTTTAAATATGACTCCATAACATAACATAATTGATTGTATTAATGAAATATGGAGCTCTATAGTTGTAAATATGAAGAACTCTCTGTTGTTTGGTCATGCCAATTTTGGGGGGGGGGGAATAAACCCAGAAAGGTCAGTATTCTTCATATTGTAAACATATTTTCTCACATAGATATGCATTTTACTTGAAGTGTCTGTCATAACTTCTGTAAATGTTGATACTTTTGTCATATTTATTTTTTAACAGGGTATTTCCTATTTTTCCTGGAACCCTGGTCACATAAGAAAAAAAATCTGTTTCTCTTGTTTTCCCCAACCTATCAGCACTTTCAACTGTATTAATCTTGCCAACAATTTTAATTCTGTACTTGAAAACATACAAACTAAATGTCCTGTCCTGAATAAACAAGAGGATTTCATAAGCTCTTGGGCCACTTGAACACCTGAGCCATTATCAGTTAGAACTACCTTGGGCACATTAACAGCACACTAATGGATTCTACCCTCTCAGAGGACAAGACACACACAGACACACACACACTTTATTTACTACAAAAAGCCGCTGGTAATTTGCATATATTAATTCATTTAAGCATGTGCACATTTCAAATTACCCTTTGTTTAGTACTGAAGCTGGGTTTAAAATATATATGTATGAGAAAGCACAGCTGGGAAACACAATGGCAAGGCTAGCTTAAAACTATACAGGTGGCAAGCCTACTAAGCTGCGCCCATCAAGCATGAAGATCATCGTAAACAATTCTTTCACATGTATTTGATAGGCACGGTACTGGCAGAAACCAACCACATATGCACCAAATTCACCAAACATAAGTATTAGTGGAAGGTCGGAACTCCATCATTTAGTCCCATCTCACAGAAAGATGGGTCTGCCATACTGTTTACACACACCATCGCCAGCAGAAATGTTGGCTCGGATCCCTAAACGCACCCAGCTGCTGCAAATTCTGTCCACCACCTTGCAAGAGCTTCAAGAGAATAAAAACATTCAAAACCTCCTTCCTCGAGCTATCAGTATTTCAATAGGAATTTTATTAATAGTGTCGTTTTACAAGTGGTTTATGAATGAGTAACAATATCTGTAGACAATCATCACAAAATACAATTATAAACTAACAAAACGTTGGACTCTAGCAATTACCCTCTTAAGACAATAGCAGTTGATATCTGTTACCTCTAAGCTGTTTATACAGAGCCCTAATATAACCTTTTAAAAATCCATATACGTATATTTTAGCAGAGAATGTATATGCATGCATAGATGCTAACATGTACATACTTACGCTGAGTTTTTCTTCCTGACTTGTAAAGAGCTAGATCACAAGGATAGATCACAGATAGCTTTTAAGTAGGGCAGTAAGAAAACTGAACTGATTACTAACTCCCAAACTCTTTTTTAAAAAGAAAGAATTTTCTGCTCACTACTTTATTTTCCAGCATGCTTTTGTAAAGGGGAAAGCTCAAAGGAACCATTTTCACAATTCATACCAAAATTCCAAGGTGCAGGGTTTCACAGGTCTACTGTGAGTCAGGATTGAGGAATTACAGGCAATCAGTAAGAATTAGTTCAATTTAATTTTCTATCACGGGTGCACATGTGCACACAGACACACATCAAGCAACTACTGATGAATGTTAACAAACATTACTTAAATGAAGTTTATTCATGTTTAATATAATGCTGCCAGCTAGTGGCAACATCTTATTTTGAACTAAAGTCAACTTTATGCTGGGTGCATTTCTACCATTCTGCTTTGGGAGTTGGACTGGGGATAGGATGCAGGAAAGAAAAACGTTTTGGCGTAGTAAAGCCATACTAAAATGACTAAGATGTAGTTAAGGAACACAGTATTTGTAAATAGATTGACATGTACTTTGGAATGGAATGTGTATCTACAGCGTTAGTAAGACAAGGGGTTGTATTCAACCCCACCATTCTGATTGTGCAACAGAATTCCACTTGTGCAACAGAACTTCCCTCTCCTCATCCCCAAGCACCCTCATAATATGCTCTAGAGAGTGGGGTTCCCCCTGGAGCAGACTTTTGGGTGGTACGGGGGAAAGAGAAGCACGCTAAGACCTATTGTACAAGAATACATTGGATATTACTTGTTAAGTTGTGGGTGAACATATCAGACGACAGCGATTCTCCAAACAGCTCTTGTTTATTCACAGGTCAGAACAGAACTGAACTGAAGGGTTCAGCCAGCCTGCTTATATAGAGCTCCAGTACAACGTAACTATAACAACTTTCTGTAACTATCCAATCACTGAATGTCACTTTCGATCCCTTATTTGCATATGTGGACCTGAGTGAAAACTATCTATGGTATCCCCTGCTGGCCCAGGGTGAGAACTTCAGTACATAACACTACCCAGTAATATTATTGCTTTTCTCAAGATATAAACTGCAGGGCAAGGATCCAAAGAATCTCATGCGTGTATCTGAACACGTATCTAATCCCTGTGCAACTGTTCAGCTTTTACAGCCTGACTCTTGCAAGGACTCTCTAAATGCAAACCCCAATCAGGGTGGTGGGAAAAGAAGAGTGATTTGATTATTAGTCTGGCCACCACTCTAGGGGGAAAAAATTAAATATTAAAAGAGGCAATATAAAAGCATTTCCAAAAATATCAGTCAGAAACTGCCATAAAAATAATATTCTGTGTTCAAATAATACATGTTCAATAATCATAAGGTTTGCCATTTTAATCCATGGTGTTCTCAGCCCCTGCGGTTGTTTTGTTCTCTAGCTTCACACTCTGCTGACATCAGCAATCACACACACACCTTGGGTTCCCTCCCTCAGTCCTGGTATTAGTCCCTTGGCAACATGTAAATCCCATGGAACTCCTTTCTCCTGTAAATTTGTGAATTACTTCTCCTACCTGGCAGTACTTCAAGAACACATTTTCTAAGCGCTCTTTGGACTGACTTCATAATAAAGCCTGAGGCACTCAAAAAGGATGAAAGCTTCAAAGTTGAGACTGAATTGCCCTGAACATTTTCCCTACACAATTACCTATCCTTTAGATTTTGTTGTTCTTATTGTTGTTCTGAGGTCAAAAGTTAGTTTGTGAAATTGACATTTTTCTGCTTCTGAAATGTCAGTGTGCGATGAAGTGTAATCTCAGGTTCCTAAGAAACAAAGGGGAGGGGTTTGTGTTTTTTTAGGTGAATCAGGTGTATTTAAGAACAGTTTCATATTACTGCCTATGAAAGTCAATTTTAGCTTTTTTTGACTTTATGATTAACCTATAGAAATATATATTTATTTTTATATGGGTTGTTTGGTGTTTGTAAACAGAAAAAAGATTATGTAAGTTAAGCACTACTTTGGTATAAGAAATTTTATTCTTCAGAATGGTATCTTTACTTCTTTTCATATCCAGATATCATGTTCATTTCCAGTGTCACTACATGTCAGCATTATCTAAGGCTATGCCTAAGGTCTGGCAACTAAAGGCACCATCATTCTAACCAGATCAAGGGCTCAGAAAGCAGTTTAGGTCATCCATGGCATTATATCCCAGAGATGTGGCACATTTTGCTTTCCCCACCATCAAAATCTGAGGGCTGTATTCAACTAAATCCCATTCAGAGTAGACTCAATGAAGTTAATGAACCTAAATTATTCATCTCCATTAACTTCAGTGGGTCGACTCTGAGTATCACTATCAATGAATGCCACCCTAAGCCACTCACTTGCAGTGATCACAATCTGAAAATCCTGGGTAAACTCAGATTTAGAAGGAACAAAAGGCAGGATCTGTATTATGTAAAGCATGAATGTTAAAGAAGAATGGTTTCATGCTACTGCCCAGGGAAGAAAATGTTAGCTTTGTCTTTACTTTGAGAGGGTGCAGAGGGTCACCAGTAATAAAAACTGGTTCAAGAGCACAAAGAATCCTTTTTTGTGATGGTACTCACAGAGTACTCACACAGCACCAACACCTATTTTCATTTTACTGCCCATGGCAGCCGTTTTGTGCTGGCATCCATGGCACTTTTATGAAGATTTGTGTACCAGCACCTCATTTGTTTTAACCAAACAAAAGCACTGGGAAGGGTATACTGATGCCTAAGTTGAATACTCAAAGCCAAGAAATCTCAGTGCCCATTAAAATATCTTACAAAAGTTCAGCAGGTGGGGGAAAGGGCAGAGAATGAGCCAGGAAAGAAGGCAAGAGAGAAAGAAGTTTAGGCTGGACAATCTGTAGCAGCAAAGAGAAGCAAACCAACAAGGAGGTATGGGGATTGATTATGAGCAGCCCAAAGCTGGGAGCAGCCCAGGGAGCTGGGCATGTTTAGCCTGGAGAAGAGGAGGTTAAGGGGTGATATGATAGCCATGTTCAAATATATAAAAGGGTGTCATATAGAGGAGGGAGAAAGGTTGTTTTCTGCTGCTCCAGAGAAGCGGACACGGAGCAATGGATCCAAACTACAAGAAAGAAGATTCCACCTAAACATTAGGAAGAACTTCCTGACAGTAAGAGCTGTTCGACAGTGGAATTTGCTGCCAAGGAGTGTGGTGGAGTCTCCTTCTTTGGACGTCTTTAAGCAGAGGCTTGACAACCATATGTCAGGAGTGCTCTGATGGTGTTTCCTGCTTGGCAGGGGGTTGGACTCGATGGCCCTTGTGGTCTATTCCAACTCTATGATTCTATGAAAGCTATGACAATTAAATGTGCCATGCATTGAAATCCATGGGCTTGGGAGACATCCAGCTCTTCATAGACTGGGTTGTGATATATTTTACAAAATGTTCCCATGGCCAACAATATAAAAAAAGGAAAATTCCAGAGTAAGTGAAATGCTGCAGATTATTTACAAGTATAGGAGTCCTTGTTTGGAAGCAAAGTAGGCCTGGCAAGGTCCAGTCAGATATTCAGTGTACCCCCACTTGTTGCTTATGTGAATAGGCTTTTAGTTCTAGTGAATTAGAGGTTATAAGCAGGGCCGGTGTACTTGCGACCCAATATCAGCTGTCACTTTCACATCAGTGTCAATGCCACCGTAAAACCACCACAAGGCAGTCAACACAGTTAGAGAGAAAAGCCATGAACATCTAAGTCTATTTCTGCCCTAATTGATGCTACAAAACATTTCCTGAAGGAAGCAAAAGGACAAATGCTCTTTCAACTTGAAGGATGAATTGCTGACAGTTGTCTAGATAGAAGAAAGTGCTTCTGTTGCTAACTAGCAGGTAAGAGGGTTTTTACTCTTTCTAAAATGTATTATCCACATAGCAACAGATTCATAACTGTTGCTGTACAGTGGCATTCCAACCCTGAGCAGGGAAGAGTTTGCTCCTCCACACCTTACCTTGGGAGAGACTCGAATTGGTCTCTCTTGGGGGACAGCTCACCTGGGCAGGGCTGCCCAATCAGGAGCCAATATTCTGTCTTCCAAGGTGTGGGGGCAATCATGTAACATGATTAGGAAGGAGACTTGAAATTAAACCAAGCCTAATTAAACATCAGTGGTCTAAACCACTGAGCCTTGGGCTTGCTGATCAGAAGGTCAACAGTTCGAATCCCTGCGACGGGGTGAGCTCCCGTTGTTCTGTCCCAGCTCCTGCCAACCTAGCAGTTCAAAAGCACGTCAAAGTGAAAGTAAATAAATAAATAGGTACCGCTCCGGTGGGAAGGTAAAAGGCATTTCCGTGCACTGCTCTGGTTTTGCCAGAAGCGGCTTAGTGATACTGGCCACATGACCCAGAAAAACTTTCTGCAGACAAACGTTGGCTCCCTCAGCCAGTAAAGCAAGATGAGCACTGCAACCCCAGAGTCGCTCGCAACTGGACTTAACTGTCAGGGGTCCTTTAGTTTTTTTAATTAAACATCATAGATGATACCAACTCCTATTTTCTAGATATGAAATTATAATCAGGTTTAGGGCTTTGAATCATATATATTGCATGCAATGCTTTTTTTTCTGTGAATCTTTGCACGTTTGTCCATTTACTGTATTTATTTTTCCCAATTTGAACAATAAAATGGTGATTTTCTTGAGTCAAAATGGGAGTACCCCTAAACATTTTTTTAGGGGGGGAAGCACTGATCGCACGTCACGGGAAGCTTACACAACAATCTGAAAGGCCACATGCCTATTTCCATGTATAAAGCCAGGATCACATCTGAGAACAGCTCAGAAACTCAGGGCAACTTCAGAAATATTCACTGATGTCTCAAATTGCTGCTGGTGGTGGGGAAAGTGATTTGAGAAGGCCACATAAATGCATGCACAGACATTCCTAGGGGCTGCAGCATAAAAAATGAACCTGAGTAACACAGAATAGCATGGTATTATTTATACTGCAAAGCACTGTGGTACACCAGTGGCTAAGGGCATCGAATGGAGAATAGCTCACTTCCAATTAAACACATGACAAATGTGGCACTGTGATGAGCATTGCAGGCAAATATGCTAGCATAAATGTTTTGCATCCAAGTGTAACTACATCATCGCCATCCCCATAAAGAAACATAAATTACTTACAAACATTTCCTGTGTTGTCAAAACTTGTCAGAATGTCTTCAACATTTAATAGTCCGCTGTTAAATCTATGGGGAGAAATCATAATAATCAAACAAGCAGAATTATCCCTCAATCCTTTTTTAAAAAAAAAATAAAATAAAATGGTAACATCGCAGGTTTTCACAGCCTACATCCTTCATCAACATCTTTTAAAATGTCTCACCACTAGAGGGAGAAAAAGAAGACATTCAAAACCCTAATATACTGTGTTAAAATTATCACACGTTCACAAGAAAAAATTGTGAAAATATGAAGTTTTTATTGTTCAAAATCAGGGGTCAGCAAGGTTTAATCTTGCCTGGGCCAGATCGGTCCCGCGGAGATCCGTCCGTGGGCCGGATCACATGTGCGCCCGCAATTTTCGGCATCTGCGTCTGCGCAGACACGATTTTTGGCACCGCAGAAGCAAGTCCCTGCGCAGTGCTGCACTGTGCTGGTTTAGCGCAGCGTGCGAGCGGACAACTTGATTCGGGGCAGCTCGTGGGCCAGTCAAACGACCTCCGCGGAATGCTTCTGGCCCATGGGCCTTAGGTTGCTGATCCCTGTTCAAAATTATAAATTTATTTGTGAGCACACAGAGGAAGATATCGATTCCTAAATTTGCAAAAACAAACATGCACTTAATCGGTTACAAAGGGAACCTGCAACAAAATGCTGCAGCATGTCCCTGATACGCTTGCATTAGGCAAAGCCTGTGCCTGAGGGCTAACTGCTCACTCAACAGTTAGTCCTCAGAGAGTGTAGAGACCTTCTGCTGTAAAGGAGTGGCACCCAAGGGTGTCCTTGTGAGGGGGAACTAATCCTTTTTGACAAGCTAAGGTTCTAATTTTTTTCAGGAGAGATACACAAGGTAGGCCCTATCTGTTATGTACTGAAGTTCTCACCCTGGGCCAGCAGGGGGATACTGTAGATAGTTTTCACTCAGGTCCACATATGCAAATAAGGGATTGAAAGTGACGTTCAGTGATTGGATAGTTACAGAAAGTTGCTACTGTTGCATTGTAGTGGAGCTCTATATAAGCAGGCTGGCTGAACCCTTCAGTTCAGTTCTGTTCTGGCCTGTGAATAAACAAGAGCTGTCTGAAGAATCGCTGTGTCATCTGATATGTTCACCCACAACTTAACACTATCTGCCAGCTCTTTTGTCACTCATTCAGTCTTTCGTCCCCTCGCTCTTGGCTCCCACTTTCTCCATTCCTTGTAGCTTTCTGCTTCTTCTCCCTCTTGAGTTACCTTTCGTAACTCAACTCAGCTAAAATCTAAGATTTCTCAGTTGATTTCTATGGAGAGCTTCCTCTTCCATCTATGATAAGGTTACTATATTTTTTTCAATGAATCCGGGGACACTTTTCAACTTCAATGGATTTTGTATGGGGACTGATTTGTAAATCCGGGGACTGTCCCCGGGAAAGGGGGACGTCTGGTAACCTTAATCTATGAGGAAATTTAAAAGAGCTTCTCTATTTGAACCAATAAATGGCCTAATCAGATGGCTCATTTTGAGGTTTTAGATCTATGACTCTTTCTTCAGTTCTCTTTTGCTCAGTTTCTCAGTAATGGGATTCTATGGTTAAATGCTGAATCCTGGTTTGTTCAGTCTCTTTACTGAAATTAGGCGCAAAGGAACTCTGTGCACACAGTCCATGCATAGCCTGGCTTATTAAACCTTGGTTTTTGGCTTAGTGTCGCATCTGAGCACAGCCAATGCCTGTTCTGGATTTGAAGAAAGATTCTGGACGTCCTAGGACACAAAATTCTTCCAACAGGCACTGGCAAAACAGAGAGACAAATTATCATGGCAGGATGTTGGCATTACATGATATAAATGCAAAAACCCACGAGAAAGACGATGGCCAAAACTATGCACAGAGTGTTCTATGGATTAAAAGAATGTGCAATGGAAAATGCTTTGATGTTGAAAAGGATGAAAGATTATAAAACAGAAAGTTCAAAAGTTGAAATGGAATTGGAAGCAACATTATTTTATTTTTTCACATGATGAAGGATCTTCACTTCTATTTCTTTGCAATATACATTTCTCCACACCAACATTGCCTAAAGGGTGCTGTTCATAAAAAAGGATATCTAGGGACCTTTTGGGGAGGGTCGTGGCTCAGTGGTAAAATACACGCTCAGCCTGCATAGGTCCAAAATTCAATCTCCGGTATCTCCAAGCAGAGCTAGGGAAGTATAAAGTTTGTAATCCTGTGATGATGATGCCAGTTAGTACAGACGGACGTTATTGAGCTAAATGGACCAAAGGGCTGAGTCAATATAAAGCAGCTTCCTGTGATCTTGTCCACAATTATACCAATATAACAGCTGATCCTATTTAAATCTCTTTATGAAATTCCAAAACACCTATCTCCACATTCTTTCTCATTTTGAAATACTCTTTGCCAAGGAATAGTCTTTCTATTTTTTTAAAAAAAATCAGCTCAATGTCCTGCGCAGACCAAGACCTCTTGGAAGCACGACAGAGGAAGCAAACCTGAGTGTGTACCACTTAACCTCATTTACAGAAGATAAGATGGCCCTTATGGATTGAGAGGTGCAAGGGCTCCAGATGTATGCTGTTGCCTGTCTGTGCACCTGATTTATTGGTCTTAATCTTCCCTCTCTCTCCACCCCTTCTCTCTTAGTTTCTGAACTGACACCTCAACATTCCATATTACCTGCATGTTCAGGGGTCCCTGACAGACTGTTTGGAGGATTTATTATTTTCTTTTAACTTATGAACCTATGGGTAGTTCAGTGTTCAGAGGATACAGAAACTGCTACCATATTTTCCGGTAAGCCCATTTTGTTTCCACAGCATTTTGCCGAGTTTGCTATTAGAAGTAAATTTCATTTGACTATATGTTGTTCTTATATTCAACTAATAAAATATTCAAAAAAGGAAAAAAAGAAGTAAATTTCATTAAAAGATGTAAAAATGAGAAGTGGCAATCCTGATACATTAGTGGCAATCCTGATACATATACTAAAATCTGTGGTGTTCCAAGGTGCAATCAAAGCAAGGGCCAATATATATCATAACAAAATATATATCTCAACTCCTATAAAGATAGAAAGGTATTTCCAACAAAGCAGCAATTTATTCTTGCATCACCGAGAGATAGGGTGACATGAAATATGTGTCTCAGTCAATGAAAAACACATTCTTGACTTTTTACTTTTTTGCCACTCTTAGGACAAAATCAAGACTACACACTTAGCAATTCAACAGTCACCATAGAAACAATAGTTCTATACAAAGGAAGGATGTTCCAACCTTCATCTCTTTCAGAGACCTAGATGTCTGCTGATGAATAAGAAACATGCACAACTCGACTCTTCCTGTGAATAGGGCACATAGCATTCAAGCTATGCAAGGTTATTTAATCCAAGCATGTCTTTCTGATGTTCAGGCCAAAAGACAGGCAAGGATTATTCTCAATGTATCTTAGGTTTACCAACACAAAGACAGGGGAAAAATGCGTTAACCCTAAGCACACTGATTCAGTAATACATAAAGCATTTTCTGTCAAGGTTACAATCCTATTCACACTTTCCTCAAATAAGTTCCAGTGACTCAGTAGGGCTTATATCTGAGTAGACATATTGAGGATTGTATTTTAAAGTAATTTTAGAACAGGTGTGTAAATAAACAATACACATACTTCACTTCTTTTTTTTAAAAAAAAAAACAATTTCTTTTTAGCAGAAAGAAAAACCCCTGGATTCCCGCTCCCATGGCTTCAGAATTTTTGGAAATCTGGC
Organism: Podarcis vaucheri; assembly: GCF_965113315.1. Classification (NCBI taxonomy): domain Eukaryota; kingdom Metazoa; phylum Chordata; class Lepidosauria; order Squamata; family Lacertidae; genus Podarcis; species Podarcis vaucheri. The sequence continues at coordinate 22,818,140 of NC_138761.1, forward strand.
ATCTCCACTACCAGTGCTGTAGGTAAATTATTCTATAACTCCAAGTACAGTGGTGCCTCGCAAGATGAATGCCTTTTGCAGTTTTTGAGCTGCTTCGCAAGACGAATTTCCCTATGGGTTTGCTTCGCAAGACGAAAACGTCTTGCGTTTTTTGCAAGTTTATTTCCTTTTTCTTAACACCGTTAATACAGTTGCGACTTGACTTCGAGGAGCAACTCATAGAACACGGTGTGGTAGCCTTTTTTGAGGTTTTTGGTGATTTTTGAAGCTTTTCCAAAACTTTTCCGACACCGTGCTAGACGAAATTCGCTAGACGAAAAAACTCGCGGAACGAATTAATTTTGTCTTGCGAGGCACCACTGTACTTCATAGGAGGCCTAGCCAGCTATCCACAACTTTATGACCTTTCAGTAGCCTTTTCTATGTGTAAATATGTTCCTTTAAAAACCAAGTAAGAGTCTTGTGGCTTTGTTGTTGTTGTTTAGTTGTTTAGTTGTGTCCGACTCTTCGTGACCCCATGGACCAGAGCACGCCAGGCACTCCTGTCTTCCACTGCCTCCCGCAGTTTAGTCAAACTCATGCTGGTAGCTTCGACAACACTGTCCAGCCGTCTCGTCCTCTGTTGTCCCCTTCTCCTTGCGCCCTCCATCTTTCCCAACATCATGGTCTTTTCCAGGGAGTCTTCTCTTCTCATGAGGTGGCCAAAGTATTGGAGCCTCAGCTTCACGATCTGTCCTTCCAGTGAGCACTCAGGGCTGATTTCCTTAAGAATGGATAGATTTGATCTTCTTGCAGTCCATGGGACTCTCAAGAGTCTCCTCCAGCACCATAGCTAAAAAGCATCAATTCTTCGGCTATTAGCCTTCTTTATGGTCCAGCTCTCATTTCCATACATCACTACTGGGAAAACCATAGCTTTAACTATACGGGCCTATGTTGGCAAGGTGATGTCTCTGCTTTTTAAGATGCTGTCTAGAGAGAGTAATTGCAGAGTCCACCTTGGTTTTTCTTTTATTTATTTTTTAAAATGATATTTATTGAAAGTTTTATAGAATTACAAAAAAGAAGAAAACAGAAAAAGAGAAAGAAAAAACAAAGAAAAAACAAACCACATCAAACAATACAAATTCAAAAACAAAAATACACCACAAACACTCAAAAACAAATCCATCATTCTCAATTCCTCAACTGTCATTACCTTCTTTCTTTGACCTCCTCCTCCTCCCTTTTTTTGTATCCTAGTTGTTAATTGCCGCAGCAAATCCTTTCTATATTTCATAATATTCTGTCATTACATTACCTTAATCTATTTTAATCTTATCTTACTATAAAAGACCTTAAATCTTAAAACTTAAATCTTATTTTTACCAACTTCTCATAACCATAATATTCTTACATAATTCTTTAAACATTTTTGCTAAAGCCAAGTAATTTCGTTCCAACATTTTTCTAACATTCATCAATTTTAGACTTCCGGGGTGGCGCCATCGGCAATGGCGGACTCCCTCTGAACTGGAGGGACAAGCTCCGCGTGAAACGGGTCTTCTCCGCTACGGCGAAGCGGGGACCCTTTTAAAAATCACAGGCGGATGAAGCCTGTGACCATGGGACTCGGCGGGCACCTTTAGCGCCCCCCCAAACTCGCAAAGGAACCCACTAACGGGCTCCGAAGTGAAGAGGGGGAAGTGGCGCGGTGCTGTGAGTCAACTGCTATTTCCGTGGAGCGAAGCCGCATAGCCGTTGCCGGAGAGCGCTGCCTTTTTCCTGGGACAATTTGGATTCTAAAATAAGCACCCGTGAGTACTTAAACTTTGAACAACTGGATCTTAAATAAGGACTTGCGAGCGGAAAGGAATTGGATTTAAAAATTTATCTCAATCTGGTACTGAATGGGAAGGTCTAAACAGGAAGTCAGCCTTCCGTTCTTTTGTAGACAGAATAAAGCAAAGACAATGTAAACTAGAGCTCAGAAAATCGCTTTTAAAGGATTGGATTTCATCATTTAAAATTGTGGAACCTCCCTTCGACAGCAGGAGAAGAAGGGGGATCTTTTTCAGACTGTTTAAAGTGAGTTTAAAGTAAAGTAACTTTCCACCGTCCTGATCCTGGAGCGGGGTGTCAGGACTGACATTTGAAGCTCATTGACCAGAGACAAACGTTTTTGACAGATAGCTAAAAGAAGAGAAACATAGTGATTCCACTGTTTCCCTTCGCATTTTAAAGGAACAAATATTGACAAAATATCTCAAAAAGGAAAACTTTGTTGCAAGAACAAATAGAAGTTTTCCCCCTAGAGGGAGACTGTGAAACTGTAACCAATTCCAGGGAGCCGGCAGCTGTTACAGATTACAAACGTGGGAATAGACATTTGACCTTGCAGGACAATGTATTCAGAAGCTCTGTTGTGTGCTTTCTATACAACAAATGCCCTACTGGAACAGTTACATGAGAAGATGAATTTGATGGCGACTTGGACTAGAAATTTTGAACAGGCAGTGGGAAATTTTGAACAGACAGTGGGAAAATATGTGGAGCCCACCCAGGAATTAAATCAGGAGTGTGTCCTGACAGAACAGGCCCAACAGGAATATGAGCTTTCGGATTTGACAAATGAACTTGGAAAAAGCCAGATTTGGAAAGAAAAAGTTTGGTTGGGCCTGGAAATGGGGGGCTGGATTGACCCCCCTATGCAGGGATGTTTGGACTTTTCAAATCTGGCAATGGGCCGTGAGATGTTTGGGATGGTGGGGGCTCTTAATTTTGGAGGGTTTTTGAAACATGTTTTTAAATACCACATGGAATGTAGTGTTGAATATGGAAAAGGGGCTGATCTGTCGAGAAGGGTCAAAAATATTGCCAAGCTGGAGTTACCACGAGCAGGAGACAAGGGAAAATACAGTTACAAATATGAAGAAGAGCTGCGGAAGGGACATGGAAGAGACTTGAGAGCCTCGGATATAAGGTTGCCAGGTTAATGCGCTAGATCGATGGGATAAAAAGGACTGACAAAACCCAGGACCAGGAGGAAGGGACGCTGGATGAAGATTGGATCTGTTTGTATTTCTTTTTTTACTATTAGGACTGTTTTATAAAATTGATGAATGTTAAAAAAAGTTGGAATGAAATTACTCGGCTTTAGTAAAGATGTTTAAAGAATTATGAAAGAATATTATGGTTATGAGAAGTTGGTAAGGATAAGATTTAAGCTTTAAGTTTCAAGGTTTTTTTTTATATAGAAAGATAAGATTAAAACAGTTTAAGGTAATGTAATGACAGAATATTATGAAATATGGAAAGGATTTGCTGGGATAATTAATAACTAGGATCCAAAGAAAGGGAGGAGGAGGAGGTCAAAGAAAGAAGGTAATAACAGTTGAGGATTTGAGAATAATGAATTTGTTTTTAAATGTTCTTAAATGTGTGTGGTATATTTCTGTTTTTTTGTTTTTTTCTCTCTTATTTTGAATTTGTATTCGAATTGTTGGAAGTGGTTTGTTTTTCTCTTTTTCTACTTTGTTAACCATTTTTATTTTGTATTTTCTTCTTTTTTATTTTTATTTTGTAATATTTTGAAAATCTCAATAAATATCTTATAAAAAAAATTCATCAATTTTATAAAACAATCCTAGTAGTTAAAAAAAGAAATAAAAACAATCCAATCTTCATCCATCGTCCCTTCCTCCTGGTCCTGGGTTTTGTCAGTCCTTACTATCCTACCTTGATTTTTCTTTTAGCTTCCCCTATATTACTGGTTATGTTTATTTGGATGGATTTGTTTTAATGTTTCACTGTTGCTCATGTTTGGAATTGGTTATTATATTGTTTGCTGTATCCCACCTTGGCATCTGTATTGATGAAGTGCAGGTTAGCAAACCTTTTAATAACAATAAACTCCTTCTAAAACCTCTTCCATGGGCACTTGAGTTATCACAATTCTCCAGAGCCATCAAGGGAAGAGACTACCACCATTAGTGCTGTGCTAATGTTTTTTCCAGTATTTTAATTAATGAGAAAACATAGGAGAGTGGTCATATGATAAGAGGAGGCCCTCTTATGGATTAGTAAGTGGTTAAAGAATAGGAAGAAGGAATGATAATACATTTCTCACAATGGAAGGGTATATCAATGTGGTCTTCCAAGGATCTGTATTGGAATTGTGAGACAGAACTGCAAGCGCCCTCCTTCCCTGAGTAGGGACCAGAAATAGCTCCAGGATCTCCAAATTGAAATTTGCTACCACTAGTCCTCCTGCCTCTAATCTCGGGGCAAGGCTGTTACCAAGGTTCTGAGCGTTTAATTTTAGTTATGGGGATGAGGAAACAATTAACCTCCCCGTCCCTCTCAAGGGAACTAGCAGATTGCTTGCCTCATTCAGATACCCACTGACGTGTGCACAAAGTGTGAAGCCAAACAATATGGGCATGCGAGGGGAGAAATATCGCTTTGAGTCTGGCAGACGCACACTCAAGAACCCCAACAGCTGATTTTAAAAGCCGCCAGGAAGGAAAAGGTATATGGGGGGGGGGAGGTTTAAGTCTATCAATCATAGTGAAGCTATTTACAAACAGGCTTCTGGTCCCCTTGCGGGCAGTGGCGGAGCTTCATGCTCTGGCACAGAGGGGCGGAGAGCAGGTGGGGGCGTGGCGCACTGCCCGCAGGGGTGTGGCACCCACCGCAGGCGGGTGGGCAGCCGCGATGGCACCCCACCGGGATTGCACTGCCCGGGGCGGTACGCTCCCCCCGCACTCCTCTTCCTCTGCCGGTGCTTGCGGGTAACGTAGCAGTGCTGGTAGTCAGAAGGAGGTTAAGGAACAATGAACAAATGTTGGCTATAGTCCTGCTGTAAATCTCACATATGGCTAAAGCTTGATAATTTTCAGAATTTGGAACTTCTTATGACCTTGGGTGTATTAGTGTTTATCGCTAACTGAACATCTACTTTGGACTTGGTCTCAGATCTGCACATTTCTCAGTTCTAATGTTCAAGTCAGACATTTGGAAGGTCATGACAACCAGCATACAATAAAAGATGCCACTTGCCTTGCAAAACTATCTTTAAGCCTAGTGCAGCAACTCCAGCTTGGTTCATAGCATATCTGAATACACAAGTTGATCCATGTTGATAGCCCTTGAACTGATACAGCTTGCCCTTTAGACTTTTTGCCATGAGCCACAGACAACCTTGTGAACTTTCTATAGTATTTAGCCTTGTCAAGATAATTCCTTGTCAATGGGCTCTTTGCGAAACAATCCTGGGACATGGGAAAACTCAAAGCTGCCTTTATCAAGTTTCTGTGTAAAATCTGCTTTATCCTAGGGAACCTTAGCATAAAGAAGAACCATGCTCCAAACCTGGGAGTTATTATCACAAGGAACAGTTCTTCACTCGTAAGTTGTAAGAAAGATAGAACTGAGTACAGTGGAGCCTTGGGTTAAGTTGCCTCCAGCTTACGTCACCCTCAGCTTGAGACCGGCACAAACCCAGAAGTACCGGAACAGGTTAAGGGTCCACGGCGTTCGCGTTCGCGCACGCGCAGAAGCAAGCACTAAATCGCGTCTGCACATTCGCAGAAGCACTATAATAATAATAATAATAATAATAATAATAATAATAATAATAATTTATTATTTATACCCCACCCATCTGGCTGGGCTTTCCCAGCCACTCTGGGCGGCTTCCAACAGAACACTAAAATACAATAACCTATTAAACATTAATAGCTTCCCTAAACAGGGCTGCCTTTAGATGTCTTCTAAAGGTTTGGTAGTTATTTTTCTCTTTGACATCTGGTGGGAGGCCGTTCCACAGGGCGGGTGCCACTACTGAGAAGGCCCTCTGCCTGGTTCCCTGTAACCTGGCTTCTAGCAGCGAGGGAACCGCCAGAAGGCCCTCGGCGCTGGACCTCAGTGTCCGGGCAGAACGATGCAGGTGGAGACGCTCCTTCAGAGATGCTAAATCACACGCATGTGTGCACACACGCAACACTTTGGGTTTGTCGTTTTTGGATTGTGGCGGGGCCTCCGGGATGGATCCCCACCATAACCCGAGGTTCCACTGTAATGTTAAAAGTGTGCAATATTAAAAACTAGCAACCGTGTACCCAGCGTTGCTCTGGTGGGGGAAGTGCACTTTTGAATCAGTTGCTAAAATTGGCAATTATGAAAGATTTGGTCTACCATCTTGATTCAAAATGGCATCCAACCATTCATAAACATAGACAAAGCAACCACTATTCAAAAAAGTGTGATGATCTCTCCAGAGGCATCCAAATCAGCAGTTTGACATCACCACACCAATTAGACAATAATATCTTCAGAGGCACCCAAACTGGAGCAGATTGGAATGGTTCAGCCTGCCATGTGGATTCAAAGTAGTAGTGGGTGCATTTACCACAATGCAGCAGCCATGGCAGCCAGATAAGCTACAGTAAAGGAGTAGGAGGCAGCAGGGCAGTAAAGGAGTAGGAGGCGGCAGGGCAGCTGGAGCCTGAACCACACTTAGGCAGGACACACTGAGGGCTATGATGTGAAAAGCAGGGACGGCAGAAGGGTGAGTCCAAGCAGACCTGGCACAGCAGCTAAGCACATGCAGCAGCGCTGCAGGAATTGTGCGTCAAGGGTTCAATTGTCCTGGCTGCAAGGGTCTGCTTCACCAATATGTTTCCTGCAGGGTATGTGTTTGCAAAGCAGCAACCAGCAGGACTGATTTCTCCTGGTCTCTGCAGTGTGGACGGGAGGTCCTTCTCCTCCCTCGCTCCTGATTATATAGGATTTTTTAAACCTTAATAAAACATTGAACTCTGAATCAATTCTGAGCTGCATCCAAATCTGGTATTCCCAGGTCAGATCAGGGCCCTAGATCAGGGTGTGTATAAAGCTCTAAAATTACATTATCCATTTATAAATTTCAATAGTTGGAAGGTTCTTCAAATTCCTGGGCATTCTTCGGCTAATATTTAATAAGATGTACTTTAAATTAAACTTTATATGTGTATGTCCTTTTCCACTAAGAACTGGTGCCATTCAATGATTTCTAAGTTGTGTAAACTCAGTCAGATCCTCCGGAACAATACCTTCTAGGCAGGAAATATAAAACTCAGCATCCACAGCAGGCTTAATAAGGGGCTACAGGAAAAAAGCATAGCCTTCAGGTTGTTTAAGCTACTGCTGTCCTGCTATGAAGTACAAGCTTCAGAAGTGTGTGGAGTCAAATAAATGATAGAAAGAAAACTAACTTTGGTAACTCATTTATCAAGTGCTTTATCAGGACTGTCAAAATCTTGTACAGTAATAGTTCCCGCAGGGTTTTATAGCTGCCTTTTGCGAGCTGTTGCATCAGAAGTTTCAGTGGGATTCCACAGCATGCTCAAATTCTCCTTGCTGAGAACATCTCTCTGTTTGGCCATCAAATGTATTCTGACATTTTCCGATAGCCAGTTTACTATGAGAGAAAGCTGGATTATGGAAAAATATATGAATATAAAAAATGCCATGAAGACAAGATGAGGAGATGGATTGTAAATCCTGATGGTAGTACCAAGAGTGGGACTAAAATGATTGCAGCAGACAAGTGTAGCTAAACTCAGATTGTCATTAAACTGCTCAGAGAGATCCATTTCAGGTGAAAAAATAATAAGTGGGCAAGGGTGATATCTTCCATACCCCTTCCTCCAGCCACTATGGTCCCAACTAGACTCCAAGACCAGAAATGTGCCAGTTGGGAGAAATGCCATGTGGGAGAGATTGCTGGAGGTAGCATAAAGGCAAGCAGTTCAGCACTCCCACTGAGTGTGCTGCTTTCCCCCTTGAAATCCTCCAAACCACTCCCAAGTCACTTTCCCCATTATAGTTCCAAGTACACTGTTTCAAATTCTCTCCTGCATAAACACAAAAATCAGCTCAAATACGTGTTTTGTGGCACATATGAGAATGTAACCAGTGCAAGAAGTTAGAAAGCATACCAGTGCAAGTAGATAAATAGGTACTGCTGTGGCGGGAAGGTACACATGTGCCAGCAGTACCTATTTATCTACTTGCACTGGTATGCTTTCTATCTTCTAAGTTGGAGGAGCTGGGATAGAACAACGGGAGCTCGGTGGTTTAGACCACAACAATGCATATTGAACTGGACAAAGCAAATGCAACTGAATATTGAAATTCATATAATGACTCCATCAAATCTTAAGATGTGCCTAAATTATTTAAACTACTAAAAATGAAAATTGAAAAGAGGCAATCAAAAGTGACATGTGGCAGGAATAGACAGTACCTGCAAAAACAGAAGAAGACTTACTTCAAGGATATACTGTATTCAGGATAATAGATGCTTTTGTATTGAAGCCAGGTACCTTGGTCATCTTCGGCCACCCTGCTCTCCTCTTCTGTTACTGAGAAGAGACTGAATGAAGCAAATCTCCGTACTGATACTTGCGGAAGGTGAACATTCTTCAAGTGTTTTTTCTTCAGAACCTTTGGTTTAAAAAAAAAAGTCATGAAAATTTAACCACTTACAATATAGCGCTTTAATGCTCAAAAGCAATTATTCAAATTGAAAATGTCTCACACCGAGGTAATTGCAAGCTAGCAGCTATTGTTGACATCTTTATAACCATGAAAGTAATGTAATGCAATACACACTACAAGGACACAGGAATGTTGGAGCTGTGTGGGCGGGTGTGGGATAGGATGGCAACCCAAAACTAGAAGTGTGGGGAGCAAGTACAGGAGCAATGTAGGTAAGATGGCAATGACACAATGTCATCATGCTGAATTTGTCTTAAGTTAGTCAATCTAGATCAAGGATGGGGAACCTGTGGTCCTCCAGATTTTGTTGGATGCCCATCATCCCCAACCAACATGACCAGGGATAGGAACAAAAGAAAAGCCCTGCTGGATAAGGTCAAAGGCCCATCTAGACCAGCATTCTGTTTTCACAAAAGTTAACCAGATGCCTATGGGAAGCCCCCAAGGAGGACCACAGTACAAAAGCAGGATGGTGGAAGTTGGGAGACCCACACCATCTGGAGGGCCATAGGTTCCCCAACCCTGATCTAGTTGATAACCAGAGCTACACAGTTTATGAAAAACATTCTCTCTTATTTGGTTAATAAGGACTTTGCATACCTCCTAAAAGCCATTCTTTCATCTAATTAAAAATCTGTTTCACATAATCTTTTTTTTTTTTTTAATGGCAGAAATGCCTATTCAAGTTTAACTCAAATTCAATTAACACTGCAATCCTATCCTCAAATTATGCTGGTTGGCCAAGAATAGGATTCCTACTAAACACTAAGCATAAGTACAATACAGTTGCAATTTAATTGGTAGTGCTGTGTTGTGGCATGGTGACATCCCGTTGCCTCTGCTGACTCCCTGCCGGGACCTCAGCCATTGGGAGATGCAATAGCCTCTCCTGAAGGAAGTTCAACCCCTTGGAGAATCAACTCGCAAGCGAACTATTGATACCGGTTATGCCCAATGCCTAAGTCAAAGCCACTTACATCTGTAATCAATAATTTGTGACCTAATTTGAACCAAAGAATGTTGTTACGTATGATCATTTAATTGTTGATGCCCGGGAAGCAGGGTGTCCACAGGGCCTGGGTGCGCAACTCAAAGTTATGCCTGCATTTGTGTTGCTTGGAGTTACACGCACATAATCTGTGTGGAATAACTGGTAGTGCACCAATATTTGACCCTTTATTCTGTGAAGCCTATAGTCTCTGGGTCTGATGTGCAGGCGTCCTAACCACTGGACCATTATTCCTTCTTTGTCTGGCCCTGAAAAATATGACTAATGTGGTGGCAACATTGGGAGCAACACTGTTTGGTGGGTGGCAACAGAGTTATAAGGCATGCTATGAGAGTGGTTGGCATTTTTATATTGCCACTTTTTCTCCTATATTTGTACTTTTGACACTACTCCTGGGAGAGTTTAGGACCCAAATTAGTTATGTCAATCTAAATTCCAATATAGTGACAGCCCTCTTAAATAGGCCATAGGGTTGCTCTGCCCATCGAGCAAAACTCTAGGATCAAATGAAATCTCTCATTATAAAGCTTTCAATTATCAACATTTCAGCAAGACACGGGGAAAAACAGGTTAACCATAACAGTAGCTCTGTTATAAAAACTGATAGTACGGAAGTGCATTAACATTTTGTGTCTTTCAATCTCCTCAAAGCATTTACAAACCTCATTTTTTCTACTGCCCTGTGGTATAAACCGTTTAGCTGTTTTAGAAACAAAGATGAAAAAGCAAAAGGTGACAAACCTGTTCAAGGCTGGCTAACAGAAGGCTTTGAAAAGGTTGAGAGACAGTGTTCTCTGTTTACATGATGCCCTCTGAGTGAACTTCAAGGATCACTAACTTACCTTATACAGCCATTCTAAATGAATGCGCCCCAGGGACCCTTACAACAAGCACATTATCCAGAAAAGCAAATGAGAATGGTCACTAAGGAAACAGACAAGCACAAGAAATAAAGAAAGCTGATCCATAAAGCTATAACCTAAATTCTTGACTAGTTCCAACTGTAGAAAATGAATGGGAAGTATTTCATTTGATAGTATTGGGCGGTCATTTTTTTTTAAAAAAGAGCTACAGAAATACTGGCATTCTCCCAACCATTTGCATCCAAAATAAAGGTGGTGTTCGGTTTCTAATGCATTTTCCTTTACATTCATTTGAATGAGTTCTGGCTTAATTTACCATTTTTTAAAAAGTATTATTTTAATTCACCTGCAAACATGCTTTTTTTTTTAATCCATTCTGAAATGTCAGAGTCCTATGAAGAGTGAGGCATGCTTAAGCTTGCAGTGCCCAGTATAAAACTTATGACAAAGTATATAATATCACTGATTAATTGAAATATACGCAGACCACAAAAATTGTTTATGGATTCAAGTCATGTTTGCAAAATGTGCTAAGCCATAAACTATGGTTTAGTAATGCTCCCATTTGTTTCTCCCTTCTTATGAGCCGGTAATCAAACTATGCAGTGGATAGCTTAACATGAAGTTCAAGCAGCGGGATCGTGCTTTGTTCCATCTTAACAAATCACAACAGGCAACCAGCCCTAAACCATGGTTTGATTTTGGCTTAGCAACCGTGGTTTGTTAAAACCTAGCAACCCACAATCCCAGATCTGTGTGTCATATCTTTGTGATATGCTGAGCCCCTCACACAAAGGGGGGTGCAAAGCAGGAGAGGTCGGGTAGTATGCAGCAACACACTGTTCAGGCACATAATTTATGGCTTTGCGTTACATGCAAACATAGTCTTTGTGGCGAACATTGTGAGAATGGTAGAAGTGCCCATCTCGTAGATTTATGGGGTAAAATCAAGCATATTAGTAGAGTGGAGTGGATAAATATGGAAGTGGGTATGATTACACGGACTGGAATAGAAGTCCAAGTCTGAGTGTGTATTTTCACAAAACATGCAGAGCTACCTTCACATCTAGAAGGAAGCTGTAGGAAAGAAAAATAAGTTAAGGGTGAAATGCTAGTACCTGCTGCTGACCACGACATCACTGAGCAAAATTATAGTAGTGCATTCCTGCAGAGCCCTAAACTATCAAGCGGCAGCTATATAAAATCTATGTTTATGGGGCATGAACCAGTAAACGCAAGACATCTGAGTCATAACAAGCAGCGTATTGTTCAAAAGCTGGATGCCTGAAAGATACTCAAGCCACACACTGTAAACCTAGAAGATGCAGCAATGTGTGATATCGTTTTTACCTTCATCAACTTGACACATGATCCTTTTTCACTGACAAGATTTGGTATCATCATTCTTATTGGAAGAAATGTTTTGCCATTATATGATCAAGATCAAAATGATGAATGTATGAACCTCCAGGAGACACAACTTGCAGAGGTTAAGTAAATGTTCTTCAAAAATATCCATTATGTTATTTTCTGTTGAAAGAACCAAGAATGTGGTTCAAGGACTGTTCTGCACTTTTGTTGGTGTTCTATAATTTTTTTATCCACTTCAGCTCTCATTGCTAGGACACCCTGTTTCATTAATTTCATTTCAGTATTTATAGGCCACTTTTCAGGGTTAACCCTGTCAAGGCAGGCTCATAACAAATTAAAAGCTTAAATTACAAAATAAGAAGTGTGTTGGTAAGCAGCGTCATCGTAGAAATAACACTGATTTGTGAATTGTGTGTATGTCAGGAATTCGTTTTTCATTGCTATCCAATATTAGCACAATTTAAATGAAGCCCTTTATTGTTTGTTGGTCTAAAAGTGGTCCAGAAAAGCAGTAAGCCATACAGAAGACTAGTCTCACAGATGAATGATTTCACCACACTATATTCCATAACTTTTCCCCCTTGGTTCAAGGACACAGAGTTGAAAGCCACAGAGCTATATTTCAAAACTAAGAAGTCTGGTCCTTCTTGGCTGTTGTTTTCAGAAATACTCTCCTTAATCTAGGCCTCTCACCATTTGTGTGTGGTGGCATGGTTTATGCTTCTTTTAAACTTATTTTCTGTTTACACATTTTATTGTTATGGTTTTTCATTTTGATTGTCCTAAGACTCTTTGGGAGTGAACAGCAGGAAAACAAATCACAGTAGTTAATATTTAATTAAATTAAATATTTTAATAGGTTATAATTCCTACTATTCTAACAAAGGCTTGCAGGCACTGGACTGCTTGCCCCTGGTGTAACTTCATGCATTTCTAAAATTCCTGTCCACAGGTATGCATCTGAATAGGATACATTCTTATTAACTCTACTTTTGGAGAAACAGGTACTATTACCCACTGTGAGACATTCATTTTAAAGTGGTGTTATTATACTATTTAAGATTAATTGTGGTTATATATTTAAAAAGTAGTAAAAGTTAATTTGGTTAGTTACTCCCAGTATCCATCACAGGATTTAAGAAAGCTGTGGTAACTAGCAGAAGGACTGATAAATGTAATTTTGATATTGGGCTTCTAATGAAACAGGAGCTTGCTACATTGTGACAGTTTAGCTCAGGTTGAATTCTGATAGGCAGAGTATAATCAGCTACTGCTTCAAAATCATGGGTCCATTTGTCAATTTTGGACTCGCAGAAGGGAGTCATTAATCCCATAAAGGTAAAGGTAAAGGTACCCCTGCCCGAACGGGCCAGTCTTGACAGACTCTGGGGTTTGTGCGCCCATCTCACATCTATAGGCCGGGGGGCCAGCGCTGTCCGCAGACACTTCCGGGTCACGTGGCCAGCGTGACAAAGCTGCATCTGGCGAGCCAGCGCAGCACATGGAACGCCGTTTACCTTCCCGCTGGTAAGCGGTACCTATTTATCTACTTGCACCCGGGGGTGCTTTCGAACTGCTAGGTTGGCAGGCGCTGGGACCGAGCAGCGGGAGCGCACCCCGCCGCGGGGATTCGAACCGCCGACCTTTCGATCGGCAAGCCCTAGGCGCTGAGGCTTTTACCCACAGCGCCACCCGCGTCCCCATTAATCCCATAGGAACTTTTAATAAAAGTGAGCATACATTCTAATCAACATAGGTTTTACTTTTGAATTGCAGCTGGTTCACGTGTGCATATAGATAATTTGATTTCCTAGCACTTGATAAATGGCACATAAACTTTCCCATTGTGCTTGAAGATTCATATCACCCAATGTCAACTTAGTCTGTGACACTGGAATGATATATTAACTGATCCAAGTTATTTGACGTTGCAGCTCATGCTTCTGCAAATAAACCCTTACAATTATTAAAATGCACAACCCAATTTAATAATAATAATAATAATAATAATAATAATAATAATAATAATAATAATATACCACCCTTCATCCATAGATCTCAGGGCATTTCACAACATAAAAAATTCAATTTAAGTAACACTTGCACAAATAGTGTTTATTCTTTTGACCACAACCGCTTAAGAAGGTTGAAGGATGTCTAATATTGTACAACACTCTTTATTAACTGACAAAGACTTTCCTCACAGAAACTTACTTCTTGAAACTTCTTAATAACATCTTGCCTAAAAGCTCACATTTCACTACAGTGACATATAAATTTGCCAATTCTTAAACTTTGTGCTATTTAAGGTTCTTTTTCAGGCACTTATGAGAACACAGGGAGAGCCTGTGGATCAGGCCAATGGGCCATCTTAGTCCAGCATCCTGTTCTCACAGTGGCTGACCAAATTCCCGTGGGAAATCCGCAAGCACAAGAGCACTCTGCCCTCCTGTGGTTTCCAGCATTGCTGCCTCTGACCATGGAGACAGAGCACAGCAATCATGAATTTCTCTAATCCTTTGTGGCCATCACTACTTCTTGTTTAACTATGTGCTGGGTAAGGAAGTACTTTCTTTTATTTGTCCTCAATCTTCCAACATTCAGCGTCATTGGATGTCCACGAGTTCTAGTGGTACGAGAGAGAGAGAAAGATTTCTCTATCCTCCTCTTAGTCGACTTTTCTCTAAACTAAAGGTAAAGGGACCCCTGACCATTAGGTCCAGTCGTGGCCGACCCTGGGGTTGCAGCGTTCATCTCGCATTATTAGCCGAGGAGCAGCTTCCGGGACATGTAGTCAGCATGACTAAGCCGCTTCTGGCGAACCAGAGCAGCGCACGGAAATGGCGTTTACCTTCCCGCCGGAGCGGTACCTATTTATCTACTTGCACTTTGACGTACTTTCGAACTGCTAGGTTGGCCGGCGCAGGGACCAAGCAACAGGAGCTCACCCCCGTCGCGGGGATTTGAACCGCCGACCTTCTGATCGGCAAGTCCTAGGCTCTGTGGTTTAATCCACAGTGCCACCCGCGTCCCATTTCTCTAAACCAGAAAGTCCCAAATGCTGCAAACTTTCTGCATAGGGGAGTTGCTCCACCCTCCTTGATAATTTAAGTTGCCCTTTTCTGAACGTTTCCCAATTATACAGTATGCTTTCTGAGGGGAGGCAACCACACAGCGCTTCAGGAGACATGATGCTGACAGTGGCACAAGGGTTCTCCACACAATGCACCTTTGCGAGTGGCTCCCACACCTTGTGGCAGCCATGGGGAGCAGCTGTGCCCTGCAACTATAACAGGGATCAGCTTCGAAGGGCGTTATTTTGACTGACAAAAGGCTCCGTGCCACAGATCATTTGCACACACAAAATACACCGCATTTCTCACTTATTTACTTAGAATATTGTTACCCACTTTTCATTGTTACTGCAATATCAGAGCTGGCCACAGAAAAGCCGAAAGAGAGATATAGAATAAAATCCAACAATAAAATTGTCACACCGCTCATTAAAAGCAACTTAAACACAGTAACAGCAATTTCAGCACTCATAACCACTGAACTCTCTCCAGCTCACTGAAGAGTGGGAGGAGGTTGATTTTTTAACTACTCTCTTGCCTAGCAACATGGGTAAGTAAACCAGAAAAGCAATACACTACACTAAAATGTTAGAGAATGGGTGTTCTGGACAGCCAACGTGGTTTAGTAGTTAGAACAGCTTTTTTGCATATGCTGGCTGGGGCTGATGGGATTTGTATTCCAAAATATCTGGAGGGAAGCAGGTTGGAATGGGCTGGGTTAGTTAGAGCATGGGTAGGCAAACTAAAGCCCAGGGGCCAGATCCGGCCCAATTGCCTTCTCAATCTGGCCCGCGGACAGTCCGGGAATCAGCATGTTTTTACATAAGTAGAATGTGCCCTTTTATTTTAAAGTGGGACCTGCCTGGTGTTTTTACATGAGTAGAATGTGTCCTTTTATTTAAAATGCATCTCTGGGTTATTTGTGGGGCATAGGAATTCATTCTTTTCCCCCCTTCAAAATATAGTCCGGCCCCCCACAAGGTCTGAGGGACAGTAGACCGGCCCCCTGCTGAAAACGTTTGCAGACCCCTGAGTTAGAGGGTTGCATCAGGGCTGGGAAGATTCGAGACAAGAGCCACCATTCAGCCATGAATGGGCAACCTAGAGTCCAATACTCCCCTTCAACCTAACCTACTTCACAGGGTTGTTGCAAGGATAGAAATGTTGACTAGAACCACAAACATCCACCCGGAGCTCCTTAAAGGGTGGGATAAAAACTGAAATAAATTATATTACTAACAGAAACAGGGGGGGGGGGGAGGTATATTGGACTTTGGTCCATTCACAACCTCAAGATCAGGGAGGGCACTTTGGGCAAGTTGCAGGCATGGCCAAACTTGGCCCGCCAGATGTTTTGGGACTACAACTCCCATCATCCCTAGCTAACAGGACCAGTGGTAAGGGATGATGGGAATTGTAGTCCCAAAACATCCAGAGGGCCAAGTTTGGCCATGCCTGGTAGAGCATGGTGCTGATAACTGCCAAGATTGCAGGTTCGATCCCCGTATGGGGCAGCTGCATTGCAGGGGGTTGGACTAAATCAGTGGTTCCCAACCTTTTTTGGGGGGGGCCATGCCCCACCTAAGCATCTCTAAAATCCTGATTCCCCCCCCCTATAATTCTTATTATTCAAAAAGTGAACTCATAGTCACCTGAAGGAAGCTTATAATCATTCCCTGTTAATAGCTCATTCTCGAATTGCCCCCCCCCTTGAAAATCAAATTGCCCCCCCTCCCACCTGTGGGGCGTGTGCCCCACGTTGGGAACCACGGGACCACGTGGTCCTCCTCGGGGTCCCTTCCAACTTCGCGTGAAGTCATGCCCTTTTCTCATTTCCCCCACCACCCCCACCCCCGTCCCTGAAATGGGGCTCTCCTCGCGGGGCACTGTGAAAAATAAAAGTGAAATGATGACGGCAGAAGCCCTTCGCCGACCCAGAAGGTGCTAGAGAGAGACGGAGAGACAGGCAGGACCCCCCTGACGATGAGGATGGTGAGGAGGATAACGGCGTCCCTGGCTGGGAAAGGGAAAGGTACCTGTCTGAGGAGCACCCAGCGGGCTTTGGCGGCTGCCTGCCGGCTTCCTTCCCGGGCTCCTCCGGCGTCTCCCTCCTCTCCTTCTGCCTGACACCTGTCAGCTGGGGGAGACGCGCTCATGGCGGGAGCGGCTCGCGCCGGGGCTCAAACTTGAGGGAGAGCGCGCCAAAAGGAATAGCTCTAGAAAAAGAGTGAGGCGGGGTGGGAAGCGAAGTGCGGAGGGGAAAGGATAGCCCCGCCGCCTCACTGAGAGAGGGGAGAGCACATGGGGGGGGAGGGGGAAGCCGCCTCAGAGCTTTCGCCTCAATCTTTTCCAGCAGCGGCAGCTGTGACAGAGAACCTCCCATGGAGCCCGGAGGGAGAGGAGGAGCGTTGGGCGCCATCTTTGATAAGGGCTAAGGGATGTTGCGCGGTCTGATAAGCTGCGGCAACTGTGAGGGGAGGTGGACTTGGGAAGCTTTCGAGGCTTGGAGGAGTGTTTTTATAGGACCTCTCTGAGCGTTTCTTTTCAAAGTGGGGAAGACGTGGTTTGAAGACTCTCCACCACCATAGCAGAAAGCATATAGCCGGCGAAGCTTCCCTCTCATCTCCCTATCGCTCCTACTCTGTGGAGCCATAGGAAGACGGGGAGGAACTTCACCTGTTGATTTTTCTGCCCGTCATGTTAAGGCACAGTAGCTCCCTCTTTAAAGGAAACAACCCAAAATCGCTATGAAAACTTAAAAAAGTATATTTTATTTCGGCTTCGGCTCGGGATAAAATATCAGGCTGATGTTGAATATAATTTTAACGAGAGAGAGAGAGAAGTTGGGATAATGATCTCAAATCGGGTTTGGGGGGGGCAGGGAAAACGATAGAAGGGACGTGTGATGCTGGGCTACCATTTTGTCTAAGGGCAAACTAGTGACTCTGGAAAGCGGCCTTGGCTGCCATCTTGCTTATGGGCAACGGTGTCCAGCGTGCCGAGTGAGGGCAACCGAGGCGTTCAGTCGCGGAACTATGATGCCATCGCAGTTCGTCTCACCATGCTGCTGCGCTTGTCAGCGATCAACAGATTATGAGCTGTAGCGGCTTCCGCTGTGAGATTCGCGTTTCCCCTCTGAAGTATTATATACCTGCTTACGGAAAGGCAGAAAGTTAAAAGGTAGGTCCTGATGCTGCATTCCTACTGATTTTGCCGAACTAGAAATGGTCATTGTACTGAAATTTAGCTAAATTCTGCTTCAAATCCCCATGGCATCGTTACAGACAATAAATGCCCTTATTTACTAAAACAGCAAATATATGGGAAATAACTGCTCCTTAGGTTGTATATGCTATAGTAACGGTGCAGCTCTGTGGTTGCTTGCTGAGAAGTAAATATGCTTTATAAAAATGCTTCTGCAGCACAGGAAAAATCACACCAGTAATTCATTCAGCTTATGAGCTGCCTCAGTGCTGCAAGGAATAAGTCATCTGGGCGCTGCTGCCTGAATTCCTGAGATGAGAGATGGCATGGGCTGTTAGGATCTTATGTTGCAAAATATAATTGCTTCACTGTTAAATTTTAAGGCATCTTTTAACTGTGATGATACTGGCAATATTGAGCATCATGTGGGAATTCTTACAACCTTTTAACATATATACTGTTTTTGGAAAGTAGTGAAGAAATGTTTACAATTGTTTCTTTCCCCTCCCCAGCTTTCACTCTGATTCCTGTACATGCTGCATATCTGGGAGGGAAATCTTACCATCAGTTCATACCATGTGGTGGTGTCTACTTTAATCAAGCCTGACATGACTTTGGAATCACAAATATATTTTTTAAGAATGAAGAATCAAGTAAAATGAATATGTTGTCATCATGTTTTTAGGCTCCATTTACATTCTTCGCCTTCTGAAGGGCAGTACTGGTCACTGCAAGAACCACTCTAAATATTCTGTATCTGCAGTCCTAAGATCTTGTAGTCAAACAAAGCTACAGGCATTTTTCTTTGCGAAGTACCTGAGAAATCCCTGTGTTGTTCCTCAATCCCATGGAGCCATTCGGTCATGGAGGTTCTTTTCCTGTAAGGTATGCCATTTGAAAAAATCTTTCAGCCCAGTCAATCCTCAAATCCTTGTGTAGAAGGATAGAGAAGATCCTAAATAGTTCATAGATCAGAGATCTCACATCCTTTTTTCTTGATGAGCAGAAATCTTCTTCCATGTGCAAACAAAGTGAGGTACACTGACAATCTTTGTGTTTGCACAATGTTTACATTTACAATGGTACCTTCTGTACTGAAGGCCAAACTAGAAATGATATTAATAGTATAAATGCAGTTTAAGGACACTTTTTGGTATTTAAAGAGCAGCAATGGAAGCCTAAGCAGCCTTAGGACTGTGGAGGCTGAGAATGGGGGTTAATACTCCCTCTGCCTCCCATGATCCTGACAAAGATCACATCTCCAAAGCTGCTACTTGCAGCTTGCAAGGGAAACCATCAATAGCAGCAATGAAGACTTTGGAGAGTCAGTGCTTTGGGGAGTGTGACAGAAAGAGAAATAACCCCCACTCCCAGCCCGTATGATCTCAAGGCTTATTGAGTATCCCCAAGATTGAAAAAAATTAATTATGTTCACATGGTTAACATGCTTAGTGTGCTCCTGACTTAACCCCCCCCCCCCCCGCCGGTCATTTGGTATATGAAATAGTATTGGCCAATTTGCTGCAAGGCCAAGTTTGTTGAGCATAGTTCTACAATGCATGACAGAGAATGCAGTTCCTACTTAATAGAACTTGGCTTTTTGTGGCTTGTTTTGTACCAGGATCTTCTAGAATCAGAGCAGGAGAACTGGAGAGCTTGTTCAGCAAAATATATGGCTATGACAAAGAGGATCAAACGAAGATTAGAAGCTCATTATGACAAGTATTCATCCAGTCTGAGTAGCCCAGTGGTAAGAAAATACATGGGGGGAGCACTCCACAAGCAGGGAGCTGCTGCAGAAAAGGCACATTCTCATGTTCCCACCTTCCGGACCTCTAACGGAGAAGCCACACGAAGAAGAGACTTAAATGATGATTGCAGGGTCTGGGCGGTTTATATGGGTGGAGGCAGTCCATGAGGTACTGGGGTCCTAAGCCATTTAAGCATTCTTAACTGGGCCTGGAAATTAACTGGCAACCAGTGCAGTTGGACCAGATTGGCAATATAGGCTCAAACCGTCTAGCTCCAGTGAGCAATCTGGCTTCTGCACCAGCTGAAGTTTATGAACTTTCTTCAGAGGCAGCCCCACATACAACACACTGCCTTATTACCAGAGCATAAATGACAGAATCTATCCTTGTCCTGATAGAGGCACAGCTGGGACAGCCCCATGACATGTTGAGACAGCCCCATGGTCCTGAGCTCCTGAGCCAGTCACTTCAGCATGGATGTTGAAGTCCCCCAATGCCAGCACTCAGGGAGATTGCTAGGCAGTGAGGTGGGCACTAAACCAGCAGAATCTATCTCCATTGCTCAATACCAGGAACACAACACCCCCCACAACAGGATAAAGAGAGAAAATGTCTATAGATCACAGCGACTCCCCCTCCCTGACCATCAAATCTGCCCTGATGCTGCCCTGAGTACTCAGGTGGGCACAGCTGAGATCAATTCCATCCTGCTCACCCCACCCCCACCCCAGGTCGCAGTGATACAGACCAGATTGACCTCCTCATCCATAATCAGATCACGGAGAGGGAGGTCTTATTCAGAGCTGACCTGGCATTCAGCAACAGCAGCCGCAGACCCAAGGGCTGGCTGATATGACAACCGGAATTCTCCAGGCTGAAGGAGGGGCTGGCACATGGCTCAGTCACTAACAGCCTGTGCTTTGTGCCCCTTATCCAACCTACTCCACCTCCCACACCATACTTTCCCATACCCTGAACCATTGTGATTTGCCCCAGCTCCTCTCATCCCTGACACATCTCCCCCCCCCCCGCAATAAAAAGAAACAACAATAACAACCACCACCACCCCACACAAATTTTAAAAAATTAAAACCTTCCAGCAGTCTGGGTTGGAGGAGAGAATGACCCTGCCCATGGCCAAATATCTGGGGATGCACCAGTATCCCAATTGTTTCTGTGAGTAATTAGAAATTAGGATAATTACATTAATAAACCTTATTTGCTGATGCTGATTGTTTCATATTCTTTTTGTGTTCCATAAACTTCAGAAGAGTTCAGTTTGTTATGCAGAAGCTTCAGAAAAATATTTGGACTCCTAATGTGAGATGGTGACCTAATTCTGCAGATTTTGTCTTAGATTCATGTCTGTCTTGATTTTAAACAGATTAGGTTTGGAGAGTATGTTTACTTTGAAGAAAATGGCTGTATATTTCGTTCAAAGCTGGGAGAAATAGGTATGAGTCCCTCTTGTTGTTGCCCAGGGTGGTTTCTTTTTACTGTTTTCAGTGTTTGAGAGCCAGTGTGATGTAGTGGTTAAGAGCGGTAGTCACATAATCTGGTGAACCGGGTTCGCGTCTCCGCTCCTCCACATGCAGCTGCTGGGTGACCTTGGGCCAGTCACACTTCTTTGAAGTCTCTCAGCCCCACTCACCTCACAGAGTGTTTGTTGTGGGGGAGGAAGGGAAAGGAGAATGTTAGCCTCTTTGCGACTCCTGAAGGGGAGTGAAAGGCAGGATATCTAATCCAAACTCCTCCTCCTCCTCCTCCTCCTCCTCCTCCTCTTCTTCTTCTTCTTCTTCTTCTTCTGTTTCCATGCACAGTTTTAGCAACAACAAAAATGGCAGTCAAACCACATTACAACAAAGGGTGATTTAGCAAGAGGACATGTTTTGTGTCCCTACCAGAGGTGCTGGTGGTGAAGTCTCTTAAGGCTATTGGACCTGGGGAATTTCAGCATCCATTCTATGACTTTCTGGTCTGAAGTAGTTTGTGAGTGCATGGTCTCCCTAACTACCACTGGCTCTCCACCCTTGGTGGCTGGTGGATCCGGAAGATTTTCTGAGGGAGTTTCCTATTGCTTTGCCAAGGCTTCTGCTAAGGCTCTAATCAAAGCCTGAGATAGGGGAATGACTCCAAGCTATCAATATAATTGTTCCCAAATATCCTTGATTCAATTGTAGAGTCAAATTAGCGCCCTGATACAGTTTTGTATTGGCTTCAGTCCTTCCTGATAGGATAGACCCAGTAGGTGCTGGGAGACTTCTGTTCTACCTCATGACCATTGGCATATGAAGTGCCCAGAGCATCTATTCTGTCTTCTGTGCTCTTCAATATCTACTTGAAATCAGTAGGCTGGCAGTTGTTCATATCTAAGAGCCATATGTTGGGCTTTGCTTCATAATCTGTGACACAGTACATTTGAAACAACCTAATTTTAGGGGCAAAAATATGACGATAAGGCCAGATGTAAAGTAATAAAGCTTTACATTTTGTCAAGCTTTTCTTTTGTCAAAATTATTGGGTGGAATCCAGAGAGCCCCTCCTACAAGGTATTTCTCCTTATGTAAGAGGGATCGCCTATTTCTAACAATTTTCCCCAGTCTGACTGCAACCATTCAGATTGCATCCCACACCATTCCAGAGAGTCCTCTGTGCTTAAAAAGCCAGCCCACCCCATTCCAAAGGAATTTCCGCTGCAGAAGATCATCCAGAGTGGAAAGCTTTTGGGGTGGGCGGGCTTCTTGCTAGTTATGGAATCTTTATCACCTGGACAGTACAAATATTGCCATTAGAATTACCGTATTTTTTGCACCATAACACTCACTTTTTTCCTCCTAGAAAGTAAGGGGAAATGTCTGTGCGTGTTATGGAGGGAATGCCTATGGGTGGCATGCCTACGGATTTTCCTCCTCTAAAAACTACGTGCGTGTTATGGTCGGGTGCGTGCTATAGAGCGAAAAATACGGTAGTTAAGACAGCATTATCAAGCAAAAAACAAAAGAAGTAGCACAGTCTTATTCATTCAGCTGTGACAGTCCGTGTAATCCTATACATGTCTGCTCTGAAGTAAATCTCTTTTAATTCAGTGGCACTCAGGTAAGTGGGATTTAGAGCTGCATTCTAATTCCGTTTGAAGAACTGGGACATAGATTTGTCATACCTAATTTGTTCCATGACTATCTTGAGCTGGATCAACGTGCATGTATACATTGCTACTTAATAGGAAAACACTGCATTTATAAAAATCACAAAAAGTACACAGAAACAATAGCTGTTCTTTGTACTAGGTTTACAGTATTGCTTTTTCTTTCTTACATTGTAGATGAAGGAAACAATGAAATATTGCTTGGTACAGAAGCACTACCATTTCATAATTCCCTTATCCAGCGCATCCGAATTTGCCCAGATCACAGATATATGGCTGCTGCAATTAAAAGTGCACATTCTGAAGAATCTGCGTGTATTGTTGTGAAATTAGACACATTACCAAAAGTGGAATGTATCATCCCAAATGTCTTTAGCTTTGGTAAGCTGTTAGCATAAACCTTTTTCTTTCGTAATGTGATATATCTCAGATGGAAGACCAGGCTTCTATTATTGAATCTTCGCAACATTCAGGTTTATCAGATGTTGCCCATGCATTTGTAATTTGTCTAAATAGATCCCTGTTTCAGCCTCCAAATAAAATAAAAGTTAATGGTGGCGTTTGTGTTGCTGGGAAAGAAATTTGTGTCACTTATAATGAGTGATGTCACAGGCACTGCCCAATAGGTACTTGCAAACAGGAGTAAGTTGGCTTGACAGGACAGGGTGGCAGTGAGGTGGGAGCTGCATAGATGCACTGGCAGGAGGGCCAGATTAGGGCTGTGTGGGTGTATCGCAGAGCCAATTTCACTGCTGCTCTATCCCACCTTCAGACCATTCCAATAAGTGGCATTGACGTTGCTGTCAGGAGGGAGGAGTTGCAGCACTTCACCAACTGCTTTTGCTCACAGCTGCATCCTCAAAGCTGTTGTGTTTATGCTAGCTGTGAGGAAACTTTAATATTCACCACGATAAAATATTTTGCATCAGGTGCAGGGGGGAAAGGAGCAGGAAAATTAAATTGAAGAAAGATGACTAAATCTAACTCAACAATGAAAAACTGTTACATGCTTCTTGTGTAAGAGAAGGAAAGGTTCAAGCCTGCACTGGTTATCTGTCGTTCTTCACATTAAATTCAAGCTTCTGGTCAGTGACTGAGATCCAAAGGGTCACACACAGACTACTGTGCGTGCTTGGAAGGTTTTTTATTTTCACATTTTCAACTTAGCATAAATAAACACAATGGATTTCTCAAATTCCAAAACTAAAATCCTGGTTCCTTCCATAATTGCAAAAACACTAATTTGACTTTCCTTCTCTCCCCCCCTCCATCCCCCAGAATGGGCTACACATGAGATTCTCTTCTATACCACCCAGAAGAACCTACAGTGTCATCATGTGTATTTATGTGATTTTAATAAAAAACATTCTGAGCTTGTTTATACAGAACATGATGCAAGGTAACTGAATATATTGAACAGTTTTCTCTCGTGTGTGATCCATTTTGTATGTAATGGGAAACTGTGGTTTGCTTTAGCCAGGATCAAAACACTACTGTCTTTTTTTAATAATGTTTTTATTCATTTTCCACAAAAGAGAAAAACAAACAAACAAACAATTTTTTATACAATCAATTCACATTTTATCACACATTCCTCTCTTTTTTTGACTTCCCTCAGCTCCTCTGCCGATCTTCCGTTTACGTCAATATTATTAACGCATTTCTTAACTTAGTATTGCCTTTAGATATCTCCTTCCCTCCTCTGATTTTCTTTTTAACAATATTCCTCTGTTTTTCACAGAGTCTCTTGAAAACCGACAAACGTTATCTGTTCATCACATATGCCTTTCAGATAATCTGTAAATCTTCCCCAGTCCTCGATGAACTTTTGGTCTCGTTGATACCGAATCTTCCCTGTTAGTTTGTCCAGTTCTGCATAATCAGTCTCCATTCTTCCACCGTCGGTAACTCTTCCTGTTTCCATTTTTGGGCCAGAAGTATTCTCGCTGCTGTAACTGCGTATTGAAAAAGTTTACAGTCTTTCTTACTTATCTCATTTCCCACCAATCCCAGTAAGAAGGCCTCAAAACACTACTGTCAGTATGCAGTGGGAGGTCTGAAGGAGGAGCACATGGACCCAAAAATCATTTCTAGCTTAATATTAGGGGTGTGCACTGACCACAGGATTTAGTTTGGACCCTGATTCCGCTCTTTTGGAAAACGGCCTGCCTTGGTCAAAAGAGCTTTGAATGCTGTCTGATGTGGCTCAACATCTGAGTTCAGGGCGGGGAGAGATTTCATTCCCTCCCCCTTGCTCTTGGGAAATCAAAATGTATATAAGTGGGGCAGCAGATCTTTGCCCTTTCTGTGTAATTGGTTATAAAGTATTTGAAGAGTCTTATCATATGTCCTCTCATTCTTCTCCAGACAAAACATAGCCAGTTCCTTCTTATTTGCTCACAGGGCAAATAAATATAGGCTTGGATCCAGCCAGGTTACAGCTCAAGCAAAAGGCCTTTTTGCTTATACAATGGAGGTCTGATGTTGGTTGCTTCCCTACCTTCAGCTGCAGCTCTCCCACTCCCCATACTGTATTAGGTACAATTCCCAAGCATCCCTCAATCCTCAGAAGCAGCTCTTCATGAGGCAGCTGCAAGGGAATTGGGGAAGTCCTGTTTCATTCATAGAATTCTTCTCATTTCTTAGAATGCAAACCATATTGATTTGGCGCACTTATCTGTGTGCTGAAAGTATACACCAAGAGCAGGTTTTGATCAAATACTTGTGGTTTTTTTAAAAAAAGCAGAAATATTTCTTTTTCCTAACAAAAAGGAAGTAAAGATCAGCTTGTAACTTTCTTGGAAGAGTTACAGTTCCGTTGACAAAGAGGCTAATTTGCTGGGTTTTATGCATAAAGGGTCCACAACTTTCTAAGTCCTGTCCTGCATTAGTTTGGCTGTGCCCTGATTTTTAGTCCTTTGGAAAGAAAGCAGAATTTTTTTTTGAATAACCTCTTGTTCTAATATTTCTGTCTTGAATCTTTTCTTTACCTTTCCTTCCATGAAGCTGACAATCTCTGCCTTTTCAGAAAGTGGTAAAATAGATTGTGGAGCCTAAATTCTACAAATTACTGTACATGAGGTAATGGTTTAAAAGGAAACACAGACCTGTAAAAATGGAACATAAAAATGTGAGAATTGCAGACTAAAAGAGAACATTAAACTCCAGAGTTACGTAAGGAATAAAACGAATGCACTCAGAGATAAATAGGTATTGGGTTGGATCCATTCTTATTTGGATTTAGTTCCCACTAAAATCAGTGGGCTTAATTCATGACGATTTGTCCCATTGATTTCCTTGCCACCTAAGTCTTTATCCAACCCAGTATACTTTTCATGTATTGTTAGATATGGATGTGGCTTGCAAAGTTCCTCAGTGAAGGTAATATACAGTGATTCAATATTTTGAAAGATTTCGTATTTTGGAGTAGATGCCAAGCTATGGTACTCGCTATACACATCCAAAAATGTGATGATGTTGTAGTCACGACAGGGAAAGGACCGGAGCCAAAGGTCCCAGGTTCAGTCCAAAGCATCTCCAGTCAAAAGCTGCATTACCCAGGGGGTAATCAGTCAACGGCTGCATGCCAAAAGTGTGCAGCCCTTAAGCCAATGAGATGGAGCCAGAGCAAAAAGTGGGCGAGGCAGACTGCTGGGGGAGGGACAGAGGACTCCTGCCAGAGATCTGAACTGATTGTTTGCCAAGAGGCAAATATAGCCCCACTGTGGCCTAGATCAGCAAATAGGAATCTGCTTTACTGAGTCAGACTTTATCCCTAGTCTCATGTTATTGTAAATGGCAATGGATAGCATCCCCCCCCTTTTTTTTGGAAACTCCTGTTATCCAAATATCTCTACTGGTGATGTTTGCTAATAGTTTGTTGTTTTCTTGCAGATATTTTGTGGATCTCTACCGCACAAAAGACAAACGCTTTCTGACTATAAACAGTAACAGCAAGAATGCCTCTGAAGTGTGGTTGGTTGATTGCCACCACCCTTTTAAGTCTCCTGTTCTTGTGCAACAACGAACAGAAGGAGTCATTTACCACGTTGAACACAGAAACAATGAGTTGTACATTCTTACTACATATGGAGACCCAGTGGGATACAAGGTATATAGGCAGCAGCGGAGCTAGCTTCTCCAGCACCCGGAGAAGCACACATGCTGTGCACTTGGGGGCGGGGGCTAGCTGCCTGCGGGGGCGGGGCGAGCATCCCAGGGGGGCAGCGGGGCGATGTCACCCCCCCTCAGGGATGACACCTGGGGTGGACCGCACCCACCGCATCGCGCTTCCTCCGCCAATGGGTATAAGATGCTGATATGCAAGTAAGCGTTTAGGTTGCTTCAAACATCTAGTAGCAAGAGATCCAAACTATTCAATATCTCCCCCCCAAAAAAAAAAAAATAATTAAGTACTTTTTAAAAGTCCATACAGTGGTACCTCGGGTTAAGTACTTAATTCATTCTGGAGGTCTGTTCTTAACCTGAAACTGTTCTTAACCTGAAGCACCACTTTAGCTAATGGGGCCTCCCGCTGCCGGGGTGCCGCCGCCGCACAATTTCTGTTCTCATCCTGAAGCAAAGTTCTTAACCCGAGGTACTATTTCTGGGTTAGCGGAGTCTGTAACCTGAAGCGTCTGTAACCCGAGGTACCACTGTATATGGCTTTCAGGTGCATGGGCCTGGTCCCTAACATGTATCCTCCTTTCCCCCACCCAGCTTACATGCACTAAAAAAGGGGGACCAAAAAAAAAAAAAATCATTCAGAGGAGACTTCCAGCCACTGGAATGAAATATACACTTTAAACTGAATGAGCCCAACTGGACTTCTGGATTTTGTAGTGTTGAGTTCCAGACACCTTCATTATTATAAAGATAGGGTGAAGTAAGGATAATGAGATGGTAGATTCCCTTACCGTGTTGGATGGCTTTAAAAGAGGATTGGGCAAATTCATGTAGGATAAGACTGTCAGTGGCTACTAGCTGTGATAACTGCATATGAATGCCAGCTGCCGGGAAGCACAAGTGGGGAGAGTACTCCTGCGCTCATGTCCTGCTTCTCAATTTCTCGACGCGACGGCATCTGGTTGGCACTGTGAGGACAGGATGCTGGACTAGATAGTGCTTTTGTCTGCTCCAACAGCCCTCCCCTTATCTCCTTCATTACTTGGAAATGTAATAGAGAAAGCAAGCAAGCAAGGGGTGCAATGTTTGATCAGTTACATTAATCAATCTTTGGATTGACTTAAAAATGCTTTCTATACATTTTGAAGAACAGTGTAAATTAGATGCTTTCAGTACAATGTGCACTTAGGATGTGCGTGTTTCAAAAACACAAGCTCTGAAAAAAATGTAATCATAATGCATTTTCCCACCAGTGCCTGCACCAGTTTTCAATTTATTTTGAAGTTTTATTGTGGTTTTAATTGTTTTTAGTTATTTAGAAACTGATCGTTCTGCCCCCACCCCATAACTCTTGACAGCAGAGCAGTCACTTAGCACACTGAGGCAAATATGAACAAGGTTATATCCTTCATGTCAAGCAATGCTTCATCATTCAGTAGACCTTCCACTTTACTTATTTTATTTAGTCCTTTAAAAACTGGTTGGTTGAATTTTAAATGCAGCAAATGGATATCCCTTCTCCAGCAAAACTACACAATCCCATTCATTCCTTGAATAGCACCCTCACGGTAGGTTGGTGCTAGTTTAAGACCTATGAAATAATTCTATATTTTTGTTATTATGTATTTGAGAAAGATGGCTCTGAAATTCCATTGAAGGAGCTTCTGCTACTATTTCCTATTCTGTTTCATAAAAAGCAGAAGAGTTTTCGACCTCCAGGGTTAGTATAGATCTATCACAGTTTCCATTATTAAATTCACTTTCATAGTATACATTGTTCTAGAAATGCAATTCTGCCCATTTCCACTCCTTAGCTCTGGTGCCCTCGTGGACTCCATTTCATCTTTTTATTGTCCTTCCTGCTGAGATATGTGGAAGCTTATAGGAAACACTGTAAAATAGTTGAAAAGAAATATAAAGTATTGCTCAGCTGGGCGCTTTCGTGATTTATGGCTGGTATTTGAGGAGAAACTGAAAATGTGTTACTTGGTTGGTTATTCCTTCTTTTGTTGCATTACCCTCAAATGATCAAAATTTAACATCCATATGCAGTATACTGTATATACATGACCTCCTGCTACAGAGGACAGTGGGAAAGAGATTATAGGTTTACCATTTCATCTGAAGACGAGAAGGAACATACTTGTTCAGATGCCATGAAGCAACTAAGCACTACCTCTCAGGAATATCCAGACCTGTCAGGGGTAACATTACACTAAGCTGCTAACGTGTCACCTATTGCTACTGTAAGGATATTAGAAGCTGGGGAAAAGATCAGCTCTCTGAAAATGTTTGAATATTGCATAATTTCCATTTTTTACATGTAGGTGTTTGGACTCTTCTTTGTTTTGTAGCTAATGAAAGCTCCAGTTGACTCATGTGGTTTGGAGAACTGGCTGTCCATTTACACAGTGAAAGAAAATACCAGATTAATTGACTTAGAGGTGTTCAAAGACTACTGTGTTGCATTTCTGAAGTTCTGCGGTCATCTGTATTTAGATATTTTTTCCTTTGTGTCAAACTCAGTTCGCAACGTTAAGGTAAATGTTTTGATTTATATACCCACCCACACATTTTTAAGCTTAGTATTTTATTGCTCAAGATTAATTTATAAATTAAGGGCAAGTTGTAGTTTGAACTTGGTTTATCCAGATGCCTCCAAGGATACACAAAAACCTATGATATAATCAAGGTAACATAAATAGTGGTACACAAGGTTGTTGTTTTAAGCCGGAACTCTCTGGAACTGAATTCTGGCACCTCTCAAGTGGGCGCCATTGCCATTATAAGAGAACATGGGAGGTGTTCATGGTGAGTTCTGGCACCTCTTTTTCTTGAAAAATAGCACTGGTTGTGCGTTTCATATAGCCTTATAGTGCTGACTGCAAGGGTGATGGATTATAGTGTGGAAAACTGAGTATTTTGGAAAGTATCATTTTAGATAATAGTAGATCTAGAAACAACAACAAAACATTGTGACTGCAGTTGTATAACCACTTACCTGGAACTAAACCTCATTGAACTCAATGGAACTTACTTCTGACTTTCTAAGGATTCTGAGGGAATGGTTATCAGCATTATGGAATTACCTTTTGTTCCTGTAGCTCTTGCATTGCAGATTTTTATGCTGTGAGCATATAGGATAACAACTACATTGTGCTGCCATTAGCCTTGGTTAAGTGGTTGCTTATAGTATCAGCTTGTTAGGCGGTGGCCCAAAAGTCCTGAGCCCCTGCCCCCACTTTTAAAGTGTTTTTTACTTTGTTTGTAGGGCTGCTACCCAGTTCTGGTTCAATGATGGAATAAAGTCCAATTGACTAATGAACAAGATGATCATTTTAAAAGCTTTATTTTAGAAGTTGTTTTTATGATGAAATGGAGGAAGTTGTGCTGTTGATTGTAAAAACCATCATTTGCTCCCCCAGATTTGTCTCTGTGGGACAGTTTTGGAGCTAGCAAAATGTAATACTGAGATCCAGCGCCAAGGGCCTTCTGGCGGTTCCCCCACTGCAAGAAGCGAAATTACAGGGAACCAGGCAGAGGGCCTTCTTGGTAGTGGCGCCCGCCCTGTGGAACGCCCTCCCATTAGATGTCAAATAAATAAACAACTATATGACATTTAGAAGACATCTGAAGGCAGCCCTGTTTAGGGAAGTTTTTAATGACTAATGTTTTAAGTTACAGATAGGTAGCCGTGTTGGTCTGCCATAGTCAAAATAAAAAAATTCCTTCCAGTAGCACCTTAAAGACCAACTAAGTTAGTTCTTGGTATGAGCTTTCGTGTGCATGCACACTTCTTCAGATACACACTGTTTTAATATATTGCTAATCTTTTGCTGGAAGCCGCCCATAGTGGCTGGGGAAACCTACCCAGATGAGCGGGTTAGAAATAAATTATTAGTAGTATTAGTATTAGTATTAATAGCACAGCTATTTCCTAAATGCTTATTTTCAAAGCAAAACAATATTACAAAATATTGGGTGGTTTTGTAGCATAAATGAAAAATCATTAGTGGTTTATCTTACATACATAAAACACAAAGTGAATCCTTATACCTGAACCTTTATTTATTTCCATAGTAAATTGCTGCATACAGTCTTGACGTAACCTATATAAATAACCCTTTTAATTAACCAAAAAGCCTCATTTGTCTAAGATTATTAGATAAAATTGACCATATTTCCTTCCTTAAAGCATAACTTTGTCAATCCAGGCTTTCTTTTGAACTTTATAAATCAAAGGACAAAAGCTATGTCTCTTAAAAACCTTAGACTAACTCCTGCCTTAAAACTGAGTTATCTGAAAATATTTCAAAATTTCACTTAGCATACTTGCAATAAAAGGGTAAACTTACACACTCCCCAACCATTCTCCTAATTGTAGCATTCAAGTTAAATATAGTACCCATTTTGTAGGATTTTCTAGACTTTTTAGAATGATCCTCTTCAGGTTTTAATCAATTACACGGAGTGCGGTTTTTCTGTGTAAAGCTTTTTGACTCTGACTGCCACAATTCCCAAAGCCTTTATCAACCTACTAACCAGAACTCCTTAAAAGAAAGTAAGCAGTGGGTAAGAGACCCTGCTGCTCTCAGAGAATGAATCCTGATTCTTTTCATTTCTAGGAGTGTTAAGTCTTAAAACATAATAGCCCTGAGTTTCTGAGTGTAGCTGTGCCAAAAAAAATGATTTTGTTCTTCACAGTGGCTAGCGCTGGGAATAGAGTCAGAGGCAAGGATTCTAAGTGGCTGAGCTCTGCAAAGCCGATGCATGGCCTCAGTGCAATAACTGACGTTGACTTGGCTGCATTTCAAGTTGGATAGAGTGAGAGAGCAGACAGAGGGGGGGAGAAGAAAGATTTTCAAAACTTCCTAATAATACAGGGGTGTCAGGGGTCGGTAAGACAAACATCCCTAAAACAGATACATAAGCATCACAATGGCTGTGTTTTCTTAATGCCAATATTATCGTTTTTAAAGGTGACTTGATTGCTTTGCTTGCTCCCTTTGTTTCAAAACAACGTAATATTCTGTTTTCCTCTTGCATTATTGTTGAACCTCATTAAGCAGCTTTTAAGGAAGGGGGAAAGTTAGCTAAATTGTTGCCTTCATTGTCATACTGTTTCTTTTGACTTTTTTCCCTCTTAATTTACGGAGAGGAAGAGAGAGGGGGGAAAGCAACTCCTGGCAAACACATATGCCAAAGTTAATTAAGCTTGAAGTTTGAATCCTTTCATCAGAGGGGAAGCCTGGGATTCAGTTATGTAGAGAAAATCTCAAAGACTGGGGAGGGGGATATTACTAACTGACTGTGGTTTTTTACTCCCAGCTACCTGCCTGGGCCTGTTCATTTGAATTGGATCCTCATCCTGAGTACACCGCCAGCACTTTCTATTTTTGGCTCCTCTCCCCTGTTCAACCTCCAGTACGTTTTGCATATTCATTGATGAAAAACAGCCTTATTGAGCACACTGAGCAAGAGGTGCCAGTTACAGTGAATTGTCACACTGTACGATTAGAAGCTAAAAGCAAGGTAAGACTTTCTGTTCTCTTCCTGCCCTTTTTAAAGCAGCAACTGGAAGGAAAATAGAAATTGACACCATATAATGGCCTCTAGATGTGCATATTCACTAGACCTATGTTTATTTTCAGCCCTGCAGAAAGAGATTCGGGAAGTTTAAATTTGCTTTTTTCTGTTTTTACTTTTTGAGAATATTGAAGGTGATGGTGTTATTTCTTTAGGCAAGAGAGAATGTCATGGCACACAAGACTTACTGAGTTGTCTCTTATCACATTAATACTTGGTTTATCCTGCTGGAAGAGAAGGACAGCTTGACATCACCTGCTCCTACTACAAATAAAAACAACCAGAAACAAGTAACATGTGCAACAGGGAAAAAAATGTTCACGAAAAAATCCCCTCCCACAAATTTTTTTCCTTTATGAAATGCAAAGGAGAGTAAAATAACCTGACTTTGCGTTATGTGTGTTTCAGTCACACAGGGGGAAATTCATCTCAAACTTACAAGCTTTAAGATAAATATATATGTATATAGAAATGTTAAGTTCATAACAAAAGCTTTGCTGCTGCACTAAGTGCTAAGCTGCTCAGGTCATAATGCAGATGGGTATCATTAGAGGGTGCAGGAGGAGCCAGTTGCTTTCATGGTTTATAGATTTCTCAGGTGTTGCATTTAAATGAGTTTTTATGCTCCACATTGGTAAACGAACCCAGGGGCAGGCTAATCTCCGTTTCATTTGTCAAGAGTGCTTTTGCGCAAAGTGCCAAGGAATTACTGTAATAAGAAAAACATGTTTAAAATATGTAATTGAAGCTTTTGTACCTGTGTATTCCTTGTGAACTTTGAAACATCCTTTAATGCAAAATACTCCCTCATTTTCAGGATGAAACTTGCGTGCCAATTACAGTTTTTCATAAAGCCAATTCTAAAGAGCTGCGCAGGATGCCACTTCTGGTTCATGTATATGGAGCTTATGGCATAGATTTGAACATGAGCTTTAAAGCAGAAAATTTAATGCTAATCAAGGATGGGTGGATATTAGCATACTGTCATGTTAGGTAAGATCTATACACTAAAAGCCACTGTCTTGTGGCTTCTGTTGCTTGTGAAAATGTGATTGATATATTCTCAGTGCTTGAAATTTTCCTTTTGACTGTAAAGTTTCCCATTCCCATTCCTTTTGACTGTAAAGTTTCCCATTCCATTTGCAAACAATTTCCTCCTAAATTTATGTTACCTACTGTTTGCTGATAATTTCTTAAAATTTCTGTTGCTTAGATGAATTCAGTTAAATTCAAGGGATGGAAATGCAACTGTTTCAGTTCTTTGGCTTAGTGCAAACTGACTGGATTTTTGAAAGCCTTTTA
This sequence comes from Podarcis vaucheri, assembly GCF_965113315.1. Lineage (NCBI taxonomy): Eukaryota > Metazoa > Chordata > Lepidosauria > Squamata > Lacertidae > Podarcis > Podarcis vaucheri. Next base: position 22,852,093 of record NC_138761.1, read on the forward strand.
GAGATCTTTCATACTATTCCTGTGGTAGCTTCCACTATATAAGGCTTTTCTTTCACCATGTCATATAAAATTATATTCTGATATTGCGTTAGCCTTGTGGTGATTTACATTCACCTAAAAACAAATAATGAAGGATTTATTTGCCGACAAAAGAAGTCACCTTAATTTTAAAAAAACCTATCCCATTAACTATTTTTTCTGTCTTTTTTGTGGCAGCATATAAAGGACTTTCAGCTGTTCCACATAGTTCTAAATAACCGATAACAGCAGCTGAAAATACCCAAAAGAAAATAGTTTCTCTCTCTCCCTCTCTCTCTCTCTGTGATTTTGTAAAACAACAAAATAAACAATAAAATGTAGTTAGGCAAATCATTACTGGGGTTTTTTGTGACATCACAGTAAATACATAGCATATCTCAAGATGCCAGGTCCTTAATTCAGTTTTGATGGAATTGACAAATATAACACATAAATATATAAAAAGTAAGATTTCTCCCCCTTGTTGTAACACAACATAGAAGTAAGCCCAGTTTGTTTCAGTGGAATTTAATTCCCTATATATGTTCTTGGGATTGTGGCCTTGGACTGCCCTTGGTTTCAATAGGTCAAAAAAAGATAAATCATTTGGAAATTTATTCTGTGGCAGCCTTTTTAAAAGCAGTAGAATTTGTGCAGTAGCAAAAGAAAAAGAAAAGACCCCAATGTTACTCAGAAGTGGGCACTAGTCATGCTTCTTCTTTTTGTACTTCTGCTATGATATGGGACTAGTGGGTCTCAGTCTGTGTGCTCTGTGAGTCCAAACAACCCCTGGAGATCACCGATCTGAAATTACAGCAGAAGTGCAAATGACTCCCATATCTGCTTCCCCTCCTTCCACATAATGTTTAAGCAGGCTTTAACCTTATTTCCATATCCGAAAGCTGCTCTGGGTGGTAGGTCTTACCTGTAAATTTATAAATGCTGTTTGTTTGTATTGTTTCAAGAATGTGAGCAACTTTATACCTCTTTCCTAATTAGCGAACCTGACTAAGGTATTGAAAAATATGTGCTGAGTTTTAAAATACAGTAGCTTAGGCAAAAAATAATAATACAATCACTGTAAAATGATACTTTGCTTTCAGAACAGTTTTAAGAATTTCACATTGCCTTGAAGTGAATGAATGAATAAATAACTTTTCTTCAGAATACTAAATGTAATGGGTTGGGTCCAGCTGAGCTCTCCCTTGAATGGAAGTCCTTGCATTTCCAAAGAAGCTTTAAGCAAAGGCTTGTAGGGACAAAAGAGGGAGGGACAGCGCTTGCCAATTTAGGTTGACCAGGTGTCTTACTTTACAGAGGACAGACTTCTGTTTGAAAATCTGCCCATTCCAAGTTCAGTTTAATGTTTAAAAAATAGGAAGGGAGAACGGTTAGCTCCTAGACAACAGACTGAGGAGACACATAGGTCACAGACTCCCCAACACTGCTGAGATTATTTGTATTTCTGCTTAAATTGTTGTAATCATTTCTGAGTTTGCATACATAAATATTAGCATATGCACATTTTGTGCAAATCAGTGCCCTCTTTCACCCTCTCTTTCGCTAGGCACTTCCCATTTTTAAGTGATGCGTAAATAAGCACCCTATGCTGGTTTCCACCTGCAGCCCTCTGCCCCACCTCCCATTTTCTTCCAGGGGTTCCCCGGTCCTCTGAAGCAGGTTTTCAGGGCATGGAAGAGGAAGAAAGGACCTGCAAAAATTGCCTTGTCCCCTTTCATATGCAAAAGTTGACCGCACTCACGCCCGGATCTGTGAATCTAGCTGTTTTATCACTTCTTTAGCTGTAAATATTTGACAAAAACATGTGAAAGCTTTAAAAAGACATCAAAGTACATGTATTGGCCCATTTATGACACAGGAAGGCTTCCATATATATTAGAAAATGATGGTTGTCTTTTAAGAGATGTGTAACATTTCTCAGTAGTTTCCATTGTTGTTTTATTTGTCAGAGGTGGAGGAGAGTTAGGCCTGAGATGGCATAAAGATGGCAGTACGACAAAGAAGCACAATGGTATTCAAGACCTCCAGGCCTGTATAAAGTTCTTACATGAACTGGGATATTCTCAGCCAGCGCTTACAGCACTGATGAGTGTGAGTGCTGGAGGAGTTCTTGCAGGAGCTCTCTACAATAATGATCCTCACCTTATCAGAGCTATGGTTTTACAGGTGAGATTGCTCCTACTACATTTCATTCCACTCAAGCGCAAAGGTTTTTGCAGGCCTCCTACCCCTGCTTAAAGATCAGAGTGAAGGGGACTTAAAAGGGAAGTGAGAAAAGATTTGCAATAGCTTTTACAAGTCTCCCTCTGTTCCCTTTTAAGTCTCCAGCCTCACTCTGATCTAAAAGTGGAGGTGGGGGTCCTCTCAGAGGCTTTTGCAAGCCTTCCCATCCCCCGTTTAAGATGGCAGCAAAAAGGAATTTCCCCATCTCTGGCTTAGAGGGTCTGCACCGGGTGTTGGACCAGAGAGACAGACTTATTATTACGTATTTTTTAAATTTATATACTGCCTTATACCTGCAGGTCTCAGGGCGGTTCACAGGAGAAAATCATGATATAAAAACACAAAATACATAATCAAAATAAAAAGAAGAACAACCCAATAACACACACACACACACACACCAATAACCACCTTGTTGTCCAGTGGCATCCCTAGCCCAGGGAGCCTCTGGCGTGGTGTTGGAGAACTTCAGTTGCCACTGAGCCGCCTTGGACTTCATGGCGTTGCCTCAAAGGGTCATCAGCCCAACATGTTTGGCAGGACACACTGTTGGTGTAGTTTTCACTCCCAAGTGGTATGAGAAATGGACCACAGATTGGGGCGGGGTTGGGGGTGCAATGCACACCCTTGACATGGTCAAATCATTACATGGTGAAGTTTGAACTAGTTGTAGCAATTTCCCCCTGTAACGTTGGTGGGTCCGTTCCAGATGTTTTCCCTTCCGAGACTGATGGCACCTGTGGGGTTGCTGAATACTCTGGGGATCTTGCAGCAAAGGTAGTTGATGATCTCATGGAATGAAGGCCTGGTTTTGCTATGGATAACAACATCAACATCAACAACAATATATTTATATGCCACCCATCTGACTGGGTTGCCCCAGCCACGTTGGGTGGTTTCCAACAATTATATCAAGATGGAACAGGCATTGTCGTTATTTAAACGGGCTTACAAGGATCTCTCCAAAGTGGGTGAATGGGCAGATGAAATTCAGTAAGCAAATGAAAAATATTTCTCCTCAGATGTGTTAACCATTAATATGCATGAAGAGTCTACTACTAATTTCTTACAACCACCTAATTAGAGGACCTGGTTAGGTACACTGGGAAATATCATCAGGCTTACATATTATATCTGATTTTTTAATTTTATATTGTTAGTTTTCTGAAGTTGTGTGGGGAAAACATTCATTTTATTCACAGGCCCCATTCCTGGATGTTTTAAATACAATGTTGGACCCTCATCTTCCCCTAACTATTGAAGAACAAGAAGAATGGGGTAATCCTTTGGTTGATGAGACTTGCAAGGAGTATATCCAAAGCTACTGTCCCTATCAGAATATTAGGCCACAGGTACCAGTTCATCTATTCTTAATACCTGTACTACAAAGTGCATTTCAAGCAGCTGGGGGGGAAATGAATTTCAAAAGCAGTTTTTACAGTTCAGATAGGTTTTTTTTTAGGAATGGTTGTGATCCAAGCCAAGTTAAGCACTTTCAATAGGACCGTACCAAGAAAGTGCTTTAGGCTGCAGATCTGTGCACGCTTACCAAGGAGCCCTATCAAAAGCAATTACCGTATTTTTCGCCCTATAGGATGCACTTTTTCCCCTCCAAAAATGAAGGGGAAATGTGTGTGCGCCCTATGGGGCGAATGCAGGCTTTCGCTGAAGCCTGGAGAGCGAGAGCGAGAGCGGTAGGTGCGCACCGACCCCTCTCGCTCTCCAGGCTTTGCGGACCTCTCGGCAAGCAGCAGGAACGCTCCCGCTGCTTGGGGAGAGTTGCCTGCATCCCGAAGCCTGTGCGCGCTGATCTCAGCGCATCCAGGCTTCGCGGATCTCTCCTCAAGCAGCGGGAACGCTCCCGCTGCTTGGGGAGAGTTGCCGGCATCCCGAAGCCTGTGCACGCTGATCTCAGCGCGTCCAGGCTTCGCGGATCTCTCAAGCAGCGGGAACGCTCCCGCTGCTTGGGGAGAGTTGCCGGCATCCCGAAGCCTGCGCGCGCTGATCTCAGCGCGTCCAGGCTTCGCGGATCTCTCCTCAAGCAGCGGGAGCCACCGCTGGGCTCCCACGGCTTGCAGAGAGCTGCCTGTTTGGGGGCTGGGGTCGGGGGAAGCTCGGGCTGCCCCAGCCCCGCGCCTGGGGGGGAAATAATTTTTTTCCCTTTATTTCCCCCCAAAAAAACTAGGTGCGTCTTATGGGACTGTGCGTCCTATAGGGCGAAAAATACGGTAAACTAACTGCTTAGTAACATAGCTAGAATTGCCCTGTAACTCTTCATACTTACAAACATACATAATTTTATCCGTATGACACCTTTCCACAGTTCAAACCATGCTCAAGGCAGCATACAACATGAAAAAATGCACAAGTCATGTGCAACCCCTAGCAGAAAGTCAGTTCACAGGCAAGCCCAAATTATCCAGGCTCCTTTGCAACGTAACGAGGCATGGAAATGTTATTGCCAAGATCAGATATAAGCCTAAGCAGAGTGAAAGCAAGATTAGGAGAGAAAAATGCACCACGTTGCATCCTTAACATAACACATCTCTCAGTTGTGTTGAAAGAGAGGAGGATGAATTGCAGCAGCGATGGGCTGGCAAGATTTTCCTCTGAGTTTCTTTCCAGTCTCAGTCATACAAGATGTTTACAGGGGAGTTTTAACAGAAAGCAAGTGCAGTGCTTTACTAAGTCACAGATAAAATCTTTTCATAATTGTCAAATATGACTGGCATGAGTGGTTTCTTCAACTATATAATCAAATCTGTGAAATGCTTCTCTCCTGCTGACATTGCAGAGCGACTTCCACCCAGTTAAAAATTAATTGCTGCACAGTAACTCCATCCTGCTAACTCAGACATTTCCTCTCCTCCCCAACCCCCCTCCCTTTGCTCTAGAATTATCCTTCTGCTTTCATCACAGCCTCTGAAAATGATCAACGCATACCTCTGGCTGGGTTATTAAGATACATCTGTAAACTGAGAAAAGCTGTACAAGCTTTCCATGCCCAAGACAACTGCGCAAAAGTGAAAGGTAAAATTAGAAATCTGTGGTTAGCTGAATCATTACATGAGAAATTGTTGCAATGGAAGGACTGTTGCCCCGATCCAACAGTAACATGCATATGTACAAATATTTTTGTCCAAGCTGAATTCTTGCAATCTCTGAGCAAGAGCTATGCAAACACAACCTTAAATAAGAGCTCTGCGGTTGCATCAACCTTTTCTTCAAGGGACGGGGATGTGGGTCTAGATTCGGTGTTCAGCTTCCTTCCCTACCCCTCCATTCCAAACAGATTATTGGTACCACTGAAAGATCCAATTCGGGTCAGATCAGATTCTTTTCCTGATCCTTTTTTGCGCTTGCTGTTGCTTGCACATACATTGCAAAGCAACTGAAGCAAGAACTACTTTAGGACTCTTGTGTGACCCAGCTCAAGGCTTCAGTAAACAGAGAAGGGTGATGGCCGGATCTTAAGTCACAGTCATGGTGGTTGAGGGGCTGGGTCATGAGGGCTGAAATGCTTAGTAGAGATTACATGGACAAACGGGAGTTTCTGCTATGTGGACGTCTACCATCATCAGATGGGCAAGATGATGAGGACACACTTTTTACAGAGAAGCAGATTAAATCAGACCAGCACACCTTTTGACCAGAAGCGTGATAAATCTCCCAAGTCCTTGTTGAATGTACATATGGGGAGTGGTAATGTTGGTGAGAGGACAGAAGTGCCTGGCGTGCTCTGGTCCATGGGGTCACGAAGAGTCTGACACGCCTAAACAACAACAACAATGTTGGTGTAAATGCATTATTTGCATTAAAGTGCATCACATGGAATGGCTATTATGTTAATTGTCCTGGCAAAACCAGCATCTGGGTCACTTTTTTATGGGATGAATGACCAAAATGTGTTTATATTATGAAAATGCTTTGGAGCGACCAGGTACAGGATACCTTCAAAATATCCCATCCCCATCAGCCATTAAACATAACGGGTTGTGACAAAATACTGAATTTACTTTCATCACCAGCAGAGTATATACTTGTTTCTACAAGAAAAACACAGCTTCTCCCCGACTCTTGTCTCATCCTTTGTTGGCCTTTTCTGCTTGTTTCAGGACTTCAGATGCCTAATATTCTCTTAGATGTTCAGCCAGGAGGCAGTCATTGTGCTCCATCTTGGGATGATTCTTTAAATCAGGTATCCTCACTGTGCTCTTTTTTGCAATCAACAAGAGAAACAGCACAGATCAGTGTTATACACTGTGGAGATAATTGCTCTCATGTTGTGAGATAAAAACCGAACCTTCAAGGGTCATGAACGTTTGAGGAATAATATGTATGCATGTACAGTGTTTATGATTCCCAAATAACCATCTCCAATCTGCACACCACCACTTATCTACCTAGTACCATCTCTCCTGTGATATCTACACACAGGGCCAGCCTTACCATTAGACAGAATGAAGCAACTGCTTCAGGTGGCATATGTTGTGGGGACAGCAAAAGCACCCCCAGCAGTTCCTCCTGAGCCTGCCAGCTATTCCCCTTTGTTGCCATATGGCCTCTCCTGCAGTCCCTAAACTGGCCAGCTACCTTGGGTGCATGGGGGATGCTATCCTATCATCAATGTGGAAGTGAAATTCAGTTGTCGGTCCAGGTGGTAAGGGGACGTCCTGTTGCAATTCATCTCAGGCAGCAAAATATATTCGACTGGCCATGTCTACATGCATCACCTCTCATTCCTCTCCCTGGTGACTTACTCGGGGAAAAACACCCTGGAGGGGGTTTAGCATGTATCCTGGAAGGTTAAAGGGAAGACTGAGCAAAACAGTTGAAGTGGGTGAAAGTGTTTGGTGGCTGTCCATTTTAAGATGAATGCCCCAAAGTCACCTTGAATGGGCAGGAGGAGCTGTTATGTGAATTGGTCAGTACAAACTGATCTTGAGCCCAGTACCTACCTAGACCAGATGTTAACAGAGCATTTGCTTGTGTATGACATGAACGCTTCTCGTGCTTTATTTAGTGTAGACATATTTTAATTGTTCTGCTTTCTGCTTGAGTGTTTCATAAATAATACTTTTCTCCATAATAAATAAGAGGTCCCTTGTTGGGAAAAAGAGACTCTGCACCTCTTTTTCCACAAATGGGGACGCCTTCTATTCACGATGCACCAACTTTGGATATCACCCAGCAAGAAAAAAATGCTATATCTATTAAAAAAAAGTAATTGGTCATCATCCAACCAGAGGACTCCTACAGATGGCATTCTTCTTGAGAAGCTCAATTCACGAGCCAGATTGTCTTCACTAGCATCTAGTATCTGTTTTGGGGGACTGGGGTGGGCAGAGGCCTGGATTCAACCATTACCCTTCCACCCCAAAAGCTGATGGGTACTGTTGAAAACAGGCTAACTGCACTGTGCAAGGATTGAGCTTCTTAAATCATATACTGCAAATTCAGCAAGGAAGGTCTTCCACTTTCATTCCCCCAACACTGGTAGCCGTACTCATATGGGCTTCTTGCTATGTATATCAGGAACATGCTATACATACCCATGTATATGTATGTTTTTGCTAATTTTTTATTAATTTAGCTCTTTTGTACCTCTGCAAGCAATTCTTGGGAGCCTTTTTTTGCTGAAAACAATTAGTTAGAGCAAAACACGAAGGAATTTCAGCGTACAAAAAAGCAACGTGCACAAAAATAATTCTTTGTTGCTTTCCCCCTGCACAGCTGAATTCAGCTTGTCTACTTAGCATAGAGTGCGTACACATGAGCAAGACACTTTCTTCATCCACTGGCTACAGTGGGAAGAAGCAAAGCAATTTCGAAAGCATTTTTGTGACACCGGCTTCAGACTTGCCGCTGCTGTTCTAGTCACAAGCTGTGCTATACCTGACAGTAATGCTCAATTCACAGGAAGCTTTTCTGATCTCAGTGAAAAGCCCATTACAACAGCTGCCATTTTATAAAGAGAATTGAGCAGGAAGAACTCTGATTACTGTACAGACTGCAGGAGAATCCACATTATTATACCCAATGTTACAGGAGCACGAATTGCACTGGGAGGGAAGCAGCAATAGAGTGGGGAAAGAGGGAGTTATACTTCTCTGAAATGTGCAAAGTGCTATGAAGTGTCTGCTGGTTTTTTCACAGTGAAATGTTTTTCATTGTTTTAGGCTTCGACACAACTAGCATTTTTGTACAAGGAGCTTGGACTTGACAAACGGCAGTAACTCTGCAAAGCTGGAATTTTTCTCCCAAATCCTAAGGCCAACGGAAATAGTTTTGATGGAATAAGAAACTATTTAAACTAATTTTCTATTTAAAACGGGAATGGGAAATTATTTAAAATAATCTATAGGGTTATTTTAGAATTGGCTAAAGTATTCCAGAGTAATTTTTCATGAATTTGTAATTACTGTACATATTTTTTCTTAAAAACTGAAAACCCTGTATACCTCCAAATGTCTTTTTTTTTTTACAAAATAAAAAGTATGTTTACTTGAATTAATTTTATCACACCTTCCACAAGGTCGTTCACAATAATTTCTCTCTCTCTTACATCATAGTTGTTGGCTTATGTTACAGATGTATGGTGTATTACTATTGCTACAAGTTTGTTGTGACCTCTGGCTAGAAGAAATAAACATATGAGCTGAACAATAAAAAAAAGAAAAATTGCAAATCATGGAAAACAAAATCATGGAAACCAAAAACAAAACAGTAAAAATAATAACTAAAATATTGTACAGGCCAAAAATCAGTAAAGAGGGCAAGCTTACCTCCCTAGGCAAGGTATTCTACAATCTGGGAGTTTCCAGGCTGGTTCAAACAGAACGAAGCTATTCTTAATGACATGTAGACTGTAAGCTCATACACCCTTGTGTGGGAATAAGCCTCAGCGGGACTTAACTTGTAAATAGACTAGGATTGCACTGTGCAGTTGGTGAAGGACTAGAGTGATATGTTCTGTTCTCCTGTCTCCTGTCAGAAGTTTGGCGAAGTTTCCAGATTGTTTTCAAGGGCCGACCTATGTAGTGCTTGTAACAGAATGGTTCAACCATTACAGATGCATTCCTTTTCATTATACTAGAAGATAATCCCAAATTCTGCATTTATCTCTGCTGCCATGAAGGTAGGAGATGAAGTTTAGCCTATGCATGTGGCAGGCACTTAGTTGGAAGAGACCTGGGAACTAATTCTAGTCCAGCCGCTGCTCAGTGCATGAAATTATTTCTGATAAGAGATATTGCAAGTAAGTGGAGACAGTGATGCCCCAAAATGACCTGCTACTGTTTTGTTGTTGTTTTTTGTTTCTACTTTTGCTTTAGTCATTTTTATTGGCTTTTTAAAGTCTAAGTATAGAACCTAGGATAGAAAAATAAAAAACCAAGAAACACTATACAACTGTCAAGAAAACAGAGCATGGATAGTACAATACAATCCAATACAAATAAAAAGGTCATTTTGAGAGTTCCAAATATCAAGGGAGGCCTCCGAGTGTCGCTGGAAGTGGTATGTATTAATGTATATAATGTAATTTCACCAAAAAGCATGAAAAGCATCATGTTTAGCTGTACCCTGTGGCGCTCGAAATTGACAAGTGATCTTTTCAGATATAGCAGCGTTCCAAACATTTTTGTGCCAAAGTGCAAGGTTCCAAATTCTGTAAAGTTTTCCATTTTTGGACAGCTGGCAAACAAGTAACAAGTAATTGAAAACACACGCACATACACACCCAAAAGCTATCTAAACACAGCATTCAAATTTGGTCCTTCAAAGCTGCTGCCCCTTTTGTAAAGAAATTACAACTCATAGATTTGGAACAAACCATTGCCACTTAGCAATACGCATAGAGTAAATTGAAGGCGCTTGAATAGCATGCCTTTTCTGCAACAAAACACTTCTCTTTGAAAGCTTCCATCTGGTGGACGGGTTGGCTTGTCCAGTATTCCAAAATGAGTCCTTCTCCCTTTTCAGTTGCGACTGCTTTGGTATTTACTACTCTGCCACTGTTGACAACATTCGTGCTTAGCTTTACAGTAGCTTCGGAGGGAATACCAGGAACCGAACCCTGCAGATCTGTTACGGTCTGCTGTCCAAAATTTAGGACCGCCATAAACACTTGATCTAACCCATCCAGTTCCCTCACATATGCAAAGATGTCGCGATCATTCCAAACATAACACATCCATCCTCTAAAAATGGGAAGCTCGTTGGCACGAATGGAACTGAGCTCTCGGTACAAGCTGAGTGTAGAATTCTGTTGACTCTCTTGCTCCTGTAATGCAATGGTTGCATCCTTTAGTCAATTCTCAGATGCTGAAAGTAAAATAATTTCTCATTGCATCCCTGCCTGTGACCTCGGCTGCTCCTACTCTACCACCCTCAGTCAGCCAAAGGTCTACTGCCCCCTTCAATGACTTTTCTCCTTGCCACCCCTATGCATGGAACTGCCTCTCTGCCCATGGTGCCATCTCAACTGCTGCCTTCTCTCTCGGCTTTTGTCAACCTCTCCCTACTCTGTTGTTTCCCCATTATCTGGTTTAGACTGAAACCTCCTTGAGAGCATATGTTACCTCTATAAGACGCCATGTGCATTCTGGGCCTATGCGCAGCGTTATGCACAAGCCTCAGCTGATTGATCCGGGGGGGGGGCAATTTTAAGTGCTGTGCATAATTTTAATAGTTAAAGTAGCCATTTACTTTTTAGCCCTTTTTTGTCGTCTCAAATGGGCTCTCGAGTTAAACATACCATCATTCATTTTTTTCAGGCTGTTGAGTGTGTTACTGTAATATGGAAGGGAGGATAAAATATTTCCTTACCGCAATGAGTGGCTGCTTTATTAAATTGTAAGATACTTTACTCTTTCTGATAGGGCAATAAAGCATCTATATTGAGGTATCAGCAATAGGCAAATGTTAGAATAAATCAACTTACAGTGCAATCCTATACATGTCCACCTGGAAGCAAGCCCTAGTTAGTTCAATGGAGCTTACTCCTAGGTAAATAGGTATAGAATTGCTATACACCAATGCCATCTTAACCTCAGAAGTAATTCCCACTGAATTCAGTGATGCTTGCTTCTAGGTAAGTGGAAATCTGGATTGCAGCCTTACTTCCAGACAAGTGTATTTCAGATTGCAGCCTAAAATGATTTAATTGTCTGCCAGTCCTAGGTAAGTGTAATGCATAAGCACACACTGATTTCCCATACAATTTGTTTCAGGCTTAATAGCTACTCCTTCCCATCAACTCTGAAGGTGGAAAGATGGTCACTGCTCTGGGAATCATCCCGAGTTTTACTTCTGTGCATGTGAGGGGGCCTCATTCAAACTGGGGCTGGGTTGTCACACTTACATTTTTAGGTATCTTGATAATACTGGCCCTGCTAAAGAAAATAATTTGTAATTTATTTGAACAAGAGAGAAGAGTGCTTCAGTCATCATACTTACCTTCACGTTTATATTTGGATAGTCGGGATTTACAGGTATCCAGGTTGAGTTGCCTTCACTAAAACCAGCATTAAGAGTATCATCCCACTGCATGGGTGATTTTTCTGGAAAGGTTGCCTTGAAAAAACCAAGGAGACATTATTCACTGCTAATACGGGGTCACACGCAAGTCAATTTCACATAAGGGGGGGGGGATGCCTGTACTTCAGGTGTGGTCTGACCGAGGCAGAATAGAATGGTACTATGACTTCCCTTGATCTGGACACTATACTTCTGTTGATGCAGCCTAGAATAGCATTAGCCTTTTCTTTTGCTGCTGCATCACACTGCTGGTTCATGTTAAGCTGTTGTCTACTAACACTCCTAGATCCTTTTCACATGTACTGCTGGCAAGCCAGGTGTCCCCCAACTTATACTGGTGCAGCTGGTTATTTCTGCCTAAGTACAGAACCTGACATTTGTCCCTCTTTAAAAAAAAAAATTTTCCCCTAGTTCTCCAATCTGTTAAGGACATCCTGAATCCCGATTCTGTCTTCGGAGGAATTAACTACCCCTCCCAGTTTGGTGTCATCTGCAAATTTGATGAGCATCTCCTCAATTCATAACATCCAAGTCATTTCTAAAGACTCTGAACAACAACGGGCCCAGGACAGAACCCTGGGGACCCCAGTTGTCATTTTTTTCAAGGATGATGAGGAACGATTAATGAGCACTCTTGGGCTTGATGTTCTTGGACTTCAACTTGCATCAGCCCCAAACAGCATCGCCAGTGGTTAGGGATGGTGGCAGTCATAGTTCGACAACATCTGGAAGGCCACCCGCCCTGTTTTAGGAGAAACAAGAACAACACAAGCATTGGGGAAGGGGGAATTAACAGCACTGGGAAAGTCAAGACGGCTTGATCATCAACGAAGGGTGAAACAGCATCAGCATCCTCAGTAACATGGTTATTGCATGGGGGTGGAATTCAAGAATTTCCAAACTCACGTTTTCTGATGTGGTATCTTCCATTCCAATTTCTTCACCGTAATAGGTTGTAGGTGTTCCAGGAAGAGTTAAAAGAAGCATGTTGATGACATTTATGTATTCCTTCCCAATCCGAGAGGAAATTCGAGCACTGTTGGGGTTTCCAGCCTAACAGGAAAGTATATTGTTTTATCAGACTCCAAAGGCACCATTTCTATAAAAGCCATGTAGATAAAGGATGGGATATCTTTCTCCACCCACAAGCCACAGTCCCTGATGGGAAACCTGGGAGCTGTAGGCCATTGGTGGGTGACTTTAAAAGAGGAACAGACAAATTCACAGAGGGCAAGGTTATCAATGGCTACTACCCACAATGAAAATATTCCTTTGAATACCAGTTGCTAGGAATCAAAAGTTGAGGAGAATGCTGTTGCACACAAGTTATGCTTGTGGGCTACCCATGGACATCTGACCAGTGTGAGAATAGAACGCTGGACTAGATAGCGTATCCTGTGAGTGTCCAGGAAAAACCAGGACATCCCATTTTTTTCTCACGAGAGAATGGCAGACAATTCTAGTTTGCGCGGTTTCCCGCAGGAAACAAAGAGCTTTTCAGGGCTGCAATCTCATGCGGCACCCCAAAATGTATGTTTTTGGGCACTGTACCCCCAATACACTTTTTCAGGGGGGAATTATGGTGTAAGATCATGGTGCCCAGAATGGTCGCCGTTCTCTCACAAGAGAAAATGGGAATATGATGTCCCAGTTTTCGCCTTCAAGGTGTGTGTGGGGGGGTACATATGAGCTAGGCCTTTGGCTTGATCCCACAGGACTCTTCTAGTGTTACTGTGTCTGGAGACAAAAAATGAGTGGTACATTGAATGTGTCTTAGCTTTGTATAGTAGGACACATGGCAGCCAGGCAAGAGGAGCAGGAACAGCAAGGGGAGTGGCCTGGGAAGGGGGTGTGGCCTAGAGAGAATTCTGCAACCTGGAAGTCTGCATTTGACCCAGGTCCTGAGGTTTCCCAACCCTGGTTTGAACCATATCTTGTTATAGCAGTATGAAATTAATGACTTTGAACTAGTGAAGTCTGCCTTTCCCATGAGCATTGCCTTTCTTTTTTAATGTCCTGTACTATGGAGTACTTGGTTAAACTATAGCCCTCCATGGAAATATATTTTATTGTATATATTGACTGAGTGCTTACATGTTTTTTAATCACAGCACAATATTCACAATAAAGCTGGTTTAATATTGCTTTCCACATCTGCTTTCCAGCAGAGCAGAGGGAATAAATTGTTCCAAGGCCCCTAAATACAAAGCAATGGTGAAGTCTAATTATCAAAGCCAAATAAACCGTGTGTGACAAAATATTAAATTTAGACAGCAGGGTACCTGATTTTTTCTCCAAAGGTACAAAATGGAGCACAAACATACAAGCGCAATGTCATCATTTTGATCATTTGAAAAGTTTTCAGTATCCTGCTGTACTAGGGGAAATTGTCATGTTGATTTAATTTATTGGACCCCAGTCCAGGAAGCCATGGGACTGACGCCTTATTCTCAGAAGGGTTTTTGAGGGGTTTTTTTTTTGCTAAACCTCACACTCTCACCGTTGTATAACCAAAGCCAATCCAAGACACTTTTCATCCTGAGACAAAGGACAAGATGGCAGCCCCACCCTTTGATATACAGAAGCCAACTGGACTGGCAGCTGACAGCAAAGCATTCTTTACCACACCTGAGGGCTGCAGGGTACCTTGGAGGATGCAGAACAAGCAACATGGGACAGACAGAAATGCCCTCCAACTTATTGCCACTGCTCCCTGCCCCCTCCACACCACTATCTGCCAGCTCAGACAGCTGCCTCACTCTGCCAAATGGTAGGGCCAGCCCAGTGGACATGGCATACCACCTATGACATGCGGCGAAGGGGTTAAAAGCAGCCATCTTTAGGAAGCCTGCAGCTCACTGGATGTTCTTAACTATTTCTGGGCCTTACTCTGCCTCACAAAATATTTGTGGACATATAAAGGGATAACCACCCTATCTATAGTGCTGCGATAAATTTAAAGGCAAGAGAGGATGCAAATATGATTAAATAAGTAAAATGAGCAATTATTTGGCCACCTGCAAATGTCATAAAATGTTGTGTGCCAAGCTGGGAGACGATCATAAGTCTTTGTCACCAGAAGCTTACCGCCCAGTTCGGCCATTTGCCTTCCGGCATATTCTTCATCCACAAAGACACAATTTCAAAAATGCCATTTCCTGATATTTCTTGCATGTTCATGAGGTAGAAGTTGAAAGGGAAATCTGCTTCTTGAATGAAAGGTGTCCCATAATACATCATGGTTCTCTCAACGTCATCATGGTCATTTGCCTCCGTGCCCATAAATCTTGAAAAGAAGACAACATCTGTTTCGTTTTCTTGCTCGTGGTTTTCAGAAGTGGCATTCATTTGATATAACAAAACGGAAAATGGAAAACCTGCCACAGGACTTGATAATAGAACAATGAGCTCTGATTCTCTTTGAATCCCAATAATGATTTACATTTTACATTGCAAAGTTCTTACAAGGCACTGTAAAAATTACTGGACTGAATCCAGACTCAGCATGAAGAGAGTTATGCTTGTGGTATGTTCCCACAGGTAGAAGGAGAGGGGGGGTTCCCTTGAAAAGCAGTTTTAGGGAGTTGGTGGACCATCCATAACAGTTTAAAAACTGTTTACCTTTTTGTTTTTACCATAACGGTACAGGAGATGGCCCAAGGGACTGCAGGGGGGAGGGGTGATCAGGAAAAATTGCCTTCCCACTGCCCTTCCTCCAGCAGGAACCTCTGCTGGACTGGAGTCCCTCTAGTGGTATAGCTAGATCATTTAAGATTCTGGACTTGTTGGTCTTATGGGAGCTCCTTTCCTCAGATAGCAGTGTGTGTTATTTCACTTACTTCTAAACATGGTAAGCCAACTGCATTTGAGGGGGCGCTGTTGTGGGGCCATAGATGTCTGCCCCAAGTCCTGACCTGATGGTAACATTGTTGGGATCTAGTGAATCACATCCAGCGCTTTCCCCCAGGGGTCACTCAAGGGTACGCAGTACCTGTACACCTCCTTTTTTGGGTTAAAAAGTGTGACACTGTAACAACTTCATGATGAGTTCCGGTACCCATTTTCCTAGGGGGGAAAGCACTGACATCTATCTCAAAATGACTCTTAAGGCATCTCCTCTGTCTGTGGTGAAATTCAGTTCTCCCATATCTGAATTTTTCTGTGCTGAAAAATGTTCAGCCCCCATCCAGAGTAATTTATAGTGCTAGGTTCCATTTAGAAGAGCAAATAATTGGAAGGGGATTCTGGTCAATAAATGGATGGAACTCTGTAATTTCACTTGGGCCGCTGAAATCTTGGCCAAAATAATAGGCCTCTCAACAGCTGGAAGGGTTAAGTACACTGAACATAAAAATGTTCTAGTTCCACAGGAGTCAGACACCAAGTACAGCTGGTGCCAAAACACAACATTCCCATTCTAGGGACATCTTTTAGGCTTTTAGGATGTCCAACAGGTCAACCACAATCAACAGGTCGACCCCCTGTTGCCCCTGTTGTTAGAAGTCGATTGCAGTCGATAGTGGGCTCATTTTTGTCTGTGGGGGGGAATGAGCATTCGGCCCCACCCCCTCCCTTTTCCCTTTATCTGCACACGATTTCAAGAACGGAAGATGGAGTTTCCAATGTTGCAGGCCCCCTAAAAAAAAGCCTCCCCCCAAAAAGCTCAGCAACTTTGAGCTGCACCCCTAAAAAAGGTTGACAATTTAGATTTTCCTCCCTAAAAAAAACTCAAGAACTCTGACCTGCCCCCCACCATGGGTAAATCACTTTCAGTTTTTTATTCTGTGAGTAGATCACAGTCTCTTGGGAGTTGGACGTCCCTGTTTTAGGCTAATGCGATACTTATGATTATCAAGTCCAATGATGAAGGACCAGTTGCAACTGGACACTGAACTGTAATGATAAATCATTAAAACATGTGATTGCACACTTACTTGAATATACATTGACAGTACAACTGGCTGATCTTTCACCTATATCAGGTTTTGGCTAACCTTTGGCCCACCAGATGTTGTCACACTCTCCCTTGGGCTCCATCCTCCTCCCTGTTGAGTTCCGCAAAGGCAGCACTGAGACCAGGACCCCATCCGAACTGCACATTTAAAGCAGTATCATATCTCTTTCAACTGTCATGGCTTCTCCCAAAGAATCCTGGGGGCTGTAGTTTGTTAAGGGTGCAAGGTTTTGTTAGAAGACTCCTATTCCCCTCACAGACCTAAAGTTCCCCATGGTTTAACAGTCAACCCCTCTTTCCAGGGAACTCTGGGAACTGTAACTCACCGAGGGAAATACAGGACTCCTAACGACACTCAGCACCCTAAACAGAATTCACATCCCAGGATTCTTTGGGGGGAAGCCATGGCTGTTTAAAGTGGTGAGTGCGGAGGGGGCCCAAAGAGGAGGAAGCTGGGCAGCCAGCGCCACCCGCTGGACTGGATGTAAGAACGCAGGTAGGTGGGGGCTGGCTGAGAGCAGACTGGGTTTGGAGGGACAGTGCCCCATTTGCCCTAAAAGGCCAGACTTGACTGGCAGGCCATGACGTAACTAATAGGGCCTCCCCTGAAAATTGTAGTCATGGGTAGGCAAACTAAGGCCCAGGGGCCAGATCCGGCCCAATCGCCTTCTAAATCCAGCCCGTGGACAGTATAGGTATCAGTGTGTTTTTACATGAGTAGAATCTGTACTTTTATTTAAAATGCATCTCTGGATTATTTGTGGGGCATAGGAATTTGTTCATTATTTTTTTTTCAAAATACAGTCCGGCCCCCCACAAGGTCTGAGGGACAGTGGACCGGCCTCCTGCTGAAAAAGTTTGCTGACCCCTGATCTTAGTGGATTGTCAGGTCTATTTGAGAGAAGGCATTCTTGCAGATAGTTCCAGTGAGTTCCTGGGATGGGATGGGGACATTCACTCTTACCTGCTAACGTTTTCAGACTGCTTCCTAGGAAAAAGGGGCGACTTTTACCATCACATGAAAAGGATAAGAAATGAAGACGTTGTGTTATTGTTACCTGTATCTTCCAGGCTCACTGCTGAACTTATCCATGGTGTGCCGAAAACTGCGGACAATATCGTGCATGCCAACCTGGGTGGTGGTGTAGTCGTGATACAGCTCAGAATAGGCTGTGATAGTGTCCTTGAAGAGCAATAGGATATTTGTCATTACTCCTTTTCCTAACTTTCTAGGCCCTTCCAGAGAGAGACATCTGAGACCATGGCTGCAATCCAGAATGTTCCTCTCAGAAGATGTCCTTTATAATACCACCACACTTCTTCCCCCTCCCTCCCTCAAGTTATAAAAGAACTTCAGTGTGGGTGCTTCTTACTTTTTAAAAAAAGAAGAAAAAACCTAGAATGTTGAAATGGATAGATCAGCCTATTTCTGGCCTGCACCATTTTCACCACCACTCGCTCCTAAATCCATTCCGTTTAATTTCTGTATTAATTTGCAAATTTGTAATAAAAAAAAATCCTTGTGGAAACGAATCTTTCCTTTTAAATACACATTTAGATTTTGTATTCTGTTTAAAAATGCATTTCTAAATGTATTATCTCCCAATACATTTTAACATTTAATATAAGAGCTGCATCAGAACATTCAGGAAGTCCAAAGACCAATGGATGACCAAGTTCTGATCCACACGTTGGCCCAGGAAGTGCTGACCAGGTCAGTTCCTACTGCAATTCACAATATTTAAAACTACCTTTTATTTTGGTACATTTATATCCCACCTTTCTTCTATCATGGAACCACAGGTGCCATATATATATATGGTTTATAGGAGGTCATGAATGTCTAGCTAGAATTGAGTCCTATAACTTTCCAAAAGTCTTGGAGGCAATGCCCAAGAACATCTGAAGCTAAATAATACCACTGGTCCAGCTCTTCCAGTCCCAGCTGCAGCCTTCCAAGGTCTCTGGCAGAGGCCATATGGACATAGGAAGAGCCTTGCTGGATCTGAGAAAAGGTCCATCTAGTTCAGTGGCAAACAGGTGCCTCTAGGAAGCCATAAGAAGGATGTGAACCCAACAGCTGACACCCCCCCCCCCGTTTGTCCACAACACATGGTGTTCAGAGCATAGCTGTCAACTTTTCCCTTTTCTTGCGAGGAATCCTATTCGGAATAAGGGAATTTCCCCTTTAAAAAGGGAAAAGTTGACAGCTATGGTTCAGAGGTACATTGCCTCTGAGAATATAAACTGCCTCTGAGCTTATTCAGCTAGGACAGCTCACTAACAAAATGTAAGGAACCCTTATTGGTCCGAAGTGTGTACTCCTGTAAGAGGACAAAGGAGAAAAATTGCTACCGGATTTTGGGATTTATTGACTTGAGGCTCATCTCTCAGATGCGTTGCTTCCAGCAGAAATTTGACCGTACTAATGCTAAATCCATCGACGCCTTTGCCGAGCCAAAATCTGATAACCTCCTAAATGGATAGAAGAGGCAGAATTGTTTTGTGTTATGTCAGGAATCACAGCAAATACATTTCATGTATTTTGAGTTTCGTAAAAGAAATGTAGATTGGCTTAAAGTTCTGTCAACAAGAGGTGTGGAGAACCTTTGGCCCTGCAGATGTTACAGAGCTACAGCTTCCATCTTCCCTGGCCTTTAGCCACACTTCCTGGAGCTTGTGGGATCTACAACAGGGGCTCCCAAAGTGTGGTCTGCAGACCATTCGTGGTTCACAAGGTTCACTCAGGTGGTCCATGGAGTGTCTGTACAAGTACAGGGAGGGAGGGGCCGCTTGGAGAGAGTTGCAGTGGAAAGTATTGACCTTTCTGCTTCTTCTCCATGCTAATTCTTCACTACAAATCTCCCACTCCTGGAGCTGTTTTTTCATAGAAGCAGCTTCTTAGCTTTTAAGACATGGCTGCACGCCACATGTACTTTAGCCCTTATTATGGGCGCTCAATAGAGGAAGTTTACTACCTTATGATAATCATGTGTGATTATAGAAGTTGCAGTCTTATGATGAGATTTTCTGCATGGAACAGGGGAGTGGACTGACCTAAAACAGACATAGATCTGGACAGAAGGAGTTTGATTCAGAGAAGTTGAAATCAGGACAGGAAGTTAGTCATGACTAACCGTGATTCCAATGGGAGCTAAGTGCAACTAGCACCCTCTGGATTGTACTCAAGGTCAGTTTGGAAACAACAGAGTGATTTTGAAATAAAGGACTTGAGAGCACTTCCATAGTGTTTCAGTATAATTATTCAACCTAGAGCCCTTCAAAAATTGTTAGAAAAGCTGGCTATTAAAAAATAATAATAAAGCAATGATAGCAACAGGATTTTTAAACATGCTTATTATTCCCCATTATATTATATATTAGCAAAACAGGTAGCATCAACAAATCATATTGTGTGATTCAAAGACCATGTACATGCCATCATGATCAGAATGCAATTGATTACTTACATGAATTTCTTCTTCAACATCTGGGTTACGGAAATTTAAATCCGGCTGCTCTTTTCCAAACTGGTGGAAGTAACACTGGTTTCTCACTTCGTCGTACTGCCAACTGGAGTTCCCCAACACACTCACCTGATTGCATAAGAACACAATATCTTTTTAAAAATCAGACTATTTAGAATCATTGTTGTTATAATTAAGGATGCGCATTGAAGTCAGCCGAGGCCCAAATCTCAAATCAGGCCTAACTGGTGGGATCTGGGCGTCGTTCAAGGAAAGTAAAGATAGCCCTGGATAGCTACTGCCATCCAGGGTTGCCAGAGATTCAGCACCCCTGCCTCTCTCGCTCCATTCTACAGTGTTATTGTGGTACTAGCTGCAGCTCGGCACTCCCTGTGACCCTCAAACCGCCTCTGCTCTCCTCTCTTCTTCTTCTGTATGTTAAAAATATGTGCCGGAAGTGTGTGAGCCACTGTGAGTGCCATTCATGGAAGAAAGGTGGCATACAGGCATTTCAATAAATAATGCATGCAAATAATCAAATTAATAATAATAATAAAATAATAAAATTTTATTTCTATCCAGCCCACCCCAGCTGAAGCCGGGCTCAGAGTGGCCAACAACAATAAAGGCAGCACAGTTCACATAAAATAACAATCTATCAATTGAAATGCATTCTAAAATCAATTTAAAAACAAATCATTGGGAAATAGTGTTTTTTTTTGGGGGGGGGAGTCAAGAACTCAGAATGGGGCTGCCACCTTGTCTTATGCGCGACATTTTCTGGTTTGCACCTTTATCATAAAAGTTGACAATTACCGTATTTTTCGCCCTATAGGACACACCGGCCCATAGGACGCACCTAGATTTTGAGGGGGGAAATAAAGGGGAAAAAATTATTTCCCCCTCCCCCAGGCACGGGGCCCCAGAACAGGACCCAGAGCGATGCAGAAGCCCTCCGCCAGCCTTCTAACCAAGTCGGGGGACAGCGGGAAAGGCGCGCTGCACCTTCCCGCTGTCCCCTGAGTTTGTGGGTCTGGCGGTGGGGCTCTCCTGAAGCCTGGAGAGCGAGAGGGGTCGGTGCGCACCAACCCCTCTCGCTCTCCAGGCTTCAGCGAAAGCCTGCATTCGGCCCATAGGACGCACCCAGATTTCCCCTTCATTTTTGGAGGGGGAAAAGTGTGTCCTATAGGGCGAAAAATACGGTAAATAGTTGCCTAAAGGGGCAGCGTCCAAAATGGGCAACAGGAAAACACAGTGGTCTGGTCTAATTTCATTTATATATAAGCCAATGAAATAAAAAAACCAAATGTGCAAAACAGTTGGGTCATAGCTCAGTTGAAGAGCACCTGCTCTTCATGTCGAAGGCTCCAGCTTCAATCCCTAGCATCTCCTGAGGGGGCTGGGAGAGATCCTTGTTTGAAGTGCTAGAGCCCCACTGCCAGTCAGTGTAGACCAGTGTAGACCAATACAGATGGGGGTTGCAGTCCAGCAATGTCTGGAAGCAGGCATGTTGCCTATACTCCGACTCAGACAAAGCAGCTTCCTAGGTTGGTTGGTTGGTTGAATTTAATTTTTGTTTTCTAATTTCTAAATTTATTTTGACAAAGTAATCATCATAAATAAATAAGGGTAAAAATGTGCACCGCACCACCGAGACCATGCCATTGCAACTATCCAACCTCCTAAAATTTCAACACTTTGTACGATGGTTTGACCCTTTTCCATTTTAACAGTACAAATTCTACAAACACCCTTCATATCTCCTCAAAATAATTTCTCCTGCATATTCCCCATCTTACCCTAATGGCACATGTTAATTTATCATTAATAGCTATATCCCACACCTCTTTATACCATTCTTCCATTTTATATTCTGCTTGCCCCTTCCACTTCCTAGGTATAATAATGTGTGCAGCTGTCAATAAATTTGTGAGCAAGTCCTTCATCGCCTGCGAACCTTCTACCCCACCATAAATTGATAATAATGCTACCTCTGGACTTTTGGTCAGCTTTAAACCGGAGATTTCTGTTATCTCCTTAAACACCCTTCCCCGCCCCTCAAATGTAAGTATTTACACCTCCTGGCATCCCCTCCAACATAACACCAAATATTCCTTGTTAGCTTCCTATGTTTGTAAAGCTCATTTTACAAAGTGCAAACACACTACAGGGCAAAATGTTTAAAATAAAATTACTTCTCAATACAGATTTGTTTGCCGAAATTGCAATTTGTGCTCTGGCCTGAAACACATAGAAGGGCATGTTACAGCAAAACAGGGCAGTGCTTTCTGAAACTGTCCTCTGCAGCCGTTTCCCAAACTGCTCCAGCCTCAGATTAAAATGTGGGAAATGAGAGCAGAGTTTTCATCCTAGTGAAACCAGTGTCTGACATCTTTGCATTACAGAAACAGAAAAGAGTGATCTAACAATGAGCTGGTTTGTTTGATTCTGATGTCATGTTTGGCAGGGGGAAGAGACAGCTGTGATGAGGAGGCTCCAAGGCTGGCGTGCCCACTGGAACAAGGGGTATGTCACAACGAACTAGCCATGCGAAATGTGCCGCTTCCTGCCAACAGGTTTCTACAGAGAGCAGCCGAAAGTAAGCCAGAAAAGCAGACTTGAAAATGAATTAAGATCAAACGAAGCAGAAAACAAGCAACAGCAGCTAATGGTTCAACAACCAAATCACTTACGTGACACATGTGTGCTTGGGAGGGCAAAATATCTCATAAGAAGCTGAATTTCACATCTCTTGTTTGTTTGGAAATGCTTGCAGTTTAATAACATCACAACGCTTACAATGCTATTACTGATTAACAGGTTGATCCTAAATGTCTTTAGTCAGAATTCACTCCCTTTGACTTATTCCCGAGTAAGTGCACACAGGACTAAACTCTTAATTGATAGAGCATTCTATTGGAGTCAGTGGACTTTTGTTCCCAGCCAATGTTTTCGGGAACAAAGTATTCTGTAATCATGTGATTTCACAATTCAAGTTTTTTTTTTTTGTGTGTGTGTGTGTTCTCATTTTGAACTGAAGTTGCTATTACAGTAACAGTGCTTAGCAAATTATAGCAGTCCTAATAATAGCAGTCCTAATGAAATCAGGCTACATAAGAGGAGATGACCTGCTACAGCCAGACATACAGTGGTACCTCTGGTTACATACGCTTCAGGTTACATACGCTTCAGGTTACAGACTCTGCTAACCCAGAAATAGTGCTTCAGGTTAAGAACTTTGCTTCAGGATGAGAACAGAAATCGTGCTCCGGCAGCATGGCAGCAGCAGGAGGCCCCATTAGCTAAAGTGGTGCTTCAGGTTAAGAACAGTTTCAGGTTAAGTACGGACCTCCGGAATGAATTAAGTACTTAACCCGAGGTACCACTGTACCTTAAATGTGAATGGCATTTACTGGGAAAGCTGAGCTGCCGTGATCAAAGCAGAGGTTGTTTGCAAGAGCAAGGAGGCTGTCTATCATTGAGAGAGAAAGGGAGACCAATACTATTTCATAAGGGGAGCCCGCTAGATCAGGCAAGGGCCCATCCAATCTAGCATCCTCTTTCCCCAGGGGCCACCCAGATGCTGCAATCAGGCCCTGAGCGCGAGAGCACCCTCTCCTCTTGCGGTTTCTAACAACTGGTATTCAGAAGCATATCGCCTCTCATCGTTATACCTTATAACGGGTGGAGAACCTCGGGCTCAGGAACCAAATACAGCTCACCAGGCCTCTCTGTTTGGTCACTGTTTGAACCACATGGTGTGAGGCTTATGCCTACATTGCTGCATGCTTTGTTTGTTTATTTTTGTGCTACCGGAGTTCTGTACTCACCCAGTTATTTGGTGGTTTGGTGGTCCCATTGGTATACGTGCAGTTATGCCAGATGTAATAATCTGCGTATTTCTCAGTCCGATTGCGACTAAGCTGAAACCAGTTGTGCTTGTCACTTGTGTGGTTAGGTATTAGATCCATTATCACTTTCAAACCTTGCGCAAGAGGATGCAAAAAACAGCCTGTCAAACGGCACACACCTGCATTGTTCCTAGAAGAGAACTAAGTATTTGGCTTTGATTGAACAGGTGCACAATAGCAGATGGGGGATAATCTTGCTTGTTTACTGTAAAGGCTTATTGCAAAGATTACTGAGCTGAACCATGTGAAGCGCTGGGACCAAGTTGGGGGAAATTGTTACCAAAAATTGCTAAAAGGGCTTGTGAAGATCCTGTCCCGAAGACCAATGGAGTTAATTAGCATCTAATAAAAACTACTAAGCATTTCACAAAACCAAGTAAAATATAGCTTGGATCCAGTAAACTACAGAATGGATCTTCCTCGCTCCCTGTTGGATGAGCAGCAACAGAGATCATTCCAGATGCAACTTAATGGCTAATTCTGTTATCAATAAGTTAGCTAACCAAGTGGGATGTATCATCATTCATTCATTCATTCATTCATTCATTCCATTTCATTTCTATACGGTTTTATAATTTTAAGGGGGGGGGAATCAAAGCACATAAAAACAGCAAATGAAACAATCCAGAATAAAACACAGAGCAAAGCCAACCTTTATCATGTATCGCTGCCACCAGGTTTTCAAAATCCTTCATGGTTCCAAACATTGGATCTATGTCTCGAAAGTCTTCTATGCCATATCCCAAATCTTGTAAGCCAGACTTGTAAACAGATGTGATCCAGATTGTTTTTACATTTAGATACTGGATGTGATCCAGCTTTTCTTGGATACCTAGGTAGGGAAAATAAAGGGGAAGGAACAAACTGCTGTAACAACCAGTGGGGTTAGCTGGTTCAAATTATTGATGGTTTGCAAAGTTCACTCCTTCTGCATCTTACAGGATAGTTATGAGGACCAAATGAGTTGTGGAGGGACGGGGACACTTACACTGCCTCAAGCTCCTTGAATAAAAGGTGGGTTAATAACTAACAACAACCAATGCTGTACTGCAGAACATTGCTCCTGCCTTGTGTTTGAACCAGCCAACCTGTTAGGACCTCTTCCAGGATATTCCATTCCATCCATCTGATTTTGGCCAGTTCCCCCACTCCTTTAGCAAGCAGCTCCCTATGTTCAGTACCATCCCATTCTGGAAGATCTCCCAGACCTCTGAAGCAGCTTTGGGAGACCACAGAGAGCAGTGATGGAAAGGAGGAGGCAGGAAAGTCTGCTTAAGTAAACTTCCTTCTATTCTTGGTTCGCATGATCCAGAATCCAATATCAATAACATAGGGTAAGGTTTGGAACTGCTGTTGTTCCTAACTTGTTCAAGTGTTATAACACATGAGAGATACTTCTAGGAAGCCTCTCCTTAGTCTTGGAGTGGGCCATCTTAGGGTATGGTCTGAAGGCAAGTGAGGTCACCACTTTGTTGAAGCTAAGCAGGTCTGGCTCTGGATAGTGTCTGGATGGGTGACCACCAGGGAACCCCTTGTAGACCACTGGGGTTCCATGGTGGAAGGAAGGCAGGATGTTGCAAGCAAATAAATAAAATCCAGTGTTTGGATTGCCAGTCCCAGAGACAGAAGGAGCAAGATGGATTAGCATCACCAGTAGCCTTGGCAGCAGGCTTTTTGGGGAAGATGAGGCGGTGTGGAATGTCCTCCCATTCAGAATTAACTAAACACTGACCAAGGGGGTCCAAGTCTCCATGGCAGAATAATTAATTCCTAAGAAGCTTTGGTGTTGTCTGAGAATAGCTACAGTATCCCTTTTTTTTTCTTCATTAGGAATGTAGGGTATTTAAAAGCAACAACCCCCAAACCACCCTTCTAGATCTTTTAATTTCATGAAACATTAACTGGAAAGATTTCTAAGACACAAGACTACAATAGTACCTCTAGTTACGAACTTGAACTCGTTTTGGAGGTCTGTTCTTAACCTGAAACTGTTCTTAACCTGAGGTACCACTTTAGCTAATGGGGCCTCTTGCTGCCGCTGCACCGCCGGCACACGATTTCCGTTCTCATCCTGAGGCAAAGTTCTCAACTTGAGGTAACTCTTCCAGGTTAGTGGTGTTTGTAACCTGAAGCGTTTGTAACCTGAGGCGTTTGTAAGTCGAGGTACCACTGTATAAGAATAATTTCAGGGCCAAAGTACAACTTTCTGTTTTCCGTTAGCCTTCACTATGACTGTTATTCTTCTTCCAGTTCCCAAACCTCTCTTTATCTTCACCTTAATCAGGGCTGCTACACATTCTTCAGATACAAACAGTTGCCTAGTAGCTTTGGGGTCATCTGACATTGCATTCCAGAAAAGGACAAGCAGTGAGCTGTAGCTCTTACATTATATTTCTTACTAAATATTTTTGAGTGTTTATTCAAAATATGCATCTCCCACTTTTGCAAAATGCAGCCAACAGTAGCAAGGCTAATGCCGCTAGCCAGAAACAGAACGTCCCATAATGATCTATTTATCTTTCAAATACAGTAGTACCTCAGGTTACAGATGCTTCAGGTTACAGACTCCTCTAACCCATAAATAGTACCTTAGGTTAAGAACTTTGTTTCAGGATGAGAACAGAAAACGTGCTTCAGTGGCGCGGCAGCAGCAGGAGGCCCCATTAGCTAAAGTGGTGCTTCAGGTTAAGAACAGTTTCAGGTTAAGAACGGACCTCCGGAATGAGTACTTAACCCGAGGTACCACTGTAAACCAGTTTTGATTTAACACCAAAATGAACAGAAGGGAGGTGTCAAGAAAAGGCACAACCCTCATTAGCTACTTGGGCTTCTTACACACCAAAGCACATTTAAAGCACCTTCCCCACACAAATAATCCTGGGAACTGTAGTTTACCTATGGCAGAACTACAATTCCCAAAACCAGTTCCCAGGATTCTTGGGAGCGGGGAGATGTGCTTTAATGTATGGTATGAACACCACACAGCCCTTGCCTCTGAAAGTGGAGGACCCTGGAAGTCTACTTGCAATTCATGCCCTCAGTAAAAAGGCAGGGCTATACAGGGCTGGAGGAGACTCTTGAGAGTCCCATGGACTGCAAGAAGGTCAAACCTATCCATTCTTAAGGAAATCAGCCCTGAGGGCTCACTGGAAGGACAGATCCTGAAGCTGAGGCTCCAATACTTTGGCCACCACATGAGAAGAGAAGACTCCCTGGAAAAGACCCTGATGTTGGGAAAGATGGAGGGCACAAGGAGAAGGGGACGACAGAGGACAAGATGGTTGGACAGTTTTCTCAACGCTACCAGCATGAATTGACCAAACTGCGGGAGGCAGTGGAAGACAGGAGTGTCTGGCGTGCTCTGGTCCATGGGGTCATGAAGAGTCAGACACGACTAAACAACAACATACAGAGGAAGCCTTAAGGCAGCCCTTCGTACCTTGGTCTTTGGGGTTTGGAGGATTAATATTATGTATCTTGGGGGAAATGAATAAGCATTACCAGCCCCCAAACATCATCACAAGCTGGGCTTTCCCCAGGAGGCTTATCTAGCCATAGCTCAGTGGCAGAAAACATTGCTTTTTGGGCAAAAGGTCCCAGTTTCAATCCAGGATATCTTCCCAATTGGAGGACTTGCACTGCAGAGCCACTGCCTGTCTGATATGGAGCTAGATGGACTAACTGACCAGTTAGTCCATCTAGCTTCATATCAGACAGGCGGGCAGGCAGTGGCTATACAGTGGTACCTCAGGTTACATACGCTTCAGGTTACAGACTCCACTAACCCAGAAATAGTGCTTCAGGTTAAGAACTTTGCTTCAGGATGAGAACAGAAATCGTGCTCCGACGATGTGGCAGCAGCAGGAGGCCCCATTAGCTAAAGTGGTGCTTCAGGTTAAGAACAGTTTCAGGTTAAGTATGGACCTCCGGAACGAATTAAGTACTTAACCCGAGGTACCACTGTATTTTTAAGAGGTGCACTGATGGTCTCTAGCAGCATTGTGAGGAGAGAGGTGAGAGAGAAAAAGTTGCCTTCAAAATTACAAACGCTTTCATCCCTTATTCCCTAAATATTATTTTTTACACCTGTGCACCTATGCTTTTTAAACTCACCTGTCCTCCCTTTACTCAGGGGCATTTCCCAGCCAGCACTGGCTATATGAAGAACCTCAAGGGCTTGCGTTGGGGTTGGGGGTTGGGTATGTGTTTGTGTGGATAAATAAATCCTGCAACACGAATGCAGGAAAATCCACAGTGAAGGATGCTCGCTGCAGTGGACCAAACCCATTTCTGCCAGGCTTCCCCGATTTAGAGGACAAATCTATTTTGCACACTCAGCTTTTCCTCTCCTCCTGTCATGGCACCCCAGGTAACGTGGTCTGTCTGTATGTCTTACCTACTTGCTTTCCCAGCAGAAACCGTGCTAGCACACCTAGCGCTCTGCTCACAAGGTGCGTGTTAATTTTCCTGCAAACCTTCCCCCTCCCCAAGCTAGACTGCCCCCTTCAGGTGTGGTGGGGGATGCAGCCCCACTGCCAACAGTCTCATCTCTTGCCACTTCACAATTAAAGCACTCACAACCATTTCAACAGCCACGGTTTCCCTCAAAGAATACTGGGAACTGTGGTTTTTTTGAGGGTGCTGGGAATGGTAGCACAGCCAGGAATCCTGTAACAACTCTCAGCACCCTTAACGACAGTTCTCAGGGTACTTTGCAAGAAACCATGACTGTTAAAGTGGCGTAAGAATGCTTTTAAAAGGTCTGGTGTGAAAGTGACTTAATGTTGAAGTTATGATTGAACATTCCACCTGATTTCCTTTCCTGCAAGGTCCCTTATTTTATAACTTCCTTGTCTCATAGATTGGGACATATGTCCACAATTTTAGGCAATAAAGCTTCAAGATACATTTTATTTTTTTAAAAAAAATATTCTGGGTCAGGAAAACTCATTCTCCATTACTTCGACTAGAACAGAAAAGGCTAAGATATAGAACACTGTAAACAACTAAAAACTTTGGCAGGATTTGAGTAATGCCTGTAATGTACTAAAAACTAAGGTAAAAACAGATTACTGGGGGGGGGGAAACAGAGAAATGATGTGATGCAGTAGGAAATGTTTGATCATGGAAACCATGGGGGGGGGGGAGTCTGAGAATTCAGAGAATCCTAAATGAGGATGATTAGGATTAATGTTTTAATTCAAATGTAGAATGTAAAACTGAATAAAAAAGATTTGTTTAAAAAAAAAAGGAAGGAAAAGGCTAAGATATATTCTTACAGCCTGTGAGACCACCATCTTGCCGACTCAGCTGTGAGTCCAGGTAGTGACTGTCTGGGAACCATGGTGGAAGAAAGGCAGGATAGAAATGCAAGGAAACAAAAGATAAAATAAGTCCGACACACCTACCTTTGAGATCGCCATTCCCATCGCTGTCAGTGTCCTTAAACGACCGAGGGTAAATTTGGTAGATGGGGCTGGCTTGCCACCAGCCAAGGCATTTTGGGGACAGGGCAATAATGGCAATTGTAGCTGCCACAAGCACAAGCGAGGATGCAATGATCAACCAGAAGAGTATTTCTCTGGTAATTTTATAGCGTGCTTGAGATGAGAACTGGAGGAGCACTTCTTTGGGCATCCCCGCGTAAGGCCTCACTGGTAACTTTTCCGCCGTTTCAGACTCTGTGAAAAGAGTACATGTTTTTGGCAACCCATCTTGGCTTGTGGCATCGGCCTCTTTTTCCTCCAGCTCCTCGCTTTGAACAAACCCGTTGTTCTCGATGCCTTCATTCTGGCCCAGCTCGAGAGAGATGGTCCGGTCTTCTTTGCCAACCATTTCTCCTCAGTCCGTTCTCACCCCTCTGAGAAGACTCGGTGCAGTTGGAAGAAGGTGGGGCAGGTGGCGGGGGGGGGTAGAAGAGAGGAAAAACCTTTGGTCGGTGAAACGAGGAAGCGTCATTAATCCCTGGTTTAAAAATAAACCTGAGAGACCAGTCCAAAGTCTGACCCAGATTAAGAGAGCATTAAAGGCTTCCACTCCTCGGCATGAAGACTTTTCTTCGCGACGGGGCAAAATGTTGCAAGAGAACATTTGTTCTCCAGCTCGTGCCAACCAGACTTCAAAAGAAAATAGCTTAGCGTTTCAGGAATGGAGGTACTTGAAGGCGGCCACTTCTGGGCAAGGCTGGTGTGCATTTAACACTTGCATGCCAGGCAGCCGTTCCACAACAAGCAAGGCCTCTGCCCGTTGAGTCACCATGCTGGAAAACGCTGCATCTGTTGAATGCCTGCTGTTGTTCGCTGGGTGGGAGAAGAAATTCATTGCCCAGAACTCAGGAATGTGGGCAAACCATAATTTCTCTCTCTCGTTCACTCAAAACTAACCACTCTCGCCAGAGTGGTGCATGCTCTGGTTATCTCCTGCTTGGACTACTGCAATGCGCTTTGTGTGGGGCTACCTTTGAAGGTGACCCGGAAACTACAACTAATGCGGCAGCTAGACTGGTGACTGGGAGCAGCTGCTGGGACCATGTAACACCGGTCCTGAAATAACTGAATTGGCTCCCAGTACGTTTCTGAGCACAATTCAGAGTGTTGGTGCTGACCTTTAAAGCCCTAAACGTTCTCGGCCCAGTATACCTGAAAGAGCGTTTCCACCCCTATCTTTCAGCCCGGACACTGAGGTCCAGCGCCGAGGGCCTTCTGGCAGTTCCCTCACTGCAAGAAGTGAGGTTGCAGGGAGCCAGGCAGAGTGCCTTCTTGGTTAGTGGCGCCTGCCTTGTGGAATGCCCTCCCAGCAGATGTCAAGGACATAAAGAACTATCTGACTTTTAGAAGACATCTGAAAGCAGCCCTGTTTAAGAAAGTTTTTAATGTTTGATGTTACATCACATTTTTAATATTCTGTTGGGAGCCGCCCAGAGTGGCTGTGGAAACCCAGACAGATGGGCGGAGTATAAATGAATAATCATCATCATCATCATCATCATCATCATCATCATCATCTTCCTTACATTGCTTTCTACATCGTATTTATTCTTGTCAGGGTCACAGCCACATTCCAGTTCCCTAAGTTTGTAACTTTAAAAAATTAAGTTTTTAGCCCTTTTTGTTTGGGGGGTTATAAGGAAAGTAATGCAGGCAGTATTTGGCTCAAACCAAGCAGGAGGGAAGAATGCTCTTGTGCTTTTGAGTTTTCCACAGGCATTGGGTTGTCCACTCTGTGAACAGGGTGCTGGACCAGTTAGGCCACAAGACGATCCAGCAGGTTCTCTTTTTTTTGGAATATTTTTTATTAGAAATTTCAACATAGCAATTTATCAACAATACATCATCCTCAATTTTTCCCTCCCCCCAAAAGAAAAACCCACCCTTCCACCCCACTTCCAGACTTCCCTCAGCTCCTCTCTCTGGTTTTTCAGCACATGTTATTCTCTGCATATCATAAAATTGTAAAGCTCCTTAATTTATCTATATATATATTACCAATAAGGGACGCGGGTGGCGCTGTGGGTTAAACCACTGAGCCTAGGACTTGCCGATCAGAAGGTCGGCAGTTCGAATCCCCGTGACAAGGTGAGCTCCCGTTGCTCGATCCCTGCTCCTGCCAACTAGCAGTTCGAAAGCACCTCAAAGTGCAAGTAGATAAATAGGTACCGCTCCGGCGGGAAGGTAAACGGCATTTCCGTGTGCTGCTCTGGTTCGCCAGAAGCAGCTTAGTCATGCTGGCCACATGACCCAGAAGCTGTACGCCGGCTCCCTTGGCCAATAAAGCGAGATGAGCGCCGCAACCCCAGAGTTGGTCACGACTGGACCTAATGGTCAGGGGCCTTTACCTATATTACCAATAAGAAGTTTGTGTATGTTTATTCAAAACCTGCCAAGGAGTCCAGTTCATTTTGTTGTTTCTTTAAGTACTTTGTAAAAGGCTCCCATTCTTCTTTAAAGTCACAGTTGTCCTTATCACGTAGTTTGTGTGTCAATTTTGCCAATTCCGCATAGTCCATCAGTTTCTCTTGCCACAGTTCTTTGGTCGGGATTTCCTCATTCTTCCATCCTTGGTTCAGCGGGTTCTTCTTGTAGCCTTATGTTCTTAGACATGTGAGTTTGGCAGCAGGGTGAGGAGGCCAGGGCACCCAAACTCTGCCTCTCCCTTCCTTGTTCTACAGAAAACTCAAGCCCTCAATAAATTAAGCCAGCAAACCGCAAAAACAATTGTGCAGATAGAATGCCAGCAGCAGTGGGGAGGGGGTGGCTTTCCACTTGAGTTTTGCACTGTCTGTCACATGTACAAAATGCGACCTACCAGTTGGGTAGAAGTTGTGGTTGTGCCCAAGGCGCAAAGAGTTCCTGGCTCTCCAGGAACAAGTTCGTTCCCACAAGCAGGACCCAGGCACAAGAGCACTCTCCCCTCCTGCTTCATCTGGGCAAAATTCTGCATGCATAACGTTCCTTATACAAAGCTAAAAATCAAAATAAAATCTCCCCGCAAGGAGTAAAGTAGCACATCAAGGAGATGGCTACAGTGAAAGCAAGCTCTCTGCTATACTAATTTATCACATGTAAGGGGTTTTTTATATGCAGAAGTGTGTTCTTTTTTTCCTTTTTCTCAAGTGCAGAATTGTTCCGAGGTTCTATTGTGCTTATTACTCAGACCGTGCAAAGGTTGTTTATGCCCTGAATGTTTTGATGGATCAGATCTTTTTCTGAATAGCAAACACGTTCCCCTGCCAATAAATGGCTGCTCACATTTGCCTGCTGCCTCCCTTTCCCCGATAACTATTCAGTGCAACTGCTACTAGAGGGGTGGCTGAATCTTGCCCTGAGGGGAGGGGAGAAGCAGCAGTAACGGCTCTTTTCTAAACAAACAGGATGTATTTTCCATTATTTCATAACAGAGTTGTTTAACAAACACAGGGAACTCTGGGAATTGCGGCTGTGAATAGAATAGGGGTCTCCTAACAACATTCAAGGGACACGGGTGGAGCTGTGGTCTAAACCACAGAGCATAGTGCTTGCCAATCAGAAGGTTGGCGGTTCGAATCCCCACCACGGGGTGAGCTCCTGTTGCTTGGTCCCTGCTCCTGCCAACCTAGCAGTTCAAAAGCATGTCAAAGTGCAAGTAGATAAATAGGTACCACTCCAGCAGGAAGGTAAACGGTGTTTCTGTGGGCTGCTGTTTCACCACAAGCGGCTTAGTCATGCAGGCCACATGACCCGGAAGCTGTCTGCAGACAAACGTCAGCTCCCTCTGCCTCTAGAGCGAGATGAGCGCACAACCCCAGAGTCGTCTGCAACTGGACCTAACGGTCAGGGGTACCTTTACCTTTAATAACGTTCAGCACCCTGGGGGCGGGGGAACTACAGTTCCCAGAATCCGGGGGGAGGTGTCACAGCTGTTTAAAGCGGTATGGTGTGAATGTGGCCCAAATAATGTCACGCTTCAGTGGTAGAGAATATGCTTTCTAGGCAGTTCAACCCTTGTTATTGCCAGCTAACAGGATTGCCAGCAGGCGAGGGGAAAGATGCACCTGACAGACTGTCCATCACAGTGGACCACGTTCGGGTAGATAAGCAAAAACAGCCTGACCTAGACTAAGACAGCTCCCTGCTTAGTTTGGTGAGAAAGTTAAGTAAATCTCTCCCTGTGAAATGAACGGAATTCAAGATACTGAACTTTGGCTGGATTATGATGCCAAAAGAATACCCCTAAGTGCTTTGTAAATGATTAAACTTTTCATCCAAAATGGGCTGGTTAATCAGAACCACTAATCTCCCTTCTGCATCCCTAGTGGTGAGCACCTCTATCTTCTCCAACATCCCTGCCATTATTCTTTCCTCTGACATGGTTAAATTACATCAGAGACTTTTCACTCTGCCTCACAAACCTCCTGCTATCAGAGACCGGCCTTTCAGCTGCAGCTGCATCAGCATTAATTGAATCAACTGATAGCATAACAATTCAGTCAGTAGTTAGTGAAACACGCAGGTGAGAGACAGGCATTCCTTAGCCCCATGCCTGTCTACACAACACCAAAGGCTTACAGTCAAATATTTGGCAGGTTTCAGGGTTCCTCATCTCAGAATGGTCAAATCTTTTGAGTTCAGTTTCTCAATCTTTTTTCAGTCTTGTGTGCAGTTCTCCACATTTCCACATCAGTTTGTAGCAATTGTGAACACAGGGTACTGTAAGGTGCTGAGTGATTTTTAATCCTCTCTTTACTGATTCTTCTATACAGCTTTATTTTTATTTATTCACTTCCTCTCTCTGTTTTGCTCTCTTAATGCTCTCCACTTCTTTCTAGTCATTTCTGCCCATCCCCTCCTGTCACTTCCAATCTGCCCCATTCGCCTTGTACCATCCAGAGCAACAGGTTCTCAAAACATCCAAAGCAGTTGGATGTTGGGACGATTCGGGACAGGCAAAAGCTTGCGTCTCTTCTTGCAGCACATAGTTAACCTGCGGAACTCGCTGCCACAGGAAGCAGTGATGGCCACCAACTTGGATGAATTTAAAAGACAAGTTCATGAAGATTAAGGCAACCAGCAGCTACCAGCTATGCTCTACCTCCACTGGCAGAGACATTACACCTCTGAACACCAGTTTTCTGGGGATCACAAGTGGGCAGAGTTCAGCTGCACTCATGTCCTGCTTGCAGGCTGACCACAGGTGTCTGGTTGGCTGCTGTGAGAACAAGATACTGGATTAAATGAACCATTGACCTGATCCAGAAGGGTTCTTATGTTCTTCAAATTCAGGAGCAGCTCCTGCTGCTGCTCTTCTTCACAGACATGCCATTGACCACCTGAGCGAAGCTCCTGGACCACAATTTGGGAAATTCTGGCATAGAGAGCACACTGGGAGACAGGAACTTTATTGCCTTAGACAAGAACTGACCCAGGAAAAGCTTCTGATATAACTAAGCTCAGTGCCTATTTAGCAGATGTTGCTTGTCCGTCAGGGCAAGGTGACGCAATTTGCTTCAGGCGACAGATCTGTCCCCTTCCCTGCCGTTGTGCTGTTGCTGGAGCCACGGGGCGAAAGCAGCATTGGAGCACTTTGCCTACAAGGGCAAAACATCTCAGGATGGCCCTGCTCTCTAGTGATTAAACCATGTCTAGGTTTGTGTGTTTAAAGAAGCAACAATTTAAATATATATAGCAATGTTGTAAAGGTAAAGGGACCCCTGACTGTCAGGTCCAGTCGTGACCAACTCTGGGGTTGCGGCGCTCATCTCGCTTTATTGGCCGAGGGAGCCGGCGTACAGCTTCCGGGTCATGTGGCCAGCATGACTAAGCCGCTTCTGGTGAACCAGAGCAGCGCATGGGAACACCGTTTACCTTCCCGTCAGAGCAGTACCTATTTATCTACTTGCACTTTGATGTGCTTTTGAACTGCTAGGTTGGCAGGAGCAGGGACTGAGCAACAGGAGCTCACCCCGTCACGGGGATTCGAACCGCTGACCTTCTGATCGGCAAGTCCTAGGCTCTGTGCTTTAACCCACAGCACCACCCACATCCCTCTTGTAACCAGTGTTAATTCAGATTGTCACTCATTTATCTCTAAATCTCACAGGCATCCGAACAGCTCAAGCAAGTGATGCCTTGAATAGTAACAGTCACCTGTGTTTACAAGACGGTCTAGCATAGGCTCAGCAGATGCACTTGGGTTTCCAGGTACTACTTATGCATTTGGTTATTATACCTTCTCAGGAAAGGGAAGTTGTCATTAGTTCCTGTTCTGCAGACCATGCTGGGTTGTCACAGAACATAGCTCAGTTGGTAGAGCAGGAGACTCTCAATCTCAGGGCCATGGGTTCAAGCCCCACATTGGGCAAAATGTTCCTGCATTGCAGGGGGTTGGATTAGATCACCCTGGTGGTCCTGTCCAACTCTACAAATTCTGATTCTATGAACTCTGTGTTCTACGTTTTCCTTGCAAAGTAATTGGGAATCTACCCTGCCTTCTTCAAGTTGGGTAGGAAGTCTCTATGCTGACACTAATTATGATAGCTCTTGCAGAGATTTGTACCAGTTATAGAAACTTTCATAATTTGGACAGGTATCTCCTATTCCCCATTACCCTGGCCAAAAGTCAAATATTTGTTAATTTCTTTGACATCTGATGGGATGGCGTTCCACCAGACAGGCACAACTACTGAGAAGGCACATCTGACATAAGGCGGAAAATGTACTCTGCTGAGCACTCTGGTACGTCCGAGGTTATCTGTGAGAAACTGTTCGAGACATCCAATCTGGAATGTTAGGTGAAAGTCCTCTGATCCAGCTCTTAAATATCTATGCAGATGCATGCGTCTCTCAGCTGCATATCCCTGCATTGCAGGGGGTTGGACTAGATGATCCTCAGGAACCCTTCCAACTCAACAATTTTTATTTGTGCACAGGTAGGCTCATGTGATTCCCTTATGCCATGATGCTTCATCTTTTCCAAATCCATCTTGTGATGTCAAGGTGTTGGGGATTCCAGAGGGTGATGCCAAACCACACAATGTCAACATTACCACCTGTTTGCAGACCAGTGTCTCCAAACACCCCTCCTACTGTTTTCAGTAGTCCCGGTCTGGTAGCTGCTCCATGACCGAGGGGATTACCCAACTGGTGACTTCCCATCCCGTATGCAGTGAACACAAATTGCCCCTTCCTTGTATCCAAGGCACTGCAGGAAACCATCTGAGCTGTGCAAAACTGCTCTGGAGAACCAAGTGGTCTGCAATGTTGTGTGCGTCTTCCTCAGAAACTATGAATCTATTTTGAAATTAATGATTGGGAGTACAGACTTAAGACACAGGAGAACTTGCTTCTCTCCAGTAAGAGAACAGAGACAGGAAACTCCAGGCTCTATCGAGATACCACATACTGTGGATTGGACCAGAGGGTGCACATGCAGGGCTCACCCGCAAACATCCCTGGGTGTGTGGTCACCTCTTCAGAGCTCCTGAAGGTGGTGTCAAAGCTCCTTCTGTTCTGGTGATTAGAAACCTCTCTGCAATCAAGAAGCCTGGTGAAGCAAGGCTCCCTTCTGCCGGGTTTCTAAGCACATCCAACAGAGCACACATAGAAAGCCCTTTCAGACAGCAACCCATGCACCTGGGGGTGTTGGGAGGTGAGCTTGCAAAGGCACAAGCATACTCCAGTGCCACCTGCTCTCTATGGCAGAATGACATTATCCAGAGTCTTCTTGCTCTCTATTCAGATTAATTCAGAAAAAATAATAATTTATTTTCTAGTGTTTGGAAGGCAACTAGCAATTGCAGGACAGATTCCATGACAGAAAATTGGTTCAACAACTACAAGATGTTTTGTGAAAGGCTCTTAAAATCTGAGCATAGAGCATCAACAGATCATAATGAAGTTGACTGTCAACTTCCAATGAACACTTCAAGACTTCCCTTGCCAAAGTCATGCCAATTTTCATCATTCTTCTGTGCAATAATTCTCTGCTTAAGTGAGACTATAGTTACATTACGGTCTGGAATTTTAAAGGGATGCCCCTAGATTTCTTTTTAACTAAAACACAATATTGATTCCTCAGTATGTTTGACTTGAATAGGACTTTGCTGCAGCCACCCAACTTCAAAACTGCTTTATGTGATTGATCGATGACATTTGTTATTTGGTAGCTTTGGAGATAACATTTCACCGTATAAGGAATATGACTGGATCATCATCCATGGCAGAACAAAATAAAGAATCTTGTTTAAGTGGACTGTGTCATGTTACTTTTCAGAAGAACTGTGAACCTTCAGTGAGTTTGAATGGCATCAATGATTTTTATAGGCTACCATGCTGTTTGATGTAGTGCCACATTTGCCAAGGTGAAAACAATGTGAGAAACCCAAGTAGCCAGAAGGTCTGTTCCTTATTTCAGCAATGTGTACCTTGCATAAAACTCATATTGTTGGGAAATACAAGGACCTTGGGTTACACTGTTGTGCTGAACAAATGATGGGCAACTATTCCTTTCTGCTGGAACTCATTTGATAAAATTCAAATCATTTAAAAATCAACACCATTGAATAAAAACCAAATAGGAACAATTACAAGTAACGTTTATGCTTCTGAACAGACATGCACCAGTTCCACAAATTTACAGACACCCCAGGCATCAAAGAGAAACATTACAGCTTCATTAAATGGGGGAGGCTACAGGATTTGGTAAATGAATAGAATTTTAAATCAACTAAATAGATTAAATGTTCTGGTGGTGCTTACAGACCATAAAAAGCAGAAGATAGGCAAGCATTTGCAAAAAAACACAAGTAAAACAGTGCTAGCACCAGAGGAGACCACGTTAATGAGGATGGAGGAGTTTTCTAATAGGCCAAAATGAAACACATGTTCAGACAAAGCAACAAGACACAACCTTTTTCTTAACTGGGCCATTTCTCATCCCTTTGTATAAATGCAACTTCCATATATTGTAGAGCGAGTTCGGATGAAATGTAAAGCTGTCCAATCTTTAACCTTTCTTTTTATATGTTAGATACATACCACCATTTCTTCTTAAGATTTCAAGATGAAATTTATGACGGCTGTGTGGATTTAAAATAATAATAATAATAATAATAATAATAATAATAATAATCCAAAGCAAAAGCTAATCAAGAGATTTAGAGCAACTCTACCGATCCAGATTTTTTTCCTAATAGTACTCTCTTTTGACATCCTAAGCAAACGAAGCCACCTGAACAGAGATGGAGCAGCTCAAGTCAGCAAGTGCTTCACAGTGGAGGCTTCACTTCAGCCAGCAGTGCAATGGCTGCCTAAGATCCAAGCCGCTTGGCTAACTGTTTCATTGGGCAATTCAAACCACAGACAGCAGCTCATTGCATGAATCTTAAAACATTTTCAACAAGCTAATGCAAATGAAATGGAATGGTGTGCACTGGTGCTATTTAAAAAGAGAGAAAGAGAGAGCCCACCTGATTCAGTGTGAGCTGCTGTACACAAACGCAAAGCACCATCCACAAAATTTGAATTGCAAGGTGTCATCACACAGTTTCAAGCTTGTGATAGTTACACCTTTGATTACAACAGAAACAAGTTCTAGCATTCCAAGGCTGTTTCCTCTTTGCAAAGCGGTAGACCTTACTTCCGAGTAAAATGTGCAGGATTAGGCTGCATACCAAACTACTTTTCACTTTTATTCTTGATCAATGGAGCTCGTTACGCTCCAAGTCTCTGCACCGTTACTGGCAATTTAAAACCAAACACAGCAAGCAGAGGTGATAGCAGGCAGGAAGAGAAAAGGATTGATTTGGACATAAGCCAAGACTTAGCTTAAGATCATGTTTCAGCGGAACTGATGGTCTGCCAATGAAGCAAACATATCCGTAGTGTGGTTGGCAGAAAGCTGCTCTCTGGATGCATATTAGTTGTGTGAAAAAACCCAGCTTTACTCTTCAATATGGAACAATGACTAAGAAATATTCAGGTGTTTTGATGCAACCCCCTTTACATCATCTTATTGGAAAAAGAAAAGAGAGTGGCGGAGCAACTAAGCTATAACTTAACTGGGGCTATGATATGGTGCTTCAAGGAAACAATTATCCATTATAAAATGCATTAGGATTTATCCTCATGTTTTAAGCTGACAGCCCACCAAACAATTTGTACAGGTAAAACAATTTAGGCTGCAATGCGTGTCTCTTGACTTTTCCCCAAACTTGGCCTACAAGATTTTGACAGTGAATTTTAGTTTATATTTGGCATGGTTATCTTGGTGAACAGACCAATCCTAGCAACATCCTTTTAAGTCTATTAGATATAAATATCAGCAATACACAAGTGAACATTTTCCAGGTTCAGAAGAATGTGATTATATTAAACCTTTAGTGTTTACTGTGGAGTGAACAAAAAGGCGTATTCTCAGGTAAGGACATATAACAGTAAAAGCTATGAAAAAGAGTGAGGATCAACGGTCTGTGTAGCATCCTTCCGCTAAGGTTTAAGAACAGGCTGGCTTTAGCATCCATCAAAATAGCTTAGACCACACAAATAGGCACTTGCCTTCTGATGTTGATGTAAATGGATCCAGCTCAGTTAGCAGAACACCTGTCAATAGCATTTCCTATGCAAAGGATCACACGCTGCACATAATGGCAATAATTCAGATTTCTTTTCCCTTCCTGTACCTTAGGAAATCATTCTTCCTAAAGTTACGACCGTCTGAAAGTAAAACTTACACTTTGCTTGAGTAACACCAAACATTTTGCATAATGTTCAGTAATATTTTTGCAAATACCACAGGCTCACTTCCACCAACATGTTATCAAGCACTATCACCTCAGCTTGTTTCACTTGCAGTTCAATTCATTTCTAACCTCCTGGACCAAATTTCAAGCAGTGATGATTCTCAAGAACTAGGTCCTTATACAGAGTTGTGCATTATTGATACGCAATTGTTCTTTGGAACCAAATATCACAGTAAAAGCCAGAGTTCTTATGCTCTTATAGGTCATACACCAGCATGCTGATCATACACCCCAAAAAAGACAGTATTTACAATCACAGAAGCAAGTAATTCTTTCGTCACTAATTCCTTTCCCACAAAACTGCGCTTCTCACTGTTTTAGCAATCCTTTATTGAAGATAACAAGTTGGTTATGTTCACTGTATTGTATGAAACATCACAATATCATACTGGGAAGGTACTATCAGTACAGGATTGGACCAGAGCAGACAGTCTGAACAGTAAACCATTTTGCATTCTTCATTCCCTAGCTTTTAAACAACCCAAAAAAAAAACCCCAGTAGGGACAAATACCTGTTAACATCATCATTTAGAACACTTTAACTTACAAGGCTAAAATCTAATGAATAAATAAAATATATTGTGGCAATAATCCTCTAGCCCCTCCCAACCGCCCCCCTCCCCCCCAAAATCAGATACACGAAGAACCAAATGATCGGGAAAACTGGCTATAGGCACCAGGTTACAAGAGTGTACATGGATCTACACTCGAGTGTGTGTATGAGGGGGAAGCTACAGAAAAATACCATGAATTTCACACAAAACCAGTTGATGACTGTCGTTAGCTTAAACTACACACAAGGGCAACTACATCCTCGTTGAAACACAGTTTTAAACAAATAGGAAAATGTTTACAAGGCATCCACAGCATGTAAATCATGTACAAATGGATACATTCAATGTTTCCCCTCCCCAATAGCTTTTATTTATTTATTTTTTAGATAAATACTTTACTCTTCTCCACTTTCAGCATTAACTGGACTCAATACATGCACAACTCAAAAAGA
The DNA here is from genome assembly GCF_965113315.1 of Podarcis vaucheri. Taxonomy (NCBI): domain Eukaryota; kingdom Metazoa; phylum Chordata; class Lepidosauria; order Squamata; family Lacertidae; genus Podarcis; species Podarcis vaucheri. The sequence goes on from NC_138761.1 coordinate 22,893,506, forward strand.
ATTAAGAAAAAAAAATAAGGTTATTGCAAAAATAGAATTAAACTAAGAATCTTCAAGTACCTTACATGACGGCCACTCTGTACCATGCCCATTGCTTATAAAATGAAAGGTCACTGAACCCATGAAAATATCTCTAATATTTTCTTAGATTTAAAATAGATAATTTTAGCTGTATTTATAGTAATCTCAAAGTGATAATTTGAACTTTGTAAATAATGCAAACAATTAAAAATTATACCCATATTACTCGACCTCTTTTAACAGCTGATAAGAAATCAAAGGGGGGGACTATAGAAAACCACATTTAGAACAAAATCACAATTTACATTATAATAAAGGCAAATATTCAGCATTAAAAAAAAAAACCTGCAGCAATGAGTGAGATGTCAAAGCAAATTACAACTAACCATAAATTAAGTTGTTTGGTTTAAAAATATTTATTCTAGCAAGAGTTTATGGATGTGTTATACACATGCGCAAAATTCTTATTGGTTTTAGATGCCTAAAATCTTCTTATATTATTGCCAAATACACTTTATCTTAAGCAAGCAGTAGGCAACATATCACAATTTGGACACTGTAGGGAAAAACCTAACAGTCTGGTAATACAGGTAAAACTGGAAAATTTAAAATAAAAAAAAAATACACATCCTATAGCATATTGCCCAACTGAAATGACTTTCCAAGCCCAGAGCTGCAAAAGCCTTCCATCTTGGTAAGGTGAAGTAAGTAAGTGTCTCATTACAATTATTTGCACTCAATTGTGCATTTATTGTAAGTTTTGTTAAAACATAGTGTGTCTTCAGAGTACAACTACAATCCCATGGTACTTTATGTACATTTAGTGATGTGCTCCCAGCATTATTCCTTCCTTGGTTTTTAGGGCTCAGGCTCCATAAAGATGTAACCAATGCGCCCAAGGCTGGTAAAAATACTGTAGTACAGGCAATGCTAAGAGTGGCAATATCAGAAAACACAAATATGAACAAATGATGGAAAATCCTAATAATTTCTTTCTGCCCATTTCACAAAATGTTGGAAATCCACCAGAATTTTTCCTTTGTATTGAAGAAAACTGATTAAAAGTTTTTCCCCCATTTTTCAGATTCAAAAGCATTTTTAGCAGATCTGTAAGGCTACCACGGATCTTCTAGATCGCCAGCACCCTACAGGAAAAGAAGAAGGAAACTGTTAGTGTTCTACTGGCCTAAAAATCCGCACTGTCCTGAATTGCAACAAGGAATAAACATACAAGGAGGAGCTGGGACTTCTGGTTCCACAGTCTTACCAGACCATCATGCCCTCAGGCGGTTCAATCACTCTCCCTCCTCCGCTAGCCCAGGAACATAATGGCAATAAAAGAAGAAACTGCCAGGAATACGAACCATTTGAAATTGTGACCAAGCAAATTAGCCTACGCATTTGCTAGACAGTCAGTATAATTTTTTGGAAGTATGATAGCAACACCTCAAAGCAAGCCTTTCCATACACGTGAGCGAGCACAGCAATGGTCCTAACCCAAAGAACCCATAACCCAATATACATTTTTGTAGGTGTCAACACTATCATTTTTACATTCCAATGTGTAAACAAGTCAGTTATCCAATGGCAGAAAACTTAATAAAAGTAGCAGATATTATTTGCCCAGGAGTATCACTTCTGAAATAAAATTTGTTCAGCGAGTTAAAACTTAATACAAATAAAGATCACTCTCATATGTTAACAAATTAGATATTATACATTCTGCTCTGTTTGGTGACAACTTGAACTACCCCAAACTGCTTAAATAAAGTCAATATGCATTCAGATTATTCCACACATATTTTATTTGGTCGTAGACAATAATAACTCATGTACTAAACACTAATGGTCAATACATTTTATCCATTGGATACATAGGTGCTATAAGTGCATCCTGAATACAATTTCAGAAAATCAGGTACAGATGATATAGTCCAAATTACAGCCTGACATAACACCGTATATTTTAATATAATGACTAACTTAACATGCCTTAAAACTTAAAGGGCTAATATTCCTTTGACATAAGAAGATCTATTCACAATACAAACATGCAATATCTACATCACCGTAATAAGTAAAAGAAAGTGAGTTATAATTAACACACTGTAAATGCTGGATTAAGGTGACAATTTTAGGCTCTACCAATTTAATGAAAACCACAGAAGTTATAGCTTTCACTTGAATGCATTTACAATATGACATTCTTCTTAGACTATCAAATTCCAGCCCAATGCCATGAGACTAAAATCCGCAGAAACCTCTTGACCAATGTACAAGAATTTTGCTGCTCTGCTTCCTGCCATGCATGCAGAAGACAAGCAGTAACAATGCCTATGCAAGCAGCAGTTCTCGGGAAGAACTCTCCAACACACAAAACACACAGAGAGAAGAATACCTTTTATGCATTTAGCATGTACAAATAAATTTAAGAGGAAAGCTAACTGTCTAAGATGTAACAAATAGCAAGAGACCAAGACATTATAATCGCTAAACCATCAACTGTGTGAAAAAAATGAAGGTATTACAACTTTTTAGCACCCTGTTCATCGCCCATCTCAGAATCTTCTTGAGCACTCTGCTCACTTTCTGCTTTGGTGTCTGTCTCTTGGTCACTGGATCCATCAGAGGAATCTGAAGTAGAGGCTGTAGCCGATTCATCAAAGCCTTCTTCTCCCTGCATTCTAGCTAGCCTGTAACTAATCAGCACGTCCTCCAGAAGGTGGCGGTAGTTCCCCCTATGAGTAATTCTCACTTGTCTGAGAGCTTCCACCAACTTTCCCTGTGTTCCACCTTCTGCGGCTTCGCCAGGGTCCTTATTTAAGATTCAAGACCCCAGAATCAGTGGTTAAACTAGGATATTTCTAAATTTATTAATACATTAGACAAGCTATGAAGAATCTCTAGAGTTCTATGGTCTAGAAGTAAACTTTCAGCCAGTCTTAATGAGCCTTGGAGAGAACACTTATAGAAGTTAAGTGTCCTAAATGCTTATGGTTAAAGGAAGTTTATTAATTGTGAAAAAGCAATGTGGAACCAGATCTTCCTATTCTGCCATTTCATGGGCATTTTGTTCACTCAAGACAGTTGCAGATGGCTGGATAGCATATATGAATTTCGACCTTTAAATGTAAATTATATACCACTGGTGCTTTGAAACACAGCAAAAACAAAATAAAAAACTGTGAACAGCTTAAGTAAAATGAGTTCCTACTTATCTTGTTTAGGAAAGAGATACTTTAGGTGTAATTGAGTAAGTCACATGAAGTTGCCAATGGAAAACCTCTTGCCAATTGGGTGCACTCATGGGAAGACTGTAACACTTCTTTCAGAGTGAAGTACAAGCTAACTCTCCACAAAAGTACAAATCTATCGAGATATGTAGATGGCATTGTGAAAAGAACTTCGTTTTAATTTACAAATTCTTCAAAATATATCCCCAGAGTTCAAGAACCAAAAGGCACTTTAATTATAAGTCTTCTGAATGTTATGACTTTAAGATTTAGTATTCTTAGAACACTAAAACTAGATTCAGGGCTGGCAAAAAGTGGTACTTTACACAGATTTTTCAATTCACTGCCACTGGATTTGTTGGCAACCTTAAACTTAGGTCCTTTTAAGATGGAGTTGAGAACCATCAGTGGCTACTAATCGTGATGGCTATATGATGCCTCCAGTATCCGGGGAGGCATGTATTTAAATATTAGTTGCTAGGCAACAACTGCAAGAAAGGGCTACTACCATCCTTTGGCCTGGATCCAGCATGGCTCTTAATGCTCATTATGTTTGATTACCTGTGCCTAGTAATATAAAGGATCTTTGATGAGACATACAGCTCTGGGATTGTCAACATAGCACCCGCGGGCACAGATGTGCTCACCAAGACCCTCACTGGCACCTGCTGGCATCCCCACACTGATTACAGTGCTTATAGGGCTTAAAGGCTGCTTTCAATTGTAGACAACAGAATACTTCTTTCAAGCAAAGCTTTTGCATGGGGGACCTTTGGAGGGTGGCACAGCTAGGGAAGGAAGGCTTAACTCTCTCTGCCTAGCTGTGACACCCCTTCACAAACACAATTAAGCTTTAAACAAGCCTCCTACAGGAACAAATGAAATGTTTTTTCCAAGCCTAACTGCAATGGGGGAGGAGTAACTGGGAGGGAGACAGCTAGCCCTTCTCTCCACAGTTGTGACCTAAAAAATTGCCCCAAGGGGGGAATCCTTCTACTTAAAGCCTGAGGGGGGGGGGAGTGGGGAGGGGGTTGCGATGAGTGTGTGGTACCCACAATAGTTTCTATAGTTTCCAAATGTGCCCATTGGCTCAAGAAGGTTGGAGGTCCCTGTTATAGCTGAAAGTAGCAAAATATGCCTCTCAAAGCAGGCAAAGTGTCCTTCCCCAGACACGTACGTCACAAGGGCTTAGCAGTAAACCCTCTGGCTTTATCAACAAGGAATCATGCCCAATTCAAAATCACTGCTATTGCAAATTGGCCCATTCCAAAGAAATGGTACCTAATTCAGAGGCTTTTTCTTAGGCCTTTTCATTGGGCCTAAGTATTGATCCTCATACTTAGCTAAGGTATCCTCATACCTTAGCTAAGCCAAACACACTATACAAACTGATTAAGAACAAATGAGAGGCAATAGCAGCAGTGCTGTGTGTTTAAGCACAGAACTACCATTATTGTGCAGACACAGTGGCAACCCATTCTGAAAACAAAAAAGGGGTGTGTGACACTACCAAGTAGAGAACCTTCCTCTACCAACAGCTAACCTCCCAGATGTCCATCTACAGAAGCTCTTTTCTGCCAGCCAAGCACTTTTACCATCCCTCTTGCTGTGCCCCATCTCCCATTTGCACCTCAAACTCACATTCTCATTATGACCACAAGCAACTCAAAACGTGTAGGATCATCACAGGAAGGTGACTGCATCTTGGAATACAAGAAGCTGAATATACTGTTCTGTTTCAGGAAACTTCAGTGTACTACATTCATTCTTTTTGATGAGGTTTCTGCTGGTTGTGCACAGAACAAACCAAAATTAAAGGGGAGGGACCTTAGCTGAGTCGTAAAGCACATGCTCAGCATGCAATGGTCCCGTCTCCAGGGAGGGCTCGGAAATACCAGTCTGAACATTCTAACAACTATTCCTTTGATGGTTCTTTCAGAAACTGGAGCTACCCAATTAGGTAAAGGTAAAGGGACCCCTGACCATTAGGTCCAGTCGTGGCCGGCATACAGCTTCCGGGTCATATGGCCAGCATGACTAAGCCGCTTCTGGCAAACCAGAGCAGCGCACGGAAATGCCGTTTGCCTTCCCGCCGGAGCGATGCTTATTTATCTACTTGCACTGGCGTGCTTTCGAACTGCTAGGTTGGCAGGAGCAGGGACCGAGCAATGGGAGCTCACCCCGTCGCGGGGATTCGAACCGCCGACCTTCTGATCGGCAAGTCCTAGGCTCTGTGGTTTAACCCACAGTGCCACCTGCGTCCCTTGCTACCCAATTAGGAAAATATAAAATGTCAGCCATTGATACCACCTCCTCACATGAATCATGAGTCCCAAATACCTCGAGACTGAGGGTTGTAGCCAACTAAGTTTTACTCAGACATCCTTTAATTCCAATGACTCTACCAAGTTCATCACATTCCATTAATTGAAATGGGCCTACTCTGAGTTTGACTAACACTAGATACAACCCTAAGCTGCTCCGGACTTGGATGACATGAAGAACTATTATGCATTAATTTTGCATCCAAAGTGCTCCCAGTTTTCTAATGGTAAATTCTAATACAAAACTAAATTCAGCAAGTTACCCAATATTCATATGAAATTAGGAGAAAAAAATAGAACGCAAAAAAAGCAAACCTATGAAAAATATGTTTCCAGGAAGGAAAACAGATTTTCTCAGATCTGGATATACACCATTAGGACAGATAACCAGATATGTCAAATGTATTGTAAGTAGTTTGAGAACTGGCCTTGATAGATTTCTTTTTTTTTTTTTTACAGTGAAGTAGTATTCACAGAGTGCACATATATTAATGTGAATTGATACTATTTCTCATTCTGCAGTCAGACTATGATCTTGTCATGTTTTCTTTATTATGGCTATAAATGCCAGATATTTCTGAGTGTTGTGGGCCAATTCAGCCACATAAATAAACTTTCAATTCTGAAGTAAGTGGGGCATCTGTTAACATTGCATTAATTGCAACACAAGGAAGCCTCCACACATTATGTCACAGAATTAAGCAAAGAAAATAAATACTAGGCCTGTAAAAACCCACAGAGCAGGTGAGATTTCTAAGCCTTTATCAGAAATTGGAAACCTTGGATTTTAAATCTACTGCTTCTTGTATTTTTACTGTTGCTACGATAATTGCTTTTGTTTCTGATGTTTTTGATCTGTTTTATATTTGTTTTATGGTTCTCTTTTGTAGGCTATCTTGAAAATATGGATTAATAAAATTATGTTGTTGTTGTTTTTTTAAAAAGTGAAACCTTGCACTCTTTCCCAGTTTCTATCTCACTTGTTCTACATTCACCATGACCCTATTCCAAACCACCAAATCTGAGAATTCAGCATAACACTGAAAAGCTCAATTAAGGTTCCTAAAATCAGAGCAAGAAGCAGCTGGATGGGCCCATAACTCTGTGCAGAACAGTCTACATTAGTGGGAGAAACTACTGTACTTGCTTCATAACTCTGAAAAAGCACATTCTTTGACTGCAAAAGGAACTAAGTTCAATTAGCACCATCTCCAGATTCGGCTGAGACTTTCCCGCAACTGCAACCCTGGTAGACAATGGTGAGCTAGATGGAACAATGGTGTGACTCAGTATAAATCAGTTTCATTTGCTTTGGGAAACACAGAAAACACACCTCCTATGCTATTATGAGAGTACAAAAAAAAGAAGTTCTGATCTACTCTATCCCTGAAGGCGAAATGTCAATGAATACATTATTAGTGCACAATAATGTATTCATGTGGATCAATGTGATAACACACTGTTTAATAACTGAAGGAAATAAAAATGGGAAAACCTCACCAACAGCATTTCAAGACCAAGGCTGAGAACAGAAAATCTACCATATTTTTCGCTCTATAAGACGCACCAGACCACAAGACGCACCTTGTTTTTGGAGGAGGAAAACAAGAAAAAAATAATATTCTGAATCTCAGAAGCCAGAACAGCAAGAGGGATCGCTGCGCAGTGAAAGCAGCAATCCCTCTTGCTGTTCTGGCTTCTGGGATAGCTGTGCAGCCTGCATTCACTCCATAAGACGCACACACATTTCCCCTTACTTTTTAGGAGGGAAAAAGTGAGTCTTATAGAGCAAAAAATACGGTAATTCAATTGCAATTTATGGGACTTTCTTCCAAGTGAATTTATTAAAAAATTACGTTAAAAATGCCTATTTCAACAAACTAGAGATTGTGTACTTTTAGCACATTTTAATTAAGCTGTTCACGTTAGCACACATTTCTACAAGCCAATTTTTGAGAAACACACCTTTTACTATGCATTGTCTAGGTTATTCTGTATTCTTCTCTGTAGTTCTTACAGGCATTTACAATTCACATTTCCATATGAAAGTTTAGCTAACTAAGCACAACACCTATGCCAAAACTAAAACAGAACACAGCATACCAAATTCACTCTTTGGGGCCTAGATTACTTTGTTGGGAGCTCTGAATACTCATGGCTCAAAGCTTAAGCTATTTTACATTACATAGTAAAGTTAGCTTACTGAAATAGCACAGCGTTATTAAATGTAGGTGGAGTCAGGAAATAAGAAACTTGTGATTCCTTGCAAGCCTATACACCTTGCCAAGCATGTCTCTGACAGGGAAATCTAGATATGCTAAGAAAGCCTGGGAAAGTATTTTGAAACCTGTATACTAGTAGTGAAATTAAGATTCCTAGTTTGCCAATTCTAAGTAGAAAACAAAAGAGTCCAATTGGCTTTCATAGAAAACAGTTGGATCACTGGGAGAAAACTAATTAAGTATTCAAACCATAGCATCAGGTCTTACCTAAATTATCTCACTGTACTATTCCCACAGAAACCAGTGTTTCATATGACTTAATCATAAATAGCCCCTCTCTTACTGTGTGCATAAAGGCAGAGGGCCTTTATTGTGGTGGCACCTCAATTTTGGAACACCTTCCCCCAAGGAGGTTTGATTGGTGCTGACACTACAATCTCTCAGTACCAGGGTGATATATAATAATAATTTTATTATTTACACCCTGCCCATCTGGCTGGGTTTCCCCAGCCACATATTTGTATATACATTTTACATTTATTTTATGACCTCTACTTAATAGTTCCTATTTGTGTGTTTTTTCATGGCTTGAACAAATGAGTTATTATTATTAATAATATTATTATACACTATCTTGGAATCTACTAGTTGAAGGGTGGTTTAGGAATTTAAAATAAATAAATGTATCCACTTGATCACCCTATTGCCTTTCTACTAGGCAAGATGGCACAACCAATTAAATTGTACCTAACAGGAAGACCAGTTGCATATTTGGTAAAGGCCTAACAAATGAAGAAGTCTCAACATTAGGTGTCACACATTTATGTCTGTCTCTCACCTATTTACTGTAAGCATATAGTATTAAAGAAATGCTTATATTGGTGACCCTACATTCTGGTATAGAGCAATAGCAGCAGTTTGCTTCTTCAGAACAAGACATCCCAGGAGGATCCATTAACCCTTTAAATTCAATGGTGGCATGGAACAATGCACTTGCAAACACACAGTTATAACATCCCCCACTGAAATATTATAATTTACTTGCATCAATAAATGCTATCAATCAAATGTAGAACTTACCCCATCATTCTCTCTGTGTGGGTTCAGCCTGTTATAAACAGCTTCAATAATATTTCGCCTAGACAAAGGTAAAATTCTAAGTTATGTTTTGAGCAGGTTTTCACATACAAAAGTAAACAATCTGCTCTATTAGTTAAGATGGCTAAACAGCGGGAATCTATTGTCCTCCTGCTCTGCTTATAGACTTCCCAATTGGTGGCCAGAAATTCTGCCAACGGCACTGTTTCATGAGCTGTTGTGTCAATGTGCAAAACACTGGCTACATGGAAGACATTCAACAATTTGCCTTCCCCACATGCCATTCTGAAAGACAGCTCCAAAGCACTTTTGCTGAAGTGGCTCTTAGGTTTACAGTGTGGTCTTGGGCACACTCTTCCTCCTCAAGCCTACCTACCACACACAGCGTTAAGCTAAAATGCATCTCTGCCATGTCTTAAAGAAAGGGTGGGATAAAAATACAACTGAAACTGTTGGCTTCTGCAAGTAGTTAAAAAAAGATGCAGCAATAACTAAATTAGTCACAAAGAAAGATTAAAATACATGCATGTGTCAACAAGCCCAGCCCAGCTTTCCTCCATTCAGATGTGTGGGAGTGATGATTGAATTACACTTTTATGAAATGAATAGCATGTAGAAGACAGGCTGAACAATTTAGCAATATAGGATGTGAGCCTGTATACACCGTTTCAAAGCCATAATTAAGAGTTTCAATGACATTCTGCACTTACTTGCCAGCTAGACCACCTCCTGGTGGTAAGTTTGGAATATTCTCTGCAGACAAAATGCGCATTACATGAGCAAGATCCGGCATTCCTTCTTCGCCCGACTTCTCCATAATTTCTAGTTAAAAGAAAATGCTCAAATTATTACAACCAAGAGGAGACACAGAAAACCCTACACGTGATACTCAATGCAAATATCTCAGACCTGGTACAAATACACGTGCACATCAAGAACTTGAGCTATTTTTGTATATAAAAATGTTACCTGCATGAAGGTGTAGCAAAATAATACACTCAATAAAGTGTTTCGCAACATGTAGCAATTGTTTTCCATATATTTAAAAAAAGGGATGGACAACTTGTTATTTTAGTATCAGTCTGAAAGGTTGGCTGTGTTCCAAACCAAAGAGATTACAGCAAAACCTCAATGCATTAGCCTATACTGTGGGATTATATGTGTACATTCCTTACTTTTGGGCATCAGTCACACATGCCCTTCGAAAGCAAGCATTACAAAATGACCACTAACAAAGGGTATGTGTGTGGAGAGGAGATGCTGAGCACCTAGTATATGGAAGGCAATAGTTCTGTGTTCATGCCCACTTAGAAAATTGAGGGAGTAGTGCACAATCCAACACTGATTAGGTTGGAGAACAGAATCCATAGGAATATTCCTGTTTTACTGCTCATATTAGAGGGAGAAAAAAATTACCAAGGTCAGCATAATTCTCCAACTTAGAAATGCCTGACTACACAGCTAAAGTGATCTCAAGTAGACATTTTCGGGCTTCTCAAATCTCATTCCCGATCTGGAGAATTCAACTTTATAGTATTTTGTACATGGCTGCAATGCAGTCATGGTCTCTCCCAAATAATGGCAGATGTACGCACAGGCACATACAAACACTTCTGCAAGGTGTTCTATTTGCTATGGAAACTCTTGTGTGTAAAATCTCATTTGCACAGTTATTATGATCCTGACATATTTTTAAATTATACAGTTATCTCAATAGGAAACTGCATATTGGACTAGCAGTGCAACTTCTAAGAAGCATGTAGAACAAGACGCTCTGAAGCTTCACAGCTAGATCTTCTCTCACACCGATTCCATGTCTGGAGTTTTAAAATTTCATCTGTCCCGAGCAAGATTGCCTATCTAGTTTATCTAGTAATATTTTTCCGGTTTTCATTACCATTTAGAGAACTGCATTTTCCTTTCATTCTTCTACCTTTTTCCTTCAACCTTCTTTCAGAATTGCTTATTTATTTTGACATCCAGCTCTCTGGCTCCATTCTTCCACTCTAACTTCCTTTTATCATCACTGTCACTATGATGCTTCCCTACATTCCAACAATACCTTTCTATCCTCAATGAAAAATATCAGCTAATATATTAAAGGATTCTATTCTTCAATGAAAACTGACAGAAGGTTCAATCAACAGCCTGGTGGCTTTAGGTGGGAAATATATTCAACAGAAGACAATGTTGTATAAGCAGTTTTCAACTGGCTTTTTCCGGCTCCACCTTCACCCCCCCCCCCGTTGCTTCATCATATTAAAGTCCCCCAATAAAATATAGCCATTACCCTTGTAGTTACTCTAGAGCTTACTTGGACTCCCATGATCAAGCTATGCTCAACTATAGAAGTATTAGTGCAAGAATTCTTATTATTTGCCTTCACATTTCAACCACATCCAGTTCAAAATCCAGAAAGATCAAATAATAGCAGTTAATGTGCTGATTTATAGAATAAGGAAATAAAACAAAAGAAAGAAAGCTGCAAATCAAGAGTGGGTCAGTTAGACATTCTTCCACAACAAAAGGAAGTACACATGATTGCTGACTATTATTTATAAAAGTGCATTTAAGCTGAAGGTATTTTCTCTTCACTGTATCTTTACACTATAGATACTCTTTTCATCTCTTTTCAACTGGTTGACTATATTCACCTAAATGTACACAAAACTATGGAAAGAATAATTTTGTTGTTTTCAAAGGTGATGTGTAAGTTCCAAAAACACCCCTCAAACATTCCCCCCCAACTTGGTAACATGTGACTTCTTGATTAAACCTGAAAGGTTAATTTAAACACCCAATGCAAATAAAAAAATCTAAGTTACTCTATGAAGCTTTCTAACACATTCCCTTGTTACATGAAGTCAAGAAATCATATTGCCCCAAAGGATTTTCTGCAATCCTGTTCTGTGAAAATTTATGCAAAACTACAATCTCTACATCTCTTGGACCACAGTTCCAATTCAAGCTACTTAATCAAGGAAACAATAGACATTTGTCAATGGCCAGAGTATTTATTGGAATTAGGCAAAATCTGAAGTGAAAGAAAAAAGTAAGGGAAAAATAAGTCTGCTCTTCTGCATTCTCTTCTGTTTTCTTTATATTCTTCTATCTTGAAATAAAAGTCCTTCAATACTCTAACTCTCATTTCTTGTCAAGTATGTGTCACTTAAAGTTGTTACAGTTCATCCAACGTACAGGACATTGAATGACTTGGGCAATTCCTGTAGAGAAAAAATCAAAAGCAGCACACATAGGGTTGAAAAAATATGGGTAACTTATTATGTTGAATATTTTGGCTTAACACTATACATGAGCTATCCTGTATATGAAACTGCCTGTGGTAATAAAGATCCCCCCCCCTTTTAATCGGTTTGATGCATCATGATCTATGGTACATTTTGAACATATTACATCTTAGAAGTGCTCAGCCTAGTGGCCAGACAAAGGTAATTATTCCACTGAAGGAAATAATGCATTTTATTGCAATTACCAAACAGAAGTTCTTCCTGAAAAACGTAACAAGCTAGGCTTTTAAACTTCCGAAGTTTTGCGGCACATGGGCCCGGTTATGGAGCAGAGTACAGAAATGATACTAAAAATCTCCTTACTTTGTGCACCAATGGAATGGATCCCACTAGACTGGGGACAAGAATTTAATTCTTTAGCAAGCTTCCCAATAGTACGAGCACTTCATGAAAGGGCCCTTCACAAAGTCCCACTTGCAACAAGTTTTGTAGTATAAAATGTAATGCTACAAATCCCCACAATGTGGGACCAAGCAAGCACTGATTGTAGCAAATGTATTTAGACATGTAAATGCCACAAACATTTGAGCCCATTAAGTTTCTTGGTTGTTAGGAAAAGCACCTATAAAGCTCAGAAGCATGGCCTAACAACCACTACCTTTGGAAAAGAGTTAAGTAGGGGAATGTGCTGTCAGGTGGATTCTTGCACAAGTTTACAGAACTACTTGCTCACTTCAGGCCATTCAACCAACTTTACCACAAATGAAGTAAGGTTAACTTAAATATGAATACTTTTAATCAATAGAGAAGTGCTCAGCCATCCTCTTATAAGTATACTAGAGAAGCCAAGCTTCCACCACCACTCTTTAAGGAAACTAGTGTCCTGTAAGCAGGAGTAGAAAAACTAGCACAATAGCTTCCATGAGTTGCCTTTACTGTTTTGCAAATTTAGTAGCAATTATTTTTCCCTCTAACTACACTTTCATATTTTGAGTTCTGTCCTCTGAGGATGCAACTTTCAAGAAGAATGTAAGTTACCAAACAAATACAGTGGTGCCTCGCAAGACGAAATTAATTCGTTCCGCAAGTTTTTTCTTCTTGCGAGTTTTTTGTCTTGCGATGCACGGTTTCCCATAGGAATGCATTGAAAATCAATTAATGCGTTCCTAGGGAAACCGCCTTCAGACCAGGTCCGGGGACAGTCTGTCCCCCGACCTCTTCTGAAGGCTGGGGGGGGGGACAAGGGCTTTTCTTCCCACCCCCAGCCTTCAGAAGGCTGTTCTGAAGGCTGGGGGTGGGAAGAAAAGCCCTTGTCCCCACCTCCCGCCCCGCAAGCTCCGGGGACAGGAGGGCTTTGCTGCCGCCCGCCAGCATTTTAAAAGCCCCCGCTGTCCCGGGGCGATTTTAAAATGCTGGTGGGTGGCAGCGAAAGCTTCGCTGCCGCCCGCCAGCATTTTAAGATCGCCCGGGACAGCAGAGAAGTCTCCGCTGCCCCGGGAAGGCAGGCAGGGGGGAGCAAAGACTTTTGCCCCCCGCCGGCCTTCAGAAGAGGTCCAGGAAAGTCTCCCCCCCCGCCTGCCTTCAAAAGCCGTCGGGAACAGCGGAGAAAGGCGCTGCCTTTCTCCGCTCTCCCGGGAAGGCAGGCAGGGGGGAGCAAAGACTTTCGCCCCCCGCCTTCAAAAGCCGTCTGGGACAGCGGAGAAAGACGCTGCCTTTCTCCGCTCTCCCGGGAAGGCAGGCAGGGGGGAGCAAAGACTTTCGCCCCCCGCCGGCCTTCAGAAGAGGTCCAGGACCTCTTCTGAAGGCCGGCGGGGGGCGAAAGTCTTTGCTCCCCCTGCCTACGTTCAAAAGCAGTCCGCGATAGCGGGAAGCGCTTCCCTGCTATGCCGGACTGCTTTTAAAATGCTGGCGGTGGGGAGCAAAGCCTTTCGGCCCCCGCCGGCCTTCCTGGACCTCTTCTGAAGGCCGGAGGGGGGGAAAGGCTTTGCTCCCCACCACCAGCATTTAAAAGAAGTCCCCAGAGATTTCCCTATGGGCTTTCGTCTTGCGAAGCAAGCCCATAGGGAAATTCGTCTTGCGAAGCGCCTCCAAAACAGAAAACCCTTTCGTCTTGCGGGTTTTCCGTCTTGTGAGGCATTCGTCTTGCGGGGTACCACTGTATTTAAAGATAAAGAACTTCCAAATTTAGTATTAATTGGAAACTGCTGGTCTATGACGGTAATAAACTGATGATTTTATTAACTGAATTTTGTACAATTTAGTTATAAACAATTTAATGCCAGTTCTATATGCATGCCTTTCAGGTTCAAAATACTTATTTTACAAAAGGTGGAAACTCACCCAATTCAGAAAGTGATAGATACATTGAAATGTAAGATTCCCCCTGAATTCCTGATTATGATTTACATTACTTTCTTTGTCCAATAAGACAAAATGCATGAAACTCAACTTACCTTTATACTTAGCTCTCAGATTTTCCCCTTACACACAAACCATTCTGGCTAAGCCTCTCAAATAAACTTCTCTATACCACAATAATCTTAACTTCAGTGTACCTGCTAATAACAGAGTTTATATTGGGAATAAATAGATGATATGTTTGGCAGGTTGTTGTGAAAGTTTTCATTCTTCTCAAGATTAAAGAACCACACTGAAACATCAAGGAGGTTTTTGTGGAAATCTAGTCACTATATAGCCACTGTGCAACTAATTTTCATTTCGCATGCCATTTGTAAACATATTCCATTGCAGAGGTTGTTCTTGGGAACTTAAAGGTAAAGGGACCCCTGACCATTAGGTCCAGTCGTGGCCGACTCTGGGGTTGCAGCGCTCATCTCGCTTTATTGACCGAGGCAGCTGGCATACAGCTTCCAGGTCATGTGGCCAGCATGACTAAGCTGCTTCTGGTGAACCAGAGCAGCGCACTGCAAGTCTTGGGAACTTACAGGCCTGAACTTATTTAGTTGCCCTACCCCTAACTCCCCTGCGGCCAACCAGATCTCCATGAGATACCCACAAGCAGAATATGAGCAGTGACAGCCTCTCCACTTGTAATTCCCAGCAAATGGGGCTGTGAGGCATGATCCCTCCAACAGTGAAGATAGAACATAGCATTATACCCCATGAGTCCTATCTCACTCCAGCAACTACTATGAAGAACTGGAGAATGGCCTCTGTCTGAGTGGAACAATCTAGGGGTAAGCCTAGGAACAACCACATACAGTAGCACTTGCAAGAGGGGGGACATAGGATGCAGCATGGGATGGGATCCTCTCCATGATGCTATCTTTTTCCCCCAAATGGAAAATCATCTAGCCTGAATGCACAATTTCCCAATCTGCCAGACTTCCTCCTTCCTTGCTTTCATATATGCAATAACAAAATAACTTAACTTTCTTCCCCATTTTACTGCCCATTCACTCAGTCTGGAGAATCCCTTGGAATCCTGTCATAATCTTTCTGTATTAGTGTCTCTGAACAATTTTTACTATCATCGGCAAACCTGGTTGCCTCTCTGCTCACACCTAATTCTAGATCATTTCTGAACAAGTTAAAAAGCACAAGTCCCAGTACTGACCCTTAGGGGACTCCACTTTCTTCATTTGGGAAGCTGTCCAAGTAGGTCTAAGGTAGCTTCCTGCTACCTAACCAAATCCTGATCCACAAGAGGACCACTCCTCTTATTCAATAACTGCTAAATTTACTTAGAGTACCTTGCTGGAAGCTTTTTGAAAGTCCAAGTACACTATGTGAAGTGCTTGTAGACACTCATATGATTCTGAAAGATTACTGAGGCAGGGCTTGCCCTTGCAATAGCCATGCTGGCTCTGCTTCAACAAGACTTGTTCTTCTATATGCTTTCCTTTATATTTAACAATACTTTCCACCAATTTCCCCAGAAGAGCCATTAAGCTGTCACACATTGTTTACATGCAAGTTCTGTTGGTGGCCCTACCCTTGACATCTATGCACTGATAATATGTAACTATACAGAAGAAACCAATGACTAGAGACTTTCAGATTCCCCTGTGTAGACATCCACACTCAGTGAATGGATCTGGGGTGTGGTCAGACTTGGGAACCTTCTGGACATGGGGGTAGGACACTTCTACAAATCTAACATATCAAACAATTAACATGTATTATTTGTGCTTCCCCTGCCGACCAGGATTGTAAGGAAGGGATTGCTGGGCAGGTGCAAACCATAGTTCTCCAGGCTGAATGCAACAGTACAAGCCTCATTCCTATAGTACCAAACATGTCACGGTTCTGCATGTGAACTGACCTAGATGAGACACACAATCTTATTTTCTCAACAACATGCAAAGGTGCAAAACCAGGTAAGCTTATATAGGACTTTGTGACACAGTGGTCGATAAACAATATAAATTATGCTAGACAATCAGGTACATTTGGGTAGCCATGGGGCCCTCCAAGTGATGTTGGACTCAATTCCCTTCAGTTCCAGCCTGCAAGTCTCACCCCGAGAAGGACAAACCAGCCAACCCACTTTAAAAAAAAAATGAAGATAGCACCCAGATTAACATTCTCCAAGAACCAAAACCAAGTAGACAGATGAAGTAGGTGGCTGACTATGCTGAACATTTAATAAACTTGGTATATTCAGCAAAAAGTGCTTAACATTGAGACAAAATACTGCAAGGCGTGTGCACATGGTGGAACCTTTGTGTGGGCAAAACTGATCCCATCATGAGTCACACTGAGCCACATGAGTGAGAAACCTGAACCAAATGTCAGTGGTTTGTAAAGATGACTTGTTAATTTGAGCAAGCTAAAACTAAGGGTAACCCCAGGAAGTTATGTCTATTATTCTGACTCTATTTTAAACGGAGAATATATTTATCCATGTTTTATGTCTGTGCTAATAGGATTCTACTGTATTTGCAATGACCTATGTCTACAAGCAACAGATATTTATTGGAATTGGATTGGGAGGGACCACAGATTGTGTACCCACATCTGCTGCTGACAAGCCTATCCACCACCATCAAGACAACTCCACCATGCTTCTGGCTAGCCCACTCTCCTATTCACTAGCCATGCTTCCTTTTCTGATGTCAAAGTGGCAGCAACTCAAGTACACTCTGGCATGCCCACCCCAAATATGTTTGAGGAGGGGTGGGACTGTAGCTCAGTGCTACATCATCTGCTCTGCCTGTAGAAGATCCAGTTTCAATCCCTGGCATTTCTGGATGTAGCCAAGAAAGAGTCTTGTCTGAAACTCTGGGAGAGTCAGTCTGTGTAGGCAATACTGAGCTAAAACAGTGGCCTCACCTAGTATAAGGCAGCTCTCTATGTCTTGAAGGGGCCTTTCACCTGCACTGCTGCTGCTTTCCATAACGGTGGCAAATACTGTTTAAAGTAACTTTAAACATTTATAGTTACTTTTAAACAGTATTTGGCACTACTGCAGCAAAGCAGCAGTGTAGGACCCCTTCTTCTGAGCACTGAGATCAGAGGTGGTTTCAGGGCAACACAATCAGTTCCCCAGAGCAGAAAGTGCAGCCAGTAAGCACTTGCCCAGCTACGGGAAGGTGGTGTGGGAGTCCTGAGGGGGTCCTATAGTTTCCTTCCCAAAGCCTAGTTAACACTTACCCAGCTTTGGAGAAATGGGAAGGCCCTAGGACCCCACTGGAGCCCTCATGCCCCCTTTCCAAAGCCCAGGATGGCAAGAGAGTTGAGAGGGGGCACCTAATTTTGGTCTAGCTCAAGGCACCATAGTACCAAAGTCTGTCCCTGCTGAGATTCCCAGGACTGTAAGCTGGAGAGAAGGAGACCACAGTGGGAAGTGGGCAGCTAAATTTCACGTTGACCTAATCTTAGGCTGTGAATTTTCCAGCTGAATTAGTCTATATATTTTTCCAATGCCATTTCCATTTCTGATTCAGACAAGACTCAAGGTACCCTGGTAATGGTATAAACACATACTTCTACAGTTCAAGAACTGCACAAAGTTAAGCAACTTGGGCATATTAAGTAACACCCATCCAGATAATAATTTTCCATTCCATTCCACCCAAACGCTATGCCGTATTTTCTACAGCATTATGACCAGACTGTATAATAAATCAACTAACTGCTCGATTACCTGCAAGTGTCCCTAAAAACTAATGTTTTTAAACAATAACTTATCTGAATGTAGTACTTTTTAGTACTTGAAAAAGCTCATCCATGCACTGTTCTAAGAACTATCATAGACAATATTAATACTAAATAAAAGATTTCATTTAACCCTTGGAATAGGTACTGTCATGAAGACATATTTCATCATCCAGTTGATCATTATTCACCCCATTCCAACTCACAAAACTCTTTCACCACACTGTTAAGGACAACAAACACATTTAATTTTGTACCCAGTCAGGATCTGCAAGGAAGCTTGAGAAGCTAATAAAAAACAGTTTACAGCCAACCATTAGCTCAGACAATGCCAAGTATTGTATCCAGGGGAACTTCTAGGAGTTAAATGAAGAGATTCCAAGAAAATGTTTGATAAGCAGGTCAATTCTGCAAGCTTACTGGATGATGCTTTCAAGATACATCCTTTAACAGTACATTGCAATAGTTAAATCAAGGAAGCAAACAGAAAAAAACTGAAAGCCCCATACACAGATGACCCAAACAATTTTGTTGATTGTTCAAATAAGACAGTGGCCCTTTGAATTCAATGTTGCATCTGCCTCTTCAGTAGGTGCTTTATAACATGAAGTGTGGAGCGTAGCCAAGTACCCTAAACCAGTTCCCCCCATTATCAATACAGACAGGAACCAAGCCATCTAACTAGGGATCCCTTCAGCCTATCCTGGTCAATGAAACCTTCATGGTCAATAAGGGTGAAGATATCTAATGGCTAGGGGGAGGGAACATTAATGCCCGCTCATAATACAAGATTGAAGGTTTATGTAAAAAGAAATCATACATATTTACAATACTCTATACGAGGTGCAGACTTTAGCTTCACATGGTGCATTTTTCACTGTTTGGTCACAGAGTTTTAACCTTTCTGCTACTGAGTACAAGCAAGGTGTGCAGACCTGAGTTATCAAACATGGTTACGTGAGCAGAAACATATACTTGGTTGAAGATGCTGTCAACACATCTCCACATCTTACTCCATTATCAGAGGTGATGCGGACAACTTTTCTGATCATTATTTCCATGGAAATTTTTTTGTTTCATAAGTTCATTACTGCAAATACAGTATTAGGCAAGATTGGCAATTTCAAAACTGTAACTATCATTTTTTAGGTCCTCATGCTTTGCAAGTATGCCTAATTCTTTGGTTTTCAGTTTAAACGGTTTTCAGTAGCTTTTGGCCATATCCAATGCTGCTGTTTCACTAGAACAGCACTTTCACTTGTGCAGAAGAACTTTTGACTCTTTCCTGTCCCCTACAACTCCCCACACCGCCTCAAAATCTGCTCCAGAGGATTGGATGACCCTCCGGAGCAGATTTAGAGAGTGTTCCACTGCACAAGTGCAACTCCACAAGCAGAGCACTGGATAACACCCTTCCCCCACCTTAAATTACTACAACACGAGGGAAGTATATCTTATTGTACTTTAAATTTTTACAATTACAGTATTCCAATAAGGAATTATATGTAATATAATGTTTAAACTACATTAAGTGTGTTTTAATTTCTTGAATATTTCAGGTAAAATACTTCTGCTGTTTTGAGGCAAAATATAGTATGGGGTATTGTAAAGCTTTGTTTATTTAATACAAGTAAAATAAATATGCTAAATTATATCCTATTCTAGGGCATCAGAATAGTTTTCCAAAGCAAACTGGCAATTCTCTGATGCAAATGGCCATATCCAAATTAGCCTAATTTGCCTAGGAATATCTTCCAATTCAAACCTTTCCAGAAAGCTTAGTTATGAGTCACATTTATCAGCCACTCTGGTTTAAATGGAGAGCCTACAAAACTTCACAAAACAGAACTGAGGGGGAAAAGTTGGTTATTGATTTTGTGGGTCAGGAAGCAAAAGTAGAGCAGCATCAAATTAATATGAGTAGGTGGAACTAGAATGGTTAAATTTACACCGCTATTCCTTTCAAAGTTTCCAAAAAATGTATAAATGCAATATTCAAAAGTCCATTATGCAAAATAGTAGTTTCTATTCTCAAGGTCTGAATGTTATCCTTCCATTTCTCCCAAAATATATGAAAGTAAAAGATACTGAGGTCTTTGAAAAGCAATACCAGCTTCCCTCAGAACATTTAATACTGGCAGTTATATGAGAGGTGGGAAGCCTGTGACCTTCCAGATGTTCCTGGACTAAAATTCTCTAGATCCATGACATCACCTGGGGCTGATAGGAGTTCCAGTACAGCATCACCTGAAAGGGCACAGGTGGTGCACCCCTGACTTATACCCAAGCCCCTAACCTCCTTTTCCCTTGAAGATACTTCATTCCTTGCACCCTCTTCTATGAACAGGATGTCACCTTCATAAGGAACACTTCAAAAGGAGGTGGGGTAGGGGGAAGTGGCTTACATCTGAAGTAATTTATACTGAAAATAGCCTGTACTCAAGTAAAATTGGTACCATATACTATCACAAAAATATACCATCAAACTAAGGTTTCTGGCTATTTCTCATCTCCCAATTAAACTTCAGGTTGATTTAAAAACATTTAGGCACACAGATATTTCATAATTCAATTCACTATGTTCCTGAGTAAAATCTCAAGTTTGTAAACACACACCAAATATGCACCAGGACTTTGAGTATATTTTAACCTTCCAGGCAGCTATTCTTATGTAGAGAGAGCTTACAAAATATGAATGGTGGTGTTGCCAGTTCAGCATATCAAGCCACATACACCAATCCAAATTATCCCGTAGCTGAAAAATATAAGCCACTTTGTCTGCTCTGTAAAACAATTTGCTATGCTTAGTAAGAGATTATGTTTTAATCAAAGATGAGCTAACATTCCTAACTTTACAATGTGAGTGGCACCCAATGGGTTGGTCCAAGAGCAACGGGACTTTCCCTCCCTCTTTCTGGCAGCCTCCTCCCCCTGTTCACCCTAAAAATCTGCTTGAGGATTGGAGGACTCTCTGAAGAAGATGGGGGGGGGGGAGGTGCAGAAGTGGGAAGAGAAGAAGTCCCAATGCATCTGCTGGCACGATCGGAGAAATTGTACCATGCTTTAAAACATTAACACCTTGCACTACTAATAATTGGCCAGCGGGCAGATTTGCAAGAGAATGCATATTCTTCAAATAAGAGACTGAATTTTGGAGCTGAACTATCTGTACAAGCCCAGACAAAAATACCAGCAATTACACTGGGCTACTCTCCGGATTCCTGGGGTTCAGATGTACATTTATGACCAAAAATTCTCTTTAGCTGTACTAGTGCTATACTCCAGCGAAATTTTGACGAAAGCTCTTTAGTTGCTCCTGTGAGCTTGGGTGTGTGTTTGTGTGCGTCACCAACTAAAGGAAGCTTCTAATTCAGAATGCAATTTCTTACCTTCCACCCGTGATTCCAAGTGCTTATCCAATTCTGCATCTCTTTTCACTGCATCATCTGAGACCTTAGGAGCATTTGAAAAGCAAACTAGAACAATACTCATGTTATCACGACTTCCCTATATTTTGGGAGGAAAAAAATAGTACAAATTTGAGATTTAGCTTCTCTTTCACAACTTCAGACCACCTGATTATTCAGTGTAAATTTTAAAAAATCTTAAATACTACTGGTTTGACATACATTTCTTAACTCAGATTTTGTTTAAGTAACTATATGTTCCTAAACATATGTTTCTCATGTGACCTATTGTGGTTAAGAATGTATTTTACTTTATTCCTTGATATCTATTTCCACCTTAATTTGCACAACCATTAGTAGAAAAGAAATGCTGCACCATTCATTGACATTCCTTTTAATATATTGATAATCAAAGTTCATTTAAAAACATTTCAGGATACTCAAGGAAAAAACTGCTCAATTCTGGCAATCCAAGCCTTCTGCATTCACCTCCTGAATACTGAGAAACACTGTCAAAAATAATCATTTTCAAATGTACTAAGCTGCACTACTGAAGTTGGATTTTATCAATCCTCCTTCAAAATCATAAATCCAATACCTGGGTGATCTCTTAACAAGCTTGCAATTGCATGAATTTGCACTGACTCATTCTTTACTGGGAAACTATCCTTTCAATGCTATTTTACTAGAGTAAGTTTTCTGATTTTGCAAAGAAAGAAGAACTTTATTCAATTATTCGGAGAGAAAGAGTAAGTTGCATACCTTGTGTAAACAAGTATCCACTACCCAATTGCACACTTTTTCCAGATCATCCGATACTTCAAGCCTAGACTTAACAAATTCACAGAGCTCCTCATTGCTCATTACATCCCAGATTCCATCACAAGCCAAGACAATAAACTCATCTTCTTCTGCTCTTACAATTTCATAAACCTCAGGTTCCGGAGAAACAAGTTGTTCTGTAGGACCTTTGCCATCCACACATTTGTAGTCATAGTCCCCCAGAGCACGAGAAACTGCTAACGAGCCATTAACACGCTGGATCATGACACTCCCTCCTGCATTCTGGATTCGCTCTTTCTCCCTTGGATTGCAAGGCTTGTGATCCTGTGTCGAGAAGCAGACTTGTCCATTCCTATAGAGAACAGCACGAGAGTCTCCACAGTTGATAAAGTAAATGTGCTCAGGTGAAATCATAACTCCCACTGCTGTTGAGCCACTCCTGTCCATGCCATTTCTGAGGTCTGAAAAATTGCGCATGTACTCATCAATTTTCAAAAAGCCAGTTCTGATTCCACTCTTTACATTTTCCACTGAAGGTTCAAGAGCAGAGCCGGGCTGTTCTGTTCCCCTGAAGTCTTCATTGTTAGTGATGTGTTCTAATAAGTGGTTTGAGCAGTAATTTGCCACACGAGATCCTGCATGACCATCATAAACAGCAAAAAAGGACCAGTCCTCTAAACCATGAGGAATTCCTACAACAGCTGTGTGAGCATCTTCCATTTCCACTCTCCATCCTTGCATACTGCTGAGGCCATAGCGCAGCCCATTTCCTGCCCCATGAGCATTATGCTTCTCAGTTTTTGGTTTATCCAAAAATGCACCCATGTTTACCTAATTTGCAAAGAAATCTGCAAAACAAAATGTGACCATCAATACAAGTAGTATCAACTAGAAATCATGCAAAGAATTGTTTGAATCATTCAACACAACCTGACCATGGCTGCCAAAACTATGGTGAACAATAGATTGGCATGGCAGACAGAAAGACGACTAATATCTGGTGTTTATTGTCCCTATCCTTTCCTTTTAAGTATTATGAAAGCAATCTACTCATGCAGACCTCTAGGAACTGTAGCATCAGACTATAGGTGGGAAAGTAACGAACATAAAAGCTCCTCCATATAAAAAAAAACATCTTGCACACAGAGAACTAATGTCTGCAACCCTGTACCACAACATACTGGTTTCCATGTGTAAGGGGAGGGTGCTTTATTTGCTTCTTTAAACAGAAATTAGCAAACATGCTTACTTCTCAGTTACAGCCAGTATAAAGTTGTACAGTTAAGTGTTACTCCACTGGACTCTTATGAATGCACAGATTGTCTCATGGCTTCCTTCCCTGAATCAAAATTGTATGTCGTTTGCCAATTAAATGCACCCATTATATAGCTGGATTACAGAAATTTATTGATTACGATGGTGCTATGCCATTCTAAACCAGAGCTTCCATGACCTATACTAGCATACAGGTGTTTGATTAATTCCTTTGTATTGAAATGTTAACACAAAGAAAAAAAGAAATAAAATAAAATAAAAGGTCTTCCAACATAAACACAGAATCTTATGTTCCCCGCAACCAGGCCAAGCTACAATTTAAAAAGCAGCTTTTGCTTCATGTACATCTACAGGTATACAATGAATGTTGACACATCTATATATATATATTTTAATATTTCTTTTTTGCTTTTCTGTTATATCTCACCAAGAACACATACTATGTTACAGTCATGCACAAAATGTTAAGAAAGACAATTGAAAAAATATAAAACATGAACAAGTAGTAGTGATACTAATAATAATAACAACTACATTCTTTCAAGTTATTTAAATCCTATATATCTTTACTTTTAATTCCCTTCCACTCTTTCCATGGTTTCCTATCTGATCTTTTAACTGCATTTTCTTACTCTTCTAAATTATTTCCAAAATTTTACATAATCTCATGTTGTAACATATACTGCTGTTTTTTCAACCTGTTATGATAATTTTCTTGTTATAAAACTTTTCCATATAATCTGTATGTAATATCCAATCCTCTTTCAGTCTCTTATCTTTATTTATTAATCTGTTTGTCATACTGGCTAATTTTATATATTCTAGTATTTTGAGATGTCATTCTTCTCTTGATGGGACAATATCTGTTCTACATTTTTGTTCAATTAGAATTTGGGCAGCTGTTGTTACATCCATCCATAAGTTAATTGTTTTTTTGGGGATTTCTGTCATTATTATTCCCCAAAGAAAAGCTGGGTTCTTGGGAAACATTCTTTTAAACATTTGCTTGAGTACACTATCTCCCTACACAACCACCATAAGTGATAAAATGGTATGTTGAAACATCTATTTTACCTTAACACAACATAAAGTAGGTAGCATTTGCTACATTCTATGAACCAGTGATGCAGAGGAATAATAGCACAATTTCAAAAGGGTCCTCATAACAACACACCACACGACTAATATATTAAAAATCAAGCAGCTTTAGAACAAAATCTTCTGAAAAGGATCACTACCGTTCAGCATTAAAATACACTTCAGAAAGCTTCACAAATATTTTAGTTGTGCTTCATTTATATACGTAGGATTGCTTATGTGCAAAATGTAAGCATTTCAGTTCAGAACACATATATGAGATAAACTATTACTTTCATTTATGAACAGGTAACTGTGAGCTAGTACCAACAGGTCATTTCACATGTAATCTGGTTTGTTGTTTGGGGAATGAGCCTTATGCCAACAAGCTACCCTTACTACATGGTCTTCTTTCCTTTTGTTTTTTAGGCAAACCAATTTACCATTCTACCTGAACCAGCAAAAATTTCCCTTGCCCTCCAAACTAAGGACTGCCACCCTGCTTTGGAGGTCAAAGGCAAATCACAACTTTTCAGTTCAGATACAATGGCAAACAATGCTTTAAGAGGGGCAAGTCTGAGGTTTCATTAATTA
The DNA here is from genome assembly GCF_965113315.1 of Podarcis vaucheri. Taxonomy (NCBI): domain Eukaryota; kingdom Metazoa; phylum Chordata; class Lepidosauria; order Squamata; family Lacertidae; genus Podarcis; species Podarcis vaucheri. Next base: position 22,918,908 of record NC_138761.1, read on the forward strand.
TTCTGAATAATGGAGAGAGAACTTTGCCAACTATCTTATTCAGCAAGTTGAGTATCAATAAAACTTTAGGGAAGTAATCGCAATTCGAAAGGCTACCACAATCAAGTTGTATTTTGCAACTTGTTATCTCAATTCTACTGGGCTACAGTGTATGTGGAATGAGTCTTCCCAACAGTTCTGGCCACATACCATGAAGCATATGACCAATAGTGGCACCCACACTGGAGGTCACTGGATTATGAGAGCACAAACAATTTAACAATGTAGCATGGATCTAGATACAGTGGTGCCTCACAAGTTTTGGAAAAGCTTCAAAAATCACCAAAGTCTTTAAAAACCTCAAAAAAGGCTACCACACCGCGTTCTATGAGTTGCTCCTCGAAGTCAAGTCACAACTGTATTAACAGTGCTAAGAAAAAAGGAAACAAACTTGCAAGACGTTTCCATCTTGCGAAGCAAGCCCATAGGGAAAATCGTCTTGCGAAGCAGCTCAAAAAACAAAAATCCCTTTAGTCTAGCGAGTTTTTTGTCTTGCGAGGCATTCGTCTTGCGAGGGACCACTGTAATCGTTTGAGAAGAGACTCCTGGATCAGGCTACTGGCCCAACTAGCCTAGAATCCTGTTATCACAGAGGCAAACGAAATGCCTCTGCAATCAGGACTTTTAGTGCAACAGCACTCTACACACCTGAGAATCCCAGTAACTGGTATCTAGAGGCATACTGCCTCTGACAGTGTAGGCAGAGCATAGCTATAGACATTTGGATATACAGATGTCTGCAAGTACACTTTTATTTTATTTCTTTCCAACATTTCTGATAATCTAAAATCCAGGAATTGCTTGTTGCCTGGAACTGCCAACTTTAGCTCTAGGAAACAGGATTTGTAGTGCACAGGAATAAGGCATGAAAAACTCTCTAAAGCAGTGCTGGGCAACTTCATAATGAATATATGCATGTAAGAGAATATACTTAAATGTGTCACAAGCCAGCTAACGGTGCCCTATATTTGATTGCAGAAATTGTAAGCTGCTACTACTAAAGGCATACCACTAGCTGACCTCCATTTAACAGCCTGAAAATGAAGGATCACAGATATAATGGATATTTAAAGGGAAATGGATTTTTTTATCAGGTATCTATTCTAAACAAATAAATGCTATTAATTAATATGGTTCCAACATGTAGAGAGACCAATTATGTGTTTCATTGCACTGCGTCTACAGTAAAAACAGTATTTACCTGTCAACTGCAGCTCTGCCAATTTTTGCACAGATCTAAAACCTTAGGGTTTACATTCCTTCAGCCAACAGGAACTGATTAAGCTTGAAAGGCTTCAGATAATGCAGGATGCAACATTTATTTTAACTCGGAATTTCCTAAGAGAAAAAGTAGTAGTAATTAGTACCTCTAGATTATACAACGAAACTAGGAAACTAAGAATGTAGTAAAATACCCTTATGTCACTCTTCTTATAGTACATGCTTCAGAAACACATACGAAACCAGGAATTGTTTATCCATTTATACTGTGCTTAACATAACGCCAGTGGCGTAGCGTGGGTTCTCAGCACCCGGGGCAAGGCAAGTAATTTGCACCCCCTAACCCGTGGATTTTAGCACTCGAGTCTCTTCCGCCCCCCCAGATGTTGCGCCAGGTGCAGCAGGCCCCCCTGCACCCCCCACGCTACGCCACTGCTCCCACCACAAGTCTTCAGGACAGCCTTCCGAAGGCTGGTGCGGGGAGAAGGTATTTCCGCCCCACCGCCATGCTTCGGAGGATGTCCGAGGACAGTGGGGTTCCTGCTTCCTCGAGGAGGGCCGGCCAAACGCGCCCCCCCAAATGTTGCGCCCGGTGCGGCCGGCACCCCTGGCACCCCCCACGCTACGCCACTGCATAACGCTGAGATTTAGAAAAGTCTGTCAAACAGTCAGAACTCTATTTGCTCTATAAAGTGATATTTACAGGGTTGCTTTACTCTACAATAAAGCCTGAAAATTTACTTCATTGACTAGTTCAAGCATTTTGGCACCAGACTTATGGAAACAAAGCATTTAGCCTGTTGAGAAGACCCCATTCCTAATAATCTGAACCCTGTTTAGACAAGACTGCTAGATTGGAACTAGTTTTGAGGGTTGAGGATAGCCTTTTCTTTTAATCCTGTTAATAAATAAGTACAAAACAAACTTGACAAGACAAACTTGAAAAACAGTTCAGAGTAGCCGGCTATGGATTCCCAGAGGCTGTAGAGTCGCCAGCCATGGAAGTTCAGAAATCAAGTCTCTGGCCCATAAAACATGAGAATTACTAAGACAGTTTATCTAGTCCAACACTATGGGCTCCTGGCAACACATATTCAGGCTTCTGCCACTATACAATTATAGTGAGGAGAAATATGTTACTCCTGTCTTTGCTGAACCACTGGAACTACTACTATTTCTACAACTGTTTTATGAACAGTTAGACCAGTGATTGTAAAGGCTAACATGGTATTTTTTTGCAACATTATGCAACTACCTCTGGGGTTCTAAAAGATATTTCTATATAATCTGAGCACTTTCCATAAATGTGCACTTGCTGGTTTTTAATAGAAAACACATGAAGTTAATGGTTATTTGTGCTTAAATTTATGTGGGTACAAGAAATTACGTTTTATAATCCTGCATCTTTACCAGTGTATGAAGCCCATATCAAACTAAAATATTCACCTCTTATTAATAACAGAGAAAGTGAAGGAACACCAACTAAATGGTTTCAACACTTATATTATGTAGCACTGATTTTAAAATATGGATATATTCAGGAATTGTCAGAAGCTGTAGATTTAGACAATATGAATCATTGTATCATCAATAACAATTCGACACAGTGGTCCCTGGCCATGAACATACACAGGAGAGACTTAAAAGAACCAATTTTAAAGAGTTAATTATTGCAACTTCAGCAAAATATTAGAAGCTGACTTTTGTTGAAGGAAAGCCCCTATAAGCAGTTTAAATGCTATCTTGTTCTTCACTGCCTATCGCCTATTTATAATCCTTAAGATCTTAGCTGATCTGGATTTGGCATCAACAGGGATTCTATATTTGTTTTGAACCCATCCAATGAATTGGAGATACTAGTAAAATATACTGCACAATGTCAAGTATGACTGGATACATTATGTGAGGGAAAGTCTTGGAGTTAATAATGTGTAGCTTTCCCATGCACTGTCATTCATAAAAAATGAAGACTTGCCCAACATAGCGTTCTAATAATATTTTGGACTGTAGCTTTCATTTACAAAAAATGTTGGGGGAGTATCTGCTTCTGTATCCATTTCCTCACATGACTCTCCACCCCCTATCACAACTGCCACAATGTAACACAGTTTTCCTCATATGGGAAAACACAATGCTGCACTTGGGCAGGCTTTTTGCATGCTCTTTTCCTGACCTTAATGTTAAAAGAGAAGACAATGACTATAGCAGCTGCAGGATTCTTTCTTCTGGTAGGATCAGGAATCTGCTCCCTCTTGAGTTTACCTTGTACCCACACAGGGACAAGATACAACAATGAAGTACCCCAATGGCCAAGGGGTGGAACAGAAGTATATCAGCACCACCATCTGATTTTGGAAGGATCAGAACAGCCACAAGACCATGTGTTCAGTTCTAATCCTGAGAAGTAGTCCAAAAGGATACTGTGGTTAATGGTACTGAAAACAAACAGGTGTCCAAAAAACTAATAGTGTCATACTCCCCTACCCACACATACCCCTTCCCTTGGCAACCAAGGTGGACCTTGTCCCAAAACTAGGTCTGAATCTTACTGCAAAGGGTCCAAATAATCAGTATAATCCAAGCACTGGTTTGAGTTGTCCAACTACTACTTTACTGAACAACGGGATGCTTAAGTGTCCATGATTAACACTCCTAGATTAAGGAATCATAGAATCAGAGTTGGAAGGGTCCCAATGGTCATCTAGTCCAACTCCTTACAATGCAGGAATGCAGTGAATCTCAGCTACAGGAATCGCAGATAAAGCATACATAACAGATGGCCATCCAACTGCTGTTTAAAAACCTCCAAGGAAGGGGAGTCCACCATCTCTCGTGGGAGTCTGTTCCATCACTGAACAGCTCTTACTGTGGCTTCACCACTGCCTTCTTTAGAACTCCATCCCTCAAGAAGACATTAGTTATCTCCAATGATGTTCTTGAAGTCCTTCCCTGGTACCTACCAAAGCTACTGAGAGAACATCCCCTTCCAACTGCCCCTTTGGTGGTAAGGTTACTTACTCTTTTCTCCCTTGCAAAGTACATACAGCTGAAGGAGGAAGCTGGAAGAGTAACCCTATTTCAGGTTTATGTTCTTCAAGGTTCAGATTATTTCTACAGGATCAGAGATCCCTTGGAAAAGTGAAGTTTGAGGTGGCACTAATTGGGAGAAACAACTGGCCAGAAGGAGTCACTCACCTAAATGTGCTCAACTAAATGTGCTCACAGCACTCACCTAAATGTACTCACAGATAAACAGGTTGATGGCCCCTGCTCTGAATGCTGGTGGATTATATTCTTGCCCATCAGCCATACTGGCTGGGGATGATGGAAGTTGAAGTAAAACATCTAGAAGACCAGGGGTTCTCCAAATAATCTTTCCTCATAACTATTAAACTTAATAGCTATGCCCATCAATTGGCATACTGGAACAATCAGCACTCAAAAGGACTTAATTTATAAGTGCAGGTGTTTCTTCCCTCCTCAGGATAGGTCCTGATTCTACAAGCCCCAGACCCCCAACCCATATTCTATGTGTATCCTAACCTCACCTGAAGTTTAAGGATTTATCTACTGAGAAACTGCCAGAGACAACTATCTTTCACACAGATTGGTAGCTAGGATCTGATGGCATGCGTATTTGTGGTATGACAAGAAACGTGTACATAAAGGATTTGAAAACCACATCATAAGGTCTCTGATTGAAGTGTGGGAAAGATATAAAAACTTGTTGGAACAAAAAACTCCATATTGGTTATCGCTGTTGGAGGCGATGAGTGTGAAGAAAGTTAATATGACTGGGGGATGGATGACATATGAGAAGCTAATAAGTAAAAGAGAAGATAAATGGAAAATGAGACCATTTGAAGAAGTTACGGAATATGTTAATGATTGGTTGCATTTTTTTCAAATTAATGAAATGTTTAAAAAAGATTTGAATCAAAGGGGTTTTGCCGACAAAGAATCAAAATTCCAGACAGAAATATTGAATAATGATTTTAAAATTCTAGCAAAAATGTATAAGATACTGTTAGAATGGTGTACAAAGGATGAAGAGGTAAAATCAGTTATGATTGATTGGGCCAAAGACTTAGGACATAATATACAAATGGAAGATTGGGAAAAATTATGGAAAGAAGGTTTAAGATTCACTGCATGTACAACTATAAAAGAAAATGTGATGAAAATGATGTATCAATGGTATGTAACTCCAGTAAAATTAGCAAAAATCTATAAGACAAGTAATAAATGTTGGAAATGTAAAGAAAAAGAAGGTACATTTTATCATATGTGGTGGGAATATAAGAAAGTAAAAAGCTTTTGGGAAATGATTTATAATGAATTGAAGAAAATGTTGAAATATACATTTGTTAAGAAACCAGAAGCATTTTTATTAGGCATTACAGGTAACGAGATAAAGAAGAAAGAAAAGAAGTTATTTTTATATATAGTGACAGCAGCAAGAATACTGATGGCCCAGAAATGGAAACAGGAGGAGCCACCTACGTTAGAAGAATGGAGAACAAAAATGATAGACTATGCAGAACTGGACAGAATGACAGGAAGGATCCGAAACCGACAAGATCAAAGATTCACAGAAGATTGGAAAAAAATTATTGAATATTTGCAAAAATTAAGTGATAATCAGATTACGTTTGTAAGTTTAATGAAGCATTGTGATGGGAAATAAGTATTAAAATGGGATGAAGTTCACAGTAATAATATAAATAATAAAATAGAAATATGTTTAAAGTTAAAAAATGAAGGATTCGCAGACAAGTTGAGGGAAGTCGAAAAAAGAGAAATAAGATGCAACTAAGATGTATGGAGTGTATAATTTTATTCTGTATTTGAAAACTTATATATTAAGGAGATAAGAGTTATTCATCCTCTACCCCTACAAACTCTACCTTTGGTTCTTTGTTCTGTCATCTTCAACTCTAGCTACAGTGTAGCTCCTGGTATATGCACCCAGATTTTGGGAGGGAGGGGGATCTGTGAAGAATCTGAGACAAGAAGTTTAACGCTAGCTGCGCTCTTCCTCTTGCAACTATCATCCTCAACTATTTGTTGCCTGAGCAGGTCCTTTATGATTAGCATCTTTTCATCAAAGATGTCCATTCTCCACATTCCGTTTCCCTCCTCTTGCACCTTGCACAATTGCAGCTCTAGGCCTGCAGAGTGATTTAGCCATATGTCATGGCATCTTGAAAGGAGAGCTCTGACAACGAGAACCATGTCAGGTTTTAAACAAACTGAATAGCAGCACTGTCAAGGTTATCTCATTAAAATTTTACTTCAAGCATTGTTTCTCTTTAGGAATAGTGATTACAGGTGTAATCACACCTAAAGTAAGGTGCTGCTGAAATGGTTTCAGTTTTATCTTCTCTGCTGAAGAAACATGTGAAATAGTAAGACTTCAATCTATTCATAACTCAGAATTTTTCCACTAAAATTTGTTGTTGTACGTGCATATCACCTCTGCTAACACTAGGCCAAGTAACAGTGACAGGCCAAAAGACATGCAGTAAAGCTTCATGACTGACTGAGGGCTTGAACCCATCATCCAGATACCACTGATACCACTATGCTTCCATAATACTGTGATTTGCTATTTAGAGCCAAATGTGCGCTTTTTCATTTAAAAAAACAACTACAATTCTTTAGGAATCCCCCTCATATGCAAATGGTGCCATTTTGGCTATATAAGGTCCAGCACAAGGAGAACTGAGTTGGCTATTAGAAAGGCAAAATATTTTATAATGGAAATTCAACTAGTGATTAATATAACACCACCAAAACAGTTCCTTTTAAATTTCATGAAATTATTTAATATGACGTTCCACAACAGCTTATAATTTAGGCCTAGTGCTCAATAATATAGCCCAGAGAAGGGATACAGTGGTCTAAGGCAAGAAGTTTTCAATAGACAGATAAGGAAAAGTAAGTCAGAAAATTTGGAGAAATTGTAAGTGTTCAGTGAACTCCTCTTTACCCCCCACTTTTTATTTTTTACTGCTGCTGTTCAATCCTTGTTCGCTACTGTTTAGTACAGAAGGTCCAACTTCAAACCGACAGTGCTAGAAAACTGTCCATGTGTTGAAATGACCGTTCACCTAACAAGCAATCTTTGTAAAGTTCTTATCTGGGGTGGGGGTGGAATTTGAACCAAGTACTCTACTTATGCACTGAAGTTAGCCAAAAGCACCCCTCCTAGATTCAACTGCTAAGAAAACAGTTCAACCTAGGACTAGCACCTAGTTACAGTACTATGCAAATCCTCCCAGTATTTTGTTAGAGAGAAGTGGCTGAGCCACATATGCATTCAGAACAGTTTTAGTTGCAAAGTCTACTGGAATATGATGGGAAATTAGTCTGATGTTAAATGAAAATAATATGGTAGGGAGAGATCTGCAAAGTTATCTTTTTATCAGAGAATCTGAGTTCTGTTGGTGGGAAGAAGAGCAAGTGATACAGTGGGAACACCACATGGACCCAATCAAAAGACTCAAAACATACAAGGTTACTGACTACCCACTTCTGTGATTATGTTAAATACAAAGTCAGAGCCAGGAGGATGCATGTGTTCTGTATTTTATTTTTGTTCTTCATTCAGATACTGTAAATATAAATCTATTACTTAATTATTCCTTTTAGTGATGGTGTTTCAATATGCAATAAGGGTTTATCCTTTGAGTTTTTGTTGTTGTTTGGCGCCAAGCAGAGAGATTTGATTTCTAAGAGACTTTAGATCCCCTCATTCTAGCACAAACTCAAGTAGTGGGTTTTGATTTAAGTTTTTAAGAAAAAAGGGTGGGATGAAAAAAATTCACTTCACAGGTCTAGTAACATGTGACCTCAACATATCTAACATTTTACTTACAGGTTGACCTGGTAGCGTGCAAATCCTTTCCTACCATACCCTTCACTTAGAAATACAGCATCTTTCAAAAGATCACCAGTCTATCTGCTTCCCCTCCCCCAGCCAGTCAGTCTTCTGTGGCTCAGTCCTCACTGGGCCCTTTTGAGGTTTTTCTTCTTTCAATTTTTTTTCTAGAGTTCTGGTGCAGGAGGTTATATTTCTTTTAATTCCCCCAAGCCTGCTGATCTCTCCTGTTGTGCATGGATGGTGTTATTTTGGCTAAATAAGACCTACCTGCAATTATGCAGGTCTGAAGTGTTGACGTTAAAAAATAAGTTATAATTGTCATTTCAATATTAAAATAGTGATTTTGACTTAATAGTATATACAATAAAATGAGCTCTATTGTACTCAGAAGCAACCACAAGCCTACTTTTTTCAAGTGCCTCCAAAGCCCCTGCACATGTTCTTCGGATGCTTCGGAGCACGTTTATAAACCTGACTGTTTCCAGCATAAGCTGTCCCAGATCCATGCATTAAATATACACTGACTTTTTTTTATTTAAGTACACCCAAGTGTTTATTAATACACATTTATTAACACACTACTGCCGTAAGCTACATATTTAATTTGTATTTTTTAACCTGCATTATGAACTTTCATAAAACCTCTTTAAATAGACAGCAGCATTATCAGAAACAGGATCACAATAAAATGATGCATTGTCATCTACATTGGGTAAATGATAAAGTAGCCCAAAGACTGTATACAGTGGTGCCTCGCAAGACGAAAAGAATCCGTTCTGTGATTCTCTTCGTCTAGCGGTTTTTTCGTCTTGCGAAGCAAGCCCATTGACGGATTAGCGGATTAGCGCTATTAGCGGCTTATCTGCTGATCGGATCAGCTGATAAGTGGCTTAGCGGCTTAGAAAAAGGGGGGAAGGAAAAAAAAACAGCAGGAACTCGCAAGACATTGTCGTCTTGCGAAGCAAGCCCATAGGAAATTCATCTTGCGAAGCACCTCCAAAACGGAAAACTCTTTCATCTAGCGAGTTTTCCGTCTTGCGAGGCATTCGTCTTGCGGGGCACCACTGTACAGGATGATGCCTATAGCAGGCAAAGGGCCAGTCAGGAAACATGCAGTATTTTATGTAAATGTCACTACATGACAGTATGCAGTATAATTGGAAGTAGTCAACTTCTCAATTTCCAAACATATTAGGAACCTAACAGCTGTTCTAGTTCTCACCTAGTCTCTGTGTGCCAAAAAATTCCCTTCTCTTCAACTGACAGTACAGACCTGACGTCAGGACATACGTTTTGGGGAAGTTCATTGACTGTGGACAAACGTTTTTGACAGATAGTTAAAAGAAGAGAAACATATTGACTCCATTGTTCCCTTTCGCATTTAAAAGGAACAAAATATCCGAAAAAGGAAAACTTTGTTGCTAGATCTGCTTTTAATAATAATAAAAAAGATGGATACAAATAGAAATTGTTTCCCCTAGAGGGAGCTTGTGAAACTGTTATTAAAGTCGAACTGGGGAGCTTTGCAGCTGTAAAGATTAAAGATCGTGGGACCAGACTTCGACCTTGAACAAGAATGTGCTCAGAGGCTCTGGTGCTTGCCTTTTGCAAGACAATTGCTTTATTGGAACAGTTACATGAGAAGATGGATTTGATGACTGTTGCGATCGGAAATTTTGGACAGGCAATGGGTACCTATATAGAACCCACTCAGGAATTAATCCAGGAATGTGCTTTGACAGATGAGATGAGGGAGGAGGTTGTTGGTGGACCTTGGGTGGCAGAGATGGAGGGAGCTGTGGCCCAGCAGGAACATGAGTTGGTGGTTTTGACGAATGAACCTGGAAAAAGCCAGATTTGGAGAGATGGAGTTCTGTTTGGCTTGGAGATGGGGGGCTGGATGGACCCCCCTATGCAGGGATGTTTTGACCTTTCAGGTCTGGCTTTGGGCCGGGGGGAGTTCGGAGTTGTGGGGGCCCTTAACTTTGGAGGGACCTTGAAACATGCCTTTAAATACCACATGGATTTCAGTGTTGACTATGGAAAGGGGGCTGACTTGTCGAGAAGGGACAAAAATATTGTCAAGCTGGAGTCTCCCCGAGTGAAAGGAGCAGAAGACAAAGTAAAGTACGGGTATAAACATGAAGACCACCTGCGGAAGGGACATGGAAAAGACTTAAGAGCCTGGGATATAAGGTTACCAGGTTGATGGACTAGATGGATAGGATAGAAAGGACTGACAAAACCCGAGACCAGGAAGAAGAGACGATGGATGAAGATTGGAAGAAAGTTTTAAAAAATTATTTAGAAAAGTATTGTAAAATTAATGAGTATTAGAAAAATGTTGGAATGAAAATATTTGGCTTTAGCAGGAATGTTAAAAAGAATTACGTATGTAAGAATATGTTATGGTTAAAAGAATTTGGTATAAATAAGATTTAAGTTTTAAGTTTTAGGGTTTTTTATGGTAAGATAAGGTTAAAATAGATTAAGGTAATTTAATGACAGAATATTGTGAAAGATGCAAAGGATTTGCTGAGATAATTAATAACTAGAATACAAAAAAGGGAGGTGTGAGGAGGTTGATGAAATAAGTTAATGAAAGTTAAGGATTTGGGAATATTGGATTTGTTTTTAAATTTTTTGTTTATTTTTGGCGTTTTGATTTTGATGCATTGTGCGTTTTGTTTTTTGTTTTTGACTTTGGTTTTTATTGATTTGTAATTGTTACTTTTATCTACTTTTTCTTTCTTTTTCTCTTTCTCTTATTTTTTCCTTCTTCTTTCTTTGTAACTTTAAAATTCTCAATAAATATCGTTTTTTTTAAAAGAGTATATCTTGTATGTTTTCAGTTGTGCCAAATTCTTCACAAAATCCTTTGTTTTGCTCTTTATTAATATTATTCTCCTTCTTTAGACTCAATCATTTTAACCTCTTAGGTCACATATAAATCCTAGCTGCTATAGATTTTTATGTTCAGACTCCACATTCTATCATAGGTTAGAAGGCTGAGAAGAGTGCTAAAATAGTAGTACTTCTGCCATATTAGAAAATACCACAACTGACTCTTTATCGCGCAATCTAGAATGAAGCGGAACCACTGGTGAGAGGTAAAAGACAAAGAGCCTGCAGAAGATTTCAACAAGAGGCAATCTTTAAAGAGAAGATTGGATTCCTTCCCCCGCTGCCGCCTTTAACTAGCTAGCTGTGAATTAAATGTCACCCTGTTACCAGACATTGGAAAACAACCTACCAGCATGGTAGGGCCAGTTAGACTAAGGTGTAGAAGATCCAGGTTCAAATTTCCAATCAGCCATAAAGCTCAATGGGGGACCAGCCACCTTTTCTTAGCTTAGCTTAGGCTACCTCACTGGGTTGCTGCAAGGATAAAATGGAGATGGGAAGAGCCATGTATATCAGCTTGAGCTCCTTGCTGGAAAGGTGGGGTATAAATATATTACACAAAGATCAGCAGAAAAATCATTCCACCACAAACACACATTTAGAGAACTAAAGTGTATAAATTTCCAAAAGATTTGGAAAGGCAGACTACGTATCAGCCCACTATTCCATGCAACTCAATTAATTTAACCGTTCTTCCACGCCAAGTTTCATATACAGTTCTCCGAAATATTGTTCAAATACAGAATATGGCCTGGTTAACACACACTGCTAAATCATAGCTTGTTACGAGATCTGCAGCCACAGTCTGTTGCTGGCTTATGGCTTGCTTTAACTATAGCCTATTATGTTATGCATGAACCTAACATCCTTCTTTAACCATGGCCACCCCAACCTACAAAGGCATGAGGCAATAGCAGGCAGAAAACAAATCAGACTTTGGAGAATTAGGTTTGTTTGACAATTTGTGGTTAACTAGTGGTTTGTTAAACAAATCATGGCTAAGTATTATGTGCAAGCTAGGTCTATGGCTATAAATACATAGAATTTTATTATTGCTGCCATCTCATATTTCAAGTCAAATCCTGTGCATACCATGTTGCTCCCTAATATGTGGCCAAATTTCAATGTGTGGCCAAGTGTCTCAGTATCTGAAAATGCTTCTTAATATTCAGGCTAAAACTTTATGAATATGAGAAGAACAGGCTTTTACTTTTTACCTACCTTCCCAACTGTCCAATTCCTATTAATATATTTAGCATACATTTTATTCAAAGTTCACCTCTACTCTCCAACTACTACACATAGTGTTCTCATTTACCATTTATTGTATCATGGTTGCAACTACATGGTAAACTGAATTTGTTTAGCATCTGGCCAAGCTGCAATGCAAGCATTATTAACACATGGAAAGCAGGATAACAGAACCACAAAGCACTTTCCTCGCCATGAGGATAGATATCACGCTGCAAGTGGTCAACTGAAATCACCAAAGGACCACAGAATCTGTCATATTTCTGGCCTACTTTATATATAAGCTACTTATGCAAATATACCGGTATTTACTAGTCCACTAAAAATTTCAACTGGTACATTTACTAGGTATTGTATGTCATGCATTCTTACACAACTTATGAAACACTGGAAGGTATTTCTATTATTTATAATCCAAAGCATATTGTGCTTTATAGAATATTGTAAGCAAGGCACACCAAGGAGCTTGCAATCTCAATTTCAACCATAAAAAACCAGGCAAAGTCTGCATAGATTAAAAAAGGATGACTGAACAATGGGCCATCTACTTTCAGTAGCTTTCAATGAATAATATTAATCAACACTGAATTAAAACTGATACTTAGCCTTTAGGCTCTGAGAAATTGGCAGTGCTTTTAAAGGATACAGATGAAGTATAAAATTTATTAAACGTGGAGCTAAAAATAACTTCACCCTTAACATTGGTCACTAAGTAAAGAAGGTTTGAAGTGGTTGGGAGGAGAGAAAATGTATGTTAGGGTTCAAAGCCGAGGGATGGAAGGGGTTGGAAGGAACCAAGCTTCTGAGCCATTTCAATTTTCCCTCTGCTTAAAAGATAAAACATTCATAAGCGCTAAAATGGACAAGATGGTACTTAGGCTTTGGCAAAACTCCACAGCAATTGACTTCCACTGCCACATTCTTCTTGTCCACATCCATGCATCCATATAATATTCACACATATTATCAAGATGGTTCATGGATTCAAAAGAGTTGGAAGGGACCCTGAGGATCATCTAGTCCAACCCAAATATGCAGCAACCATGGCATTATCAGCACTCCAGTGGAACCTCGGGTTATGTACCGTCCTCCTTACGAATGCTTCTGGTAACGAGCTCCATTAATAAAAGTGTGCCTCATGTTAAGAACAGTTTCGGCTTAAGAACGGACCTCCAGAACGAATTAAGTTTGTAACCGGAGGTACCACCGTACACTCTAACCCACTGAGCTATCCAGGCTGAGGTGTAAAAAGCACAAGCTCAGCTGAACACAGACATGTATCCTAGGCCCTCAGTTTTAAAGTCTGTGTAAGACCTAAGTTTTCAGGATTTCCTAGGTAAGAACCAGCACTAGGATAACTCAGGCCTAAACATAAAGCTACAGATCCCCAGTTACCTGCTTGCTTAGGGCACATCAACTTCACCACAAAAATGGACAATTGTTAGAATTTTCTTCTCACTTCCATTGCAATGATCTCTCCCCCCCCCCCCCGGCCAGGTGGAAAAAGCTATGCAGCTTAGTCTGCCTATATTTCTCAACTTTCCATTATGGAAGGAGTACACAGAATAGAAAAGAATAGAACAAAAAACAACAGTGCTACCATGATTGTGTAGAACAGCCTCTCCTATCCATTTACGGCTAGAAATCTATAGTAGTAGTAACAGGCAACTGAGGGAAGGGGGCGTACACAGCTGGCAGCAAGGGGAAGGATTAGGCAGGCTTGGTAAATAACTTTGCCTAAGCCTGTTACCCTTACCCAATTTCAGCTGAAGGTGAATACTGGAATAGCAGCAGATACCCCAGCAGTGTTAACCCATGGGCCTGTTTCCTGCAGCCCATGACCACAGAGACAAACCACAAAGGAGGGAGCCATACAATCTACAAAGTGGGAGATGTTGGCAAGTGACTGTTTTTAAAACCCTGGGGAGGTAGCTGATAAACCATAATTTAGCAAAAGCCACCAGACATGAGCAGCGATTTGAGCCTGGCTTTCCATGGCTAAGCTGAACACTCTTAATCAAAATGTCTGAAAACATTAAAGCCAAGTTGTTTAATTAAAAACTAGTCTTCACCTATTTAGCAACCTTTCCCAAATATTCCTGTTCCACGGAAAATTGCACTTCCTGTCTTTCCAAATGCATATTTCCATATAGTGACCTGTTAACTGCTAACACATATTTCCCATACCGTTATCTGATCAATAAAAGAGCAGTCTATTACTACTACTACTACTACTACTACTACTACTGCAGTTTATTATCCACTTTAAGACTAGGTTGATCAGGTGTGTCAAGCAAAAATTGCCTCCACGCAACCAGGCGCATCCTCTACTGATGATATATTCGGCCCTGCACAGTCTTAAAAAACATAAGCAGTGGAACATAAAGCTCAACATGGCAAAGTGGATCATGGCTATTCTCTTAAAACAAACTTGTCTGGTCAGCTGTGGTGAGTTACACAGCCATTCCTTCATGTACCAAATAGTGCATGATGTTAGAACCTAGTCCTAACCCTTAGGGAGCCAGTAGAGTAGGAAATTAGCAACTAAAGGATCACTGAGGTCAAATCCGAGTGGTACAAGAGGGCCCCCTCCACTGTTCACTCAAGAAGGAAAACTGATGTGTTGAATGACAGTCAATGTGTTAATGGGTTGAGCTAGCAGTATGCCAGTGGAAGGGGAAGCTGGTCCTCTACCTTGCTCAAAGTAGGCATCCAGTAAAGAGCAAAAGAGTGCTTAACAGCTGTGCATGCACCCAAGTTCTGAGTAGAAGCCACGGCACATGTGACTGTCTAAAAGTGTTTGCTACCTGTCATAATCTAATTGTAGGTCAAGCCACAAAGAAGTGAGAAGAATAGCCATTGATGGTTTTACATATGGCCAGATACCCAAAACAACCCTACACCAAGAGTTTAAAAAGGTCCAACAGGCAAATGCACTCAGTTCATCAATTTCTTACCCACTCTTCACCCAGGTTATGTTATCCTGTGGGGGCAGGATTCTAGTCATCCAGCACTGGACCTACATTCACAATGATATGAAGGATGTTTGCACAAAAACCTAAGTGTTTTGGCTTACTCCCTAGTTTGTTCTACAAGAGCTTCCATTAAGATGGCTCCATGTACGAAATGCACCTCTCTATACAGAGCAAATAAACAGAGTCACAGGGCATATTCCTGACCTAATATCTTAACATTCATACAACTAATGTAGGCCTGCAATACTTGATGCCTCCATCCTCTACTGCTAAAAAAAGGCATACAAGTGAGATGATAATTCCCCAGCCCCCAAAGAGCCCACAGTCTCAGGGCATTTTAAATTTACTCCAGTCCTTTACTAATCTTGTAGGTTTGGTTTACATTCTTTAAACTAAGCAATTCTCATAGCCGAGCATAATTTAAATCCAATTCCTAATTTTCAATCCACCACACTAGTTTTTCAACCCTGACCCAAATCCAAAATCCTGCACCTTTCACTTGACCTAGCTTCAAATAAGCGGAACATGATGTAAGCCTACAGACTGCCTTCCTTAAAACATATTTATACTATGTTTTCACTTTTAACACATAAGTAACTATTATTTATATGAAAATAGTGAAGACTAAATCAGCCAGCAAATTTCATAAGCCGAGTCAGAACTTTAACCCCAGGTCAGTCACCTACAGGCACAAGTATCCCCCACTGATACGTCCCATTGCTACATCTGACATGGTCAGGATCGAAACTATAACCAGCGTATGTCACTGGTAACCCAAAAAGCCAGGTCCTTTCCACAAAAGAAAAGGTTAGCCTCATACTGTGCAGAAAGCACATTAACACGAAAAACTGCCCACTTCAGCTAATCTTAACGGTCTGCAGCAAGTCCAAAACTTTCAGGCGTTCGGACATGGGTGCTTACAACCTTTTAAAAAAAAAAAAATTAAAGCAGGCTGAAGGAGGAGTGAATTCTAAAAAAAACCCACAGCAGTGTGTTTTGTGATCGTGGCCGGGAACTAAATAACGGGGCCTTAAACAGACAGTGATTTTTGGGAGGGTAGGATGGGGAGATCGCCGTCAATGCAGGCCTCTCTGCTTCCCGGGGTTAACTCAGACAATGGCGAGAAGACCGTCGTCGTCGTCGTCCCACCTCTCCCTCCCCAGTCGGCATCCCAACCTCTCCCCTATCAAGCTCAGGCCTCTCTCCTTTTTCAACAGCCCGACTCCACGCCCAATCCCAAATTGAACATCCTACACCGAGGCCCGAAGCAGAAGCGGCAGCAGCTCCTCCCTCCCCTCCCACTCAGCCCGATCTGCCATGAGACGCGAGACGAATAGGTTTCTCTCCCCCCCCCCGCGCTGCCGCCCGCCCAGCCACCCGTTTCCATCCCGCCACCCCGACCAACGACCGCCGGATCTCCTCCTCGCTCCCCTTCTCTTCGCCCCGCTCCCTCCTCTTACCCGGAGTATTACAACGCAGCCACAAATCCAGCCATTGCTCCTCGGCCGCCTCGCCTCGCCCCTCCCGCTCCGAACTACGCAGTACGCAGAAGCCCCCGCCGATGCCGCCCGTAACGCCAGCGCAGGCCTAACCCCCGAGTGAAGGCCCGAACCCAAGCCGCCCTCTTCCCGCCCTCCTCCCGCAGCCAACCCGCGCTCGAGGCCTGCTGCCTGACGAGGCCCCGTCCTCCTCCTCGCCGCCAGCCTCTCCCCTCCCTTCCCCTCCCCCGCTTTCCCTCAGGCGGAACCGGCCTGGGCCTGTACCTGGCGCCGCAAGCTCGCCGCTCGGTTAGAAGCCCCCCAGTTGCCCGCGCGCGCAGGCGGCCTCCGTCTCTCCCGACTAGGGTTGAGGTTAGGCCACAGCTCGAGGAGCAGCAGCAGAAGCCGTCTCTCCCGCCTCCGCCTCCTCTTCACGCAACGGCCTCTCCCTTCGCGGTCGTCCGCTGTGGCAGTCCGAGCGAAGCCAGCAGCACGGACATGTTGGGAGCCCCCGTCCCAGCGGCCGCTAATGGGCCGTCCCTCCCCGCCGCGCAACGTCAGAATGCACCGGGCGGGGGGAGGGGAAGAGCGCCCCCTCCCTTCACACAAGAGCCTCAAAGTGGATTCGGTCCTGCCGGCACGCACACGCAAAAGAGAAGGGTGAGAAGCCCTCTGCCATTGGCCGCAGAGGCCGTCATTCAATGCGCAGCCCTCGGCTCGCATCCCCATTGGGTATCCTGCCTGTCAGGTTCTCGCTTCTTGGTTGTCCATTGGTTCGCTCGCTTGCCACTTACTCGCCAGCTTATTTCCACAAATGCCCGTTGGGTGTACGCCTCTGTCTCAGCTTTGTACCAATTGGCTGCTGTCGTTGCCAATCAAGTCTGCCAAGCTCGCCGTCCTCACCTATGCGCAATATTTTTTTTAAAAAAACATAGGCTATGCAGTATGGAATGTCACTGGTCGAAGTAAGTGCCAATTAACTTCTTCTCCCGCCCCTCCCCACTCCTTTCTCTTACCAAACGCTAACTTCCTCCTATTTCCCCCCCACCTCCATTGTTCCCCTCTTACTATTGGCTGCGAATGTTGCCTATCTTCGGCAGCTTCCGCGTCCTTCATAATAAGCTTCTCAAATAGCCAAGGACGCAGGCGTGAATCCCTGCACATCGATTGGGGGGAGGAGGGCGGGGTATGAGAACGAAGGCGGTGTTTGAAAAGCAACCGAGCAAGTAGCCCTTCCCTATTCCACCCCCCCAAGGCCACAATAGACCCTCTACGCTGTGATTGGCTGAGCGCTGGAGCGGCCTTCTCTCCAGTACTTACCAGGAACGGGAAGGACGGCGGAGGATGGGGGGGGGGGGAGAGAAAGAACAGAGAGAAAAATGCCCGTATGTTCTGTCGTATTACATCATCGCTAACCAATAGGAAAGGTTTAAAAAGGCCTTTAGGTAAGAACGCGCTAAGGCCGTACAAAGGCTGAGGAGAAGCCGAGCTGGTCTGTACTTGAGGCGCCTTCGAAGGCACGCAGATTCACAGTGCAACTTTACACATACATAACCCCTGGGAGGTTGTAACTGCAGCCCCTTCACAAGGAGGCTTACTGCTCCCTAGGAAGTGACAGGACTTCAGCCTTCAACTGGGCCAGATGCTTTAGCATCTCTACAAGAGCCGTTCGTCCCAAGGCATTTTGGCACCTGAGGCAAAGCAAACTGCAAATGGCGCCCCCCTCCTCTCCTCTGGGGAAGAAGGGGTGAGTGCAGATCTACATCAGGAACAAGAGAGGAAGAAAGCTATATGTTGGGGTCCACTGGGCCCATTGATCCTGCCGTCCAAGGCCACCGCCTGACCTTGCCTCATAGGCGGGTCGGCCCTGATCTAGGATTGTCATAGGATTCCTCTTTTTTGGAAGATGAGCTTTTTTTAAAAAAGGAAATTACAAAAATTGTTGAGCTGGAAAACACGATTTTTTAATTGGCTTGCCTTAGATCCAGGAGAAAGCACCACATTTTGGAAATTCCCCACGGACGGAAAATCCAGATGTATGGCAGCCCTACCTGATCTCCATTCAGAAGTGACTCCTGGTATATGCAGCCAATCCCTTAAGAATGGCCATGTAGGTTGGCAGCCTTGCCAAACCTTTATTAGGCATTACAAATATAGGCCATCATAAAATGTCCATATATAACATTTTAGAATATATACAAATAAACAGCCATGTAAAAATATGTAATAACGAGGATTTTCATTTCAGTTTCTTCCCGCCATTCACCATTCTGAAGAGATGCTATTGATAAAAACTCAGCCACCCTTGCAGTTACTTCCAGGTTCATGTCAGACAGATACAAATCTGATATTTTCATTGTGCCTTGGTGTTAGACTACCCAGAAAAGGTGATAGCACATGTTTTGTATAGCTGGTTGTATAATGGACAGTAAAAAAGAATATGTTCTACTGTGTCCAGTACATTCAGAAAACATCCACAATGCCTATCGTTTCTGGGGATGTTTAAATATCTGCCCTTGACCAAAGCTGAGGGGGAAACATTCAGTTGGGCTAACGTAAAGGCCCTGCATTAGACTGGAATTATTAATTTTGAAATATAAGTGACCCTGTTGGATTTAAACCATAAAACTTGGGGGAGCAAATTTTATTTATAGCTGACTGGATGTTTTGTTTTTCAGTGTCCCTTAATATGATTTGAGGGACACTGAAAAACAAAACATCGAGTTTTGTATGATTTGAATATTATGATAAATATATTTCTCACTTGAATTATGCAAGAATTCCAAGTCAATGCCAATAGATCTGATTTTGCTATGTAAGAGTTGCAACCATCGGGATTTATAAGAGTCCAGATTTGAAGGTTGGCAACGGAAGTGGCAATGCAATCGGTATTTTTTAGTGCTTGCCCACACCCAGTATTCTATCATGTGTATACCTAGTTCTACACACATCATCTCATACTTGATTGAACTTGGGAGCCCCAGGATATGTCTCAAGAAACTTGAGTATCTTATCTAAATCACTATTACCGTATATGCTTGTATCCATATTGGGATCCTAAAAGGTAACTGGGACGACACTTTAGCTTTAAAAATTTGAATAGCAGCTGCTATAAATTGGTTACCTTCCTGAAAATAAAAACGAGCTACTGCTGAGGAGGTACACTTTGCCTGTTTTATAGCACTTGTGCGATGGTTTGACCAACTCGAGTTGCTCTGGAATAAAATTTGTCGAGTGCCAGCTCGACATCTGAAGAAATCAGTCTCACACCATGATGGGTTGAAGAAATATGGCTGCTCTGGCTCCGGCTCTCCTAGAGCTACTGCAGCACAGCCTTTATTGTGTGAAGTCAGAAAGATACAAAATACAAGCAAAGCAATTTGTTCTCAGCCAGCAGATAAGGACCATCGCACTAGACCATGCGAGCATCAGGCCATGCTAGTTGACCAATCATTTGGGACGGCACGAGCTATTCACGCGCTGTTCATGCTCCAAGGATACTTCTAGCTATAAAATCACCCTGCAGTAATAAGAACTTTGCTCATGCTCTCATGTACAAGCAATCATTTTCCCACAAAAATTCCAAGATATCTGGATCTTTACTTGTTGGATTTCTTGTCCTCTTGTTTTCCATTTCTCTAATTTCCAGGAATTAGAGAAGACCAGATTTTTTATCTTCTCATAATTCATTGAGAGTTTATTGGTTTCACAATAGGAAACCAGGGAGAGTAAAAGACATTTCAGTCCTATCCTCGTCAGTGATAATAATACCACATCATCCACATACAGTAACAGTGGGGCAGGGTTTTGATTGATTTGGGGGGCATGTGATTCTATTTTTTGAATGTGCTCTGGAAGATCTGATAAAAATAAATTAAAAATAAAAAGGGCAATAATACACCCTTGTTTTACACCTTTCATATTAGGTATGTCGGAAGAGAAGTGAACTTTGGCACTGGGTTTGATTGGGCAAATGTTAAAGGAATATAATTTCTGTATTAAGATTAACAAGCGTGGATTGATTCCTAACTCTACAAGCTTCTTCCACAATATCACAAAATCAACTGAATCAAAGGCACCACGAAAATCAACGAAAGCTTCAAAAATATTGGATTGGTTTTGAACTCTATATTTTTCAACCAAATGTGTAAGTATGAGACAATGGTCTAAGATGGTCTAAGAGACAATGGTCTAAGAGACAATGGCAGCCTTTGGAAAAACCAATTTGTTCTCTTCCTGGTAAGTTTAGATTTTTCATCCAGGTAAGTAATTTAAGTAAAAGGTGCTTAGCATAGAATTCCCCTATCACTGACAGTAGACTTATTGGTCTGTTGTTCTTTGGTTCACTCAGATCACCTTTTTTGAAGATTGGAATACTTCCTGATCTAAGTCATATTTCAGGGATGATTCCATATTTACCAGTAAGAGTAAATAGTTGAGCTAGGGGTTTCTGCCCACGAATCTATAAATGTCTTAAATAATTATATTGGTAAACCATCCGGCCCTGGCAACTTGCCCAGTTTTAGTTTTAAACTATTAATTATCTCTCTAATTTCCTCCTCTTTCACCCTTGGCCACTCCTTTAGTTTATCTAGCTTGTTATTTTTGGTCTCATTTTCATTCAATTTACTATGTAGATCATTAAATATAGAAATGAAATACTGAGACCATTTAGATTCTGCAATTGATGGGACATTTGATTGGTCGCCAGCTTTCAGACCTCCATACACTAGCGACCAAAACACTTTGTTATCAGTGTGCTGGAGCACACTTTTGTCAGATTCATGACATGAATTTGGCCTTAGTTGGCAAATAACACATCTGGTACAAAGGAAGAAGGGTGGAAGGAGAAAGGTACCAATAGTAGAGGAGGTATAATCTGTGACATTATTATGCCAAGCCCCAAACCCTATGCATGGAGCTCCCCCTCCACTGAAGTATGTAAATCCTACTGAGTTAAAAAAAGGAATAAAAGTAAGTGTGCAGAACTATCCCCAGCATCACAACACGGTGTCTTTAGGCTACTGTCAGGGACTTAGAACCCTGCCAGGTCCCATCAACGATGCCTTTTTTTAAAAAAAAATGTTGCTATTCTTTTTTACTAAATTTGTTGTGATTATTAAAAATTATGGGCAGTGTTAAGTTGTGGGTGAACATATCAGATGACACAGCGATTCTTCAGACAGCTCTTGTTTATTCACAGGCCAGAACAGAACAGAACAGAACTGAACTGAAGGGTTCAGCCAACCTGCTTATATAGAGCTCAACTACAAAGCAACAGTAACAACTTTCTGTAACTATCCAATCACTGAACGTCACTTTCAATTCCTTATTTGCATATGTGGACCTGAGTGAAAACTATCTATTCTCCCTGCTGGCCCAGGATGAGAACTTCAGTACATAACAGGCAGGATTCACCTAACCAGCGCCATCAGTGGAAGTCATTGCTCAGGGTTTTCTCCCTTCTTCCCCACATGCCCCTGCACCCCCTGAAACTGGCTCGGGGTGGTAGGTCAGGAGAACCCACGAAACAGCACTGAGGGAAGGAGATGTATGTTGCTCCTATCTGGCAAGGTGCATGCTTGCACAGACAGAATAATTGGAAGAGTGTGGTGTTGATTCCCACTCTAAAATTCTAGACTCACAGCAGGTCTGGGGATGCCACCCTTTTTATTTCACATATTACCGTAGGGCAACTCCCATCATTCCTGACCTTTAGTCAGTGGTTGATGGGAGACTAACAACATATGGACAGCTGCACGTTCCCCACTGCTGCTGTAGTGACATAACATCAGGGGCATTGTGGGAAATATCTATAGTTGCTCCCCCAGCCCAGTTGCCATGCGTTTGCTGTCCTTCTGCCCACCACAACTAGATAATCTCACCAGCAATGGGGGCCTTCTTATGTCAGTGGGGCATCAACAAAAGGGATCCCCACTAGATGGCAATTTGTAGAGGCTCTCCTCAAACCTGGAGCCAGCCCTGGTCTTAAACTTTGTCTTGCTGCATTCCCAAATTGTATTTATGTAGCTTTCCTTTACCAAGTTGTCTAGGGAAAGACGGGATGAAATAAATAGCCCTGTGGCATAGCCTGATGGTACACGATTGCAGACTCCTCGTGAAAGAAAGCAGATTTGGGTCTAGCCAGTGCCTAAACTGGAGACACCTGGGAATCCAATATGGCTTTGGTAATGGAAGGCAGGATATAAATATACCAAATAAATAAATAACCTTTTTCAAAAAACAACCATAGAGCCTTGAAGCTGATGCTGAGCACTGATAGAGGAGAAGAACCATTTACGCCACCTTGGAGAAAAATTGGGATGTAAATGCAACAAAATGGTACAAGACTAAAGTTTTGGCACCGCTTTATACATTGGTTTCATAGTGGTGATTATTAAACGATTGAAAAAATACAGAGTCAACACATTTTACTATCAGAGGACAAAAAAATCCCTGGAAAATAGTCTTTCGGTGGGCAAAAACAAGAGGAAGAGCCCAGCCGAGAACATTGTGCTGTAAAACTACTGCATTTACTGCTTCTATTAGTGAAGCGAGCATGGAATCCACTTGACACATGCAAGAAAGACACGTGTGCATCAGCTGAACATTTCCAGAGCTCAAAAACCAAAGGTAAAAGGTGAGATAATAATGTGAAAGTGTTGTCAGCTCCAGTATCTTTCTGCAGTTACTGATGTTATTTTGTCAAGATGTATTTCACAGATCATTGACTTGAGCACAAAGCAGACGCAATCTGTAATCCAGGAGGAGATCTATCAGCTACTATCACTGCAAAGATAAATCTCCCCCCCCCCCAGTAACAAAAGAACAACAAGAAAACAGAAAGAATGGGGACTGAGGAAAAGCTGGTTGGAAAACATCTAATAATGTTTGTAAGCAAATCATTGAACATATTGTTCTTTTTTACTGAAATTCAAATGCATGATGTTACTAAGCTTTATATGTATGTAGCAATTTTAAGAGGTAGTCTAACTGCATTAATTGGCCAGCTTGAACATTGTACGAATTGCAGATGAATGTGCATATAATTTGAAACACACAGATTCTCTTAATCCAAATTCCAGAAAAGCATCTTTCCGAGTAGAGGCAAAAGAGCCTCCTATCCAAACTTTCCTCTGTGTTCAGTAGCCAGAGTTCAATATATACCATCCATTGTCAAATACGACTGTGTTAATTAGCCACATGGAATGGTTTATGTATGCATGCTGCGCCATCTGTGTATATACTGCCTTTCAGAGTATAAAATGCAGTATGTGTAAATGGTTGGAGGTGGCTGGGGTTTCTGTTGCTTTTAGAACTAGACAGCAGTACTTTAAATGTATGATGTGTATGAAGGACCACACTTGTTCTCCTGATGGACCTCGACATGTGTTCACATGTAAAAAATGTGATTTGCACTAATAGCAATAAGATGGGGCTTTGTTTCTTGTGCCCCCTGTCTGGGGTACAATAATCTATTCAGCTTTGCTCTTATCTTTTTACCCGCCTAAGCCAGTCATTCTGAGAGAGGTTAAAATGGCTCAAACAGTTTTTGGGATCATATAGAGAACAATATTCTAATGGACCCTTCATGTACACAGCCTTAGTATAAAATTATTTCAATGTGTGCTATCATTTTTGCTTGTATTCACCAGTACACATGGGGCCCAATGTTGTGGAACTCCCTTCTGGTTGAGATCATGCAAGTCTGCCGGCAAACATTTGGCACCTACTGAATACTTTTTTAAAAATTCCAATAGACATTTAAACTGAATTCTGATTTTATAGTTTTAACCGGTTTTGGTTTTTATTGGACTGTGTTTCGGTTTTTATTGGACTGTGTTCCTTGGAAGAAAGCTGAAATATCTATATGTAACAGATTCAACTATGTTGCATTTATTTTATTTCCTTTGTTGTTTAACTGCTTGTTGTATTTCTCTTTATGCCCGCTGTCCTGGAAATTCAGTTGAAAGGTGATTCAAAAATATTTATAATAAATATACAAATAAATACCAGTGCAGTGAGTGTAGCCTGGAGAAGGACCAGCCAAATGAACAGAGAAGGTCAGGGAGTGCTGCTTTGTCAAGGGAAAAGGCTATTGCTATAATGAGTAGTGCTCATAGTAACACTGGATATTAACTTAATAGCTGCACTGCTATTCAGAGTGCCTCTTAAAGTCAGCATCAGGGTCTGCTCCCCTCCCCTACTGCCATAGAACACACACAGAGAGAGGGGAATATTTTAAAACTGTAAACCGCCTTGGGCACCTTGTCAGAAAGGTGGCATATAAATGCAATAAGCAAGCACACTAATGCAATAGAACTATTTGTAGGAGATTTTCAAAATGGACTGGGCATTTCATTAATCCATAGAGAGTTGCAATGCTATTGTACGAACATAGGAAGCAGCATTAGCCAAAGTTGGACCACTGGTCCATCTGGTTTGATATTGTCTACAATGCCTAGCTGTTGGTTTACAACAGGGGTCAGCAACCTAAGGCCCATGGGCCATAAGCAGCCCACAAGGGTCGTTTAACTGGCTCACGAGCCGCCCCCAAACCAAGCCGCCTGCTCAATGAGTCCCCGCGCACTGCGCTAAAGTGGCCCAGCGCAGCACGGGGACTTGCTTCTGCAGCACCGGAAATTGCATTTGTGCATGTGCAGATGCCGAAAATTGCGTCTGCGCAGATGCCGGAAATTGCGGGCACTCACACACACACACAGTCCGGCCCACAGAGGAATCTCTGCTAGAGTGAACCAGCCCAGGCGAGGTAAACCTTGCCAACCCCTGGTTTACAAAATTTCAAACATGTGTCTTCCCCAGCCAGGGATTGAACCTGGTTCTTTCTGTACTCTCTACAATGGCGGCTACAGCTCTTTCTTCATTGGATTCAGTGGGCAACCAAGCCATCATAATTTTATGAGTTTGGGATGCAGTAGGCTATGTGCTTGAGTCCCTTTCAAATTCCTGGATCCAGCACTGATTCAATTCCTGGAATAGCCAGGCTACCTTCCTGACCCATATTTAGAGGGCCATTACTTCACCAGGAAGGTGGCTCTTGTGCCAGACAGCAAATGGGTGGGGCCCCCTTCCTCTACTCGCTGGTAGTTAAAAAGACAAAGATCAGAGTGGAGAGTTGAATTATATGAGCTAGCCTTTCTCAACCTGTGGGTCCCCAGATGTTGAACTACAACTCCCATCACACCTAGCTAGCAAGGCCAGAGCTCAGGGGTGATGGGAGTTGTAGTCCAACAACATCTGGGGACCCACAGCTTGAGAACCACTGGACACTAGGAGCAAGGCTACAGGCTGGGCAGCTGGAAGACAGAAGCATGTTTGATTTCTGCTGGAATCCAAGGCTGTGCCTATGGGAGAAGCAAGACCCCATTGGGATGTTAATGCTGTGAAGCCCTCCATCATAGTCTCAGGTTGTAAAAAGGTAAAGGGACCCCTGACCATTAGGTCCAGTTGTGACCGACTCTGGGGTTGCGGCGCTCATCACGCTTTATTGGCCGAAGGAGCCGGCATACATCTTCCGGGTCATGTGACCAGCATGACTAAGCCGCTTCTGGTGAACCAGAGCAGCGCATGGAAACGCTGTTTATCTTCCCGCCGGAGCGCTACCTATTTATCTACTTGCATTGGCGTGCTTTCGAACTGCAAAGTTGGCAGGAGCTGGGACCGAGCAACGGGAGCTCACTCCATCGTGGGATCCGAACCGCCAACCTTCTGATCGGCAAGCCCTAGGCTCTGTGGTTTAACCCACAGCGCCACCCGCGTCCCAGTCTCAGGTTGTATATATGTGTAAATAAACCATCATATATCACAAAGGCACCACAGTCTCCACCATCCCTCATTCCAAAGGAAGTGAACCCTGGGTCAGTGCCTATTGGAATACTGGAGATTGGGGTGGCTTGCAACAATACATATGGAAAGGTTGCAGAGTTCTTGGTTCTGAGAGAAGAGTATTCTCAAGTGTGCGATTCAGCAGTAATTATTTAAATTGCTTTCCTGCCTCTCTTTAAAATGAACAACAACAACCCAGCAGCTCTTCTTTGAAAACTCACCCTGTGCTATCTAGTTATTTTGTTGAGCCTTGTTTTTAAAAAACATTTTTTTGGGGGGGTAGATTCCTTTCCCCACATCACTGGTGTTTTTTTTTAAATCTGTTCCTTCTCCCCACTCCCAAGATGTACCAGTACATCAGGATCTGATGGAAGGAGTTCTGTGTCAACCTTCCAGCTAATCAATGACCTACTTTATTATTACATCCCAAGCTCAGGCTGACAGAGAGGCTTTTTGCATTGAATGAACTTCTGATCAATAACTGGCATGAAGGACACAACAGGGCACAGTGCAATGGAACAGAGAATAGCTTTTACTATGTCATTTCATAACACCTCCCCTTGGTGGTCCAGTCTATTTTGGGTCCAACAGGAAGTCATAATTCAAATTACTTTTTGAAGTACAGCGTGCAGATTGTGGAAATATACTGAGCGGTGAACCAAAAAATAAAACCCATTTCAGATAAATATTAGCACATGACAAAAGATGGGAGGGTAGCCTTTTCTTAGTTTTCTCCTCAATTAGTTCTTACCATTTGGAATATAACAGAGGTATGACTGACAACCGTTGGCCACGAGATGGTAACCTCCTGGTTGGATTACCCCAATGCAATCTACATGGTGCTGCCCTTGAGGTTAATCATAGAATCATAGAGTTGGAAGAGATCACAAGGGCCATCGAGTCCAACCCCCTGCTAAGCAGGAAACACCATCAGAGCACTCCTGACGTATGGTTGTCAAGCCTCTGCTTAAAGACCTCCAAAGCAGGAGACTCCACCACACTCCTTGGCAGCAAATTCCACTGTCGAACAGCTCTTACTGTCAGGAAGTTCTTCCTAATGTTTAGGTGGAATCTTCTTTCTTGTAGTTTGGATCCATTGCTCCGTGTCCGCTTCTCTGGAGCAGCAGAAAACAACCTTTCTCCCTCCTCTATATGACATCCTTTTATATATTTGAACATGGCTATCATATCACCCCTTAACCTCCTCTTCTCCAGGCTAAACATGCCCAGCTCCCTTAGCCGTTCCTCATAAGGCATCATTTCCAGGCCTTTGACCATTTTGGTTGCCCTCCTCTGGACACGTTCCAGTTTGTCAGTGTCCTTCTTGAACTGTGGTGCCCAGAACTGGACACAGTACTCCAGGTGAGGTCTGACCAGAGCAGAATACAGTGGCACTATTACTTCCCTTGATCTAGATGCTATACTCCTATGGATGCAGCCCAGAATTGCATTGGCTTTTTTAGCTGCCGCGTCACACTGTTGGCTCATGTCAAGTTTGTGGTCAACCAAGACTCCTAGATCCTTTTCACATGTACTGCTCTCAAGCCAGGTGTCCCCCATCTTGTATTTGTGCCTCTCATTTTTTTTGCCCAAGTGCAATACTTTACATTTCTCCCTGTTAAAATTCATCTTGTTTGTTGTCTGGAAGCTGAAGCTGGTGCAAAATGTGGCAGCTTGACTGCTCACTAGAGCTCATAGACTCATAGAATGGTAGCGTTTGGAAGGGACCCTGAGGGTCATCTAGTCCAACCCCCAGCAACGCAGGAATTCTGCCCTCAGCCAGATATTAGTAACCAAGCAAACCCCTGTGTTGCAAAGAGTAACGTCAGCAATGTCTAGGCAACATGATGACCATATACATACGCAATAGAGACAATCTTTGTAGAATTCCTTCAAACCATAACAAGTACAAAATGAAATCTTTAGTCTCAAAGTCTCTGAAAACCTTTAAATGAAGCAAGGTACCAGACTTTGTATGATGAAAGACAAGCTGTGAAGCTTTGTGTATTCAGCAAATATGATGTCCAACACTGAACAGTGATTCCGGATATTGACTACTGTTTCGTAGAATTCTTTGACAGCGTGGTGGGAGGATATAGAATAGCCTCATAAACCCATCTTATTTTGAATGAATGTATGTAAATGAAAATATCAAATGCTGTGGAACAGTGCTCATCTAATAATGTAGTCACTGCTCAGATATTGCCATCGCATTACACGACTGCTGGAAGAGTTGCATGGGCTGCCAGTTAGCCTCTGGGCTAGGTCCAAGGTGCTTGTTCTGTTGAAATAAAGCCCCATACAGCTTGGGACCAGGATACATAAAAGATCATCTCACCCCTTATCAGGGTGGATTTGATTTAAATCAAATCAATTTAAATCACTAGTCAGTAAGACTTGATTTAAATTTATTTATTTACAGAAAGACATTCCTGCTGGTATAATCTTAATATTTACAACCAGATGAAGGTTTCATTTTTGGAATAATAAATTTTCAGAGCAGTTTTTACAGTTATATCAAACATTACTGATTTGGTTATACTATTTAGAAATACATAGACAGATATTTATGAAATTATTGTGAGGTTTAACAAGTTAACTTTATATTTGGGCAACTTTTCTGCTGTACTTTATTGGAAAGAGAAAAATCATCATTTCCTTAATATCAATTTAAACAATTTATTTAACTAAAACAATAACATTATAGCTTATGTATCCATGTTTGTTAACTGATGTGGTTAAACTTTTTTTTTTTAACTTAGACTGAGTTTCAGCACATGAAAAACTTTATTTCCTGATGAACAGCCTTTGGACTATAATGTAACTTAAATAGAAAACTATATTTAGAAAGATTTTTCCTCCAAAAGCATTTTATTTTAACAATCCAATTTAAATAAAAAAAAATCAATTTAAATTAAAAAACCGATTTTTTTTTATCATTGATTTTTATCCTTGCCCCTTATATACCCAGTCAATCACTTCTCCTGCATGAGAGGACCGCCTGCAAATACCATCTTATGATAAGTAATCCATTCCTCACAATGTAGGAATTGGGACTTTTAGTGTTGTGGCATCTATTCTTAGGAGTTCTTTCCTGTTAAATATTAGCCCGCATCTCTGCCATCATTTTGGTGCCTACTGAAGACTTTCCTTTTTCCTCTCTTTTAAGCAGAGATCTTCTCCAGTTCGTACCTGCTTTGAATTGCCATTAGATATTTTAATTGTTTTCTGTCTTGTGTGCTTGTCACCCGGGGCTCCCTTTGGGACGAGAGGTGGGATAATAATAAGAATAACAATAAGAACAACAACAATAATAATAATGCCTGCCATAATAGTACTAGTGTTGAGGCTTGCTCTCCTGCCCTTGTTCTACTACTGTCATTTCTTAAGAATTCATTGAAGGAATAGAAATTCACATAGCATAATCTGACCCATGTCTAACTTGAAAGAAAGTCTCACTAAGGTCAGCCCCAGCATCTTAAAAAGTAGAGACATCACCTTGCCAACAAAGGTCTGTATAATAAAAGCTATGGTTTTCCCAGTAGTGATGTATGGAAGTGAGAGCTGGACCATCAAGAAGGCTGATCGCCGAATAATTGATGCTTTTGAATTATGGTGCTGGAGGAGACTCTTGAGAGTCCCATGGACTGCAAGAAGATCAAACCCATCCATTCTTAAGGAAATCAGCCCTGAGTGCTCACTGGAAGGACAGATCGTGAAGCTGAGGCTCCAATACTTTGGCCACCTCATGAGAAGCGAAGACTCCCTGGAAAAGACCCTGATGTTGGGAAAGATGGAGGGCACAAGGAGAAGGGGATGACAGAGGACGAGATGGTTGGACAGTGTTCTCAAAGCTACCAGCATGAGTTTGATCAAACTGCAGGAGGCAGTGGAAGACAGGAGTGCCTGGTGTGCTCTGGTCCATGGGGTCACGAAGAGTCGGACATGACTAAATGACTAAACAACAACAAGGTCAGCCCCACTGAATGCAGTAGTACCTATTTCTCAGTAAATGCTAATAGGGTTGGGTTGTTAACAGTTGGTTGAAGCTCAGAGTACTTCCATGCTAACTTTCTGACTCTTTGAATAAAGAGCCTGACCACGCCATAAGGGATTGCGTAAAGAATACTGTCAGATTGTACTGGACCATTGTCTGGAGAAGAGAGTGTCTTACAAATGCACTAGATTCTAAAGATTCTAAAATAGCAAGTGAGCTGGTCTCTCCTGCCCGAGTCCCCAGGCTGTTGATATTGAGAGATGAGGAGGAATGTTTCAGGAATTTGATTATTAATACTCAGATTAATGTGGAAATCAGATGGAAGGGACCGATGAGGGGGGAAGCCTGAGAAAGTGAGCTGTTAAAAGTCTTCACAGTTATAGAGCTCAGGGTCTTGGGCAGTACAAGAGAATTGATTGGGAGATTGATTGATTGATTGACTGAATTTGTATCCCCCCCTTCCTCCCAAAGAGACCCAAGGCAGTGAACATACCCACAGCAAAATAACTTTTTGCAAAAGCATTTTTAAAACAGTTTAAAACATCTAAAACAGTTTGAAACATCTAAATTCAGGTAGCCAACCGTGTTGGTCTGATGCAGTTGAAATAAAAATAAAAAATTGTCCAGTAGCACCTTATGGACCAACTAAGTTTGTTCTAGTATAAGTTTTCATGGTATCTGAAGAAGTGTGCATCCACACGAAAGCTTATACCAGAACAAACTTGGTCTATAAGGTGCTACTGGACCATTTATTTATTTATTTATTTATTTATTTATTTATTTATTTATTAAAATACCTAAAACAGTTTAAAACATTCTCCCATCTGGTAATATAGGTTGGAGCCTATAATCTTCTGAATCGCAGTTGCTCTTCATTCCTTTAGTCTTCCTTTAGATTCTGCATATTTGGTGTTTTTTCCCTCCTGGACCGAGGGGCCGTTCTTGTGATGTCCTGGCAGAATCTCTCTCTTCAGTGTAACTGGAGAATAGGATTGCTCTCATAGGATTGCAGGTGATGCATTCGCTGATATCGACATGCTACAACACAGCCCAGAGAATGTATCGAAAGAACTACCGGCATTCGCTCTGAGCTCATGCAAGCAAGTACAATAACAGTTTAAATATGGGGTGGAGAGGAGAGAACAGCCCTGTCACATCCTACATTTTAAATTTCCAAACATTGCAACAACTCCACCTTTTATTGCTGCTTTTTGGCCTTGAAGGCCCTCAAAGTTGCTTATGAGAACACCATCATAATAGTAATTTATGAAATATCATAGAAGGCTTTCTTATTTTTTGGTATTTATTTATTAAAATTATATCCAGACCTTCTTCCCAGATGTGCCCAGGACATCTAAAAGCAATTCCTTGCCTCGAGAGGGGTACCATTAAGTGTGTGTACAGTGGTACCTCGGGTTACAGATGCTTCAGGTTACAGGCGCTTCAGGTTACAGACTCCGCTAACCCAGAAATAGTACCTCGGGTTAAGAACTTTGCTTCAGGATGAGAACAGAAATTGCGTGGCGGCAGCAGCAGGAGGCCCCATTAGCTAAAGTGGTACCTCAGGTTAAGGACAGTTTCAGGTTAAGAACGCACCTTCAGAACGAATTAAGTTCTTAACCCGAGGTACCACTGTATATGCAAATGGGCTGGGGAGGGGGCAAACTGGGTCTTTGACCCGGGTAAAATAAAGCCTACTTTCGCCCCTGGAGGAAGGTAGGTGCTAAAAAGACAACAGAGATAATGGCTGTCTAATGTTCAATGGGGGTGGGGGAGTGGAATTCAAAAGATCAAGTGACATATTAGACATTATATGATAAGCACAGAACAAGATTCCTGTTTACACTGTTAGAGCTGTTTCTAAGTTTAAGAACATAATAAGAGCTTACTGGATCAGGCCAGTGGTCCATCTAGTTCAGAATCCTGTCCTCACAGTGGCCGACCAGAGGCTTGTGGGAAATCCACAATCTGAACCCAGTTACAAGACCACTCTCCACTGCTGTGCTTTCCAGCAACTAGCGTACTGAGGCAGTTGGGGGGGGGAGGGGAATAGCAGTATTGTCTAGTATTGATAGCCACTGATATAAGGTTTTGTTAAGATATACATCCTGCTATCACACTGAGATGAATATGTTGCCTATAGAACTTAATAGCTTGCTATTGCATCTTACAACATTCAACATAAATGTGTCCGGTCAGCTGCCACTGACTGTACTGGCGAACCATCTACTACTATAAGTGCTTTGCTTTAAGCTTAATGGTAGATGCTTTCTGGTCACTCCATTCATTATACCAGCGTAGCACAATGGTTCGTGTTATGTATTCAGTCGTCTGCGTTTGCCTGAGCTAGAGTCTGGACTAAGGATTCTGATTCGATACATGATCTCCGGTCACAGAACATTTCAGGATTTGGGCCTCTGCCATTGGCCCTTAAACTCTGAGTTATGATTCGCAGCTTGGGAGTTTAGACAGCCAATCACGTTGAGAGTGAGAGTGGTTCAGGCCTTCAGAAATGTAAATAAGGAGTTGCTTTGCCCCTGTTGTCGAGTTCTGTTAGTTCAATAAAGGTTATTGTGGTTATCCTTTTTCTTGCTTCGTGGGAACCCACCTACACTTCAGTCAGAGTGCTGGACCTGGGAGAGCAGGGTTCGAATCCCCACTCAGCCACGAAGTACACTAGGTGACCTTGGGCCAGTCACCATCTCTTAGCCTGATCTACCTTACAGGGCGTGTTGTGAGGATGAAATGGGGAAGAGGAGAACCATGTAAACTACCTTGAGATCCTTCGAAGATAAAGGTGGTGTATAAATGCAGTAAATAAACAAACAAATTCATATGTTCAGATGATTCTGCATTTTATTTGAATATTTTACTTGCACTCGGTAAAATGCTGGGCTTCCATTCCCTCTGTTCTCCAGTGCAATTTTATAATGTGATGATTTATAAATAATAAACATGAACTTCACTTGATTAAAAAAAGGCCATTTAAAATATTCTTTTCAAAAGAAAACACAGAAACAACATCCTTAGTTCCATATGAGGAGTCTGTGTCCTCAACTCCAAAGTAAGCTGTTTGTTTTTCAAAGCAATCTGGAGACAACAAAGTTTACTCCTCACAAAGTTACAGTTGCCAGCACCATCAACAAGCTACAGCTCCCATGATTCTTTGAGGGAAGCCATGGACTATAAGCGTATGGGATGGAGATGAGCTTGGTTTTTGTTTTATTTAAATAGTACCAGAACGTAACCAAGTTCACACTCCTTCCATGCAATAATAATAATAATAATAATAATAATAATAAATTTTTATTTATATCCCGCCCTCCCCAGCCAAAGCCGGGCTCAGGGCGGCTAACAACACTAAAAAAGTGCAACAATATAAAAACATCATAAGAATTAATTAAAATCAAAATTAATGGCAACCATAAACTAAAATATTGTAAAGATTGCTGAAGGAGGGAGTCAGGCTGTGCCCTAACCAAAGGCCTGGTGGAACAGCTCTGTCTTGCAGGCCCTGCGGAAAGATGTCAAGTCCTGCAGGGCCCTTGTCTCTTGTGACAGAGCGTTCCACCAGGTTGGAGCCGCAGCCGAAAAAGCCCTGGCTCTAGTTGAGGCCAGCCTAACCTCTCTGTGGCCTGGGACCTTCAAGATGTTTTTATTAGAGGACCGTAAGTTCCTCTGTGGGGCATACCAGGAGAGGCGGTCCCGTAGATACGAGGGTCCTAGGCCGTATAGGGCTTTAAAGGTTAAAACCAGCACCTTAAACCTGATCCTGTACTCCACTGGGAGCCAGTGCAGCTGGTATAGCACCGGATGAATGTGATCCCGTAGCGAAGACCCCGTAAGGAGTCTCGCTGCGGCATTCTGCACCCGCTGGAGTTTCTGGGTCAGTCTCAAGGGCAGCCCCACGTAGAGCGAGTTACAATAATCCAGTCTGGAGGTGACCGTCGCGTGGATCACAGTGGCTAGGTCAGGGCGAGAGAGGTAAGGGGCCAACTGCTTAGCTTGGCGGAGATGAAAAAATGCCGCCTTTGTTATAGCTGCAATCTGCGCCTCCATAGAGAGGGAGGTATCGAAGATTACACCCAAACTCTTAACGGACGGTGCTGGCACTAATTGCACCCCCGCAAGAGATGGGAGTTGCCCCCTCAATCCCATATCGTCCCGTCCCAGCCAGAGGACCTCTGTCTTCGAAGGATTTAACTTCAACCGGCTCCCACGTAACCATCCAGCCACAGCTTCCAAGCATCTGATCAGTGTGTCTGGGGCCGAGTCAGGATGGCCATCCATCAACAGATAGAGTTGGGTGTCATCGGCATACTGATGGCAGCCCAGCCCAAAACTCCGGACAAGCTGGGCGAGGGGGCGCATAAAGATGTTAAAAAGCATCGGGGAGAGAATCGCACCCTGAGGCACTCCACACACCAAGGAGTGGCGGGATGACAGTTCCCCCCCAAGCGCCACCCTCTGTCCCCGACCAGAGAGAAACGAGCGCAGCCATTGAAGGACTGCGCCCTGGATCCCCACGTCGGCGAGGCGGTGGTCCAAAAGTTCGTGATCGACCATGTCGAAAGCTGCTGACAGATCTAGAAGAATCAGCAGCCCCGACCCGCCTCGATCCAGCTGTCTACGGAGATCATCTGTTAGGGCGACCAGAGCCGTCTCGGTCCCATGACCAGCGCGGAAGCCGGACTGGAATGGATCCAGAGCCGATGTTTCATCCAGAAACCTACCAAGCTGTTCAGCAACCGCTCTCTCAATCACCTTGCCCAGGAATGGAAGATTCGAAACTGGGCGGTAATTGGATAGATCTAAGGGATCTAATGATGTTTTCTTTAAGAGTGGACGCACCACTGCCTCCTTCAGTTCCCCTGGGAATGTCCCGGTGCCAAGGGACAAATTGATGATATCCCCCAGGGGGGCCCGCACCTCGTCTGGACATGCTCTAATCAGCCAAGACGGGCACGGGTCGAGAGGACAAGTGGTGGGCTTTCCAGCTCGGAGGAGTCTGTCCACATCGGCTGGGGATATCCGGTCAAAGTGGTCCAATACTGGACCCGAGGACAGTCGAGGGGCCTCCAGTTCTTTTATTGTATCCAAATTGGCAGGGAGGTCATGGCGGAGCGACAGGACCTTCTCCGCAAAAAAGCTCGCAAATGCCTCACAGCTATGTGTCGAATTGTTATTTAAATTTGGCTGTCCTTCGAGGGACGTTAAAGACCGAATTATACTAAATAATTGTGCCGGGCGAGAGCTAGCGGATGCAATGGAGGCCGAGAAGTAGGACTTCTTGGCGGCCTTCACTGCCATCTCGTAGGTTTTCATAAAAACCCTATAAGATGTTCTTGAGGCTCCGTCACGAGCACCCCGCCATACTCGCTCTAGCCGTCTGAGGTCCCGCTTCATTTTCCGGAGCTCCTCAGTAAACCAGGGAGCCCGGTTTCTGCGGGGTCGCAGAGGGCGCTTAGGTGCGATCTCATTGATGGCTGCCAGGAGCTGGGTATTCCAGCCCTCAACAAGCTCAGTCAATGAGTCGCCAGGGGGAGAAAGGTCCCGCAAGGCTTGACGGAATCTATCAGGGTCCATCAGCCTCCGCGGGCGAGCCCAAATCGGCTCACCACCCAAGCAGGGTGGGGGTGGAACATCAATCCTGGCTTTCAGAGCATAGTGATCCGACCATGGCACCTTCATCGAAGGAGACAGGATCACATCTATACCGACGCCAAAGATCAGATCCAGCGTGTGGCCTGCTTGATGTGTGGGGCCCGAAACAAACTGGGAGAGCCCTAGTGTCGCCATGGAAGACACCAGGTCCAGAGCCTGTGAGGAGGGAGTGGCATCGGCATGGATGTTGAAGTCCCCCAATACCAATAGGTTAGGGAACTCCAAGGCCCAGCCGGCCACCGCCTCCAGCAGGCCTGACAGGGTGGCTGCTGGTGCGCTAGGTGGCCGGTACACCAGCCAGACAGCCAAGCTCGCCTCGGAGCCCCACACTAGGCCAACACATTCAATGCCGGGGATCGATGGCGGTGGTAGAGCCCTGAAAGAACAGTCTTCCCGGATTAATAATGCCACCCCTCCCCCCCGGCCCACAGTCCGTGACTGGTGGAGGACGGAGAAACCCGGGGGCGCCATCTCTCGTAAGGTAACAGTTACCCCTTCGCGCACCCAGGTCTCCGTCACACAAGCCAGGTCGACCCCCTGCGAGATGATGAAATCTCGCAGGGTGGCGGTTTTGTTGCCTATAGACCTGGCATTGCACAACACCAGTGACGGAGGTGAGTAATCCTTTCTCACCCTACCCTCGTCTCTCGGGATGGGGCGCAGATTGGAAGGGGTACAAGCATATCCGTATCTCGATCCCCTTCGCCACTCCTGGTTCCTCCCTCAAACTTTCTGCATCGCAGTTGCATAAGGTGGGGAAGGGAATGTTCTTGTTAGACCATTGAGAGTCCAAAACCCATCACCATAAAGTCCTATTTATCACAGAGGTTCAACTTACCTTTAATGGCCGTAGCAGCTGAACTGATCTTTGCGGATCTTAACTTGCTCGATGAGGCACCTGCATTCCCAGCTCCAAAATAAGCTGTTTGTTTCTTTCCAAACAATCTGGAGCCAACAGAGTTGATAGCACATGTCCAAAATAAGAAGGCCTTTTAACTGCATTGTCCTGCTGAGATTAGACAATCTGTATAATTCTGTCATGTTGGGTAACATTCTCCCCTCTTTGTTCACATATATTGGCTTGTCTAGTGAGCATTTTCATTTAGTTTTACGCCACTGATTTCAAGAGAAGCAGAACAGTCTACGTGTTTAGAAGAAAGGAAAACAAACACCCAACTGGAAAGCCCCAGGTAAATGACACACGTGACTTTTAACCCTGGCAGATTATTTTGCAAATTCCGATTTCAAAGGAATAATCAAGGATGGATCGACTACGAAACTGCTGAAGCTTAAGGGGGCCCCAAAGCGAATTTAGCCCACATTGCTTCAAAATTTTGGGTCTAGTGGCCCCAATTTGAGTTGCACAACTGAAATTGATTCATTCTTTTGTTGCACACATTTCAAGAATACCAAAGCTTGAGAGTCAACAGCACAGAGTGTTGTGCTATTAAAGCGCAATTTTAGAACCATTTTAAAAATCAATGAAACCGTAACAGAACAGACCGAGCAGCAGTAGGACACACCTAAAATCACACTTCCAACTAAAGGACCTGTCAGAACAAGAATGTGCCCAGAAGGGGACATACACTACAGTTCCCAAAATTCTTTTGGAGAAGATTTAAGCTCCAAATATCTTAATAATAATAATAATAATAATAATAATAATAATAATAATAATTTATTATTTATACCCCGCCCATCTGGCTGAGTTTCCCCAGCCACTCTGGGTGGCTCCCAATCAAGTGTTAAAAACAGTACAGCGTTAAATATTTAAAACTTCCCTGAACAGGGCTGCCTTCAGATGTCTTTTAAATATAGGAAAGCTGCTTATTTAATTCACATCTGAAGGGAGGGTGTTCCACAGGGTGGGCGCCACTACTGAGAAGGCCCTCAGTCTGGTTCCCTGTAACCTCACTTCTCACAATGAGGGAACCGCCAGAAGGCCCTTGGTGCTGGACCTCAGTGTCCGGGCTGAACGATGGGGGTGGAGACGCTCCTTCAGGTATACAGGACTGAGGCCGTTTAGGGCTTTAAAGGTCAGCACCAACACTTTGAATTGTGCTTGGAAACGTACTGGGAGCCAATGCAGATCTCTCAGGACCGGTGTTATGTGGTCCCGGCAGCCACTCCCAGTCATCAGTCTAGCTGCCGCATTCTGGATTAATTGCAGTTTCTGGATCACCTTTAAAGGTAGCCCCATGTAGAGCGCGTTGCAGTAGTCCAAGCAGGAGATAACTAGAGCATGCACCACTCTGGCGAGACAGTCCGCGGGCAGGTAGGGTCTTAGCCTGTGTACCAGGTGGAGCTGGTAGACAGCTGCCCTGGACACAGAATTAACCTGTCTTTCCCTACAGACCCTCTTAGAATCATAGAGTTGGAATAGACCACAAGGGCCATCGAGTCCAACCCCCTGCCAAGCAGGAAACACCATCAGAGCACTCCTGACATATGGTTGTCAAGCTTCTGCTTAAAGCCCTCCAAAGGAGGAGACTCCACCACACTTCTTGGCAGCAAATTCCACTGTTGAACAGCTCTTACTGTCAGGAAGTTCTTCCTAGTGTTTAGGTGGAATCTTCTTTCTTGTAGTTTGGATCCATTGCTCCGTGTCCGCTTCTCTGGAGCAGCAAAAAACAACCTTTCTCCCTCCTCTATATGATATCCTTTTATATATTTGAACATGGCTATCATATCACCCCTTAACCTCCTCTTCTCCAGGCTAAACATGCCCAGCTCCCTTAGCCATTCCTCATAAGGCATTGTTTCCAGGCCTTTGACCATTTTGGTTGCCCTCCTCTGGACACGTTCTAGTTTGTCAGTGTCCTTCTTGTACTGTGGTGCCCAGAACTGGACACAGTACTCCAGGTGAGGTCTGACCAGAGCAGTGGCACTATTACTTCCCTTGATCTAGATGCTATACTCCTATTGATGCAGCCCAGAATTGCATTGGCTTTTTTAGCTGCCGCGTCACACTGTTGGCTCATGTCAAGTTTGTGGTCAACCAAGACTCCTAGATCCTTTTCACATGTACTGCTCTCAAGCCAGGTGTCACCCATCTTGTATTTGTGCCTCTCATTTTTTTTGCCCAAGTGCAATACTTTACATTTCTCCCTGTTAAAATTCATCTTGTTTGTTTTGGCCCAGTTCTCTAATCTGTCAAGGTCGTTTTGAAGTGTGATCATGTCCTCTGGGGTGTTAACCACCCCTCCCAGTTTGGTGTCATCTGCAAATTTGATCAGGATGCCCTTGAGTCCATCATCCAAGTCGTTGATAAAGATGTTGAATAAGACTGGGCCCAAGACAGAACCCTGTGGTACCCCACTAGTCACTCTTCTCCAGGATGAAGAGGAACCATTGATGAGCACCCTTTGGGTTCGGTCAGTCAGCCAGTTACAAATCCACTGAGTGGTAGCATAGTCAAGACCGCATTTTACCAGCTTCTTTACAAGAATATCTTGGGGCACCTTGTCGAATGCCTTGCTGAAATCAAGGTAGGCTACATCCACTGTGTTCCCTTCATCTACCAGGCTTGTAATTCTGTCAAAAAACGAGATCAGGTTAGTCTGACATGACTTATTTTTCAGAAATCCATGCTGACTATTGGTGATCACAGCATTCCTTTCTAGGTGCTCACAGCCTTTTTGCTTAATGATCTGCTCCAGAATCTTCCCTGGTATTGATGTCAGACTGACTGGGCGGTAATTATTTGGGTCCTCTCTTTTCCCCTTTTTGAAAATAGGGACAACATTTGCCCTCCTCCAGTCTGCCGGGACTTCGCCTGTTCTCCAGGAATTCTCAAACATGACTGCCAGTGGTTCTGAGATCACATCTGCCAGTTCTTTTAATACTCTTGGATGCAGTTCATCAGGCCCTGGAGACTTGAATACATCTAAACTAGCCAAGTATTCTTGTACTATCTCCTTAGTTATTCTGGGCTGTGCTTCCTCTGCTGAATCATTTGCTCCAAATTCTTCAGGTCGGGCATTGTTTTCTTTATCGGAGAAGACTGAGGCAAAGAAGGCATTGAGGAGTTCAGCCCTTTCTGTGTCCCCTGTTTGCATTTCACCATCTTCTCCTCTGAGTGACCCCACTGTTTCTTTGTTCTTCCTTTTGCTACGGACATACCCATAAAAGCCTTTTTTGTTGCCTTTAACCTCTCTAGCAAGCCTGAGTTCATTCTGTGCTTTAGCTTTTCTGACTTTGTGTCTACATGTGCTGGCTATTTGTTTGAATTCCTCTTTGGTAGTTTCCCCCCTTTTCCATTTTTTGTACACATCCTTTTTTAATCTTAACTCAGTTAAAAGTTCTTTAGATAGCCACCCTGGCTTCTTTAGGCACCTTCCATGTTTCCGTCTCATTGGTATTGCCTGAAGTTGTGCTTTTACTATCTCCCTCTTAACAAACTCCCAGCCATCATGAACTCCCTTTCCTTTTAGTATTACTGTCCATGGGATTTCACCCAGCACTTCCCTAAGTTTTATGAAGTCGGCTTTCTTAAAGTCAAGAAATTGAGTCCTAGTATGCTTGGCTGCTCCTTTCCGCTGTATAGTAAACTTCAGAAGAGCATGATCTAATGATCCTTCCACTTCTACCCCACTAACCAGGTCATCAACATTGGTTAGGCCAGATCTAAAATGGCTGTTCCTCTTGTTGCTTCTCCCACTTTCTGGACAATGAAGTTGTCTGCAAGGCCAGTGAGGAATCTGTTTGACCTTATGCTCTTGGCTGAGTTTGACATCCAACAAATATCCGGGTAATTGAAGTCCCCCATTACTACTATCTCCCTTCCTTTTGCATGCTTGGCCATCTGTTCCAGGAAGGCATCATCTATGTCCTCCGTTTAGCTTGGGGATCTATAGTAAACTCCCACAATGAGGTCTCTGTTATTCTTCTCTCCCTTAATTTTGACCCAAATGCTCTCACTTTGGCTTTGAGGTTCTAAATCTTGGATCTCTTCACAGGTATACCCATAAAAGGTATACCATAACACCTCTTGGGTGTTAAGATCAGCATAGGGACCCCTCTTTGTAGTTCCACTACCCTCAAAAGTCTGAGAAGTGGGCAAGGGAGGGCATTCTTTGTGGCAGCCCCTAGGTTGTGGAATTCCCTCCCCAGAGCAGTGCGTCTGACACCTTCATTATACAGCTTTCGTCATATGCTGAAGATGCACCTCTTTGTCCTGGTCTTTGATACCTGAGATATGTTCTCAGGACTTACTCTCTTTCTGTGGTTTGTTCTTACTGCTTCTAATGTTAAATTTTAGGTGGTTGTATAACCTGTCAAGGGACCTGCTGGTGAAGGACAGGTCGTCATCGTCATCTTTAAATGTAAGTTAGCACTGATTCGTCCAATATAGGGACGAATATTTGTGAATGGCGCGTGTAGGTGTGGATTGATCAGAGTTTGTGGGTGAGGGATGGCTGTGCAGATAAATATGTTTGCATGAATGGCTCTCTTCCCACCCACATATGACTTTGGCTCAACCCACCTATTGGCATGCAGCCAGTACAGTGGTACCTCTGGTTACAGACGCTTCAGGTTACAGAGTCTGCTAACACAGAAATAGTACCTCGGGTTAAGAACTTTGCTTCAGGATGAGAACAGAAATCGTGCGGTGGCAGCAGGAGGCCCCATTAGCTAAAGTGGTGCTTCAGGTTAAGAACAGTTTCAGGTTAAGAACAGATCTCCAGAACAAATTATGTTCTTAACCAGAGGTACCACTGTAGTTACCCATGAAGGAATGTTACTTTTGGACCGAGAAAGGTTCCCCACTACTGATTTAGGGCTTTAGAGCTGCTGGTGAACTGTAATGTTTCTACCTCTCAGCTGGGGAATAAATGTTTGAATTCTTCCTGCATGAAGGGCTTCCTGCGCATACGGAGATAGAGCATGCCAGGGTGAAGGTTCTTGCTTTGTGTTTCTAATACGAAAGTTTTGAACATATTGAATTGTAGAGTAGGAAGGAATCCCAGAGGTCATCTCCCTCAATGGAGGAATCTCAGCTAAAGCATCCATGACAGATGGCCATCCAACCTCTGCTTAGAAACCTCCAAGGAAGGAGAGTCCACAACCTCCTGAGGGAGACCCTTCCACTGCCGAACAGCTCTTACTGTCAGAAAGTTCTTCCTGATGTTTAAGCAGAATCTCCTTTCTTGTAACTTGAAGCCATTGGTTTGAGTCCTACCCTCCGGAGCAGGAGAAAACAAGCTTTCTCAAACTACCAAGTGACAACTCTTTAGAGGACTATCATATCTCCTCACAGTCCCCTCTTTTCCAGGTTAAACATACTCAACTCCCTCAATTGTTCCTCATAAAGCTTGGTTTCCAGACGCTTGATCATCTTGGTTACCCTCCTCTGCACACGTTCCAGCTTGCCAACATCCTTCTTATACTGTGGTGCCCAGAATTGGACACAGTACTCCAGGTATGGTCTGAGAGAGAACCCTGTCTGAAATCCTGAAGGGTCTCGGCCAGTTAGTGCAACCAATACTGAGTTTGATGGACCAATGGTCTTGCTTGGCGTGAGGCAGATTCCTATGTTCTTATGACCTTATCCTTAGACTGGGGGTGGGAATAATACCAGGAGACAGGTCCAGCATAGTTTCCAGGAGAAACATTTTCCATCCTCCCAACTTTTGACGTCTACCAGAGAACATTGCTTGGTTAATCAACCTTTGTTTACATCTTCTGATCTAGCCATCTGCTACACTTCAGCTGTTGTGAGCTGCTGCCAAGCCTTCTTCTGAGTAGACTTGCATCAATCAGATTCCTTCTAATGCTGCAGCTGAATGCATTCTGCAGAAGGTTAAAGCATTGCTCCCACTCTTCATTCTCTCCCATGAACTCAGAAAGAGAAAGGCTGTCATTTCGATTCAGAATGGCATTCCTGCATTATATCCCTGTATATCGGTCCCAAGTTCACACATTTGTGCCACAGTGCATTCCTCCTCCTTGCCATGCTGAATTCTTTATAATCACATTGCACATGTGAACACGAGAGAATGCTTCTGTGCCATCATGTATCTTCTGGCACCCATTACAAAGCAGTGCAAACTAGGCATATTCTGTTTAGGTCTCTGACACTGCACACCCTGTTGGGTTGTTTCTCCTCATCTTCTTTCAATATCAAATGGAGATTATTAAAACAAAGGAAAGGAAAGCATTCTGCCAGTAAACAGAGGGAGAGGGGGAAACAGGTGTGCAACAAGGGTGCCTTAAAGGTAAAGGGACCCCTGGCCATTAGGTCCAGTCGTGACCGACTCTGGGGTTGCGGTGCTCATCTCGCTTTATTGGCCAAGGGAGCCGGGGTTTGTCCGCAGACAGCTTCCAGGTCATGTGGCCAGCATGATTTTGCCGCTTCTGGCGAACCAGAGCAGCACACAGAAACGCCGTTTACCTTCCCACCGGAGCGGTACCTATTTATCTACTTCCACTTTGATGTGCTTTCGAACTGCTAGGTTGGCAGGAGCAGGGACTGAGCAACGGGAGCTCACCCCGTCGCAGGGATTTGAACCGCCGACCTTCTGATTGGCAAGTCCTAGGCTCTGTGGTTTAACCCACAGCGCCACCCACGTCCCCAAGGGTGCCTTGGAAGTGAGCAAAAATGTTTTTAAAATATGCCATTCATTTAAAAGGAAAGATTATATAGCAAATGAGAGGTATACAAAAGGAGAGTTGGAAAGGCACATACTTTATCTGATAACACAAAGGAAATACAGTACCCTGCTACATGTGCTGTATGTGCAGAGCACCAGCGAGACTGAATATAGCAGCCAGCCCAGAGATCTTAATATCTGCACCACCAAGAGAGCAGCACTAGGTGGAGAAAGTGGCTGGGAAGGGCAGACTTTGTGCTTGCAGGATCTTCATTGGTTACCCCTGCCTCTGGAACCCCCAGATCCACCAATCACAGTCAAGTGCAAAAGATGTACACTTTGAATCAATAAGGCCTGGAATTTAGGTCAGTCCCACACCACACGCTTAAAGCACATGGCTCCCCCCAAAGATTTTTGGAAACTGAAGTTTACTCTCCACAGTTGCCAGTACCCTTAACAAATGACAGATCCTTTAGGGGAAGCCACATGTGTATCTATTAAATGTATGGTGTGGAGGTGACCATGTTGTCATTTTGGAGTACCAGAACTGAATGGAGCTCATACTCCTTCCAAATGAAAATATGCTCCTGATTCCTCCTCCAAACTTTCTTCATTTCATTATCATAACTGGGGGGTGATGAGGGGAATTTGCTGTTGCTCTTGTTAGATGGTTGAGAGTCAGAAATCCCAAGTCACCAACAGATCCCAGTCAACCTTTTGCCTGCCTGCCATACGGCACCACCTAGGTCAGGGGTCAGCAACCTTTTCCAGCAGGGGGCCGGTCCACCGTCCCTCAGACCATGTGGTGGGCCAGACTATATTTTTTGGGGGGAAGTGAACGAATTCCTATGCCCCACAAATAACCCAGAGATGCATATTAAATAAAAACACACATTCTACTCATGTGAAAAAATACTGATTCCCGCACCGTCCATGGGCCAGATTGAGAAGGCGATTGGGCCACATCCGGCCCCCGGGCCTTAGTTTGCCTACCCCTGACCTAGATAGTGGAAGGGAAATGAACTAGCTCAGAGGAATCAGGTGATCTGGGGAGCCCTGTTGGTCTTATTTAAGAACTGCCTTAGTTTTGGCTCCCAGTCTGAGCTAATGGTTAA
Source organism: Podarcis vaucheri (assembly GCF_965113315.1). NCBI lineage: Eukaryota > Metazoa > Chordata > Lepidosauria > Squamata > Lacertidae > Podarcis > Podarcis vaucheri. The sequence continues at coordinate 22,963,876 of NC_138761.1, forward strand.
CTGAGCCGCTTGCATATCTTGTGCCATGTTGCCTGCTTTTGGACCTGGCCTGGAATCTGAATGTCAGCCTGTCTTGAATCGCATTGCTTACCTCTGGCCCTCCAGACTCTTTGCTGCTTTTAGATTTGATCTGTCGCTGTCCTGGATTATACTCTTTGCCTCTGAAACCCCCACCAGGCCCCAATAATATCCCGAAGAAGCACATTTCTGTACAATGCCCATGTATCCATTATTGAACTGACCAGTGTTCCTCTCCTAGAAATAAACTTTACAAACATTTGGAGCTTATAAATAGAACAGGGCTGATAATGTGGCAAATCCTTTGCCACCCGTAACTTTTGCACATGTTGTGCTGTTGTGCCGCACACCAGAGCACTTGGGTGTGATCCTCGCTCCCTTGCAACTTCTTCCCAGCAGAGAGGAGTGTGCTCCAAATTTGCACTCCCATGAGATGAATGCGGTGGTGCAGGGAGAGAGGTTTCAGAATGGAAAAATCCACGGGGTAGTTCTGGGCCAAGAATCCCCGACTGACAAAACACCATAGCCGAGGCCAACTGTTCCTGTATCATTGTCTTCTAGAACAGGAAAGTAAAAACAACAAATTCCAAGAGAGGCATAATTTGAGACCGGTCCAAACTTTTAATCCCAGCTATTTTTCAGCGAGCGCTCCCTGACTGTAAGGCTTCCCTGGCAGCACATCCACACGCAAACATTTCCTTTAGAAGTCTCCATCTAGACATAAAAGAGGCATTTTGCCAAAAAGGGAGGTGTGGGGGAGGAAGAAGAAGAAGTTGAAAGTCACTGGCCAAATTAACATTGTGTGATCTTAGCTTTCAAATGACCCCTTCGCTGTATAAACAAGATTATGTAACTGTTCTGATGGAATGTGCAGCAGTTCGGCAGCAGTGCCATCTTGAGGTCGGTAATAAGAGCTTTGCAGAAGAATTCACAACAGAGCACATTCTCATGCTCTTTAGAAATCAGCCATCTAAGCAGAATTTTTAAGAGATGCAGCCCAGTCCTGTGCATGTTTCCTCTGAAGTCATTACACGCTCCCATGTAAACCCTGATCAGATTTTCAGAGCCTTTCCAGGCATCTGTTTTATAGTGCAATCAATGGTCAGCTCTGGCTCATACGCTGCAAAGGGGTTCAGATGCTTCCCTTTGATGTATTACATTTCCTTGAGATTCGAAATTCTGTGCTTTGTCACAGGGCAAACATTTTTTCTCTTCTCCCAGCAAGCAAAGCTATTCACGACAGAGTCTTCTATGGAATTTGGTTGTGTGAACACTGTAGGTCCCTATTGGACAGTGCCTGTGTTGTCACAACTTCGGATGATCACAGACTCTCCCCTGTGCCAAATTATAATGTTCTGTGAGCTTATGTCGTTTCTGTCAGGAAACTAGTTTTTTTATAAAAAAATTCCAACAATAGAAATATTAAGCTCTAGCCTGCTATGCCCCTCCCTCCATTCTAATAACATGGGATGGGTTGTAATACCACCAACAGTCCTGCAGAATGGTCTCACCACCAGCATCAGAAACGTGTTTGCTACTGACTACAACAATCACAAGCTTACTCAAGCAATTTATCCCCGAGCTGCAGAACTGCCCATCCCATAGCAATCTCAGAATACTGTATCTATTTGGGATGCTTCTTCTTCTTCTGTTTTGTAGTGAGGCAGAACTCAGTCTGGGTTCAGGCCAGACACAGGGTCGTCTGAGGCAAAATAAGGGGTCATGCTGTACGCTGTGACTACAGAGCACCAATGTTGCTTCAGCAGGGACCAGAGTCTTAGCCCTAGATAGTAGCAGCAACAGCAGACGCAAAGATCACTAGTGTCGAAGCAATTATTCTTCAACATCAACTTCGTTGGATTGGTCATGTTATGTGGATGCCTAATTATCGTCTTCCAAAGCAACTACTCTATTCCAAACTTTAAAATGGTAAGCGTAATGTTGGCGGTCAACAAAAGAGGTTCAAAGACTTTCTCAAGGCAAATCTTTAAAAATGTAGAATAAACACCGACAACTGGGAAACACTGGCCTGCGAGCGCTCCAACTAGAGAACAGCCTTTGCCAAAGGCGTCATGGGCTTTGAAAATGCTTGAACTCAGGACGAAAGGGAGAAACGCGCTAAGAGGAAGGCACGCTTGGCAAACCCTCACCATGATCAACTCCCACCTGGAAATCTATGTCACTGTGGAAGGACGTGTGGATTCAGAATTGGCCTCCACAGTCACTTACGGACTCACTGTTAAAACCATGTTTATGGAAGACAATCTTACTTCACTATGAGTGATTGCCAAAGAAGAAGAAGAAGAAGCAATGACTACATTCTAATTGCCACATTGGAATGTGCTGCTTTGATTAAAGGGGCCCATCTCTCTTCCAGTAGTCTCATGCTGCGGTGGAACAGGAGAGCATCTCGTATCACTGGGTCTTCAGTGGAGTCTGCTGAGCCCAAGGACAGAAGTGCCACATTGTATGATTGGAGGATGACTGGCCCACTATCCTTCTTTTCACCATCTAGGTTTCAAAGTACCTTACAATTATAAAAAAATAAAAATACATTGTGCAAAGTTTAAACTAGACATTTGAAACCTCAGAAATTTAAGCAAAGAACACCAGAGAAGCATTTATGACGCAAAGGCCTGCTGAAATAACATGGCTTTAACCAGGCACCTAGAACTCAGCAGGGATGGTGCCTACCTGATTTCTAGTGGGAGAAAGTTCCACAGAATTGGGCCCACAACACTGAAGACATGAGTCATGCTTCTGGTCCATGGGGGACCACTGATAGCACTCTCCCAATTGATCTCGGTGATTGACTTGGAACATACAGGGTACGGTTAAGTTATGCTGGGCCTCAGTTATTCAGGGCTTTGACACTGGGCCTTGAACCTGGGTCCAGCAGCAGATGGGAAGCCAGTGCAGTTCTTCTAACACTGGTGCCATGTGTTGGTGGTAATCAGTTCCTTACACAAGTCCAGCTGCAGCATTCTGCAATAGCTGCAGCTTCCAAGGGCAGCCCCACATGCAGCAGTAATCTAGCCTTGAAGTTACCAACATGTGTGCCACTTTGGTCGGGTTATCCCTATCCAGAAAAAAGCCACAGCCAAAGGCCCTCCTAATCAGATGCTACCTGTAGCTCAAGTGACAATGGTAGTTCAAGGAGTACCTCCAAACCAGTGTTTGGACTACGGGTCCTGCTAGCTATGGATGATGGGAGTTGTAGCCCAAAAACAGCTGAACACCCAAGTTTGGGAAACACTGCTCCAAACTATGTGCCTGCTCCTTCAAAGAGAGTACAACTCCACCCAGGGCAGGCAATGGTCTATCACCTAAATTCAAGAACCACTCAAAGCAGCGCTCCTGGAGCTCCCCTTGCGTGCCTTCTACTTTGGGTTTGAAGTTCTTGTCTCCAGCTGCTGAAGAGGAATCTGACTGCTGGTCCCTGACCCTCCTCACCTGTTGGGAGGAAAGGAGAAAGAGAAGGTTGTCTGTCAAATGCTCCATCCTTCAGCCTGGCGATTGTTCAAGACAATCCAGGCTCTCAGTTTTGTCTGGCCTTAAATATGACCATGGTCCAGCCTGCCAAGATAGGTTGAAGAACCTGTGGCCCTCCAGATGTTGTTGGACTACAGTTCCCATCATCCATGACCACTGGCTAGGTCTGAGGAGATCCGGAGTCCAACAGTATATGGAGGACTACATGTCTTCCAGCTCTGGCTTGGACCTAGTCCAAAGGCCTCAAAGCCTTTCAACCTAGCCAAGAACAGGGCAGCATATGGCTACCAATGTCACTCAATCCTTTTGAGAGGATTTCCTTCCGTTCTTTGAAGTGGTATAGAGCAAGAGCGTCCCAACGTGGGCCTGGGCGATAAAAACCAATTGAGAAAGTGTGTCATCCTTTGGTCTCGGACATCTTCGCTGCCAATTGGATTAAGCCCAGGGAGATAAAGGATGTGATACTTTTGATAACTGGCAGCTCTGTGTTTGGAACCAAGTTGCTCACCTAGCAACTAATCATTCACCTGTATCAAGACCCTTCAGGCTAAGAAAAACCTCCTTCACTTTGCCTTCAAACACCAGACAGATAAGTGGTTACATCACAGTAGGTGATGTAGAGGAGAGGGAAAGGTGACAGAGGACAGTTCAATTACGGTGATAAAGCGATGAGCTGCAATTATGGGAGAGTCAGATTCAAAGTGAGGTTTAAAGAGAGGGTCAAACAGAAACATAGGATTTATCCAGAAATGTGTCCCAGTATATAATAAATCTGACCGCAGGTGCAATTTGATGGCTGCTACTTGTCAGATCAGCCTCTCTTCCTATACAGAAGATGCTAAGAAGTGCTTCTGGCTTCTGGCACTCACGCTCTGAGGAATGAAATCTATAGAGGCATTTGGGTTGCCGCCTCTTTTTTTCATTTTACGGAAGCTACATTGCAAGCTACAATCAACATGAGCATCCTTTCTATGAATATGCAGTGCTACAAAAGGATTTAAAGCCAAGGGTGGGGATCCCTGTGGCCCTCCAGATGTTGTTGGACTCCCCAACTCCCATCGTTCCTGGCCATTAGGCATGCTGGCTAGGGCTGATGGAAGCTGGAGTGCCACAGCTTTTTTGCATTCCTGCCTTAGGATCTGAAATTGTAAGCATGTTCCTTTTCTTTGTAAAACTAAGTGTCTTCACTGCAGATGGAACAGTATGAGCTTTGAATGGGACCTTGTGGTTGCAGGTTGCTGGAGCGGCCTTGGAGCCTGTTGCTGGAAAGCAAAAGAAACGTTTTCTGCTTAAAATATTTCTCTCCCTGAAAGGCTTCCAACCCGAGGCCCCATATGCGCCATACCATTAAAGCGCTGCTCTCCTCAAGGGATTAGGGTTCCCAGAGTTACTTGGGAAGAGTGACCGGTTGTTAAATCTCGCTGGGAACTGCAGCTCTGGAAGGGGAATAAGGGTCTCCCCACAACTCTCTGCACCCTTAACTAACTATGGTTTCCCAGGGTTCTTTGGGGGATGACGACACAAGGACTGTTCCACAATAGTGGAAATTACAAGAAACTCCTACTATTGCGGAATGGCAGGCAAAGATGATGGATTTCTCTGAGTTGGCCAGACTGACCTGCAGGATCCGAGACGATCAGAAATTTCAGAAAAATTGGAGTAAATTTATTGTATATTTAAATGATAGTCGTAAAAATTTAAAGACACTAGCAGGATTGAAGTAAATCCTACAATGTAGATAAATTGTAAAGAGTCAGAATGCGCGAGTGGATTTGATAGGGGATACCAGCTGGAGGGAAGGTGGGAAGTCGTTAAGCTCAGCGGAGCAAAAAAGGTTTATATGTTGATCAATGTGTTGTTTGAAAAAGTGTGTAAGGAAAAACAATAAAAATTTATTGGCAAAACAGTACGATAGCACTTTGAATGTATATTGCAGATGGGACCTGAGTCGGTATAATCCATCAGTATGATCCATTAGGGTGAATGGGCGCCTCGTTCTGCCCTCAGCCAGCCCCCACATGATTTCCTTCTTGCTTATCACCAATCAGAGGATTGGGTCCACCTCCACCTTCTGTTGGTCTCCTGCTTTCCACCCTACCCCAAATGGGTACTAGCCACCACTGGTGAATATTGGACAATATCGGTTAGCTCAGCTGGTTAGAGCATGGTGCTGATAACGCCAAGATTGCAGGTTTGATCCACCTATGGGACAGCTGCATATTCCTGTATTGCAGGGGTTTGGGCTCGATGACCTTCAGGGTCCCTTCCAACGCTACAGTTCTATGATTCTGTTATCATATTAATCTTCAGGTAATTTGCAAGCCTTGGTAGACAGCAATAGTATGAGTGAGGCTAACAGTTTTCAAGCAGTGTGGATAAAAAAAAAAGTCAAATGAAAGCTTAAACTCTGAACTAGAAAAATAACCACAATACACCTGAGTCTTATTAATGTCCATCACATCTGGATTAAAATTTCACAAGAACTCTGTTGTGAAAATAAAACAAGAGTGTTGTTAATTCCCCACCCTGTTTCTTTGTTTTGTTTGCTTGCTTGCTTAAAGTGGGTTGTAGCCATGGAATTTGTCCTATTAGTGCAAGGATTTCTGCAGCAGAACGTTACCCCTCTGCTTTTCCTGTAAGAGGCAAGCTAAATAGCAGCTATGTCATCTTTCCAACATGAACTATCAACCATGTCTTAGGATTTGTCAACCGTTTCTAGATAAACAACATTTTGACGTTGAAATAGGATGTACAACTAAGAGCAGTCATTGACCACAACAAGAAAGACATCATTTTTTTCATCTTTGAACATCTCCCCGTCATAACATGGAAGACGGAAACACTTTAGAGCAGGATCCGCTTGAAGATTGGGGCTGACCAGGTAATAGAATGGCAAAACATATCGCTACAGAACAGATCACAATCCTGGCAGACAGAAGTGGGGTGGGAAGTGGAATGCCTGCTGGAACTGAAGACCCTGCAGTGGTCCGTCTCCATGCTTGGCCAAGGACTGCAGTCCTGGGAAAGGTGGACAAAACTTCACACTGATGGCTGGTTTTGACTCCTCAAAAATGTTTACTTCCCTGGCACTTCCAACCCAGAGGTAGCTGTGTTGTACCCCCTTGATTTTCTTCTTTCTCCCTCAAAAGGTGTGTTGTCAGTTCCCAATGTACTTGAGACTTCACCTGCCTGATTGAAAATATGTTTCTGGCAGCTTGATAGTACTTCCAATACTACATTGGCAGGGGGTTGGACTAGATAAGCCTTTGGGTTCCTTCCATGCCTACGATTCTATGATTTCTCCATTTGCATTTTTATACTTTACTGAAGAACCAGAAAGTGGCAAACAATGTTCTTAGAACTCATTCTGATGTGTCTTTGCTGGCGTAGGTGTTCTTGCAGTTGCTCAAATGCTGGTCAGAGTGAACAACAAATGTTTTCTACTGCTGGGTCAGGGGGGATGTCAGGAGGTCAGCAATAACTCACAGGGTGTCAGGGAAGTTCACACTCTTTATTCAAAGAAACAAACAGCTCAGGAGGTCAGGCCTAGTGAGCACAGCAACTCTTCCCAGTAGATCTTACCTCAATGAGGCAGTTGTGAGAACTGAAAGTCCCCATTTTCCCATGGCTCTCTAAGTCTCCTCTTCCTCTGGGCCCTTCCCAAGCAATCTGAGATTGCTCTGACTTGTCTGTTTTTGCTTCCCCCTCTTCACACCTCTTCTGGTTGTGGGAGAGAAGTGGGGAGGGGAGCTGGTTGCAGCAAGAGGGGGAGACACCCTAGCTTCTTCAGCAGCTGGATTCATCCCAGTTTCTTCCCCCCCTCCTTTCCAGCCTCCGCTTCTGCCTCTGCTTCTGGACTGCTTTCTGCCACAGACTCTTCCTGCTCACTAAACCCTGTTGCCTCTTCAGCTTATGACACCACCTCATCCCAGCCTGCTCCCTCTTCTCCCTCTGACCACTCACTGTCGTCCCACCACCAACCCCCTGGCTCTGAGCCTTCTTCCCTTTGGGGTTCCCTTGGGAATTCCCAGCTGGTGTCTCCCACCACTCCTCTGGTTCCAGCTAGCCCGTGACATGATGTAGGTTTCTCTGATGACAGCGGTGGGGAACCTCTCGTCCATGGGGCAAATGCAGATCTTCAGGTAGCTCTATCCAGCGCTTGGGATCCTCCCCAGCTCTGCATCTTCCACAGTTGCTTTTGCCAGGCTGGAATGTATCATTGAATAAAGTCTCTGGCTTACTTGGGACTCAGCTACATTAGTAAAGAAAAAGCATTTGATATGCATTATGGTACTGTATACCAGATGGCACTACGGAGTCCCATCATTCACCAACTTGATTTCCCACTTTGAGGTTTACAATGTGTTTTCCTGAAATGCTTTTTTGATGTGTCTAGATCCAGTCTTGGATGGAAAGTTCCATGCAATGGCATGTAGAAACCTTTCCCATGGCTAGAATAAAAGAAGAGGAGGAGGAGGAGGAGTTTGGATTTGATATCTCGCTTTATCACTACCCTAAGGAGTTTCAAAGCGGCTAACATTCTCCTTTCCCTTCCTCCCCCACAACAAACACTCTGAGAGGTGAGTGGGGCTGAGAGACTTCAGAGAAGTGTGACTAGCCCAAGGTCACCCAGCAGCTGCATGTGGAGGAGCAGGGACTCAAACCCGGTTCCCCAGATTATGAGTCTACCGCTCTTAACCACTACACCACATTGGCTAGCCGACTGTGAAAAGAGTAAGAGTGGCATTTGTCTCTCTGTCCACTTTGGGTTCTGACGCTACCCATCACTGCTGTGTGTTCCCTAGAATGATGCTTACCAGGGAATGTGGTCCTCAGCTTGGAAAAGATTCCCCACTTCTCATGTTGTGGTTAGTGATTGCATAGGAGGAAAAGCCAGCAACATTGGAGCAGCCACACAAGAAACACTAAACACACAGATCAACACATCTCTAAAGGGGTCTCAGTAATGTCAGATGGATCGGACGTAATTCAAAGACTACTGGCTAGCAAAACTTGTGTGCTTTCTCCTAAGTTTACATCTTTCACTTAGCCCTTATAGCTATTTCTGAAATGAGTATTACCTTTTTTGGGGGGGGGTTGGCCCTTTCCCAGATGCTTTCCCCTCCTGGGGCCATTTGGAGGGCTCTGCTGGGCACTCACTTGCTACGGGACACCCTAAACCTCTTCCCTCAATGTTCTGGTCTCAGTTTTCTTTAACTTACGGAGGTATATAAAGGGGAAAACTTTGGAGCAATTTCTCAGAAAGCAGTAAATCTGCTCCCACCTTCCAGCCTTCTGGCCAATTAGTGCGAAGTTACAAGGAACGGCTGACAAGCTATGAAACGACTAGGGTGATTGACAACTGCCTGGGATGATTGACATGAATTTGGCACTTTTTAAATTAAATTAAAATTGAATTTTAGACATATTATTAGATAACTCGTATTTCATTTTGTCCGTAGCCACCCACCCACCCCCAGGCTTCACATTGACTAGGCACCTCCAGCTGTACCAATCAGCCCCAACTCCTAACTTTTACAATTGATGGTTTATAGATCATACATGGTTGAAGTACCAATAAATAGAGAGAAGGGGATTCTGCACCTGGCAAGCTGAAATGCATCCGCTGATGGAACAACTGCATAGCGCGACATTGAATTCCTCCCTCAGGGTGGGAACCTGCGGCTTTCCAGGTATTGCTAGACTATTAGATGCAGGTAGGTAGCAGTGTTGGTCTGACACAGTTGAAATAAATATATTTTTTTAAACAAATTGTGCAGTAGCACCTTAGGTGCTGCTAGACTAATGTTATCATTATCATTAAGATGCCCCTTTAATTTCAAGGAGGTGGGAACCAAGGCTGCTCAGAAACAAATGAAAGCCAACAGCAAAATGACAAGTTTAAGACCAATTATAAAAATACAGAGACCTGTAATTAAAATACATGGGGAAACAACTACATTGAAACATCAGTAATTGAACTATGTAATAAACAAGCCCATGAAAACAGTGCAACATGTGCAATGCAGTTAAAACATCAGTCAGAGCAGGGGGTTCCAGTAAGGCAATCAGAGAAATCAGTGTGTCTTCAGCAGCCAACAGAATGCCAATACTGATGGGACTCTTGTATTTTAGCAGGGAGAGCATTTCACAACACTGGTGCCACTAGTAAAAAAAGCCAATTCGCTTGTCACCACAAGATGATAATCATCAGATCATGGCAAAAGTAAGCAGGATTCCACTCCCATCATTGTTGATCATTGACCACGCTGAGTGGACCGGCGGGAGATGGAGTCCACTGGCAGACCACCATAGGCTTTGCACCACAGTTCTAGACTTAGCTCGAGTAACCTATACATTCTCTACATACCCCGTGTGTGTGTGTGTGTGTATCTCCCTTTTACCTGTTCTTCATTCCCACCCCCACCACTGCATTGGCTTCTCCCCAAAGGCATGATTGTCCCCATCGCATTCCCAGCTAGCTCCATCCATAAACGTGTCCCACCAGCCCAGCAGGCTCCGGTATAGAGACATCTGCTGTTGAAAGTACTTCCACGTCCTGCCCTGCTCGACTTTGCCTTGCAAATTCCTCATCCAAACACTTGACCTGGCCTAACCCTCTTCAGCAAGTGAGAGACCGATGAGATCTCAGCCGCAGGTGATGAAGCTAAGCAAATGAAAAAACGATAACAAAACCCAACCGGCATGATTGACGTATCAGTGAGGCGAGTACAATAAACTTGTGGAGAGCTCTGTGTATGCATTCTATTTCCTATTATCCTATCTGAAGATAAGAAAAATAAGCTTAGTCCCGAGGCCAAGGCAGGAATAGGATGAGGGCTGTGTGTACGCACTACTTGATGACCATAATCAAAAAGTATATTATACAAAGGCAGGTTACTGCAATAGAAAGGATTTGGATGCTTGTAAGATCTTCCCTCCAGGCAAGGCTGAAGCACAAACCTTCCTGGATCTCGCTGCTGCTGCTGCTGCTGGCAGTTATCTTTCTTTTCCTTCAGAGGCTTGGTGCTTCTTGCTAAGCTCTCTTCTGACCCCATACAGCCCTGTTTTCTGGTCCTCACTGTCGGGTTCAACTGAGACTCTATAAGTATTTTGCTTGGCAAAAAAGAGAGAAAGAAATGAGCAAGTCATTGAGTGCATCTTCAGATAAAAGAAGTAGTCAGCTGTGAGCACACTCTGGGATATTTGCTTTAGGAAGTAGTCAGTGGAAAGGGGAGATTTCACGGAAATTGGAAGGGGGTGTGTGAGCTCAGGATTATATAAGAGGGGGCTGAGAACAGGTTAAGAACAGTTTCAGGTTAGGTACAGACCTCCGGAACGAATTAAGTACTCGACCTGAGGTACCACTGTATTCATATGATGGATTACCTAGGAGCAAGGGACATACCTTTTAGAAAGCAACACTACAATTAAAGCTGCGGTCTCCAAATGATGATCCAGGATCCTTCCATCCCCAAGGCATGACCTCAAGGCATTTGGTACAGTAAGCTTGCTGAAGCGAAGCAGTTCTGGATCCCATGAACACCTAAACAGGGAGGCCACCTTGCAACCCTGTGCAAATTGCCTTGAGTTGCATTATGGGAGAGCAACAGAATATAAAGGAAATAACTGTCCCCAGGCTGACTTCAAGATTTGATGGTGCTAGCTCCCTGGCCTGGCCTTCTCCTCTTCTGCCTACGCTCTGGAAACACAGGTCTTAAGTAGCCCCAGGGAAGATGTGGATGAGGCTGCCCAATAGTTATTTCAGGCCACTGATGGTCCCTATGGGAAATTATGGTTATAGGGTCCCTGGCCTGGGCATCCCATATTACTGCAATGTGCTTTGTGTGGGGCTGCCATGAAAGTTCTGCAGCTTGCGTAGAATGCAGAGGTTACGTTGTTAAGTGGAGCTTCCTACTGTGAGCATGTGAACACCAAGGCTGAAAGAAATGCACTGGCTGCCAATTTGCTGGTAAGTCAAGTTTCAGGTTTGGTTGCTGACTTGTTGTTGTTTAGTCGTTTAGTCATGTCCGACTCCTCGTGACCCCATGGACTAGAGCACGCCAGGCACTTCTGTCTTCCACTGCCTCCTGCAGTTTGGTCAAACTCATGCTGGTAGCTTCGAGAACACTGTCCAACCATCTCGTCCTCTGTCATCCCCTTCTCCTTGTGCCCTCCATCTTTCCCAACATCAGGGTCTTTTCCAGGGAGTCTTCGCTTCTCATGAGGTGGCCAAAGTATTGGAGCCTCAGCTTCACAATTTGTCCTTCCAGTGAGCACTCAGGGCTGATTTCCTTCAGAATGGATAGGTTTGATCTTCTTGCAGTCCATGGGACTCTCCAGTCTCTCCTCCAGCACCATAATTCAAAAGCATCAATTCTTTGGCGATCAGCTTTCTTTATGGTCCAGCTCTCACTTCCATACATTGCTGACTTATAAAACCCTAAACAACTAAAGGGAACAGACTGTACTCATTGGAGGGCATCTGCCAGAGCTAGGTGGACCAATGGTCTGACTAGTTATAAAGAAGCTTCCTATTTGTTTGCTTGTTTAGGTCTTTTTTTTTTTTTAACACCCACCCACCCAAAATGGCTCCCAGTGGCATATATACAATCAGTTAAAGCGATACAGTTCTTGACCACAGGCTTACAACCTAAAAAACATGACACACAAGGGGAAAGGGAGAGCCTGCCGGATCAAGCCAACAGCCCATCCAGACCAGCATCCTGTTCTCACAGTGGCTAACCTGGTGCATTGTGGGAAACCCACAAGCAGGACATACTCCTGTTTTTCCCCCAGCAACTGGTATTCAGAAGTGTTACTGCTTTCCATTGCGGAGGCAAAGCCTAGCCATCGTGGCAAGTAAACACCTATAGCCTCCATGAATTTGTCCAGTCATCTGTAAAAGCCATTCTCAACTGTCCTGGTTTTCTGTCCCTGCTGCCCCAAAACCACCAGTCAGCATTCTATAGCCACTGAGCATGTTCAGCCCTCCTTAACAACTGGGGTTTTTCTAAGAGTGTGTGTGTGTGTGTGTGTGTGTGTGTGTGTGTGTGTGTGTGTGTGTGTGTAATCCTACACACCTGCCTCCCTTCTGTCCAAGGGTGGTGATATTGTAGCTACATAAGGATAGGCACTTTGAGAATGAATTCAGCTATTAGAAAATAGGGTGTCCATCGCGATTGAACATTCCAGGAACACCTGTCTGAAGCCTTCTCAATTTTACTCCCTTGGTAGTAATTTAACCAATTGGCTTCTTTTTCCTTTGCTGAGGGAGATGAAGTCATTTGGAAAGCAATTAAGCGGCTTTTCTGAATGCCTCAGTTTTCCTGCAGCAAGCAACACAGTATACGGTTGTTTTACATTCCCTACGAAACTGGGACGGGATGGAAAATGTGAAATTCATTTAGTATCGTTATCTCAGTTGTGGTAAAATATCGTATTCGGTCAGATTCCCAGGCATACCTTTGTAAGTACCGAGAAGTGACTTGCTCCCCATGCAGCCAATCACCACGGCAGGGACACCTAAAATCTGGAATACACATCATTCTATAAAAGCAAAATGGTCCAACCTCAACTCTTTGTTACTAAATTCGTGCATATGCTTTTCAGACTTGGGAGGCTACTGAGCAGGAAAGTTGATATTGGACAAATCCCTGATTAGACCCTTTGTCATGTTAACTCTCCCCACTGTGCCAGAATTGATTACTCGCATTTGGAGAAAGTCTATTTGAATGGTAAGTCACTTAGCCATATTCTCATTTTCACACATCGTTCAGCATCCTACTGTCTCCCTGCCCATTCTTCCCTCCCTCCTCGCAACAGCGTGCGCAGCATGTTCCCGCCATTGTTCAGCATAGTTTAGAGTGGCGTTAAGAGGAGAACGCCAAGGTAAACAGTTGGAAATAGCTGCACCCGAATCGGTTAGCATAACCCGGGTGGACACACAGCTGCGGCACTTGTGCCTCCTGTGCAGCAAGTGAAAGGGGGAGGGGGAGAGAGAGAGAGAGAGAGAGAGAGAGAGAGAGAGAGAGGCATTAGCAGCACTTCAATCAAAGAAATGAACTAATTGCTACAAACAAGGTTAGGGCCCGAGCCTGAGCACCTTTTTCTGAAAGTGAAAAAGGGTACTTAGCACCTTGCAGCATATAGCTCTTAATGAGGTTTAAATATCCCTCCCTCACAATAATAAGCAAACAAACACACTTCACCATGCTCATTAAAAGGGCAAAACTGAACACCAAATGAGAACACTAAAACCAGATTCAAAATATTTATTCTTAAGATTGTGCTGTTTTGATTTGGTATTCAAACCAGCAAAGTCTTTTATTTCAGCTGTCTAGGCTCTAGAACACGGTTGCCCCAAACTTGGGCGTTCAGCTGTTTTTGGACTACAACTCCCATGATCCCTAGCTAGCAGAACCAATGGACAGGGATGATGGGAATTGTAGAACAAAAACAGCCAAACACCCAAGTTTGGGGAACCCTGCTCTAGAACCCTGTATTTTAACCTTGGGCATCCAGATGTTGTTGGGCTACAGCTTTCATCATCCCAAACTATTGGCTAAGCTGTCTGTGGATGGTGGGAGCTGTGGTCCAACAATACCTGGGGACACAAGAACGCCGCCTGCTCCCAAAGCAACACATATATAGCATCTTCTCAGGAACTACTGTCACCTGTGGTAAGCAATATAATTGCAGCCTCCCATGAACTGCTCACCTTGGCTCCATCTTGTTGACACCCATCTGTCTCAGGAGACAATGGAGTGCACCTCCAGGGGTGAAGTCAGATTGTTGTATTAGCAGCACCAAAGTGACCTCCCCTGGGAGCAAGCCTGGGCAATGTGTATGTGTTAGGATTCTTGCCCCGTGTTTGCAGTCATGGGATTGTTTTAGCACATGACGGTGTGTGTTTTCATTCCACATAGTGGGAAGTGATGGAGACAGGATGTTTTGTATTAGTGTGTTCTGTGATGTAGGACGTTTGTTCCTTTGTTCTCTCTCTTTGCTGTCTGGAGGTTCTGGGCTACCCAGATGACAAGACTCCCCTCTTGGCCTCGCTGATGTGGTTCAAAGGAAAGCTTGGTTGCAGGAGTTGCTAGAAGGAGGTGTACAAGTCGCCATCTAACCGCCTTGGGGACTCCACTCCAAATTTGTGTAGCGTTTACTACTTAGCATTTTCATCTCCCGGAGGCAGAAGAGGTTTAGGATCAGAGTATTCTTTCTCTTAGTCAGGCTACCTTCCCGGGATGACGAGCCTCCTCTGTCCCTTACTTCTCTCTACAGCATGGAGGGCTGCAAAACTACAGCCTCCTTGGAAATACATTCCCACTCTGGGAGCCAGTTCCATAGTTCAACTATGCGTTGCATGAAGAAGTGTTTTCCTTTATCTGTCTCCAGTCTTCCAGCCTTCAGCTTCATTGGATTTCCACGAGTTCTAGTCTTATGAGAGAAGGAGAGGCACTTTTCTTTGTCCACTTTCTCTGTGCCTTGTGCAATTTTATAAACTTATACCAGTCCACTTCTTACAGAAGGATGGAAGCATTTGGCCTCCCTGCCCACACTAGGCCTTGTTTACCAGAAAACCCAGTGGACAAGGCTGTGACAAGATAAACTCCAGCCTATTTCATCCAACCAGGCCTTCTGTGCATTGAGATTTTGAAGATCTACGAAAACTAGAATTTCCTTCCAGCAGGCTCATTCTTGTTCCCACCATGGTCAACTGCAAGTTTTCGACTGGCTTTGTCTGGGCTGTCCTTTTTTTACTTCTTGACAATCAGTGTTTTCAGTTGAAAGTGACATTGCCTTTCCCTCGTCTCCAAGTAAAGCATCAGCACGTATCATTTACATGCAGAGAGAGGAAGCAAAGCTGCTGTCAACTGCTCCTAGTCCCTGCCAAAAACAGATGTTGGGTGTTACTGCTGATGTGCTGTCTTCTTCAGCACGACGTCCACGTCCCACAATCTGTGTTTAAAAGGAGCTGGGGTGAAAAGATGGTTGGGGACATGAGCTTGAATGCATGGCATATGACAGGGAGCAATTTGAATGCAGAATAAAACTGAGGTGAGAGTTCTAAATGTCAGGTTGCCTAAATCACCCATATAATGGGTGAAACGATGATATTCTACATGGAGGAAACTGGTGATTGGTTCATTGGGGCTGAAATCCTCTGCACAGTTTCCTTGGAGCCAGTCCCTCTGAACAGAGTGGAACTTACTTCCAAGTCAACCTTGACTGCGTTTTCACCCTTGAAACATATACTGAGGAAGTCAAAAGAGACTGCTCATTCCCACTTCCTCTTTAAATTTTATGTGCTTTTTAAGGCTCAGATTAATTCTACTGGAACTTGACCTTTACCCAGAACCCTTGAAAAAGTAAATTGTGTGTGCACATGCTTGCTCTGTGTGGTAGTGAACTAAACTGAGAAAGGGAGGACAGAAATGACCAAAGCTAGCAGCTCCCACGGCATTCAATCAACAATCTAAATGCACGGGCTTAAAAGCGGTGAGTGACCCTGGTGTAACTCAACACTCAAATAAATCACACCACCACCACAAAGGGAGACTGTCACTCAGATAACAGAGCATAAGGCACAAGCTATATCTCCTGGCCCCATGCCATGCACACTTAAATCTCACAAGGTCATACACTGGCAGTGGGGAAAGAACCCTCTGCACAAAACAGCTTGGCATCACAAAACACATGGGAACCTGAGCACATTGCTAACACCTCTGTGCCTCGAATCCTAACAGATACCTCTCCTTGAAAGTTAGAAGGGACTCTTGGGGCCATCTAGCTCAACCCCCTGCAATGCAGTTTTTCCGTATGTTCGGTGACTTTATAAACTAGATCTGGTCCCACAGGTGAAGAAACAAGTTTTTGCAGGTGTTTCCCCATAACACAACTATTTGAATGAACTCTGAAAAATTCCCAGGGACTGCCTATTGCACCGTCCTGTTCAAGTTATAAGCCTTAATGCACCTAAAACACTGTGTTTGAATGCATTGGATTTAAAATGCTGCAAAGAGGATGTTTACCTTAGGCAAGAGATTCCATGCTGGCAAAAGCATCAGCAGGGCCAGCCCAAGGATTGGTGGACCGCAAAATGGTGCCTCATTCCTTGCCAGAGAAGTAAGGGTGCAGGAAGATCTACAACAGGAATAAGGCGGCAGGGAGGAACATCATCATTGCGATCGGCTCATCTTGCTTCACGGATGGGCCTGATGAACTGGGGTGTTAGGGGCTGTTAGGGGAGGGAGAGTACCTCTGGTGGGGACACATCATGCCCCTTCTGGGGTAGTTTGTCTATCTTTGGTCCCCACCCTACACTTAGCCCTCACCTGTGACTCCAAGAAACTGCCAGCATGCAACAGAGGCCACACCTGGGAAACGGCTTCGACCAGCTGGCTAAGCCAGGTATGGGTAGCCAATGGGTCTTAAACCCTCAGTGAGTTAAGGACTTCCCCCACATGCAAAGACAGGCTCCGGTGGATTGAGCAGACAAGACCAATAGAGGGTCCAATGGCCAAGAAGGTGGTTTCTGCACGTGCTGTAGAGGGAAATGAGAGGCGGATGGGGCTCGTCAACCTGGGAAGGTGGCCCATCCAGGAGAAGCGAAAACTCTGATCTTCAACCTCCACTGCCTTGCGCCTATACTCATTCATGAGAAAGGCTTTGGGAGTAAACTCTGATGAATAATCCGTATCCCCTGTCTTACAGGATATCTTCGGGGGAAGTAAGGCTGAGGAGTAAACCCTATGCAAATCCAGAGCGTAGTCCCTAAGACAGTTGGATAGCGCCTTGTACGCCTCCTTCCCACAACTCCTGCAGCCAAGTTGGAGAGCCACTTCAGAGGAGGGGAGGTTGTGGGCTTCATGCTCCCATCACACGTGCGGTGGCTGGAGCCCAGCCCCTGCGTGATTGGGGGAATCCCCGGCTGCATCACCCCTTGGCCAGGCTCTGGGGGCATGGCCTGCCCTATTTAACGCAGGTGCGGCCGGGGACCTCCCTCTTTTCCCGCCTACCAGTTGTTGGAAGCACCATCACCTGCCCCACATATTGAAGGGTAGTCCGATAAAGGATTCCGGGGGGCGTGGCCCTGTCCAAAGCCTATGGAGGTAAGGGCCTAAGGCACGCCCCCGAGCAGTGACCCCGGGGGAGTTCCTAGTTGATGTGCATCAGCAGGACTCCGCCTACTGGTGGTTAACCTTTCCCGGACTTCAAGCGGACAGGCTGAAGCAAGATATAGTTGGTTAGGACCAATGCCTAAGCCAATACCGCTCATTACCTGTAACCAATAAAGTTGTGGCCTTATTTAGTCCATTAACCTTAATAATTGTGTCATGTGTCTTTATTTCCACTTGGGGGGGCGGGAACTCGCCACGCAACCAAATGTATTGCTCTGCTTTCCTCTGTGATTCCTTCATATCAGCGAAACCAAGGATTGCCATCTGGGCAGAACAGACTTGCATTCTGGACAGTTCACTGCGGTGCTGCAAATGCAGCAAAAACCTGACAAGCTCATCGTCAAGGAGCTGCAGAGCTCTCACAGAAGGAAACTGAAACATGAGAAGGCAGTGTGTGTGTTTTGTTGGGGATGGCTAGTAACAGCAGCATTGCATAGTAGCTCTGGCAATGATGAACAAGCTTAGAATCTCCCTCTGGGACCAGCAAGGGGAAAGTTTACTGAACTCCATAAAGGACTAAATAAAGTTCAATGCTTTTTCTTTTCTTTTTTGCAATGTGCTACTTTGGTGATTTGTAACATTTATCTTATTGTACCCAGTGTTTTAGGGACGCGGGTGGCACTGTGGATTAAACCACAGAGCCTAGGACTTCCCGATCAGAAGGTCGGCGGTTCGAATCCCCGCAACGGGGTGAGCTCCCATTGCTCCCCTGCTCCTGCCAACCTAGCAGTTAGAAAGCACGTCAAAGTGCAAGTAGATAAATAGGTACTGCTCTGGCGGGAAGGTAAACGGCGTTTCCGTGTGCTGCTCTGGTTCGCCAGAAGTGGCTTAGTCATGCTGGCCACATGACCCAGAAGCTGTACGCCGGCTCCCTTGGCCAGTAAAGCGAGATGAGCGCCACAACCCCAGAGTCGGTCACGACTGGACCTAATGGTCAGGGGTCCCTTTACCTTTTACCCAGTGTTTTAAGACTGTTTTGCAGTAAAGCTTTAAAACTAATTCTGCTGCTGGAGAGACTTCACATCTACCAAAGGTCCATGAAGTTATGTTGTAAGTAGATCCTTTTAGAGAGTATGGTTTATTTCTAGGTCCTTCTGTAGAAACATTTTGTCTTGTAGTGAATAGCTTCCCATTGGTTAAGAAATCCAAATCATGAAGTTCAACATTTGAACATTTCTACCCTCTTCAAGCTTTGGGAAAATAGCCACAAAATAAAGGAGGCAGGTAGGGACCTTGAGGGAGAAATCCCATCTAGAATTAGCAATCCTATCAGAGCAGGAGCAATGAACCCCTTTAACACTGACAGCATGAATCAGTTACTTTTTTATAGAAAGAAATTGAATAGTAAAGACTTAATACATGCACAGCCCAAAATAATTAATGCTCAGGTCTGATTGCCAATTAAAAAATGCATGGCATTTCACATTAAATCATTGAGTATAATTAAGTCATCATTTGAACACAGCCATAATTTTTCTGCATGGTGTTATATATAGCTCTGTAGACTATATTGCTCCCAATGAATCATAGTGCCTGTTTGTAAATATTGGGGAAGTGTGCCTAAAAGTGAATATATTGAGGAAAAGAAAATACAAAAATTCATTATGTGAGGAGAAACTGCTTGAAAAAATGTGTATTATTATTATTATTATTATTAATACCACAGCCATGTGGCTGGGTTTCAGCTCCCAGCAGAATAGTAAAAACACAATAAAACATTTAAAACTTCCCTAAACAGTGCTGCCTTCAGATATCTTCTAAAAGTCAGATAGTTGCTTATTTCCTTGACATCGGAAGGGACGGTGTTCCACAGGGAGGGTGCCACTGCCAAGAAGGCCCTGTGCCTGGTTTAAAAAACTGTATATAAAAATATGCTTATTAGGAGGAATTAAATTAAACGAAACTAAAATGAAGAATTTTAATGCGACTTTTAAAAATGCAAATCACTGCAAAAAAAAATATTAATGTGACGAACCAAATTTAAGATTGGAAAAATGAAAAAATGAGGGAACTCAAATTGGTAGATTCTTCCATCCCTACCTGGGAGTAAGCCCCACTGAATTCAGTAGGGTTCATTTCTGAATAAATAGGGTTAGAACTGTGCTGCAATACATTAATAGCCTTATAAAACCATTTTTACAAGGTCACTTAAACAAACAAACTAAAATCAGGCGCTCCAAGCAAGTCTCACTCAATTAAATAAAAGGCGGGTTTATCTCACCTCCAGAATTCAAAGGCATTCCTGAACAGGAAGATCATCACAAGTCTGCTGAGTGCCAGATCTCAGTCAGCTACATAAGTCTTCCTTGAAAGAGACATGGCCAGAAGTGGGAAGGCCCTTGATCTGATTGCCACTGGGGTTGCCTCCGACAGTGGAGACATGCAGAGTACAGACTGCGTAAGAGCCGGTGGTGAATACACGAGATAAAGCACTTTCAGATACATCAAAACCCAGGTTGTTAGGGCACAGGTGGGAAACCTATTTGTCTGGTGGCTACATTCTATTGTGGGGTACATGCTACTGGTGGCTGGGCCAAAGCCAACAGTGGATGTGGCCAGAGCCAAATGTAGGAAAGACCATCCCCTTTTCTCTCTGGCTGTGTATACACCATGCCTTTAAAGCATATCTGAAGCACAATTGTTCCCTCAAAGAATACTGGGCCCTGTAGTTTATCCCTCACAGAGTTACAATTCCCAGCAACTGTTAACAAGCTGTAAGTGGGATAACCAGCCTTATATAACCAGCCTGCTTAAGTGTAATTAATGCAGGAAGGGGTTAAGATCATAGAGTAAGCTGTCCTGCCAGGCTTAGCTCACCTTGGGAGGTACTAGGTAAGTCTAGAGCAAAATATATATATAGGAGACTTAGTCTGGTCAGAATCGAGTATATACTTCCAGAGTTACTGCTAAAAGCATTACTTCTGGCAAATTAGCCACCATAGCTGCTAGAGGGCTGTGAATATTTATGTCCCAGGCTTTGTAGACTTGTCTATCCATGTACTATCAGAAACCAAAGGGACACATTGGTTGCCAGATGTGAAATATATTGGCATTATTTTCAGCTCTCCTACCCCACTGTTACGCTGACTGTCAGTGGCTGCCCCTGGTCTCAGAGGCAGAGGTCTTTCACATTACCTGTTCCTTTTAACTGGAGTTGCCAAGGAAGAAGAAGAAGAAATTATTATTTATACCCTGCCCATCTGGCTGGGTTTCCCCAGCCACTCAGTAGTCCATCAGACATTAAAAGCTTCCCTAAACAGGGCTGCCTTCAGATGTCTTCTAAAAGTCTGGTAGTTCTTGTTCTCTTTGACATCTGGTGGGAGGGTTTCCACAGGGTGGGTGCCACTACCGAGAAGGCCCTCTGCCTGGTTCCCTGTAACCTCACTTATCGCAGCGAGGGAACCACCAGAAGGCCCTCGGCGCTGGACCTCAATGTCCGGGCTGGATGATGGGGGTGGAGATGCTCCTTCAGGTATACAGGACCAAGGCCGTTTAGGGCTTTAAAGGTCAGCACCAACACTTTGAATTGTGCTCAGAATCAAGCCTACTGCACTCTGCACATGCTCTATGGCTAGTGTCACAAATCTGCATGTTTAGGCAGCTGCCAAGACCCCACATCTTGAGAGGGTGCACTTGTGGTGACCCCTAACTAGCTGCTACACCTTTGCGTGACTAGCAGCTGCCTCTCTGTCTACACAAACACACCTCTGTTTCTCTGTATAACAAACTGGTGGCTGGAAAACTAAAAATAAGCACACCTGCAGTAGGTAAAATTGAAAAATATAAAGAGTATTGACATGCAGTTATAAATCTCGCTTCCTACCTAGTCAGCAGGGGGACTGAAAACCTGATACAAGTGCATTTAAAACTGCATTTCTGTCTTTTACATATGCTCACACCAAGAGTGGTGAGAGACTCAAAAGTGCTTTGAAGTGACACTTGTGAAATCCGCCTTGGGTTCTGCATACAGCGGTGTTACTTGGCAACTCACAGGCCTCTCTGAATGATGCAAACTTGAACACTTGTAACCAGTGCAACCTTGATCCCAAATCTGAGCTGGAACACCACATTTACAGCCGGCCCTATAATGGTATCAAAGGATAAGGAAATGATGGCGCATTAATCAGAAATGTGTTGACTTCTGTAATTTGGAGGGCAAGTCTGCCATCCAGTGGCGGAAAAAAACTAGCAAGGGCAATGGGGAGACTTGGCCGTCTAATCTTTCCTTGTTATTTGACGGCGGCATTACCCCTATGAATGTGCCCTTGAACTTTCATATCTCATCTTCTGCATTATTAGATTATGTATTTGAAATACTTGCACTTGTCACCTGTTCTTGTTTCTTATCCTATTGCATTGCGAACAACAGCATAGTACTGGCTAAGAACATAGGAGGCTGCCTTATGCTGAGTGAGACCATTGCCCCATATCAGTATTGTCTAACACTGACTGGTAGCAGCACTCGAGGGTTTCAGGCAGGGGACGCCCTCAGCCATCCCTGGAGGGGATGAATCTGGGATTGAATCTAGGACTCCAGGCATGCAAGGAGTCCTGACAGTAAGAGCTGTTCGACAGTGGAATTTGCTGCCAAGGAGTGTGGTGGAGTCTCCTTCTTTGGAGGTCTTTAAGCAGAGGCTTGACAACCATATGTCAGGAGTGCTCTGGTGGTGTTTCCTGCTTGGCAGGGGGTTGGACTCGATGGCCCTTGTGGTCTCTTACAACTCTATGATTCTATGATTCTATGATTTAATGCTGGTGAGCAACAGCCCTTCCCTGAAGTAGTCTGTAAGTATAAGCAGTAAATAAACATTCGCTCAATGTTGAAAATCAGTATTGTTGTTGCTGTTTTGATCCCATCTTTTCTGTAAGGAGCTCAAAGTGGTGTACATGGTTCTCTTCCTCCTCATTTAGTCCCTGTGAAATAGGGTTGGCTGGGAGGCCCTATGGATAGGATAGCTCAGTAGGCAGAGCATGACACTCGTAATCTCAGGGTCGTGGGTCCGAGCCCCATGTTGGGCAAAAAAACCCCTACATTGCAGGGGGTTAGACGAAATTAGCCTTGTGGTCCCTTCCAACGCTACAATTCTATAATTCTATGATGGGCCCAAGACCACCACATAAGTTTCGTGGCTGAGAGGAAGAATATAGTTTTTAGTGGAAGACGAATTGCAGATGAATGGAAACAGTGGTGCATGCGATAGATTCAGGCTGGTAATAAACCGGTAATAAACACATCCCAAACTGACATGAATGGTAAAATAAAAGAAGGACTTGTCTAAGCCTATTAAGTTCATCTCGTTTTGACTGCAGAAGGCAAAGGGCGGTGGTGGTGATTGTTTCAATGCAGGAGCAATTTGTCTTTCAAAGCCTGTAAAATAGATATACCTCTGTTTTTACCACCTCTGTGGCAATAACACAAAGCTGTCTTGATTTTGGTATGTGAAAAGATTCTCCCCAGAATGTGGGCACCCCTCGCCTCACCCCCCCTAAAAACCCCAGCAACCAGGACTTCAGCTTTTTGTTTGTGATGGTTCCTAAACCACTCCTGGGAGTGGAACATAATTCGAGGCTTCAGGTTGTATGCAACACAACTTTCTTTACCAACCCCCACCCCCTTCCTGGAATAATAGGCTACAAGGACAACTACAGTAAATGAAATACTAGCTGCCATTCTTGGCAGAGGAGCTCAAACTCCAAGTGGATTGAGGTTTTGTGTATACGTCTCTCAGCAGTTGCCTCCTTCTGAGTTCGGTCTTTTCAATGAGCCTGAATTCCGTGGCCATGCTAGAGTTTCAGAGCAATTGGCAAAACTACTTGCAGCAAACATAATTCCAAAGACAGCTACAGCGGGATGGCTCTTTGAAGAGGAGATCTCCTGTAGGCAGTCGGTTTGCAGGCTGTAGTGTACAGGGCTGGGGGAACCTGTAAATACGTTATTCACCGCTTGTCCTCTTGCGGCTGTTAATTACTAGAGTAATTGAAAGGACACTTTTAAAAAAGAAGACGAGAGGAGAAGATTCGTTTGTATGAGATAATAGCAGAGATGTAACAGATACGGCCTGCCAAGAGCAATTTCCTAAGCAATCTGGCCCCTAGGGAAATATTTCTGAAATAAACCAATAACCAAATCTAATCAGAGGGCTTCACTCGGCTTGCTAAGCAGGTGAGCTGATGCCTATCAGTTGCATCTTTCAAAAACAATATGTTTGGTTTCTTTAAAAAGTCTCAACACAATCTCGCAGTTTGCATTGATGAACAGCTTGTCAGGAGCTGCTAGGACTATACGAAGACGGAGCAGAGCCTGCCGGGGGGCTGTTTGCCAATGGGCCCCTTTAAATTGGACCTGGCATCCTTTTCTTTCCACCCCCACCTAGTCTAGCCTTGGCCAAATGGGAACAAAAACCTTCTCTTCGTCTGGTCTCATTGCTCAGGCCTAGAGCAAAGTTGGGGAACCTTTTTCAGTCTGAGGGCTGCCATTTTCTTCTGGGTAAGCTTGTGGGAGCCACACGCACAGACACCAACTCTATGGGCCCTGGTCCCTTCACACACACACACTGATAATACTTTCTACAAGCTGGTGTCTGCCTCCCTCCCTCCCTTGGGCAGCCACCCCCACCCCCAGCCAGATGCCACTCCCTTTCCCCAGCTTGCCTCCTGGCTTGTGGCACTATTTCTGAATGCATCTGAGCTGGGGCAGCTGGGGAGAGGCAGGCAGGAAGGCTGGTTGGAGAGGTAAGCAGGTGAGTGGGCAGTGGGTGGGGGCAGGAGATGATCGGATGGCCACATTTATGTTGGAAAACACCCTGGGGTGCCCCTTCTGCAGCCCCCGAACTCTCAGCGTCCTCTGGTATGCGCAGCTCTGGAAAAGGCATTTCCCTTCTTCTCCAGTGCGCTTCAGTGACATATATCAAATGATATATGCACACTAATCTTCTAGCATAACACAGCAAGAAGCGTGAGACATCTATGTATTTAGTTACATACTATGTAAATAAATAAAGGAATTTAAGGAATTCCTTATAAAGGAATTCCTGAATAAAGGAATCATGGCGTCCTCTCTCTCCAGCTCTGAGAGAAGAACAGGAACAAGTAAAAGCAAAAGTACAGCAAAAGTACAGTACAATAATCGGGGCGCTGGTGGCACTGTGCATTAAACCACAGAGCCTAGGGCTTGCCAATCAGAAGGTCGGCTGTTCGAATCCCCGTGATGTGGTGAGCTCCCGTTGCTCTGTCCATGCTCCTGCCAACCTAGCAGTTCGAAAGCACGTCAAAGTGCAAGTAGATAAATAGGTACCACTCCAGCGGGAAGGTAAACGGCGTTTCCGTGCGCTGCTCTGGTTTGCCAGAAGCGGCTTAGTCATGCTGGCCACATGACCCTTGGTCAGTAAAGCAAGATGAGCACCACAACCCCAGAGTCATCCGTGACTGGACCTATCGGTCAGAGGTCCCTTTACCTTTACTGTACAACAGTACATACAGTGGAAGAGATAAGATCTTCCGTTCCCACACTCTTCCCAGACAGGCATGTGATTTACACCAATCTCTTCTGCAGCATCGGAGGCATGAAATACTCACAATTTAGCCCCTGGGTCTAAGCTTCCTCAGCTTGAGTTGTGGGAGAAGCAATTGGAGCCTGATGCGCAATAGAGGCATTATAGAAGTATTGCTCTGTTGAGCAGACATGGGCAAAACACCAGGCTCCTAGTATTTATATCATGCCTAGCCAACCAGAGACTTCAGATTGTCCTGATGTCACAACATGACCCTGTTGCTTGGGTGGCTTTAAAGGGCTCTGATCATGTATGGTCGCAGGTGAAACCCTAGTCTTAGACCCTGAGGTTTCTCAAGAACAGATGTGGAACTTGCTACTGTTTACCAACCTACTGGCTCTCTCAAAAAGGGGGCCAGTGTCTGACTTAAATACGTGGATTTTATACCGGGATCAGGCCAGTAAGTACAAAGGTACTGCCACATAGATACACTAATTTCTGAATAAGGCTAGACCAACAAGCCTGATCACATCAACAGAAGTCAGTGGATGGAAGCTAATAGGGTTAAGATAACAGAGAATCTGGTTCACATCAGCGATCCAAACGTAAAAGGCTCTGTAGATTTTTACCACCAATTCCCTGAGCTACTCATATCTTCCTAGAACAATCAGTTCAAGGGGGTCCAAGTTTTTAAATTGTAGCTTGTTTTTTATTTATCTTAACTAAGGGTACCAGACATCCCCATTTCCTGGGGACAGTCCCCGGATATACAAATCAGTCCCCATACAAAATCCATTGAAGTTGAAAAGTGTCCCCGGATTCATTGGAAAAAAAATCTGGTAACCTTAATCTTAACACAATTTGTCCAGGCAATAAGAGTAGCCTTCTTCTGGCTGTGAAATGTTTTCTTTAAAAAAAAAAACAGCTTTAAAAAACTGGATTTGTGCACAGAA
The DNA here is from genome assembly GCF_965113315.1 of Podarcis vaucheri. NCBI lineage: Eukaryota > Metazoa > Chordata > Lepidosauria > Squamata > Lacertidae > Podarcis > Podarcis vaucheri. The sequence goes on from NC_138761.1 coordinate 22,990,015, forward strand.
TTCTTTAGGAGCAATTCACCTTTTCCTAATCAAATCCTCCAAGGTGTTAATTTCATTCACTGCTCATTCTGCTTTGATTAAAGAACGCAGCCCAAGCCCTCCATCACCCTTTTGCTGAATGGCACCACAAAGCAAGATAAACAAACAATAGGAACATAGGACGAACATAGGAACTGCCTTGTGCTGAGTTAGACCACTGGTCTACCTCTCTGATGGTGAGAGCTGTCTGACGGTGGAACGGTCTCCCTCAGGAAGCTGTGGACTCACCTTCATTTGGATGGCCATCTGTCGTGGATGCTTCAGCTGAGATTCCTGCATTGCAGGGGGTTGGACTAGATGACCCTTGGGGTCCCTTCCAATTCGACGATTCTGTGATTCTATGATCTAGGCAGTAGTAATGTCTACACTGACTGGCACTGGCTCTCTGGGGTCGAAGGCAGGCAGTTTACCCCAGCCCTAACAAATGACACCTTGCTGAATGAAGACTCAGCCGAGCATCCCTTAGAGGCTGAGTTTCCGATAATTATTTCTGCTGACATGGTACAGCTGTTGCCGAGTTCGTTTTCCTCTTCTCCCCCCCCCTCCTTCGCAGCAGATTCAATTCTCTTTCTTTCCAGCCTCCCCCCTCCCCTCTGGTCACAGAAGGCTTTTGCGGGAACAGGAAGGCATGGCTTGTTTGAGCCGTGATGTAATATCAGATGACAGGTGGGTTTCAGGGAACTCTCTGGGGCCCTGGCCTCTTTAGAGGTTTTCCCACTCTAAACTCAATTACACTGGAGTTTCATGCTCCAAAGCAAGCTCTGGTCCTTCTCTTCTTCTTCTTGTTATTTATTTATTTTTATTTTTATTTTATTTTTTTAAAAAAACCTATTTCGACAAAGTAAATAATTCATGGTGATGATATGGGTCTACCATTTAATATTCATCGAAGTACATATGTTTGGAAATTGGAAGCAGAATTTAGTCCATTTCCATACTTATACCGACAGAGTTTTCAGAAGGGAGCTGTGGCAAGTTCTAGTTCAGCTGAGATGGTGTCTTAGCATAGCACAGTGAAGGCCACCCAGGTAGACCCAGGGCAATCTGATGGTGATTTTACTGGGAATCTGCAAGGCAGTTAGGTAGACTCTGTATTTAATGGTCTTATCAGGGTGGCCCCATACATGCTAATGCATATTCTTTCAGTCGCTTCAAAATGTGACAAACCAGCTCCGCAGAATTTGGAGGTGCTCGTTCCATAGAGTGGTAAGATAAAGGTAAAGGGACCCCTGATCATTAGGTCCAGTCATGACCGACTCTGGGGTTTCGGCGCTCATCTCGCTTTATTGGCCAAGGGAGCTGGTATACAGCTTCCAGGTCATGTGGCCAGCAATGACTAAGCCACTTCTGGCGAACCAGAGCAGCGCACGGAAATGCTGTTTACCTTCCCGTCGGAGTGGTACATATTTATCTACTTGCACTTTGATGTGCTTTCAAACTGCTAGGTGGGGAGGAGTAGGGACTGAGCAACAGGAGCTCACCCCGTCACCGGGATTTGAACCACTGACCTTCTGATCAGCAAGTCCTAGGCTCTGTGGTTTAACTCACAGCGCCACCCGCATCCATAGAGTGGTACATCTGCCCAAAGGTCCTACCAAGAAACCGTGTCTTACCAGAAATGGTTTCAGGTGGGAAGCAGACATTTTAACTGCCGTTTCCAGTGCTTTTTTTCTATATATATAAAAATACGTTTAGGGGTACTCTCATTTTGACTCAAGAAAATCACCATTTTATAGTTCAAACCAGGAAAAATAAATACAGTAAATGGACAAAAGTACAAAGATTCACAACATGTTCAGGGGTATGCGTACCCCTGCGTCCCCTCAGAAAAAAGCACTGGCCATTTCCAGACATTTGAAAGAAAAGGTGAACTTCAGTAATTGTTTCTTGTGAGCCTCTGAAAAAACAAATACCTAAACACAGAAAACTATACCCAGACAGGCCCTGCCCGATTTTACACCCTCTTAGACGAGAAGGACTATAAAAGGCTTCCTTTACAGCCACAGGGGTGAACCTTTGGCCCTCCAGATGTTGCTGAACTACAGCTCCCATCAGCCCTAGCAAGCATGGTCCATGGCCAGGAATGATGGGAGATGCAGTTCAATAACATCCAGAGGGTTGGAGGTTCCCTGCCCCTTCTTTACAGGTTGGGGCCTTTCTGAGCTGCATGGGACTCGGCTACATTAGTACCTACAGGACCGCCTCTCCTCCAAACAAAAACATCTTGGAGGTCCCACAGGGAGGTTAGGCTGGCCTCAACCAGAGCCAGGGCTTTTCCGGCTGTGGCCCCGATCTGGTGGAACGCTCTGTCACAACAGACTAGGGCCCTGCAGGACTTGACGTCTTTCCGCAGGGCCTGCAAGACAGAGCTGTTCCACCAGGCCTTTGGCCAAGGCACAGTCTCACCGCCTCCTTTGGTAATCCTCACAGAACTCTAGCCCAATGGTTGCCATGAATTTGATTTTGAATTGATTTTAAAATAAATTGATTTTAGAATGTTGTGTTACTTTTATTGTTGTTAGCCGCTCTGAGCCCGGCTTCAGCTGGGGAGGGCAGGATATAAATAAAATTTTATTATTATTATTTATTAAAGAAAAAGGGTTTTATATGCGTTATAGCACTGTGACACCAGGTGACACTGTGGAGTCCCGTCTTTCGTCAACGTAATTTCCCTTTATAAAGTTTACAACGTGTTTGAATGCACGCTTCTTTGATGGGCCCAGATCCAGCCATGGTCTTCGTGATTCTGGTGCCCTTCTGCATCTTCTATTGGCTTTGAATCGTGTTTGTTCATTGGCACTGACTTTACCCTTGGATCCGACAGCTGGTTTGCTCCCTGACTCCCTGGCTCATCTTGGGTTGCATCCTGTGGCTCACCCCTGACAGCTCGCTCTGCTGTTCTCCCACTTTCACGTAGAGGGTAACACCCAAATCGGGTGGTCTCATTTCACAGTGATTTGAATGCAGGAATTCGCTTGCCATGGCTATTGAGCCCCCCAGAGATCTTCCTAACATGTGAATCCACTTCTGACTTCACTAGGCATAGTAATGTGTGAACTGAAACATAATGAGTTTGGGAATGATTTGCTTGACAATTCCACAACCATCTCATGGAATAATTTGATCCTTAGGGAAAAAATTACAACAATCTAAATGATATCCTGCTACTCTCAGCTTTTCCAAAACACTAAAGGTAAAGGGACCCCTGATCATTAGGTCCAGTCATGACCGACTCTGGGGTTGTGGCGCTCCTCTCGCTTTATTGGCCGAGGGAGCTGGTGTACAGCCACTTCTGGTGAACCAGAGCAGCGCACGGAAACACCGTTTACCTTCCCGCCGGAGCGGTACCTATTTACTTGCACTTTGACGTGCTTTCGAACTGCTAGGTTGGCAGGGGCAGGGATCAAGCAACGGGAGCTCACCCCGTTGCAGGGATTCGAACCGCCAACCTTCTGATCGGCAGGTCCTAGGCTCTGTGGCTTAACCCACAGCGCCACCCGCGTCCCTCCAAAACACTAGGAAAATAAAATAAATACAAGTGTCTCTCTTGTTGAAGAGAGGGGAGAGCTAATGAAATATCATGTTCTGCTCTGGCTTGGGGAAGCAGTTAGCAGTACTTCTTCCCATCAGGTCAAGGCAGGACCCTGGACAGCGCCCCATGGACCCTTCGGGCTGAGCTATGGTAGATGTTATCTCAGCAAAGGACCAGAATCATCTGAAAGCTCCAGACGGCTGGCTGGCAGAGGTTCCCTTTCAAGTTGCCCCACCCCCTGGGAGAGCCATCTCCAATACTTAAAGGGTCTATAGCCAAATCTTTTTGGCTTGCATGCATCTGCATGGCTGTGAAGTAGGAGGGTTCTACTTTTCCCCAGAGCAGAGTCATCCCTGGAGTCCGAGGGGGATAGGAGCGCCACATCCTCAGGCTGGTAGGGTTGTAGAAGTGGATGCCAAAAGCTCCCCTCCCCCAACAGAGTTTGCTTTGGTTGGGCCGTGTTGGGACCAAATGCACATGTATGCCATAAAACACTTCTCCCAAATTATTTAGCCTAACTACTCATTTTTTTATTTATTTGCTTGCTTCTCTTGCTGTTTCCATACAGTGGGTTGGTGCGATCAGGGACTGGAGCTGCAGTTTTGTTCCAATTGTCTTTTCCACACGCTGATCGTTCCTGTAATGTGAACATTTAAAAAAGGCTTGTTTGCCCCATCCGTCTCCTTCTCTTCCTCCCAAAAGCTCACGTGCACGGATGTTTGAAGGGGAAACTTCTCCTTTTGTCCCTCGGAGTTCCATTTCAGATCACTGAAAGATGAATGAACCTGATGAAAAAAGAGTTAACATAATGATGTAGTCTTTTATCTGACTGAATGTTTATGCATGGTGGTATGGCTGATGGCACCCTGTTTAATAATGCAGCAGCCAAGTTCCTAAGGGGACAGGGCTTGATTTGAAAACAGAATATGGTGCACTCTAAATTCTCTTCCCCGAGGAACGCTGACTAACTGATAAGTGCCATGAGCTAGCGTGGGGACTGATTCTGTCAAATCAAGCTCAAATGGAAAGCACAATGTAGAATCTTCTCAAGCCTTCATGAGGTAATGCGAGCAGACACTTGTGACATTAGACAGTACATCAGCTCGGAAATGCTGTAAAAGTTCACTGTCTTACTACAAGGTGGTCTTTAGACGACAGGATAAGGAAATCAGTGCAAATTTGTTAATGTAACAACTTGGAAAAGCATGCTAAAAATGTCACTCTGCTGGGATATGTGATAAAACCTATAGGGATGTGACTGCCATTTGTGTGCCCTTGTGAAGCCTTTGGAAGAGTGTTATCTCAAGAACATACACATACAAGGCTTGGGCAAGAAAGACACGTCCTTATTTTAAAATTGACTCACTCTCATGGCACAATCTCAGCCAGGCCTAAGCCGGCAGTTAAGCTTCCAGTATTAGCTTTTGAGAGCTTTTCAGGAACACAATTTGTTTAATTTATTAGTACAGTGGTACCTCGGGTTACATACACTTCAGGTTACATACGCTTCAGGTTACAGACTCCGCTAACCCAGAAATAGTACCTCGGGTTAAGAACTCTGCTTCAGGATGAGAACAGAAATTGTGCTCCGGCGGCAGCAGGAGGCCCCATTAGCTAAAGTGGTGCTTCAGGTTAATAACAGTTTCAGGTTAAGTACGGACCTCCAGAACGAATTAAGTACTTAACCCGAGGTATCACTGTACATATTTCACTGCCAGCAGAGGGGAGGGGGGAAGAACTTGTCTTCTTTCTGCTTTTATTCTTTGACTCGGGTGCCAAAATGAGCCAGCATGGATCGAAACATTCTGCACTTGCCCCCGTACCTGAAGTTAAACATGCCTTATCCCAGATAGAACGTGTTTGCACTCTTGGGGGAAAGAGAACATTAGAAAGCTATAAACGGAACCTGCACAAGCGACGCTGACACAAAACCCCACACATACATGAAGTAAAATAGAAACATCACCTCCCGACCCCACCCACCATAGCCCCCTCCACCTCTTCCCCCCTTTTCTTCCTAATGTAACCCTAATGTCTCAACAAATGAAACTGACCTATGGAAAATGCAACTTGGAAAAAGATATACAGTGGTACCTTGGGTTACACACGCTTCAGGTTACAGACGCTTCAGGTTACAGACTCCACTAACCCAGAAATAGTACCTCGGGTTAAGAACTTTGCTTCAGAATGAGAACAGAAATTGTGCTCTGGCGGCACAGCAGCAGCGGGAGGCCCCATTAGCTAAAGTGCTGCTTCAGGTTAAGAACAGTTTCAGATTAAGAACGGACCTCTGGAACAAATTAAGTACTTAACCCGAGGTACCACTGTATTGCGCATACCTTTGTAAACCAATAAAACATTAATAAAAATATCAACGGGGGGGGATGGAAAACTGACTTGAATGGTTATGGTAAAATATGCAGGAATTGAAGATATTTAAAATGAACCATGGAAAGAGAAGAAGGGAAGTAATTGGATATCAATAAGTTTGCAAAATATTTATTTTGAATTGTAAAAAATTGTAAAAATAATAAAATTAAGACTAGCGATTGTCAAAAAAAGAAAGGGGGGAAAAAGAAAATGAAAAAGAAAGCTATAAAGTTTGCAGGGCATCAGTTGAAGAAGGAGCAAAAAGGGTTTTCTTGTGTCTGTGTGTTTCCTTGTGGCTGATTAGCTGTTTTCCCTGTGTAAAGGTCAGAGGGGGCAGGGTTTCTGTTGAGGCAGGGGATTAGCTGTGGGAGGAGCTTATCAGAGTTTGCAGGGCATCAGTTGAAGAAGGAGCAAAAAGGGTTTTCTTGTGTCTGTGTGTTTCCTTGTGGCTGATTAGCTGTTTTCCCTGTGTAAAGGTCAGAGGGGGCAGGGTTTCTGTTGAGGCAGGGGATTAGCTGTGGGAGGAGCTTATCAGAGTTTGCAGGGCATCAGTTGAAGAAGGAGCAAAAAGGGTTTTCTTGTGTCTGTGTGTTTCCTTGTGGCTGATTAGCTGTTTTCCCTGTGTAAAGGTCAGAGGGGGCAGTGTTTCTGTTGAGGCAGGGGATTAGCTGTGGGAGGAGCTTATCAGAGTTTGCAGGGCATCAGTTGAAGAAGGAGCAAAAAGGGTTTTCTTGTGTCTGTGTGTTTCCTTGTGGCTGATTAGCTGTTTTCCCTGTGTAAAGGTCAGAGGGGGCAGGGTTTCTGTTGAGGCAGGGGATTAGCTGTGGGAGGAGCTTATCAGAGTTTGCAGGGCATCAGTTGAAGAAGGAGCAAAAAGGGTTTTCTTGTGTCTGTGTGTTTCCTAGCGGCACGCGCAGTTAGATCCATCTTTTAGATTTAGGGGAGCTAGTCTCAAACGTTTGTTGGGGAGATCTAGGTGTTTTTTGTGTGTGTGGGAAGTTATTTGTCCTGTCTTCAAGCTTTTTATGATGGAGGACCTCTGTAGCCAACCCCAACGACACGATCTCAAGATGGAAGGGGAGGGAACAGCTGCAGTCGCCTGCGATTCCTGCGCAATGTTTGCCATCTTGCCAAAGGTTGCAGGCAGCTTTACCTGCAGCAATTGCATGTTGATTGCCCTCTTAAAAGACAAAGTCCAGCAACTGGAGGAACGTGTAGCTACGCTCCAAAGAATTAGAGAGCTGGAGCTCTTCTTGGAAGCAACAGAGCACACCGTCTCCACCAAGGAGGAGACAGGGGACTCCCCTGAGAAGGAGTCTAGTTCACCAACACAGGTGCCAGATATATGGAGAAACGTGACTCAAAGAAGTAGGAGGCCCAGGGTTCACTCTGATTGCTTAGAAATACACAATCGCTTTGAGGTCCTCTCCCCTAGCATGGAAGACGAAGAGCAGACTCCATTTGAGGATCTCTCCCTCATTACAGTCGATCAGGTATATGAAGACGAGCAGCAAAGTCAGTCCTCAGGGAATGTGCAGGCGACCTTGGAACGGACAGCTCACGGAAGAACCCCGACCAAACCCAAGAGGAGGCGTGTAGTGGTGATAGGGGATTCCCTACTGAGGGGAACAGAAGCAGTGATCTGTGGGCCTGACAAGATGTCTCGGGAAGTGTGCTGTCTCCCCGGGGCTAAGATCCAAGATGTAACTGAACGACTGCAAGGAATCATAAAACCCACTGACAAATACCCCTTCCTCTTGGTTCATGTGGGAACCAATGACACTGCAAGCAATAGCCTCCAGAAGATCAAAAGAGACTATGAGGCTCTCGGCAGGAAATTGAAGCAACTAAATGCACAAATTGTCATCTCATCTGTCCTCCCAGTTGAACGACGTGGCCCAGGGAGAGAGGGGAAAATAGTGGAAGTGAACAGCTGGCTTCGCAAATGGTGTAAACAGGAACGGTTTGGATTCTTAGATCACGGACTGCAGTTTCTTGAAGATGGACTTCTGGCAAGTGATGGGCTGCACCTCACAACGGTTGGGAGAAATGTTTTTGCCAAAAATCTCAGAAACCTCATCAGGAGGGCTTTAAACTGACTAATGTGGGGGAGGGAGACAGTGCTCCTGAAGGTAGGAGTCTATCAATTAATGAAGATGATCATCCAAATGTCATAGACCAAATGGAGCAAACAGCACGCGGACCTAGTGGTGGGAGGAAAAAATCCTTAAATAAGAGACACGGGGGAATGATTAATGGACTTCAATGTCTGTACACTAATGCACAAAGCATGGGAAATAAACAAGATGAGCTTGAGCTCTTGGTACAGCAAACTAAATATGACATAATAGGCATCACTGAAACCTGGTGGGATAAGTCCCACGATTGGAATGTAATAATGGGGGGATACAATCTATTTCAGAGAAACAGACCAGACAAGAAAGGAGGAGGAGTGGCGTTATATGTCAGGGATGTGTATACCTGTGAAGAGATCCAAGATTTAGATCCTCAAAGCCAAAGTGAGAGCATTTGGGTCAAAATTAAGGGAGAGAAGAATAACAGAGACCTCATTGTGGGAGTTTACTATAGATCCCCAAGCCAAACGGAGGACATAGATGATGCCTTCCTGGAACAGATGGCCAAGCATGCAAAAGGAAGGGAGATAGTAGTAATGGGGGACTTCAATTACCCGGACATTTGTTGGACGTCAAACTCAGCCAAGAGCTTAAGGTCAAACAGATTCCTCACTGGCCTTGCAGACAACTTCGTTGTCCAGAAAGTGGGAGAAGCAACAAGAGGAACAGCCATTTTAGATCTGGTCCTAACCAATGTTGATGACCTGGTTAGTGGGGTAGAAGTGGAAGGATCATTAGGCGCGAGTGATCATGCTCTTCTGAAGTTTACTATACAGCGGAAAGGAGCAGCCAAGCATACTAGGACTCAATTTCTTGACTTTAAGAAAGCCGACTTCATAAAACTTAGGGAAGTGCTGGGTGAGATCCCATGGACAACAATACTAAAAGGAAAGGGAGTTCATGATGGCTGGGAGTTTGTTAAGAGGGAGATAGTAAAAGCACAACGTCAGGCAATACCAATGAGACGGAAACATGGAAGGTGCCTAAAGAAGCCAGGGTGGCTATCTAAAGAACTTTTAACCGAATTAAGATTAAAAAAGGATGTGTACAAAAAATGGAAAAGGGGGGAAACCACCAAAGAGGAATTCAAACAAATAGCCAGCACGTGTAGACACAAAGTCAGAAAAGCTAAAGCACAGAATGAACTCAGGCTTGCTAGAGAGGTTAAAAGCAACAAAAAAGGCTTTTATGGGTATGTTCGTAGCAAAAGGAAGAACAAAGAAACAATGGGGTCACTCAGAGGAGAAGATGGTGAAATGCAAACAGGGGACACAGAAAGGGCTGAACTCCTCAATGCCTTCTTTGCCTCAGTCTTCTCCGATAAAGAAAACAATGCCCGACCTGAAGAATTTGGAGCAAATGATTCAGCAAAGGAAACACAGCCCAGAATAACTAAGGAGATAGTACAAGAATATTTGGCTAGTTTAGATGTATTCAAGTCTCCAGGGCCAGATGAACTGCATCCAAGAGTATTAAAAGAACTGGCAGATGTGATCTCAGAACCACTGGCAGTCATCTTTGAGAATTCCTGGAGAACAGGCGAAGTCCCGGCAGACTGGAGGAGGGCAAATGTGGTCCCTATTTTCAAAAAGGGGAAAAGAGAGGACCCAAATAATTACCGCCCAGTCAGTCTGACATCAATAGCAGGGAAGATTCTGGAGCAGATCATTAAGCAAACAGTCTGTGAGCACCTAGAAAGGAATGCTGTGATCACCAATAGTCAGCATGGATTTCTGAAAAATAAGTCATGTCAGACTAACCTGATCTCGTTTTTTGACAGAATTACAAGCCTGGTAGATGAAGGGAACGCAGTGGATGTAGCCTACCTTGATTTCAGCAAGGCATTTGACAAGGTGCCCCATGATATTCTTGTAAAGAAGCTGGTAAAATGCGGTCTTGACTATGCTACCACTCAGTGGATTTGTAACTGGCTGACTGACCGAACCCAAAGGGTGCTCATCAATGGTTCCTCTTCATCCTGGAGAAGAGTGACTAGTGGGGTGCCACAGGGTTCTGTCTTGGGCCCGGTCTTATTCAACATCTTTATCAACGACTTGGATGATGGACTCAAGGGCATCCTGATCAAATTTGCAGATGACACCAAACTGGGAGGGGTGGCTAACACCCCAGAGGACAGGATCACACTTCAAAACGACCTTGACAGATTAGAGAACTGGGCAAAAATAAACAAGATGAATTTTAACAGGGAGAAATGTAAAGTATTGCACTTGGGCAAAAAAAATGAGAGGCACAAATACAAGATGGGTGACACCTGGCTTGAGAGCAGTACATGTGAAAAGGATCTAGGAGTCTTGGTTGACCACAAACTTGACATGAGCCAACAGTGTGACGCGGCAGCTAAAAAAGCCAATGCAATTCTGGGCTGCATCAATAGGAGTATAGCATCTAGATCAAGGGAAGTAATAGTGCCACTGTATTCTGCTCTGGTCAGACCACACCTGGAGTACTGTGTCCAGTTCTGGGCACCACAATTCAAGAAGGACACTGACAAACTGGAACGTGTCCAGAGGAGGGCAACCAAAATGGTCAAAGGCCTGGAAACGATGCCTTATGAGGAACGGCTAAGGGAGCTGGGCATGTTTAGCCTGGAGAAGAGGAGGTTGAGGGGTGATATGATAGCCATGTTCAAATATATAAAAGGATGTCACATGGAGGAGGGAGAAAGGTTGTTTTCTGCTGCTCCGGAGAAGCGGACACGGAGCAATGGATCCAAACTACAAGAAAGAAGATTCCACCTAAACATTAGGAAGAACTTCCTGACAGTGAGAGCTGTTCGACAGTGGAATTTGCTGCCAAGGAGTGTGGTGGAGTCTCCTACTTTGGAGGTCTTTAAGCAGAGGCTTGACAACCATATGTCAGGAGTGCTCTGATGGTGTTTCCTGCTTGGCAGGGGGTTGGACTCGATGGCCCTTGTGGTCTCTTCCAACTCTATGATTCTATGATTCTATGATTCTATGATTCTAAACAGCAACTAGCCATAGCGCTAGAATTCATGGACAGCCAACAAATCTGAGTGTTGGAAGAATCATGACAGATACAATGGTACCTCTAGTTACGTACTTAATTCATTCCGAAGGTCCATTCTTAACCTGAAACTGTTCTTCATCTGAAGCACCACTTTAGCTAATGAGGCCTCCTCCTCCTGCTGCTGCTGCTGCTGCGCCGCCGACGCTTCAGGTTACAGACTCCGCTAACCCAGAAATACTACCTCGGGTTAAGAACTTTGCTTCAGGATGAGAACAGAAATTGCGTGCTGGCGATGCAGCAGCAGTGGGAGGCCCCATTAGCTAAAGTGGTGCTTCAGGTTAAGAACAGTTTCAGGTAAGAACGGACCTCCAGAACGAATTAAGTTCTTAACCGGAGGTACCACTGTAAAGGAAATACTTCTTCATGCAGTGAGTCGTCCAACTATGGAACTCGCTCCCACAGAATGCAATGATGGCCTCCAAAAGGGATGGCTAAAAAAAGGATTAGACAAATTCAGGGGGGTGAGGGTTATCCGTGGTTCCCAGCCATGATGGCATTAAGCCTCTGAACACCAGTTTCTGGAATCACAGGTGAACAGAGTGCTGCTGCATTCACGTCCCGCTTCCCACAGACATCTGGTGGGCCACTGTAAGAGCAGGATGTTAGACTAGCTGAGTCATAGGTCTGATTCAGCTGATTCTTCTTGTGTTCTTACAGGGTCTTAAGAAAGGGATACATTGAAAACCTGCAAGCAGGACTTGAACACAATAATATTCCCCCCTCCTGTGGCTTCCAGCAACGGGTATTCAGAAGCATACATGCTTCTGTCTGTGGAGGCAGGGCCTAGCTGCCAGGGCAAGAAGCCATTGAGAGCCTTAGCCTCCATGAATTTGTCCAATTGTCTTTTATAGCCATCCGTGTTGGTTGCTATCACCGCCTTCCAGAGTAAGTTCCATGCTTCAACTGTCATGGACAGGTTGGACGCAGAGGAATGGTGGGAGGAACCAGGTGAGGAACCCACAAAGAACTGACAAAAATGGCGCCTGCCGCCTGAACAGGACTTTTGGATCAGCGTGTGATGATTTACTGCAAACAAAAGACTGGAGAGCCTTACAAAGTTCACACAGAAACATAATAATGCTTGCTTCTAACTCGCCTGTGGAAACAACTCAGAGGTTATTAAGAAGAAAAACGATAACAAGAAGAAGATTGGAAGATGGGACTTGTGAACATCAAAAGCAGCAGAAATATGAGATGATTGGACCCTTACTGAACTTGAAACATGGGAATCCCCAACAAAAATTTAAAATTTGGCAAAATATTTGGACTTTATGATATGTATTGGTACAACTTGGAATAACTAATGTGATATGATTGGATTGTTGAATGGAAAACTTAATAAAAAAATATTTTTAAAAAAGAAAGAAAGAAGACTCAGGGATTAGGATTGGTGGTGGGAGAATGATGAGTGGTCAAAGGAAGTAGAGAGAGAAGACGGGGGGTGTTGGAAGCTGAATAGGTAACAGGGATTAGTGAGCAGGAAGAGGCTGTGACAGAGAGCAGTTCAGAATCAGAGGCAGAAGCGGAAGCTGGAGAGGAGTTAGGCAGAGATGAGTCCAGGCTGGTGAAGAGGCATGGGTGTCTCCCCCTCCTGCTGTGACAAGCTCCCCTCTCCTATGGTCTCCCAGAACCAGGAGAGGCATGAAAAGGGCAGAGGAGAAGTTAGCTTCATGCAGGCACAGTGCTTGGGGAAAACCCTGGAGAGGAGGGGGCTTAGGCAGCTGTGGGGAGGCAGGGGTCTTCAGTTGTGGCAACTGCTTCATGGAGGCAAGATCATCTGAAGATGACTTGCTGTGCTCACTAGGTCTGGCACTCCTATGCAGATCCTGTTATTAACTTCAGCTTGCTCAGTGTGATTTACTGCTGCTCGCTGCTGTCATCAACTATGCAACTTCACTGGATGTCCCTGAGTTCTACCATTCCTTTGGACGTAATTGCATTACAGTGACCATTTATCTAGTCTCTATGTGCTGCTTCAAGTTATGCTGTGCCGTTTATAAGACAAGGTTACTGTGGCTAAGCACATTTGTGGTATGAGCATGTACCAAAGACCTTTTGCGGTGGTACAATGCTATCTTAGCATTTTCTACGATATCTTCAAAATAATCTTCTCTTTGTTTCATTTGCCTTCTTGAACTCTTTGGTGTTGATCAGAAATGAAAAACCTTTTCCACCCGAGGGCCACATTCCTTTCTAAACAATTTTCTAAGGGCCAGCGGAGGGTGGAACTATTAAAGCCAATTATACCTTTGCAAAGTTGGCTAGATTCTACACATGGTCACTCTATCTATACAATCAAGAGGCATGATCAGAGTTCATAGACACAGTCCAGCCAAGGTTGGGGTGTGAGTCGGGCCAGTACAGGTGTGGCCTGGGGAGCCTTCCAAGGGCGAGACATAGATGCCTGGAGGGCTGCCTTTGACCCCCAGGCTAGAGACTTACCCACACCTTTTTAAAAATGACAATCATCTGATTTTTACTGCTGTAGCCCAATACTTCAATCGATAAGTGGCCAATGGAGGAAAACCAAACAGATGCTTTGGGCATTTACCTTATTTTCAATCACACATGAAGCAGAAATATGTTAGAATCCATATTTCTATAGAATCTTTTGTATAAGAAGGAAAGCATGGTTGTAACATATGCCCAGTTGTAAGCAGGTTCATTGTTCCTCTTGAAGTTAATTGCTTTTGAGTAATGTGCAACTGGGTGCTGATGTATACGAAGGTCAATGCTAGCGTAAAAAATCTCAAGGTAAACATGACATTTAAAGCAGGTAACTCAGATTCACAGCTCTCATGAAAAACAAGGCACCACGCTTCCAGGGAGCTACTAAAGGTGATACAAAACATCCCATTACTTTTTCTCAGAGCTTTCAATAGACAGAGAGATGTGTGGAAACTCACAATTTTGTAACAGGACAGTGATATCACTGGTATTTCACTTGTTATTCCAGTGTCACTGTTCCTTGTGAAACAGATCGTGGTGCGAACAGGCTTCAAAAATGTGTCCAGTTAGGAAACAGTGACCCTGTAGACAATAAAATAATATGGGTTAAATTTATAAGCAAGTGCAATTGCAGACCATAGATTGAGTGGCGGAGCTTCATGCTTCAGCACTGGGGGGCGGAGAGCAGGCGGGGGCGGGGCTAGCACACATCCTGGGGGCGTGGCATGTCGCCCACAGGGGTGTGGCGGTGTCCTCGGGGACTGGCGCCCAGCGCAGGCAGGGGGCAGCCGCAATGGCACCCCACCGGGATCGTGCTGCCAGGGGCAGTGCGCTCCCCCCGCACCTTTCTTCCTCCGCCAGTGCATTCAACTACTATACATTTTGAGATGTTGTTTGTCTGCTCACTGTATATTTGGACTCCTTTCAAGAAATTGTAACCTTTTGCATGATGGTTGCTGAGATAAAGGTTTTGTCTATGTTTGAATAAAACTGGGCATAATTTTGAATCAAGATGGCAGACTGGACCTTTCAAAACTGCACTGATCTTTAGGGGTGGTGGTTTAGAATTGCCAAGCAACACCAGGCATGAGGCTGCTAGTTTAAAATGTTTTTCATTTTCATTGTTCAAGATATACTGAATTTAGTACAGGGAGCAGGAGAAGCATTTCAAAGAATAAGACCTACTGAAGTAGTTTCCTCTGTTTGATTGCTAGCAGCTCTTCGCAGCCGCATTCCTCTGTGTTCCTCAACAACTGTATGTAAACACAACTTTGCAGAGAGTCTGCCTGCCTCCTCCCACTCAGCCGCCCTACACCTGAGGGGAAGGTGGGGGGCAGACCGTTTGGGGCAGCACAGAGCCTGTGGGCGTCCAAGCCACCACGTCACTCCCAGGAGAGACCTGTGGCTTGGGCACGCTGCATGCCCCGTGGTGAGTGCCGCTCAGCATTTTGTCACCCCCTCAGTGGTGACACCCGGGGCGATCCACCCCCCCTTCCTCTACCCCTGCCGGAAAGCTGTCTGTAGACAAACACCAGCTCCCTCAGCCTGAAAGCAAGATGAGTGCCGCAACCTCATAGTCACCTTTGACTGGACTTAACCGTCCAAAGGTCCTTTACCCTTTACCTTTTACCTAGGTGTGCAGAACTAGTTGTATGGATCTTTAGCTCCAGGCCTTACTGTTTTGCTTTCAGATACTGAGAACTCTGTGAGGGTATCATATTATTTAGAGATTAATGGCTGCAGATGGTTCTCTTTGCAATGTTCTTACAATCAAGAAATCCCCGTTCCTTCTTACAGAAATATCCAAGAGCCACGCACCAAGCTTCTCTCCTAAACAACTGTCTGAAGATAATAGGGAGATGAAGGCACCTACTTTACATTTCTATAGCTCTCCTCATTTGAGACACTGCAGGCACTTTACAAACAATAACATGTTTAGCTTCACAAAGCAGTGGTGAAGTAGGCATTATCCATAGTTTCTATGCAGAAAAACTGGGGCAAGGAGAATGTTTGTTGTTGTATATAAACCCCCATTATTTTGAAGTGCCTCCATTTTTCTGCGCTCACCTTGGTTCCCCTGGAAAAAAATTGCACAACACATCCAAATTTGCATCTGTATATCTGTTTACTATACTGTGGCAACATATTTGCACTGCTCTTTTCTCTTTCTTTCTTTCTTTTTTGGAAACTGCACCACTGCAACAGCTTTCTCGGTTTTTTAGTATATTTAAAACTGTGGTGCTGTTGACTCGGTTTTTTAGTATATTTAAAATTGTGATGAAGCATCCAACATTGCCACTATGGCATGTTTGATGCTATTTTACTTTATGATTTTTAGATACTGGTGCTTTTTTTAAAAAAAAAAGTTTACTACTGTAAGTTGGAAAATATTGTGTTTTGAAAGGTGGCAAATAAATAAATGAAATTGGCACTAGCTGCAGCTTTTTCCTTCAAAATAAATTGCCATTTGTATTTATGAATAGATGGAGTTTGGTTCAGGTCACATTTTAATGCAAACCTATTGAACACACACTTCCCAAAACAATCTGAAAACCGAAGTGCAGCTGTCCTTCAAAATTCACACTTCCCTGAATTTTGCAATGCAATTCTCGAACCAAATCATGTGAACCAAATCATCTTGAACCAAATATTACATAGGAAAGAATTGTTATGTGCTGGGGTGCCAGTGTTTTCTGGTTGCAATGCATCCATGATTCTTAGAATTACCGGTAGTCAAAGTTAGGATTAAACTTTGCCAAACACGGAAATTCCTGATTTAGTTTATGCTGAGGAGCCAAACTAGCCTGGGAGGGCTAGCTGAGTGGAAGCCATTAAGGAACAAAACAAAGATTTATGCATTGCCAGTGGTTGGAATAGATGAAGGAATCCTCAGGGTCCCTTCCAACTCTACAATTCTATGATTCTATGACTTTTACTCACCTTATTTCTAAACTAAAAAGCCTCAAATGCTGTAACCTTTCCTCATAGGAGAGTTGCTCAGGCGTCTTTGGTGAGGCACATTGTCAAAAGCTTTATGAAAGTCCAAGGACTTTATGTCTACTGGATCACTTCTATCTATATGTCGACATGCAGAGGGGTGTAAGGCCAGCTGGCTAGCCCCAGCTGGGCCTTCTCCTTCCAGCCGTCTCGCTGCGAAGCCCCATCGGCCTCTGCTCCGATGTAAATCAGCAACCCAGGCTTCAAAGCCAGGGCACACTATCAGCAGATTGAACTGAGCACACAGAATAGGCACGAGGCTTGTGAACGCATACTACAACTACAGATTTATTAATCATAAATCAGGACAAAGAAACGTGTTGTCTCTCTCTTCGTCTTCTCAGAGAGACAGGGAAAAGCAAAAGCAATACACACAACGGAAGTTCCCAGCAAGCTGTGCTGGAATGTAAACAGACATGTGACACACAACAGTTCCACACGTCTGCTCCTTAAGGTGGAATGGAAATTCTCAACACTATATGCTTGTTTATACTGTCAAAGAACTCTTAAAAGAATTCTCATAGGTTTGTGAGACAGGGCTGCCCTTGCCAAAGCCATACTGGCTCTGCTTCAACAAGGCTTATTCTTCTATATGTTCAGTTATTTAACTTTAGCAACACTTTCCAACAGTTTTCCCAGCACAGTTATTAACTTAACCAGCCAGTAATTTCCTAGATCCCCTTTTAAAAATTGATGTTACCTTGGTTACTTTCCATTCCTTGGGTATACAGGCTGATCTGAGGGATAAGTTACATATTCTAGTTCGAAGGTCAGCAATTTCTTGTTTGAGTACTTTGAGAACTCTCAGGTGATTACCAAGTAGACCCTGTGATTTGTCAGTTTTTATTTTGTCTATTAGGACTAAAACTTCATCTCTCATCCCCACTATCTGCCACGGCTCCTCACATTCTCTTCCTACAAATGTCAGTTCAGGCATTATAGGTTTGCCATATTTTGAAGACTCTCATTTTACATACCCATGAAAAAGAGGACATGTCCGGGAAAAGGAGGACATATGGCAACTGGAAATGAGATCTGCCTTATACGCTCTGTGAAGCTTGCAAGCAGGACAGGACTGCAATAGCACTTTCCCCATTTGTAGATTGTATACTTTTAGACGGTAAGCCTGAGTGGCAAGGACCATCTTGGTTGCTTTATTATTATTATTGATTTGTAAGCTGTCTTGGAGCCATTTTGGCTGATGCATGTGTATTTTTGGGGGGTGGTGCTGTAAATAAAATAATAATATACCTCCCCCCACAATATATGGCTGAATGAATGTGCCCATGTGATTACAAGCATATTTATTTTATAATGCAAGAGGTGGGTGCAAATCGGGATTATTTTTAAAAATACAACACAAAAACCAAGGCATAAAAAATGGGAGCATTCAAAATGATCTCACCTTTTTTATTTTTCTAGCCATTGATTTGTGTGAAAATAAAACATTTTAGCATGGCTAAAGTGTTGTTAAAAATCCTCCGGAAGAGAATAGCCTCTAAGTGATTCGTTTCTTTTATTCAAGCGAAACATACTCACACAGAGTATAATATTGAAAAAAGCACTCTTCCACACTAATTGTAAATGCATGTGATTTGCAAGTATAAAAAGCTGGCACTCTCCCTGCAGCTGCACTGAGCTGCCTGCCCTTTTGGCAAAGATGCCACTCATAGAAACCTCACAAGCTTGGTTGCAATTTGCCCCCTAGGTTTGCTCTCCGCTGGGGGGGATTGTGTGTGTGTGTGTGTGTGTGTGTGTGTGTGTGTGTGTGTAAAGTACTATTACGCTTGCAAATGAGCCTTGAAAATAAAAATAAAGCAAGACTTGGGAACCATCACACAGGAAACTCAATATTATTTTGCAAGCCTACTTAGATGAAGGTTCTGAATGAACCTGTGTGTGTGTGTGTGTGTGTGTGTGTGTGTGTGTGTGTGTAAACAGACTGAGATCTATTAAAACCCACACAACAGGCAGCAGCAACGGCCCAATAACTTCTGACTGCAAGATTCATGCCTCTATAAGATGCTCGGTGAGAAAATATGAAAACTCCAGCTTTTATAAACCTATTATTGTCGTGCTGTGAACTTTGAGATACCCAGTTCCTAGATCTTCAGCAAATGCATAATTTTAGTTTCTCATGTAGATCTCCCCTCACCCCTTTCTCCCTGGCAGGGGGTGGTGCCATTTTGTGGTTCATCTTGGGTGCCAAAATGTCTTGCGCCAGCCCTGAATGAACACCACAGAAAATGCTCCAGATTAGAAGCTGGATGCAGCACAGAACTGAATGCATAGCAACATATCCTCCAACATTTCTCCAATGGAAATAGGAGTGTCCTATTCAACAACTACAACAACAACAACATTATTTACACCCCACCATCTGACAGGGTTGCCCCAACCACTTTGGGCGGCTTCCAACATATCTAAAAACATAATAAAACATTAAACATTTTTAAAAACTATAAAGGGTTGCCTTCAGATGTTTTCTAAAAGGTTGTTACTTATGCAACCCCCAAGCAAAGGAGATAACTCCATACCCTCCAACACATCTCCGATGAAAAGAGGGGTGTCCTAGGGGAAAGCGGGACATCCCTATTCCATTCCAAATAAGAAACCGGAATGGCTTCTGTAAAGCTGGGTCTGTCCCTGGAAAACAGGGATACTTGGAGGGTCTGTACTAGCAAGCATTCTCATGCAATTCCCAGCACACAGGCAATTCCCATGCAAAAACCTGCTCCAATTACATGTATTCCCCTAGCAGAGGTCTGGCTGTCCACGTCTACCCGAGCTGGTTCTCGGGTAAAATATTTATGTCATCAAAATACTTTAACCCGATGGCAGCCTTACTAATTATCTGCCAGCATATGTTAAAGGGCAAAGCTTATTATGAGATATTGCCCATTGTGTTACATGTTTGGCCACGGAAATATATTATGAATAAAAACAAAATGAGAGGGGCGGCCTAGTGTGCTTATGCCCTCTTGATTGGCAATTGTTTAGATTTGATTGCAATGCATTATATGACGCGCCATTACTAGCCGAACCTCTCCCAGGCTTTCCGCTGCTGTTTTATTTAGCTATACCAACTACACTGCCTACAGCAACTCTGGGCAATGATTCCCCCAGTGGCATGCATGACCTGCCCCCTTCTGCTGCAAAGATACATTATGGCTGGATTTGCCCGGAGAGTTTGGAAAGATCTAAGGTCTTTGGAGACTAAAAATGTGTTTTTTCTTTGTTTTAGCTGACAGGATGAGC
Organism: Podarcis vaucheri; assembly: GCF_965113315.1. Taxonomy (NCBI): domain Eukaryota; kingdom Metazoa; phylum Chordata; class Lepidosauria; order Squamata; family Lacertidae; genus Podarcis; species Podarcis vaucheri. The sequence goes on from NC_138761.1 coordinate 23,009,842, forward strand.
CTCTGGCATTCTAAAGTGCAAGTCATTAGCGTCCACAAGGGTGATGTTAATATGTCTGTATTTCAATCTCAGGACATTTTCCAGTTGCTTCTGCCACAACAATCTCTGCCATCTCAGTGCTTCTCAAGCCCCCTGTGAATTGAAGGAAGCTTTGCCATGCCAGCAGGAATCAAGGTAGACTTCAGCTCGAGACCGGTTGCTATCAGATTCGCTCTTCGCAGCGGTTGGCACCAAGTGCTGAAAAGCATTGTCGTTCGGGGCTAGAGGAAGAAGGGCAGGTGGGTGGGAGAGGTTCAGTGTTTAATAATGAATAATTGTCTCACTGTAGTAGACGGAAAGGGAAAGATGGGGGCGAATTTGGAGGAAATGTAGCGTCGTGCTGAGTAAGGGTTTCTACGGCGCTAGGGCTGAGTGACAAGGCCACACACGCAAACACCCATTCACAGGCAGCAAACACCGTGAAGAGAGGGGCATTTCGGGCATGAAATCATTGAAAGCTTGGGTGCTGGGGACCAGGTTGAGATGATGGAATGTGCGCCAGAAATGCACTGAATTTGCTTCCACACTGCTTGCTGTTGAAACTACCTACATCCTGTTACAAAGGTTGCACGTCACCCCCAATCTCTGCCGAGTGGTAGTGAGATTTCAGGCTGTGCCAGGTGCTCAGCCAGGTGCCCAGTCGTGTTTCTTTTGGGAGTCAAGACGCAGTGGAGACTGCCATGTCGTTTTAAGAAATATGGTTTATTCCACACATATTCACACTGGAAGCTTTCAGTGGAGGGAGGGCGGAGTTTACAGTATCCGCCATCTCAAGAGATGATGTTCTCCACAGCAACGCACAGGGCCGGATTTAGTTTTGATGAGGCCCTAAGCTACTGAAGGTAATGGGGCCCTTTATATGTCCAGCTGTCCACTGTCAACAACAAATTGTCGCTGTTTTGTGTGTTGAATCTATGCTATATGGTAATTTATGGACCTAATAGGTATCTAAAGCCATTTGCACATAACGAAATATGTGTTTTATCAATGTAACTGTTGAACTGAAATACAATTAAGAAGTATATCAATAATGAAATACAATTAAGAAGAAGTATATTAATAGTGATAGTGATAGTTTAGGGAGCAGGCTAGCAGGTGGAGCCCATTACTTACATCATAGGAGTGTAAGAGATAAAAAAATTGTTGAGAAAGCTTATTTGTTATAGAAGAGACACTGAAGGATGTGCATCAAACAAAATCGACTGAAAAATGGAGTCTGTTAATTATCAGAATGTAAATTCCAAGACAATGTCCAATTCTATTATTTTCAGTCACCCAATTTGACATTCCGCTTCAAATTTAATCTTAACCAAGGACTCTTAATACGAGCAACACTATGTAATCCATAACTGACATTCTGCATATGGGCACAGGGTATTATGAAATTATATTCCAAGCTTAGATAGATAGAGGACATATTTTATTTCTTTTGTAATGATTTTATTGCAATAAAAAGAAAAGCAACAATGATGCTTCTGAAAACACCTGGCTTATGGTGTAATTTGCAATCTTGCAGAACTTCTAACGTCTGACCTTTTAATTGCTGCTTCCTCCCTCTTTATAAAAGTACAGTGGTACCTCAGGTTAAGAAGTTAATTCGTTCCAGAGGTCCATTCTTAACCTGAAACTGCTCTTAACCTGAAGCACCACTTTAGTTAATGGGGCCTGCTGCTGCTGCTGTGCCACTGCTGCGCAATTTCTGTTCTCATCCTGAGGCAAAGTTCTTAACCCGATGTACTAATTCTGGGTTAGCGGAGTCTGTAACCTGAAGCATCTGTAACCCGAGGTACCACTGTAATGATGCAGACAAGGTAAATAAGCGCAGCAAGAGAGACGGAAGTCAGAGCTGGGGTTAGGGAGCAAGCAGGGAATGGAATGGAAGGAGTCCAGATTGCAGCCTCAGGGACCAGAGGACAGGCCTCCTAATTGATGCAAGGGATGGAGCCTGTCAAGGAAAAGAAATGCCCTGTGGGAAATGCAGTAAGGCAAGGATGTCAGAAAAAGGGAGGAGAGGGCAGAATCAAAGGCTGGGTCTTTCGCCCCTCGTGCAACAGCTGAGCATAGGATGTTCAGCATGTTTGGTCAACTGCGGCTTGCTTTAACCGGAAAGCATGTCACGGAGAGTCCCCCGTCCCCTCTCAGCCTCCATGCAGGCTATTCCCTGCAGTTTCCAGCTCAGACTCAAAGCCCGTTCCCATGACTGAGTGTAATGTAATCTAATCAGGAAGGTGGGTGGGGGGGAGAGAAGTCATGGATGTTAAATCAAGCAAACCTAAACAGAAAAAAAGGAGAAAGGGGTGGGGAGAAACCATCTACGTCTTGGCACGCTTGCCCAACCTTTTGATTCATCATCCTGAAAATGAAATGAAAAAGACCCCCAGATTCTTAATCCTTAGTATGGTGCCATCTAAATTATTCAGAAAAGAGAGCTGGGGGGTGGGGAAGGTATCACTAATGGTTTCAGCCTGTGCATCCATGCCAGACAGACATGAAGAGCGGAGAGGGTGGAGCAGCCAGAAGACGTAAAAAGGATGGTGACACCCATCCCAGAGGACCATGTGGAGAACCTCTCCCAGGGATGCCTGCAGTCCTTTGCCCAAGAGAGTTTGCTGGGTTATTTGTTAACTCTAGCCAAGACTGTTGAAGGGAAATGATTGGGCAAGTTTGAGTTTATATGACCCAATAGACAGTGAGTGTAACAGGCACGGAAAGCTGCCGCTGTCATCAATCCTGATCCTTCGCCGTCACCATGGCTGGCTGCATTCAGACCAATTCATATCCATTTTAGCAATTTGGTCCTCCTAATTGCGCCTCTTATGTATATGATTTGTCTTACTTTGCCAGCCATTTGGCAGCTGGGCCTTTTAATTCTTGCCCTCTGTTTTATTCAGGGAGATGTTCCCGGCAGCATCTTTCTCAGTCTTATGCGCCAGGGCAAGACCTTTTATTGAATCCTATGCTTTGGTAAGGGACGCGGGTGGCGCTGTGGGTAAAAGCCTCAGCGCCTAGGACTTGCCGATCGAAAGGTCGGCGGTTCGAATCCCCGCGGGGGGGTGCGCTCCCGTTGTTCGGTCCCAGCGCCTGCCAACCTAGCAGTTCGAAAGCACCCCAGGGTGCAAGTAGATAAATAGGTACCGCTTTATAGCGTGAAGGTAAACGGTGTTTCCGTGTGCTGCGCTGGTGCAGGCTCGCCAGAGCAGCGATGTCACGCTGGCCACGTGACCCGGAAGTGTCTCCGGACAGCGCTGGCCCCTGGCCTCTTGAGTGAGATGGGCGCACAACCCCAGAGTCTGTCAAGACTGGCCCGTACGGGCAGGGGTACCTTTATGCTTTGGTAAACAACTTGCCTCTTAATGGTGGCACTCGTCTTATTAATATGTTGCAGGATAAGCATTTTATGAACAGGCATACCTTGTTTTACAGTGGTACCTCAGGTTACATACGCTTCAGGTTACAGACTCTGCTGACCCAGAAATAGTACCTCGGGTTAAGAACTTTGCTTCAGGATGAGAACAGAAATTGTGCTCTGGCGGCGCGGCGGCAGCAGGAGGCCCCATTAGCTAAAGTGGTGCTTCAGGTTAAGAACAGTTTCAGGTTAAGAACGGACCTCCGGAATGAATTAAGTACTTAACTCGAGGTGTGGGACGTAGGTGGCGCTGTGGGTGGGACGTGGGTGGCGATGTGGGTTAAACCACAGAGCCTAGGACTTGCTAATCAGAAGGTCGGCGGTTCGAATCCCCACGACAGGGTGAGCTCCTGTTGCTCGGTCCCAGCTCCTGCCCACCTAGCAGTTCGAAAGCACGTCAAAGTGCAAGTAGATAAATAGGTCCTGCTCCGGCAGGAAGGTAAACGGCGTTTCCGTGTGCTGCTCTGGTTTGCCAGAAGTGACTTAGTCCTGCTGGCCACATGACCCGGAAGCTGTACGCCAGCTCCCTTGGCCAATAAAGCAAGATGAGCACCGCAACCCCAGAGTCGGTCACGACTGGACCTAATGGTCAGGGGTCCCTTTACCTTACCACTGTATTGTACTTTGCATTATTACACATCACAGATATTGCTCCTTGTGAAGATGCGGGTTCAGCTGCAAGGAAATGGCATGAATTTAGAAAAATCTAAATCATATTTGGATTTATATTTACAACATTCATATTTAAAATGTCTGCTACATTGCTGCTGAATACTTAGCCATGGAGATAATTTAATTGCGTATAAAAAACACCACCACCACGTGGTACTCTGGGGAAACGATCAGGCATTAGACAACAATATTTCCTCTTAATTGTCAGTGTCAACACTGAAATACCCTTGAGATAATATTAGATCCCAGTGGAAACTCAAGTTAAAAAATAAATAAATCACTGATTACAAATAATTACGTTTTATTTTGAGACATGGTGACTAACACATTTTAATAGATACTGTGCTAGTCTTACGTATCATGTTCATTTTTAATCAGATCTTAAGTGGCACTCCAGTCTAATGCTTCAGAGCATTCAAAGAGTGCAATCAATATCCCACTGAAATCAGTAGCAATTCTCCCATTAATTTTAATGGAACTCTATTACACTCAATTTATTTGCTTTTATTTATTTATTTATTTGTTCACTTACTCCGTTTCTAGACAACTCATCAGTCAAGTTCTCTGGACAGTTTATAAAGATAAGGAGATTAAAAAAAAATTATTAGACTTTGTCGAGATCTGCTGCCTTTTGACGCACACTCAGCAGTCACCTAGCAGCAACCATTTCCCTCAAGCTTCCTGAACAGTTTCTACCCCAGCTGTTCACTGTAGGAACTGTAACTTTTAAACACTGGTGCCTGAGCATGCTTTCCCCTCCTCCCTCCCCATCCCTCTTTCTTTGTATTCCAGGGGTTGTTTTTTTTTTTTTTTTTTTTGAGACTGTAAGCTTAAGGCAAGGATTGTTGTACTACTCTTGTAAGCCACTCTTGGGTGCCTTAGGGACGTGGGTGGCGCTGTGGGGTAAACCACAGAGCCTACGACTTCCTGATCAGGAGGTCGGCGGTTTGAATCCCCGCGATGGGGTGAGCTCCCGTTGCTCAGTCCCAGCTCCTGCCAACCTAGCAGTTCGAAAGCACGTCAAAGTGCAAGTAGATAAATAGGTACCGCTCCAGCGGGAAGGTAAATGGCGTTTCCGTGCGCTGCTCTGGTTCGCCAGAAGCGGCTTAGTCATGCTGGCCACATGACCCGGAAGCTGTACGCTGGCTCCCTCGGCCAATAAAGCGAGATGAGCGCCACAACCCCAGAGTCGGCCACGACTGGTCAGGGGTCCCTTTACCTTTACCTTACCTTGGGTGCCATATTGACTAAGAAGCAGAGTAGAAAAGCTTAAAATATATAAACAGAGTAAGTAGATAATGAGGTTTGTAGGGTTATCAAACAGCATTGGAACAATCTGGTAATACTTTTTTTTTCAATCAAGAAAGTGGTGGTGATTATTGTTACTTCCAATACAAGTCATTCTCATGTCTTCAATAATAAAACAACTAATCTAAATTTTTCCAAAGCATATCAATGTTCAGCCTATAATAGAGTATTTACATCTCCCCACCCCAACCTCTGGAGGATCTCATTCCTTTCTATGACTTCAGTGATCCCGTGCATATATTGCATTTTGTTCCAGCTACAACAAATTCACCTATTTCTCACCACACTTAAAGCAAAGTGTGTGCTCTCTTTTGCTGCTCCACACGAACAGGGCAGGGTTGCAACTAAGCTTCTGTACCCCCACACAAGACAGCACAGTGCTTATGCACTTAACTGCTAAGCTAAGCAGACATGATGTAAACAGCCAATGTGGTACAGTGCAGTGCTCAGAGCAGGGATTAGCAATGAGATGCCCCATAGACCACAACTTCCATCGTCCTTAAGACGCAGCCTACCTTGGCTGAGGATGGCGTGAGCTATAATCCAATAACATCTGAAGGACACCATGTTGACTCTGGCTTAAAGTATCACATTAGGTGCAGGCAGCCGGAATTGAGGAATTACAGAGAGAAACAGGAATAGAGGTAACAAAGAAGGTGAAATACTTAGGGATATGGGTAACGCCAAAAAATATAGATCTTTTTAAAAATAACTACGAAACAGTATGGAAAGGAGTCAAGAAAGACATAGAAACGTGGGGTAGGTTAAGACTGTCATTTTGGGGCAGAATAGCTACAATCAAAATGTCGGTATTCCCAAGAGTTCTGTTTCTCTTCCAAAACATTCCGATTATTAAAGGTAATAAGATATTCAAAATCTGGCACAGAGACATCTCCAGATTCATATGGCAGGGGAAGAAGCCGAGAGTAAAGTTCAAAATTTTAACAGATACGAAAGAAAGGGGAGGCTTCGCCCTCCCTGATCTCAAGATATATTACGAGGCATCTTGTCTATGCTGGATAAAGACATGGATAAAACTAGAAGATGGGGAAGTGCTAGACTTAGAAGGCCATGACAATAGATTTGGGTGGCACGCTTACCTATGGCACGAGCGGAAGAAGAGCCACAAAGGATTTGGGAATCATATATTTAGGGGCCCCCTGTTGGAGGTCTGGGAAAGATACAAGGAGTTGTTAGAACCCAGAACACCCCAATGGCTATCTCCATTAGAGGTAATGGCCATCAAAAAGGTTAACATGGGTACTAATTGGGTAACGTATGAACAACTGCTTATGAAGGAGGAAGGAAAATGGAAAATGAGGCCCTATGACCAGGTTAAATCTCAAGTACACGATTGGCTACACTATCACCAAATAAATGATATGTTCAGGAAAGACGCAAAAGAGAAAGGCTACGCCGATAAAAGTTCTAGGTTTCAAACTGAGATTTTAGGGAGCAATACAAAAATATTATCAAAAATGTATAAGTATCTATTGGATTGGAACTTAGCTGACGAAGAGGATAAGGCGGTAATGATCCATTGGGCCAAAGACCTTGGCCGTAACATCTATTTTGAAGAGTGGGAAAAACTCTGGAAACAACACCTAAAATTTACGGCCTGTGTGTTACTTAAGGAGAACTTAATGAAAATGTTTTATCGCTGGTATCTGACCCCGGTTAAGTTAGCCAAAATGTATGGATCCTGCAATAAATGCTGGAAATGTAAGGTAAGGGAGGGTACCTTCTACCACCTGTGGTGGGAATGCCCAAAGGTTACAGAATTCTGGGAAAGTATATATGATGAGATGAAAAAAATGCTAAGATATACCTTTAAGAAAAGACCAGAGGCGTTCTTGCTAGGTATGGTAGGAAAGGAAATTAAGAAGAAAGATTACAAACTGTTTCAATATGCAACAACAGCAGCAAGGGTCCTAATAGCAAAAAATTGGAAGCAGGAGAGTATTCCAACAATGGAGGAATGGAGAAGTAAATTATTAGAATATGTGGAGATGGACAGGATGACATGTAAAATCAGATATACAAAAGATCAGAGGTTTGTTGAAAATTGGGAAAGTTTTACGAAATATCTGGAAAGCTTAATCGATGAACAGACAACACTAGTAGGCTTCCTAGGAGCTCTGTAAGAGGTAAAGGGTAAAGCTAAAAGAAAATGGATAGATGAGAATGACTTATGGCTTTACAAACTTGGAAATGCGGATTTGTTGATTTAATGTTATTTTGGACGATTCGTGGAACGACTGAAGGAAGTCAACTTATTTTCTTTAAGTGAATGGATATGAGTTTGGATAAAGTTTGTTATGTATTGTAACTTTTGAAAAACCAATAAAAATTATGCATAAAAAAAAAAAAATAAAGTATCACATTAGGACTGGGGAGACCCGGGTTCAAGCCCCATTCTGCCATGCTCACTGGGGTGTCCTTGAGCTAGTCACTATCTTTTACCTTACCTAGGGCTGCCATACATCTGGAACTTCCCAGACGCACATGGGATTTGCCCGTCGGAAATAGCATCTGGGCAGAAATTTCAAAAATCAGTAATAATGTCCGGGAAAACCTGGGTGACAGGCTCAGCAACTTTGCCTGCCCTCCGCAAACAACTTTCCAAAAATTGCTCAACAACCTTTGTGCCTGGATTTTCACTTTTCGAAATGTGGCAACCCTACCGTAACCAACTTTGAAGGGCTGTTAGACTAAAACTATGCATGCCACATCCAGTTTGGAGGAAAGGTGAGATAAATATATGCAACAAACAAACAAACGCATGCTTGATGTTTTTTATTATGTTTTTAGATATGCTGTAAGCCACCCAGAATCGGGACGCGGGTGGCACTGTGGGTTAAACCGCAGAGCCTAGGACTTGCCGATCAGAAGGTCGGCGGTTCGAATCCCCGCAACGGGGTGAGTTCTCATTGCTTGGTCCCTGCTCCTGCCAATCTAGCAGTTCGAAAGCACATCAAAGTACAAGTAGATAAATAGGTACCGCTCCGGCGGGAAGGTAAACAGCGTTTCTGTGCGTTGCTCTGGCTCGCTATAAGCAGCTTAGTCATGCTGGCCACATGACCCGGAAGCTGTCTGTGGACAAACGCTGGCTCCCTCGGCCAGTAAAGCGAGATGAGCGCTGCAACCCCAGAGTCGGTCACGACTGGACCTAATGGTCAGGGGTCCCTTTACCTTTAAGCCACCCAGAGTGGCTGGGGAAACCCAGCCAGATGAGCGGGCTATAAATAATAAGTAGGTGGAGAAAGAGGCGCAGTAGCGGAAAGGACTAGTACAATTTTCTTCTGTTGGATTTTAGATTGTAAGCTCCCTGCGGCCAGAGATCTGTCCTTTTGTAGCCTGTAAAGCGTTGTGCACTTATGGGGCTAAATAAAAAAGGAAGTAGCCATATGAAAGCTGCCCATCCACCAAGGGTGAAATAACTTACAGTTTCATAAACCGAAACCATCCCTTAAATGCCATCTTCATTATTTTCTTTAGTTGAAAATTATCAGATGTGGGCATATGCAGTATTCCCTGCTGCAGTAACAAACACACACAAATTCAAGACCACACAGAATTGTGAAAGATTCAGGTTTAATCAAGTATATTTAATGTTGAGTTCAGCAGGCCCACTGCCCCTGAATAAAAGAATTTCGTCCCAAAAGGCAAACTGCATGCCACCTTTTTATGAAAACAGGAAGGAAAAGCCATTTGAAGAAAGCTGTTTACTGGTTGAAACTAAATCTTTTCCATTTAAGTTTGATACAGTGAAGACTGTGCAGAGCTGCAAGTCTGTCCCATCAATGAACAGGAGGACAAAAATGAAAACTTTTCTTCCAGGCCTGTCACTTTATGTATCTTTCAGGCCCATTCTGATCCCCAGATACCAGCTGAAGGACCAAACGTATCAGCCTTCATCATGGATGGTCGGGATTTGAGTTGCCATTCCCTTACAGTAATGATTTCATGTACGGCCACCAATTAGTAAAGGTAAAGGTACCCCTGCCCGTACGGGCCAGTCTTGACAGACTCTAGGGTTGTGCGCTCATCTCACTCTATAGGCCGGGAGCCAGCGCTGTCTGCAGACACTTCCGGGTCACGTGGCCAGCGTGACAAGCTGCATCTGGCGAGCCAGCGCAGCACACAGAACGCCGTTTACCTTCCAGCTGGTAAGCGGTCCCTATTTATCTACTTGCACCCGAGGGTGCTTTCGAACTGCTAGGTTGGCAGGCGCTGGGACCGAGTGACGGGAGCGCACCCCGCCACGGGGATTCGAACCACCGACCTTTCGATCGGCAAGTCCTAGGCGCTGAGGCTTTAACCCACAGCGCCACCCGCGTCCACCAATTAGGATGGTTTTAAAAGAAGATGGGAGAAATTCGTGGATGATAAGGCTATCAACGGCTGCATGCTGCAGTTGCTATGTTCTGCTTCCACTGTTGGGAGTAGTAAGCCTCTTAATACCAGTTGCTGGGAATCAAAGGGTGGGGGTAGCACTGTTGTGCTCATGCCAGGCTTGTGGGCTTCCCATAGGCATCTGGTTGGCCACTGTGAGAGTAGTATGCTGGACTAGATGGGTCCCCAGCATGAATAAGCAGGTTCTTCTATAGTATCTGAAGACTGAATATGCTTCCTGAAGAATCCTCTCAAGAAGCAGATTTTGAAAGGAAGCCTCTTCCTTTACAAAACACACAGAGCAATGCAATGCGTGTATGAAATATACATGGTGACTTGTTACCTTTTCCCGAGTGTTGTTGGGGAAGCACCACAGGCAGCCTTTCTCAACCTGTCGGCCCCCAGATGTTGTTGAACTACAACTTCCATCATCCCTAGCTAGCAAGGCCAGAGCTCAGGGATGATGGGAGTTGTAGTCCAACAACACCTGGGGACCCACAGGTTGAGAACCGCTGGATTAGGGGCTGGTGTCACGCTTTGCATACAGAAGATCCCAGGTTCAATCCTTGGCATTTCCAGTTAAAAAGATCTGGTAGTGAGTAAGGGACGCGGGTGGCGCTGTGGTCTAAACCACTGAGCCTCTTGGGCTTGCCGATCAGAAGGTCGGTGGTTCAAATCCCTGCGATGGAGTGAACTCCCGTTGCTCTGTCCCAGCTCCTGCCAACTGAGCAGTTCGAAAGCACACCAGTGCAAGTAGATAAATAGCTCCGGCTCCAGCAGGAAGGTAAACGGCGTTTCCATGCACTGCTCTGATTTTGGTGTTCTGTTGCACCAGAAGCGGCTTAGTCATGCTGGCCACATGACCCGGAAAATCTGTCTGTGGACAAACGCCGTCTCCCTCAGCCTGTAAAGCGAGATGAGCGCCGCAATCCCAGTCGTCTGTGACTGGACTTAATTATCAGGGGTCCTTTACCTTTACCTTTTTAGTGAGTGATTGGTAGGCCTGGGCGATACATCAATATATCACCCAGGTCCGGTATGAGGAGCAGACCATGATATCAGCTTCACTCAGCGGTATATCGCTGGTGAAACCGCCACCGCTCCTGAGTCTCTCTGCTAGCGACTTTCTCCAGCAAGCATTGCTAGCAGAAGGACTCAGGAGCAGTGGCAGTTTCACCAAGACTGTGCAGAGGGAGAGAAAAGCTGCATAAGTGAGGTGGCAATACAACTTGTTCCTCCTTCTGCATCTTTAAACTGCTTGGCTGAGGAGTTTGTGGTTGCCGTTCCCCTCAGCCAATCAGTTAAAGGATCCCCCAGCCTGGTACCGGCTCCCGCAAGGGAAGCACTGGGGATGGCTCAGCTGGGGATCAGGAGCCCTCCTGCCCTCCTGCTGAGCCATACAATCAAGCTGCAATGTCCCAGCCTACTAGGCGCTGGGGTAAAACTGCCTCAGCTCCCACGGTGAGAGCCACGGCAATTTCACTCAGCGCCTTGCAGGCTTAGGCCAATGCAGTTTGTTTTTTCAACATCGCTGCATATAGCCAGATTGCAATGTTTGGCTGATGATATACCGCAATGTTGAAAAGCTGATATCGCCCATCCCTAGTGATCGGAAACACTTCTTGCACAAGACCCTGGAGATGTGCTGCCAGTCAGAGTGGACAATTCTAGCCTAGATGGGCAAAGAATCTGACCTGGTAGAAGGCAGCATGCCAGGTTCTTTAAAGGTTAACAAACGTACTGTGCTAAACGATATTGGGACTCCAAACTCACTGGTCATGCCATGAGATATCTGTTAATTTTAAAGGTGCAACAACATTATTTGTTGTGTGCATCTCCAAGTTTCTGAACATCTGGAATAAATGCACTTTTTTATAAAGAAGCGGACCCACATTAAATTTGATGCTACTTACTTCCACCATCGGGAATGTGTGGTGGCTCCCCATTTGCGGAATGTTCTCCCTAGCGTTGCTCTTCTGGCACCTTTGTTACATAACTTTAAGGTGCCGGACAAAAACATTTCTTTTCTCCCAGGCCTTTGGCTGATTAAACAATCTATGGCCTTTTAAACTGGTGCGTGTGTGTTCGTTACTATGTTTTTTGTGTGTTTTCCTATTGTAAGTCGCCCTGTGATCCTCAGATGAAGGGCGGTTTAGGAATTTAATAAAATAAAAGTAAGAGTACCTAGGACAGCAGCATTCAGCTGCAATCCAATGCACCCTTACCTGGGAGCAAGTCCCATAGAACTAAGTGGCGCTAGCTTTTGAGTAGCAAAGGAATGCACTGTCAGCGGTACATAAAGCTGGAAAAGGACTACGTTCACTGCCCACCAAAGAACGTCCCAGGGATCTCCTACGACCCTTTCTGCTACTATGCGCAAAACTTTTCTCCGTTCCGCGCAGTCGGGAAGGGCGCATGCTCCAGCAGAAGTCGAGGGATCCTCTCACGTGACTTTAGCCCCTCTGACGCAAAGGGGGAAGCGAACAGCGAGGCCAACCAATGCTTTTCCCGAAGTTAAGAAAAATGCCGCTCAGTTTTGCGAGTCGCCTTTCAATTCTCCTTTTGCCGCCTATACCGACAAACCGCTCGCGGGAGCCCCGCCGTTCCGTGTGAGAAGCCAGGGCCTTCATTCTTAGAAATCAAAGCCGATAACAAGTCATTTCGATATATCGAAACTCCGGGTTACACTTCTGACTGGCCCGAGGCTGCCTCCCGGGCTCACCTTCCAGCTCCAGTTGAAACAGATACGGACCGTACCATTTTTTTGAAGGGGGGGGGAGAATACCTTTTTATCTCCCACAACGCCTCAAAGCGGAGGAAAACCCTTTTAAAGAGCGGCGGGGAAAACACAATCCCGCCTTCTGAGTAACGTCGAGACAGATTATACCTCCCTTCAGAAGAGCCGGAAGCAGCGCCGCCGTCTCCACGCGCGCCCCGCCCTCTCCTCGCGCCGTGGTTCCGCCCGTCCTCCGTCACGTGCTCCCCCTTGACCGGTGCGTGCGTGAGGAGGAAGATCATGGCTGGGCTCCTCAGGTCGGCCTCGCGGCTCCGCGCGCTCCTCCTGCCCCTGAGAGGGGGCCGCGCCTTGGGGGCCACGGTCTGCTCCCGGGCGCCGCTGCCCTCCGCACAGGCCGCAGCCTCCCGCGGCAGCAGGTGAGGGGGGTTCCGGCCTGGCGGGCGAGAGTCAGTCGGGGCGGCGGGGAAGGTCACGGGGGTCCCTCTGGGCTTCTCAGTCGCTGGGGGAGGCGCCTTGTGGGCACGTTTACTCGGGAGTAAATCCCGCGGAGAGCCGGCCGGGTGTTGGCAGGCCCGGGAATGGGGGGCTCCCACGCTGCTCTCGGGACCGGCGTTCAAATCCCTGCAGAGCTGGGCGTCCGAAGTGCTGTCGGCCTGACCTCTTTCACGAGAACAAAATAGGGCTGGGGGAGTGGGGCCCGAATTCCGTAACCATCGCATTGAGCTTTCCTCGGGAGTGCACGTGTGAACGCAGTTGCACTCGGCGGGGTTTACTTCCGGGCACAAGGTGTCAAGATGTGATTTTTTTTAAAGGCTTTTGCTGCAAACCCCTTTGCGCGGCTGCTCAGAAAAGCAAAGTGCTGTTGAGGCCGGCGAGGCTTAGGCTTGTATGCCCACTCCTCAAAGCACGTGTGTAGCGTTACTAGCTACAGTGGCTATGCTTTGCCTCTAAAGGTCAGAGGCAGTAATGCTTCCGGATGCCAGGTTGCTGCAGACCGCAAGATGGGAGAGGACTCTTGTGCTGGGGTCTTGCCAGAGGCGCCTGGTTGGCCATTGGCCCGACCGATGTAGTCGCTTGTGAGTTGTTGGGAATTGCAACTTTGTGAGGGGTCAACTGCAGCGTCCAGAATTGTTTGAGGAAAAGAATGTGCTTCAAATGTACTTTAAAGGTATAGTTTGTACACAGTCTCGTTCCCAGGTAAGTGTGTATAAGACTGTGGCAGAATCATCCACCTGGGATGTTTGCCTTCGGGCTACAAGTGCAGAGATTACAGGTTTGAAAGCTCGCCTCTATTAACATCTCCTTGCATGTGGAAAATTAGCTTGTTGAGGAGGAAGGTTCAGACAAGCTTTTTTTTCCTTCCTGCCATGTTGTTTTAAGACAACACATGGGCTCTTTCTTAAAATGGCTTAAAGCATTAAAACCAAAGTAAAGTAAAACCAAACGGTGGTACATTTTTTAATTATTGGCAAAACATACCAGCAAGTACACCAGAAAATCACTTACCTGAATGTAAGTTGTGATTGCAAGCCTTGAAAAAATGCAAAAAAGTTCACTCACTTTGATGGGTAGAGCATCCTCAAATCTAAAAGCCTTGTTCCTAGTATTCAGTGTTTTAAACAGCCAAAGCAAAGGCTTGCAGAGGGACTGGTTTCCTGATCTGAGCTGGTATGTTGTTGTTTAGTCGTGTCTGACTTTTCGTGACCCCATGGACCAGAGCACGCCAGGCACTTCTGTCTTCCACTGCCTCCCGCAGTTTGGTCAAACTCATATTGGTAGCTTTCAGCTGGTATAGTGAGATAATTATTATTTATATTTTGGTTGGGCCTGGGAACAAATGTAACCAATACAGTCCCTGCTTGAATTGGTTTAGGAAGGTGTGTTGTATGGAAGCATTCAAACATACTGCCCTGTAGCTGTAGCCTGAAGTAGATGTAGTCTCTGTCTGAAAAGCCCCAACTTTTCTGCTGAATGTTTAAACCAGCTCTTAGGTCTGGATCTGTAAATAGCCCTATGATCCTAGGATGAAGGCTAGCATATAAAATCAGTCAGTCTATCTCTCTTCAGGGCTTGCATTTATGAGCAAGCCCTGAAGAGATTCAGATCTTGGGGCTGGCATAGCCCCCACCCCCTATGTTCTATGGAATCCCACAAGCCTCTGGAGCAGATACAGGGAAATTATTTAGTTGAATACCGCCCTATACTTGCTGAGAGGCATAGCAGCAAGTCCACAGTAAATATGTATGGAAGCACACATAGCTTCATGACTTTGATCACTAAAAGTTAAGAGGCTGGTTTGTGAACACTTGCAATTCTTAAGTACTTGATGTGCTGTGTGCTACCTGACACTTTTGAAACCTACTGTATTTACAAGTGATGTGAAAGTTATTTCTGTCATGTTACATCTATCCTGGCTCAGTCCCACATGCAAGTTATCACCAGAAGCACAGAAAAGTTGTTGAAATCTAGAACTGTATTATAAGTTAAAGCTGTAATAAATCAGTAAGCTGCCACTGAATTTCTTGAGTGGCTTGTGGTGTTTCTCCCCTTTTTCTTGTTAACAATTTCCTTCCTTGGTATAACCTTTGGGGCTTTCTACACTGTTTTCAGGTAATATAATCTGAAATTTGATACAGACCTAGGATGGGGCATATTTGTAGCCCAGCAACATCTGCAAGGCCAGTTTCCATCATCCCTGACCATTGGCCGTGCCGGCTGGGGCTGATGGAGTCCAACAACATGTGGAAGATAACAGGTTCCCCACTCCTCACTAATTGTGAACGATGGCTGCAATCCTGAGCATACCTCCTAGAGAGTAAGCCCTTACGTAGGCTTCCTCTTTGTGGAAACATACTTAGGATTGCACTGCAGCATTTTGCTTTAAGTTTTGTTCTTGAGATCAACATGGAATAGTTATGGTAAATAATCTTACATACAATTTGGCTTACGGTTTAAGTTGCGACAGGTGGGTTTTTTAAACAGATTGGCCTGTGATTTGGATGTTCACATAGTCACGTGCATGTCTGACACAGGTTGAGAAAACAGTGACAGGCTTGCTTCAGCATAACAAAAGTGAATCCTACTGAGAGAACAAACCATTACAAACATTACAAAAGTAGCTTGTGAGGTGGTGATACTAAACACTGCCTATGCTAATTTGCTCTTCAAATGTTATAGAGTTGATTTGAACGTTACGAAACCTTTCCACAATATGAAGTGATCCTGCGCACCTGCAAACAGCCACTTCAATAAGTATGTGCCATCAGAGTTGACATGTCTTTCGGATATATTTTTATGTCTATTAAACTGGGGTACTGCAACTTCTGAGTGAGGAACCTGTAATACTGGTCTGATAAAAAAGAAGGACTCTCAGAGCAATGCAAACCCACCCGGAAACCTAGGTCCCCACTGTGGAAGGACGTGTGGATCCAGAATTGGCCTCCACAGTCACTTACGGACTCACTGTTAAGACCATTTTCATGGAAGACAATCTTACTTGGCCAGAGAAGAAGAAAGAAGGTGGAAGGTTGCAGCCCTCTCAGCCTCCCGCCAGCCTTTGCCTGTGGAGTGACATGAGCATCACTCAGCTAGCATGGAGCTCCCCATTCTACCTGCTAAATGGATATGGGTTGAAATTAGCCAGTCCAGGATCTAGTGGGTCCTGAGCTGACCCTACTGCTGTCACATTGGGCCAATCTCTGTGCCAGCTCTCCCCTTCCACCCTGGCTGCAAATAAGTAAAAGTGGGGCCCTGGTGACAGCTGGCAATTACATGCTACTTCTATGCAGCAATGACTTTTTAAAAGAGTTGCTTAAATCTCCTTTATATAACTTCCTCTCCCCCAAAAAAGTATTCATTATTTTAAAAGAGATCCTGCTTTGTCTTCTAAAACAGCTCAAAGCAGCAGTATAAATAATAAAAGAATAAAGATCATCCTTGCAGATAAGTCCCCAGAACTCATGAACCTGCTTGAGGCACATTGATGGTCCAAAAGAAGAAGAGAGCCAACTTTTCTATTTAAAAAAAATCACTACTTGGTTGCCTGAAACTTAATGTTCTTGAGATAGGTGCTAGGGAGAATGGCTGTTTAATTAAAGTTCAGTAATAGTACTTGGGGGAAAATGTCCTATGGTTCAGATAATGTATGATAATGAAATGTCATGAAAACAAAAAGCACCTGTGCAGATCTAAGCATCAGAATAGTTAGACTATAGCTAGACTATTCTGTCTACGCAAAGGCGCTCAAAACATTGCATTAATAAGCAAGGAATAGTTGGGCTTCCCTAAATAAAGGTAAAGGTTGGTGGCAGCTGTCAATATTCTCTGCCTTGCTAGTAGTAGATTGTGAACAGACGGAGTGAAAGAAAAGAGCAGGTTCACAACAAGCGTTAAAGCTAACTGAAGAGGAACCCAGGAAAATGCCTTTAAGAAAAGTTATTTCTGTCGGTTGCACAAAACAAGCGTGCAGCATATAAGGGCCGTGGTTCAGTAGTGTTAAGATTTTCCCTACCACAACTATGGAGGTGCACAAACTATTAGCAATTCAGATTGGAGTTCACAGACATGAGGTCATGGGCATTTGCTACTGGCATTCCATTTACTTTGGGCTTTTAGACTTGCCTGCTGTTAAAAAAATTGCAGCATGCAGTGTTTACATAATTTCTGTCTGAAAAGCAAAGATTTTGCTTGCAGAAGTCGCCATACTCATTTTTATCAGCAAGCTGTGTCTCCATTGCACTACACAGTTGTCTCAAACTGCTACCTTTTAAGGTTACTATGGTGCAGCACCTCTCAAGTTCAATAGACACCTAGGACCCAGAACACTCAGTTTTGAGTGATGTTCTTTTTAAACTCCTGTTTGTAAAAGTTTGAATTCAGTCATTGTAGTTGATCAAATACAAATGAGATTACGAATATGTGGCTCCCTGGATCCTCCAACAGCCACTTCAGTCTCTCAGTTCAGTGAATGGGTTTAGAACTAATTACAGCTTTTTGGGGGGAGGAATGCTTTCTTGTTGCTTGGATTAAGACCCCTTTAGGATATACCACTAGCATCAAATTTTCGCATACAGTGGTACCTCGGGTTAAGTATTTAATTTGTTCCGGAGGTCCGTTCTTAACCTGAAACTGTTCTTAACCTGAAGCACCGCTTTAGCTAATGGGGTCTCCTGCTGTTGCCACGCCGCTGGAGCACGATTTCTGTTCTCATCCTGAAGCAAAGTTCTTAACCCGAGGTACTGTTTCTGGGTTAGCGGAGTCTGTAACCTGAAGCATCTGTAACCCGAGGTACCACTGTAATTTGTTGATAGCAAGAAAGCTAGAACTTGCTCTTTGGAAATTGAAGGTTCCATTATGACAATTGAACCAAAGTCACATTTCCAGAGGCCTTAAGCTGTACTGCTGGTAATGTAACAGGCTCTGTAGACTGAGTTAGGTTTGAAACCATTCTGCATTGACCTTTTCAGAACTTTGATTAAGATGCTAGATTAACTTGTGTTTTCACTTCGTCTGTTAGACGTTGCATATCAAAGGATTTAAAATAGAACAGTGTAATGCTTCATGTTTTTTCTTAAATTCATTTTCAGATAGCTCTGGTTATAATGTACCTTTTTGATACCAACGTTTGTAGGATTCTTTGCCCCAAAGTGCTGACCACTTTGTCTGATGGTAGTGCTGCTGTTGAGACCCTCCTTAGCTAAGGTTGTAACCCAGTAGTGAATCCCAACCCACCAGTTGAAGACTTGTGCTCTAGGCTATTGTTCTAGATTTTGGTATCACTTGAAACTCAAGAGCTTGTACTAAAGCAAGTTGTCTCTAGAGCTATTACTGCTTCAACCTATTTTCAGTTAGCAGGAATTATCCTGGCTGAATGTCTTTTGCTTGAACTTCTGTTGGGGAGGCACAGAGGAAATTTGATTTCTGTCTTTAGCACACACATTAGTTTGGTTATCACACTTTAACATTTTGAGTTTTAAGTTCCAACCTTGATGCTGCTGTAGGCATATGAATAAGCTTAAAAAGAACATGTCACATTTTGTTGTATATAAACAGTGTTCTCTTTAAATATAAACTTGTTTGTTTTTGTTGCGTAAAGCAACATGCTGCAAACTTTTTACCACCACATTTCTCTGTTCAGCTAAACCAGTCTTCTTCAGCTTAGTCCTCTCTATATGTTCTGCACTACAGCTTCCATCAGCACAGCCATGTTGGCTTGGTCTAAGTGGGACATAATCCAAAATATCTGCAGGACACCCAGTTGGGGAAGGTTGGGCTAAGTCAGGTGGGGGCGACGGATGTTGGATTTCCAGGTGATGCTGAACCACAGTCCCCTTAAGTCCCAACAAGCATAGCTGGTGACAAGGAATGATGGGAGTTGTAGTTCAGCAACATCTATAGAGCTTGGGTTATTAACACCTGGCATAAGCTGTAGAGAATCTGTCCTCGGAGCAGCAAGGACACAAAGTACAAAAGATGGGACTTTTAATTATGACTGTGCAAGGACTTCAAAATCTACTCTTTGGCACCCTGTGCAGCCCTGGGTCCACCCACCCCACTCCAGATCTGTCCCCCAAACATGGGTTTTAAAAGTGTATTTTAACATACAGATAACGGGTTAAAGAAGTTCAGGAGAGTGCACTAGCACTACACAAGATTGGATCTTTCCGCTTAACAGCTGGTAAATGGGAGAATCCAATCCTGTATGGTGGTGCTTCACAAGTGGTTTTCCTTTGAGGCAGGAAGGAGAGGTGCAGTGCTGGGTCTTCTTTTGCCCCGGAAGATGCAGCCGCCGGTCAAGTAGGTCCCAGCCTTTTCACTTATTGTTTCCACCCTTCCGGCCTCATGCCCTGCCTCCTTACTGTAATGGATTGTTCTGGGCCGTTGCAACTCAACTCGCATCTAGGCCATTGCAACTCAACTCGCATCTGTCTGTAGCTGTGCATACCCAACTCATTCTAGTCCCTCTGAATGTGCCTGATTTGACTCTCAGCTGAATCCAATGCATAGTTGTAATATTCACTGAACGTAACATAGATCTATTATTCCGGATCTCTGTTCCTGAGTAAATAATATTTATTAAAATCATTTATTAAAATCACAGTGATAGGTATGGAAGACTGCTACCCTGAAGTGACTGGAGGAAGAGCTGAATAAACGTATAAAATGAAATGAATGTCCAAGCAAGTGATGTAAGTTAACTTACATCCTGTAAAATATCAATTTTTATCCTGAGCGGTCCTAGCAGTAAATTCTGAATAATTATCTCCTTTCCCCCTTTCTAATCAGTTTGACCAGTGATACCTGTCAATTATTAAATATATTATTATTTATTAGTAGCCATTCCAGGGATAAAAGCAGCTTACACTAACAGTTCCTTTTTAAAAAACAACAACCTAAAAATGCGAAACCTCAGGAGCACAGCACAAAACAAACAACAAACAAAAATAGAGCTGTCCGTTCTGCCTAGATTATACCTACCGCCCACTAATGCATCTTTCTTGATGGTAAAATTTCCTTACCGCCCACCAGTGCTCGATGGAAGGAGGATTCAGCTTGTGCCATAGAACCCCCTACCGCCCACCTAGACCCCTGAAACGCCCACTAGTGGGCAATAGGGACCAGGTTGACAACCCCTGGCCTAGATAGAAGAGATGCATTTTTCCTATAGTGAAGGATGGGATCCATGGATGAATAATTCCTGCATTGCAGGGGGTTGGACTTGCTGACCCTTCTGGTCCCTTCCAACTCTACGATTCTATGGTTGGTCCTCCCACTTGCTCCACTGGGCAGGACCAATCAGATTTGAATGTGACCAACGGAGTGGGAGAGCAGCCCCTCTCTATCAGTTCCTTTACCTTCCTGCTTGTGGAGAAAGCCCAGAAAGCAGAGAAGCTATGCACCTTGGTAGAGGTGGCAGCCTTCATATAACTGCCTTAGCAGTTTTTACTTCTCACAGAGATGGCACAAAGCAAGTTCTGATGGCCATCTATCATGGATGGTATTATTTGCCTATTAGTGAGGCATCTCCAAGATATATGTACAAGGAGGTATTATCTCTGTGGTACATGGGGCCCAAATTCTGGGATATGTAGATAGTATCCGAACCACCATCTTTTCCAGAATTTTTTTTGCAAAGGGCTATTGCATATTTATTTGGGAAGCATTTTTCATAACATTGGGATTGACTGCTGTGAAGTCCCTTCTCATCTAAATTCTCATATCTTTATAAGTACTCTTGAGCTGGGCCTCCTTGCATTATCTTACTGGAACTTGTATTAATTAACTGTGTTTATATACTGCCGAATAACAAAGTGGTTTACACAAAATACACTTAAAATGACAATAAATATATTAAAATACCCCTATGAACCGTAAAACAATGTAAAACTGTGTAACTCCAAAAGCAGACAATAAAATCAGTAAGTTAAGCTACACTAGCAATACTGTACAGTAACTAAATTTTAAAATGAAAAATCTGAAAGAATAAAAATTGTATCCTGCCCAAAACAGAAGGGGCAGCCCCTTTCCTCTGGGTCCCCCACCTTCCAAAATCTGTTCCAGAGCATTGGAGGTCCCTCCAGAGCAGAAGGGAAGGCAGTCTGAGATACTGCAAAAAGGGGAATCGGCAAAAATTGCCTCTTCTCCTCTCTTCCAGTGGTGGTGTTCTCCATTAGATCAGAGACTCTTCTGTGAATGGAAGGACACAATTGGATTTAACTCTAAGACTTTAAATTTTTAAAAGTTTAAAAAGCCTGTGAAATAAGGACACCCAGCGCTGAAAAGACCACAACAAAGTTGCCTGTTGAGCCACTTTTTGGAGAGTGTTGCGTGGCTATTCCCTCCCCCCCCCACAGGTGGAATAAATGAAGACAACGGACACAGCGTTTTAGGTTAATGGGCGAAAATGGCCACAACTTTATTGATTACAGGAAATGAAGGGTATTGGCTTTAGGCATTGGCCCCTAACCGACTATCCGGTCTGACCGGAAAGGGTTAAACACCAACAGGGGGAGCCACCCGAGATGCGTATCCCTAGGCGCTCCCCGAGGGGTTACCGCTCGGGGGCGCGCTTTAGGCCCTAGCCTCCGTAGGTTTCGGACGAGGCGTCGCCCCTCGGAGTCCTTTAACGAACTACCCTTCAAGCATTGGGGGAGGTGATGGCGTTCCTCCCCCCCAACCTCATCTGCATGACAATACCCCGGCCAATGCCTACCGCCACCGAGCCGCAAGCCGGCTCGCCGCCAATACCCTCAGACCTGTAACCAATCCCTAACACCTTGAAAAATATCAGCCAACCAAATATCATTTCCCGCATCAGATAGATGCACGCCATCCCAGCGATAAAGCATTTCCTTGTCAAACCGTATGCATGGGTACTGAATGACCCGACCACCCCATGCGGCCACTCTACGTGCCACCGTGCGCTCCACAATCCTTCAACCCCCCCTCCTCCTGACGATCGGAAGGGGCATTACAAAGTTGATGTATCACTACCAAAAACGCTCTGTTTCCAGTAGCCACCCTCTCTATCTTACCTAGAGAAGCCATTCTGAATAGGAACTCGAGGTTCAGATAGCTTCATGTAGGAAATGATGATACTTCAGGTACTCTGACCTAGTGATGTTAAAATCTCAAGAATAATCTTTTGGAGAATATTCTCGAGAATATTCTCGATTAATGAGAATACAGTGGTACCTCGGGTTACATACGCTTCAGACTCTGCTAACCCAGAAATAGTACCTCGGGTTAAGAACTTTGCTTCAGGATGAGAACAGAAATCGTGCGGTGGTGGTGTGGCAGCAGCGGGGGGCTCCATTAGCTAAAGTGATGCTTCCGGTTAAGAACAGTTTCAGGTTAAGAACGGACCTCCGGAATGAATTAAGTACGTAACCAGAGGTACCACTGTATTAGAGAAATTTCATTTAAAATAGGAGAACATTTTAATGCATTGAAAATGATATAATTTTAATGCATTGAAAATGGTATAATTAGTTAATATACATGTTTGTTCATGGGTAAACTTGTTCAGATGGCAACCAAAAACTGTACAAGCACTTTTATTCAATGGGGCAATGCAGTGAATTCACATTCTTTGATTTTTTTTTGCACCAAACTTGAAATTGAAAATTCAGCGTGAATGACTCACCTTAATCACGGAGCCTGCCACTAACCATATATTTACCATCAACTTTGAATTCTAATTATGTTGTGTATGCATGAAATGTAGCTTTTAAAGTAAAAGGAATATTAAAAAAAAACCCTCAGGTCTGCTACATGAGTACGTTCTTTAATAAGCATATCTACATGGTACAGCATTTTCGGTGCAACACTAATAAAATCAAGATAAAGTTTAAAATAAATGCTACACATGTAAGCTTTCCTGCTCTGTCCACAGTAAGCCTATTCCTAGGTACTTTTAAGTGTGTAAAGCATTAAAGCTACTTTCTGTAAAAAAAAAAATATATCACACTGTATGGCCAAGGGTATAGAATTGCTAAGAATAAGGTCACACCAAAATAGGGGAAAAAGCTATTACAGATAGTTGAAATACATACGAATTCAAATGTTCATCAAATTAAATGAATCATATTTTTAAAACAACCCCCCCAAAAAAAAACACCACCCCAAACATTTTCTGTAGCTCACATTTCAGAACTGACACTGGTGAATGACACAATGCCCAGTTATGTAGCTGGATCAAAACAATCATTATTCATTACTTACACTGGCAATATCACAGCTTGACTTCTTATTTACTAGATTTTTTAAATGTGGGTTGTAAAACTGGTTCTTACATTAGAATTTGCAGTTTAGAGAATATTCTCTGGAGAATTTTCTAGCACAGAATGGATGCATTTTCACGTAATGCTAAACCATGGATGAATACAACACAGGAATGCCTTAGGCTCATTCAGACATTCCTGTGTTGTATTTATCCATGGTTTAGAGTTGCATGCTCCACACTCTTCACGCACAGTTGCGAAGAGGTCTTTAGCAGAGTTAGTTTTAAATTTACACAGTTTCAGCTTAAAGTTACATTCAGCCAAGAGATTCCAATTTGAAACAATCTGCTGAGTTTAATAAGCCAACTTTGAACCATTGGTTATGGACTTGCTTTGTTAAATTAGTCAGACTCTTAAAAATAAAAACCTGCTAAAGCTGTGCTCCCAGGTATGAAGAAGGATGGAATAGTGGAGAGCCTGCAGCCCTCTGCTCAAGCATGTCTTATGTAGCACTGAACCATGCTTTAGCATTACGTATAAATGCAAACTGGGAGCCCCCAGTTTACATTTCTCCATAGCTGTCTTCAGCGGCTAGGGTAGATTTTAGATCAGGGGTGGAAAGCCTCAGGCCTGGAGGCTAAATACCCCCTCCAAGTCTTTCCGTCTGGTACTTGGGACTCTCCCCAGACCACATCCCTCACCAGCCTTTTTACACACCGTTTAGTGTTTTGTGCCTGGCTGAAATGCTTGCTTGATCTCTGATAATGGCTTGCTTGCCTGAATGGAAGACAGAGGGTCTGTGTGTAGCCCTACTCTACAAGGGTAAAAGTGACATTCATTGCTCTATTCACTTTTACCTCTGGCCCCACCCACCCCTAACACGTGGCCCTCAGAGGATTGCCAAGAAGGGACTGTGGTCCTCAGACTAAAAAATGTTGCCCATTTCTGCTTTAGATAGTTTAAAACAAGTTGGTAGGTCCTGGTGAAAAGGTGACAGTACATTATATTTCAGGCCCCCATTTTTCTTCTGTCCTCCTTACTACAATCTCTTTAGCACCAGCTGTCATAGCTTCCACTTATTACTTTGCAGCTCTTTTCTGTGTGCGTGTGTATACATATGTATGTATGTACAGGCAGAGTACAATAGCGTTTTTTGCAGTTGAGTGCTGCTTTGCAAGTTTTAATTCCATGTGGTAAGGGTTGAACTAGTTGACCCTTGGGTCCCTTCCAATTCTATTATTCTCTGGCCAGCTTTCTTCTTTCAGTGCTTTCCAAACAGAGAACTCTTAGCTCTTGTTTCCTACCCCTAAAACTCTTGAGGTTTGCTTCAACTCTGAATGCTCAGCAAATGTAAGACACAAGTATAGCTGTTACCTGCCCTCAAAGCGGGATTTGTTTTGTTTTGTAGGCATCTGATCTACCAAGCAAGGCTCTTTACAGTTGCAACTAAAGAGAAGGGAGAAGTTCAAGAGCAACCCCCTACAGCTATTCAAAGCAAGCAGACACAACATTTTGATTGGGCATTGAATAAACTGGATGAATCTATCAGAAGAACTGGGCGCATTACTAAAAACCTTCTATTAAGAATCTTTCATGATGTGTGCAGAACAGGTAAAGTGTTACTATTTTGCTTAACGTTATATTTACCTAACATCAAGTTTTTGCTTAACAGCATGGTTTTGCCTTATGTTTTGTTAAAATCTTTGGCAATTATTAATACATACTGTTTTTAAAATGCTTCGAAAATAGTTGTAGCATTTTTTATTTACATTATTTCTAGCAGTTTGGTGGCTGCAATAATAAACTGAGCTCCGTTTACTCGGGTTACAGATGTAATTTGTGAAAATTGAATAGTTGTAGGGCACAAACATTTTAACAGTGTTCCTGTTTTAACTAGCATTGGCAGTAAGGACTAAATTTCATGTGACATGCTTATATAAGAGTGCTTAACCTGGATGCTTTTATTTTGGAAAAAAGCAGCCACAGGTCTCCAGTCTGAAATGTGCTCCTGATCTGGATTGGGGGCCCCTCGCTGGCTTTCTGCTTGCTCTTCTCCAAAATAAAAGCAGGTGGCTTATGCACATTTGTATAAACGTGGAGAAAGGCTCCATTGCTCAGTGGCAGAGCACATGCTTTGCAAGCAAAGATTCCTCCCTAAAATTTTGGAGAGCTGCTGCTGGTTGTTACTGACAGTCATGAGGCTGGTGTACCCACGGGTCTGGTTTGGTATAAGTCAAGCTCGCTCCCTGCCCTCATGAAGCCCTATTATAATCCTTCTCTTGTGCCTTAGCAGGGTCCATTTAATGACAAGCTCATCCTGCATTTTAAGCATTAGCATCCAGTGGATCAGCATATTCCCTGCAGAAGCAGGAACAAAGAGCCAGTAACAGGCCAGTAAGATGGCTACAGTTGAATAGCCTCAGCTGTAATGGAATTGCAGTGCCCTCTGAATGGCAGTAGCACATGATGCACGGAGATACCCTGCTCTCCATGAATATAGGGTTGCACCATTGCTTATCATTCACTTTGCTTATACTGGCCTCAGACCAACTCCATAGCAGGTGTGGTTGAAGTTTGCTGTGCCACCATACTCCCATTGCTGTCACTTAACGAGAGGGAGGGGGCAGGGCAGCAATGGGGTTGAGGCTGCACGGCTGCTCCAGTGGGAGCCCCAGATTGGTTCTGCCCATCCACGTACCCAGCCCCAATCTTCCCACTTCACTGTTCCATAAGCTGCAGTGAAGTTGCTGGAGGGTGGCAGAGTCGCACCACCCCAACAGATTTCCTGCTCTTAAAACACAGGCAACAATTTCCACGTAAAGACCTGCAGGCTTAAGTGGGGCTGCGCAGGCTGTGCATAACAAAAGGTGTCTCCAGTCACGGTGTGGCCTGTGGTGGTGGTGGTGGTACAGATGCACGTGTGACAGCTGCACAAATGGATGGCCATTTCAGTGCATAGATCTCCCTTGAGCAGGTCAAGCAACTCTTGGAGTGTACATTGCTCGTTTTCTTAGCTCTTTTAAGACATAAACAGAGTGGAAAAAGAAAAATTAACAGGGTCAATATAAGTGGATATTAGCGACATGGATCCAACCAAGTTTCTAAACCATAGCAGAATTTCTGTTTCTGTACCCAAAGTGTACATAGCTGTGGCTTGTTCATCAGGGCATCTGCAGCTCACCATTCCTGGAGGTTGAAAAGCCAACTGTATGGGATTACATTTCTACAGTGTGAGTTGAAATAATGGGCATAAAAGGTGGGCTGGCTTGCGGTTTTGCAGTGTCACATCTTGCTAAGAAGCAGCAATATCAGTGTCCTTTTGAAAGGGGGATAACCCTTTCCTTTCTCCTTGCCTCTAGGATCACTCTGTATTTTACTTTTTTAACATGGGAATAATCCCTACATAGGAAAAGACATATACAGTATTTTAAGTGCAGCATGATTTTCCACAGACTGAGCAGCTTGTGCTGGTATCTGTTGCCCTAGCCACTGCTGCTTAAAGATGTTCAGGTGTGACACAGGAGTCTGTTTCTTAATCTGGCAAACCTTATTTTGGTTGAGATTTCATCTGCATGTTACAGAGCTTAATAAAACCACCATTACATTTTGGAGACATTTTTCCTGTAGTGCTAACCCTAATTGTAATCATCCATCCACTTATTTGGTTGCCACAACTCCAGATGTGTTGATGGACCATTTGGTGACTGGTTTTTGCCCCAAATTATCTATGAATTGCAGAGAACTCAGAAGGGGGGGACATAAGCTCTTCCTAGGCTTTTCCTAATAGCGGAATTGGCAAGAGCATTGGTTAAGAGCAGGCTTCCTCAAACTCGGCCCTCCAGATGTTTTCAGACTACAGTTCCCATCGTCTCTGACCACTGGTCCTGCTAGCTAGGGATCATGGGAGTTGTAGGCCAAAAAACGTCTGGAGGGCTGAGTTTGAGGAAGCCTGGGTAAGAGTCTTCTCTCACACTTTATTCCTTGGTTTGGCAAATCTCTTCTCTTATCTCATGCTTTGGAAAACAAAAGAGTCTTCATTGCTGTTCCTCTTTTCCCATCTTCTATCTAGTGTGAGACAAGAGAGAAATTTCTTTGCAAGGATTGGGTGGCCAGTGGCAACTAGAAATGATGGCTAATAGCTAAGCAAGGCGAAAAGTTATATACTGCTTTGCATCAGATGTTATGGAGCCCAATTTTATTCTTGCACATGTATTCAGTCAGCAGATAGTAGTGAGCTACTCTTTTGAGGTTACAGGCTGATTAGGCAGTATGTATAGAAAGTTTATTATATCCTAACTTAAAGCTTTCATTGGGGAAAACTTTTTAGAAATTCCTGAGCAGTTCCCTGTAAAAGTGGGATCAGTAGCTTGTTTCTTTCTAAACTGAAATAAAGAACATGAGTGTTATTTCAGCTTGGCAAAGTTGTTCAGCTTACATGAAAGGAGCACTGATCCACCCCACCCCACGCTGTGCTCCCAGTGAAGAGCAGAAGCTCAGTATATATATTCTGCATAAACAGAGATCAACTTAAATCATTAATTTATGTGATTATTGTCATGTCTGCACTGCTTATTGCATCACTTCATTCTGGCAGTTATGTTGCTTAAAACACATTTTTTTGGTCACCTTCTCTTCTGTTCTCAAAGCTGATGCATAATTTGGCTTTATTTGGGATGCTATCTGAGCATTTTTAGAAGAACTTTTTCAAAAAATAATTCCTGAGAAATGTGACACTGTGCACTCATGTGTTACTAAATCCTTCATAAATATGCTACAAATGTATTGAGTTGTTCCAGGAACGAGTGTGTGCATATACACATTGGCACTTGCATACTACAAACTATAGGCAAAACAGGCTCAGCTGCATATATATGGCACTAGAGCACATTTTATGTACATATGCAGTGGCCACACTATCAGAATTTTGAAGTTAAGCTGACTTTCTGCCTCCACATATTTGTACTGCAGGACATAGCTGCTCCATTTAAAGTATACCATCTGGGACGCTTACTGTAAGTCAAACTCTTCAACAATAGTTTGAGACACGTCAGGAAAAGATGATGGGTAACACCCTACATTAGTCATAACCCTTTGAAATTAATGGACATGGCTAACTTAGGTACATTAATTTTGGAGGGTCTATTCTGAGTAAAACTTGGATACAACCCAATGCCTCTAGTTTTACTATCCTAGAAAATATATAAAAAAATAAAAAAATAAAACAATTGTCCAGTAGCACCTTAAGAGACCCTAAGTTTGTTCTTGGTATAAGCTTTCATGTGCTGGTATCTGAAGAAGTGTGCATGCACGTGAAAGCTTATACCAAGAACAAACTTAGTTGGTCTCTAAGGTGCTACTGGACACACACACAGAGAGACACACACACACACACATATATTTCGGTTGCATCAGACCAACACAGCTACCACCTGTATCCTAGAAAATGTTACAAAATGTATGCATGTTCAAATACTTTCCCAGGTGGTATGTCTAAGCAGCAGTTCTAAATTAAATTAAACTAGGAAGCGAGCCCCATTGAACACTGTGGGGCTTATGTCTGAGTAGATACACATAGGATTGAGTTCTTAATTCCCCCATGTTGCAAATCTTGGCCTGCATCTCCTTTTCTGTTGTCAGATGTCACAGAACAGTGTGGATATGCGTTTCTAAACTTTTCAAAGCTATGTGTAGTCCCCCCCCCCTTTTAATAGATTTTATTGCCTTCTAGGTTACGTAGTGATTGTTCATGTTGTGTTTCATGTATCTTGTTCTAATTTAGGATACCCAAGTAGTAACCAGGCCCTACTGTTGTTGAGAACCTGTGGTTCATTATTGCCTGAGCATCATCCAGCTGAAAGAACAGAACTTGCCCATACCATATGGACCCAGTTGAAAGGACTAGGTATTCTTTTTCTTAATTAAGTCAAATGAATGTTATTTTAGCATGTGCTTTATTTTTTTTCTGGTGTAAAAATTAATGGAATTAAAATACTGTTAGATACTAAATGTGTAGCTGACATTCTTTAAATACTTGCAGATACAACTCTTGGAAATCTGTTTTTAGATTCCAAGAGCTATACTGACATCTAGAGGTGTTAATATTAAAACCAAGTTTTGTTTTTGTGCAATGAAGTCAGGTAATTTGTTGCTTAACATTTTAGAGAGAGAGAGAGACTTTAGTTTAATATTGCTACTTTTTGCATTGCTAAACAATTATCCAGAATTCTGTTCAATATCCCAATTGCTCCCGCTGGTAATAGTTCTTAGAGCTTTGGTTTGTGAGTAGATATTAAATAGTGGTTGTGTTTAATACCAGACTTGGCTTAAACATAATGTCAAACAGTAGTTGTATGCTACCTGAACAATATTTAGGCTTACACAGGCCTTCCTGGATTTCCTCTCTTAAGACATGTAGCTGCAAAGCATAGTCACAAATGGGAGTATAGAAGGAGGGTTGAGAATATTATGTCTGAACTGACCTTAATAATATCCATACTTCCTCAGTGTAATGAACAGGCTGTAGACTTAAGATGCGCTGTGTTGCAAACATGTGTTTAATGTTTGTTTCAGGCGTTGCATTACAAAGGTACACTGTTTAGTGGACTTAGAAATATACCTTCACGCACTTTCAGAAGTTGTGCGTTATTATCTATGGTGGCGCTGTGGGCTAAAGCCTCAACGCCTAGGGCTTGCCGATCGAAAGGTCGGCGGTTCGAATCCCCGCGGTGGGGTGCGCTCCCGCTGTTCGGTCCCAGCGCCTGCCCACCTAGCAGTTCGAAAGCACCCCCGGGTGCAAGTAGATAAATAGGTACCGCTTACCAGCGGGAAGGTAAACGGCGTTCCGTGTGCGGCTCTGGCTCGCGAGAGCAGCGATGTCACGCTGGCCACGTGACCCGGAAGTGTCCCCGGACAGCGCTGGCCCCCGGCCAATAAATGTGAGATGGGCGCACAAACCCCACAGTCTGTCAAGACTGGCCCGTTCGGGCAGGGGTACCTTTACCTTTACCTTTAAATTTGTTGCTATGATAGTATTTGCATTGAATTATTTTATCGTATTGAACTTCTTAATGTACTGAATTTTAATTTTTCTTTATAATCTCTTGTCAAGGTGTTGTGTATGATGTAAGCCATTACAATGCTTTGCTAAAGGTCTACCTTCAGAATGGGCACACATTCTCTCCAACTGAATTCTTAACAAAAATGGAAGAAGCTAATGTTCAGCCCAATCGAGTATGTACTTCTTTCGTAAAGGCATTTTTTTGGCCAACTTTTAACTCGACCACCACTCATTAAATAGCAAGTCTTATTTTCGTCATCTTCTTTTGCAGGTTACTTACCAGCGGCTGATTGCTGCCTATTGCAGCAAGGGTGATATTGATGGTGCTAGGTAAGGGTTTGCATAAATGGACCTAAATATTTTAAAGCCAAAATGCATCTTACAGCATAATCCTTTACACGTTTACCCAGAAGTCTCATTGAGTTCAGTGCATTTACTTCTAGATAAGTAATGTATAGCAGGGGCAAGGAACCACTGGCTTTTAGGCATTATTAACCAGGGAGGGGCACAAGGTCTCCTCATTTTATCTGCCTGGCCATTTTGTCCAAGCTCTGCCCACCTGCCAATCATCTGACACCTGATATGATGTCAGTGTGGACAAGTAAAAAGGCAACTGGGCTAGAGAGGCTTTTGAAGGGCTGACCATCAGCTCACTCTTGGGACTTCAAAGCCCCATATCACCTGATGTCCTAGTGACATTAGGTGATTGAGAAGCGAGCAGTCCTGCTTTCCTGTAAGATTTGGGCCACGGGGAGTAAGGAAGGCAAAGATTTGGCTAGATCCAGTTCTCTACCCCTGGTGTATACGATTTCAGTGTTTATATTTTTAAACATGAATTAAAATTTAACAAAATTTAACAAACAAATTTCACTGATTGATTAATGAAAGTACATTAAAAATATAAAAGGGATAACCTTATCAAAAGAAACAATACTTGGCTATGGTTATTTTCAAACAACCCAGCTGAATATTGTGACTTCTGAAACTGGCTTATTGAAACTAACCATAGTTAATGTTGACCACAGTTTTGGTTCTGAACAATGGCTAATATGCAACATTATTCATGTGAATGCAGCCGTTGTATGCAAGTGAAGAATTGGAATTTGTATAACTTGAAAGGAACAAGGTACAAAAAAGAATACCTAGCTAGTGGAGAAAGCATGGATGTGTTTTTATGCTGCACAGTACTAATTTAATCAGGAATTTCCTTTTTAGGTTAAAAGAGGAATATATAACAGAAGATAGGGTTAGGAGCAATGAGCATACACTGTTTTTCCAGAATATGGTTTAAAATATTGGATTAATTGTCTCTTTGTATTTAAAATGGTAATCTCAAGGTCTTAGCTAACTCAGTATTACAAGACTTAAATGATATCTTATTTTGTTTTACTTCAGCATATAGTCTTCAGTATAAAGTACATTTGTTTTACTTGCATTTTCCAAAGAAAAACATAGCTGACTTAGTTCTTCATCTTGCAGCAAGATTCTTGGTTTTATGAAAAGCAAGGAGCTCCCAATCACAGAGTCTGTATTCAGCGCACTTGTGACTGGCCATGCGAGATCCGGGTAATTTATAGCTCTTACTCTTTTCCTGCTTAAATTGCTATTTTGTCTGAGTTAAGTGAATGCATTTTCTAATTTTTTAATTGTTACAAATAGTTACACCCTTCATATCAGCCCCAGTTACCTGACAGAGATCTTAGTTGTGCATAATGATGTGTTCAGGGATCTCTTGAATATAAAAAGCCGCCCCCCAACCAGGTGACTGTTTGCATGGGGCAGTTTCAAAATTTGTAACCTTGACTGGTTTTCTGATGCATATGCTTAAGGGCCAAACTACATGTAAAAAACGATCTTAAGTGTATCTCATTAAATTGCATGAAAATTTTTAGACTTGCACATAGCAGCTGAAAGGGGGTGGAGGTGGCAGGTACAGCCTGTTTGGTCCCACTTGCTCCCTTCCTTCATACAAGCAATGAAACAAGGCAGGAAGCCACAACTCACTGTAGTTTCCTGTTTTGTACAGACTGGGAAATTGTGCAGGATTTGGAAGCCATATGCACTATTGCTTCCTATTTTGCCTTTTTAAAGAAACCAATAGCCATAGCTTCCCAGTTTAGACATAGCAGGAAGCTCTGGTTAACTGCAGATTACCGGTTTTGCCACTTGAAGAAGGGGAGTAGAGAACCGGTAGCAATGGGGTTGTATTATTAAGCCAAGATTTGATTGTGCTGATGTAGCCATGCAGGTGAGCCAGCCTTGATGACTTTCCCCCTTCCATTGATGATCCTTATTGGGACTTGCCAGAGATGGCAGATGCTCTATCTGTTCCTGTCCTATATTTCATTCATTCCTTTTCCCACAGCTGTTTAATTGAATAAAGAGCTCATTGTTGATAAATTGTGACACCCCCCCATAAGCTCAAGTCTTAATACCAACCACAACCAGTTTATAACATTGTATTTGCCACTATATTAAATATATATATATATATATTTTAAACACTTCACAGGGATATGGAGAATGCTGAAAATATCCTTTCTGTGATGAGAGATGCTGGCATTGAACCTGGTCCAGACACTTACGTTGCACTATTGAATGCATACGCTGAGAAAGGTGACATGAGCAAAATTGAAGAGGTAATACACACCGTTTGCAAAGCTGCAGCTCTGTCCAGAAAAGATTTTATAATAGCCATCACTTTTCATTCATGCCTTTTCCCAAATGGCTTGTAGCTAATTCTATAGGAAGTGTAATACAGTGGTACCTCAGGTTACATACACTTCAGGTTACAGACTCCGCTAACCCAGAAATAGTCCCTCGGGTTAAGAACTTTGCTTCAGGATGAGAACAGAAATTGTGCAGCGGCGGCAGCAGGAGGCCCCATTAGCTAAAATGGTGCTTCAGGTTAAGAACAGTTTCAGGTTAAGAATGGACCTCCGGAACGAATTAAGTACTTAACCTGAGGTACCACTGTATGTTGAAATTGTGCAACAACTAGTATTCTTTGGTAAGCAGAAAAGGTAGTGGCTTACTCAAAGCTGCCTATTCAATTTCTGTGTTTGCATACACTGAGTAATGCTGTTAATTGTCCCCTATGTAAATAGCCCCGCTTGGTAATTACAAGAAATCAAGAATATAGTATGTTTGGTGAAGCACATCTTTTGAAGACAACAGGCATTTTCAGTTGAACGAATTTTATGTGATGGACCAGTTTGTTGTTACTTTTTCTGCTTTTGTATTTTTCTGCTGCTTGTGATTTTACATTTGCTGCCCACATCTGTTTTCTATGTGAGTTAGTGATATATATTTTTACAAAATATTTTTTTAAAAGAAAATCGAAAGAGTTCTACAACTGACACACTTGGGCATTTCATTACACCACCTTTTAGTAACCACACTCTACCGGCAGTGGAATCCCAAAAACTGTGGAGATCTACCTATACATAATACTTTGGTGTGTCTGTCTTTTGACACCTGTGGATCATCTAAGATATCCAAACATTAATTGAGATCAGTGTTGGAAAAAGACAGTTGTGCTGAAGATGTGAGTTGGATTGTAGTTATCATGGGATAAAAAGTGTTGTTTATTAGCCAGGGCTTCAATGCAGTTAAACTGAACACCTTGACAGTTTAAACCTCTCTCTCTCCACCTGCAATGGATTTAATGATGACTACAATGCTTTCAATCTAAAAGGTCTTAAGTTTAGCAGAACTGTGCATTCTGCTGTTTTCCTTAAACCATAAAAATCAATACTCTTTACTACAAGGTCGTATATTTCAGAACTAACGCTGATACTTCTGAAATGGCTTTTTCTCTAGAGTGGTCCCTTAACATTCAAAGACACAATTGTGTCATGCGTAACACGGCACTCAGTTTCATTTGGCTGATTAATGCCTGGAACCTCCTGAATTTGGAAAACCAGTCTTGTGTTTTGAACGAATGCAATGCTACTGGAGCATACTTGCACATTGAAAAGGCAGTTCCAGCACAATATTTTGCTCCCATTGAATGGTTTTTGGAATCATTTTGCAGATATTGGCACAGTACAGTGGTACCTCAGGATGCAAACGGGATCTGTTCCGGAGCCTCGTTCACATCCCGAAGCGAACGTAACCCATGTCTGCACATCTGCGTGTGCACCGGTCATGTTTTGGCGCTTCTGCGCATGCGCGTGACATCATTTTGATGGTATGCACGCGCGGCGAAACCCGGAAGTAACGTGCTCCGTTACTTCCAGGTCGCCGCAGAGCGCAACCCGAAAATGCCTAACCCAAAGAATATTCATCCCGAGGTATGACTGTATATTCTCAACTATCCCATGAAGTAGATCCATCCTTGATCTTTTGGGCATTGTGTTATGACTGAACACCTTAACGTACAACACACCCACAGAAGTCAGTCTAGATGCCCTCTTTGTGGAAGCGCCATAGGTCAGTGGCACAGAGCATTTGCTTCACATGCAAAAAGTCCCAGACTCAGTGCCCGCCATCTCCACTGAGCCACTGCTAGGCATTGTAGACAGTACTGAGCTAAGTACAAGACAGCTTCCTGTGTTCTTTCCATGTAGATGCAAAGTGTTACATTGTGGCAATAAAACTGATGATAATAAAAAAGATTAATACAGATCAATATTTATATCTATATTTAGTTTCCTATTACATTGTTTCTCCTTGCTATTGCAGATCCTGGGCAACATTGAAAAAACTGATGCCTACCTTTTGGACAAGGACTTAATGGACATCATTTTTACTCTTGCCAAGGCTGGACATCCTCAGCATGTACAAAACATTTTGGAGAAGATGAGACATGATAGGGGATACATTCCAGGTAATATTTTTGAAAGATGCCAACAAATCTGATTTGCTTAGTGGCACTAGCCTTTACTCTTCAAAAAAGGAAATTAATGAAAATGCATGGTTATTCCTTACTTAGTTAACCAGTGCATCCATTTGGGTAGCTCAGGGTAGTAGCTGTGGAAGAGAGATATACATAAAATGTCTCTCTCAAATAGAATTGTAAAATGATACATAGTATTTTTATAATCATGTCTAATTGGTGGTTATTCTGACTTGACTTTACACAGTCTTGGTGATATTAATCTATACTTAGCTCAGTTGATTAGAGCATTGTACTTCTTTACGAATTGGTAGTTCTCAGTATGGCACATGAGCAGAAATAGTTAAAGATTACATGGGTATAGCTACTGACTTGGCTACAAGCATCCTTACTCATTGAGCAGTGAAAGCCAATAGAAGCACTGAGTGATAAATTTGTAGATCTGTAGAGTAGTTATTCTTTGGAACTTTAGTTAATTTCAGTGGCTTTTATACATGGCTTCTTCTGAGTTGCATTGAAATATATCCGCAATGCTTGGTAAGTAGTACACTGTAATTTATCAATACATTGTTAAGCACAGCTATTGGCCATAATGCCTTTATAACTGGACTATAATGTTTGCTTTGCTTATGATGGATGGCCATCCTGACTCGGCCCCAGACACACTGACCAGATGTTTGGAAGCTGTGGCTGGATGGTTACGTGGGAGCCGGTTGAAGCTAAATCCTTCGAAGACAGAGGTCCTGTGGCTGGGACGGGGCGATATGGGATTGGGGGGGCAACTCCCATCTCTTGCGGGGGCGCAATTAGTGCCAGCACCGTCCGTTAAGAGTTTGGGTGTAATCTTCGACACCTCCCTTTCCATGGAGGCGCAGATTGCAGCTATAACAAAGGCGGCATTTTTCCATCTCCGCCAAGCTAAGCAGTTGGCTCCTTACCTCTCTCGCCCTGACCTAGCCACTGTGATCCACGCGACGGTCACCTCCAGACTGGATTATTGTAACTCGCTCTACGTGGGGCTGCCCTTGAGACTGACCCAGAAACTCCAGCGGGTGCAGAATGCTGCAGCGAGACTCCTTACGAGGTCTTCGCTGCGAGATCACATTCACCCAGTGCTATACCAGCTGCACTGGCTCCCGGTGGAGTACAGGATCAGGTTTAAGGTGCTGGTTTTAACCTTTTAACCTTTAAAGCCCTATATGGCCTAGGACCCTCGTACCTACGGGACCGCCTCTCCTGGTATGCCCCACAGAGAAACCTACGGTCTTCAAATAAAAACATCTTGAAGGTCCCAGGCCACAGAGAAGTTAGGCTGGCCTCAACTAGAGCCAGGGCTTTTTCGGCTGTGGCTCCGATCTGGTGGAACACTCTGTCACAAGAGACCAGGGCCCTGCGGGACTTGACATCCTTCCGCAGGGCCTGCAAGACAGAGCTGTTCCACCAGGCCTTTGGCCAGGGCACAGCCTGACTCCCTCCCTCGGCAATCTTCGCAGAGCTCTGGCCCAATGGTTGCTAGTGGCTTGAATTAATTAATTTTTATAATGAATGATTTTAGAATGTTGTTTATGTTGTACCTTTGTACTGTTTTATTGTTGTTAGCCGCCCTGAGCCCGGCTTCGGCTGGGGAGGGCGGGATATAAATAAAATTTATTATTATTATTATTATTATTATGCTATCATTTTCCATATAATGTGTAAATTGAGTGCTTAAAAATAAATGGTGTACTACTTCTGCACATTAATGTATTGGTCCTGCCCCCGACTCTTCCTAATCGTATTTGGTTTCTCTCCCCCCCCCCCCCGTGCTGTACTTAACTACCTAGATGCAATGAATCTCTGTCTGAGTTTACTAACACACGGCTTAGAAGATACAGCTTTTCAAGTACTGAAGACATTCCCTTCAGGGTTGTCAGATGCCCAGAACGAAGGCAGCATAGACCGTGGCAACTTCTTCTTACGGCATTGCGCAAATTTGAACATGGTAAGTGAAGTCCTACGAAGGACCCTTAAAGCAGGGGAGGGAGACCCTTTGACATATTGCTGGACTCCAGCTCTTGTAACACCTGACCTTTGGCCCTGCTGTTCGGGACTGATGGGAGTTGGAGTCCATCAGCTTCTGGGGGTTTACATTTTCACCACCCCTGCTTTAAATCAATATTTTTTTCTTAAGCCAACTGTTCACTCGCAAAGTCTGCTCCTCTCCCTTTTTCAAAGCTGTATTCTTTTCCTCATATGCCTCTCCCCATTCCACCCTATGAATCCTACTCTGATATCCACATCTTTAGCTTTCCCTTGTCTTCATACATAGCCTTTGTTCCATTTTGTATTCCTGTTCAAGTTCCCCCTCTGGAATTGGTCAGTTCCTCCTTGCAAGTAAGCCCGCCCCTCCCAATAATAATAATAATAATAATAATTTATTATTTATACCCCGCCCATCTGGCTGGGCTTCCCCAGCCACTCTGGGCGGCTTCCAAAAGAATATTAAAATACTGTGATACATCAAACATTAAAAGCTTCCCTAAACAGGGCAGCCTTCAGATGTCTTTTAAAAGTCTGGTAGTTGTTGTTCTCTTTGACATCTGGTGGGAGGGCGTTCCACAGGGAGGGCGCCACTACCGAGAAGGCCCTCTGCGCTATTGATCACTGGCTTCCTTGTGTTTCCTTTGCCACCCTTATTATGCCTTGCTTCCTCGCTTCTGGCATGCAGTTACATGAGCGACTCTGCTGCTCTTATCGCTGCTGGGTTACTATGTGTTGGATGCATGGATTAATTCATAAACATAAGAACTTAAGAAGATCAGACTGAAGGCCTATCTAGTCCAGCATCTTGTCTCCCATGGTGACCAACCAGGTGCCCAAGGGAAGCCCACAAACCGTATGTGAACGCAGTAGTGTGTAGGCCTTCCCAGTCAAAGCCAGCACTCTCTTTGTTTCTCAAGAATATTTGAAGTACAGTGGGCCCTTTAGTTACATACTGCTTTGGATACGTAACTTTTGGGTTACGAATGCAGCAAACCTGGAAGTGTATACTTCCGGTTTTCGCCGCGTGTGCTGAAGCAGCACCTCTGCCTATGGACTTTTCGGGTTGCGGGCGGACCCCTGGAACGAATTTAATTCGTATCCGGAGGGTCCACTGTACTCATTCACTTAATTGTGCTGAATATTGCCAGTTGAACAGTGAAATGCTTAAACCTTCCATTTCCTTACAGCCAGTGGCTAAACTGAAACAGTTCTGCAGTGACATGAAAGAACACGGCATTCACACTGCTCCCCTGCAGATGACTCTGTTGTGTGCGTTGGAGTTAAAGAAAACTGGTACTTTTTCTTATTGCTTGCCTCAGTTAATTTTTTTTTACTACTTAACCCTGTTACAACCCCATTTATTGACTCTTTGACTTTCTTTTCAGCTTTGGCTATTGATCTAATGAAGGCCATCAAAGAAGAAGGCGAACCCATCAGACCTCACTATTTTTGGCCATTGCTGGTTCACCACCAGAAAGAGAAAAATGTTCAAGGTTAGCATTTTAAAAATCAAACCTTAGCTTACTGTGCATGTGAACTTGTAACACGCAGCCCTGTAGCCCAAATGGGTTTGTGCACGAGAAACAGAATAATGTTGCAGTACAGGCAGCCCTGCTAAGGCACTATTGTCCTATTGGTGTGGTGATGTACATTGCAACAGTTTCTTTGTCATTACTTTTTCCAGCCTTTTTTTGTTTGTTTTGTTATGCCACTGGTAACCTTCTTAAATTTAGAACTCTTCAAGGAGTTGTGATTGTTTTAGCTTGACTGTAGCAAAAGTATTTGGTTTGTTACTATTTCCTTAGCTGTTTCTCTCTTAATATATCTTCTGCTCACCAAAATCTAAGGAAGCTTTTAAAAGTCGGGCTACATTGTGGAACCCTTGTTTTAAAGATAGAAAAATGATTTATATTTTTTTTGGACAAGCTTTGCTCATTCCTATGCAGTGATAAGTTAAATGTGAGCTTAGTTACAATAATGAAAGCACAAAAACCTCCATTGTTGAATGATCATGACCTGACAGCACACTGATTGAAGGACTGAAATGTTCAATCTTTGGGATTCTTAAGTAGGTTTAAGCATTTAGCACACACTTTCCCCTGTTACACATGGGGATGTCTATAGGATATGAATAAGAATTGAACAAATATTAAATTTTAAAGTACAATATCTAATTCTTTGGTTTGCATTATTGGTAATTCAGAAAGAGTGGTCTGATAAAAAGATGCTTTTAACAGAAGTACTTTCCCCTTGGGGAAATTAAAAACTGTCTTTTTCATCTTATCTCACAGTATAATGTGCTTTAGAATGAGATGCAGAGTTGTTAGTGTGACATTGGGTGACAAACAAAATGCACAAACAAAAAAAAAGTGCTTTTAGCAGGCAGTTTGTATTGCAATTTTATTTTAAATATACAGTCGCATCCCAGTTTAGAAGAAATGCTGTAACAAGTATTCCCTAATTGTTTCTGGCTATAAAAGTGTGTCAAGCCTTTTAGAAAAACCTTTATAAAACAATATTCTGTTCTTGTTAACTCTTTAGGTCCCTGAAGGCACTTAAAAGTACTGGGCAAATTGTTCTCCAGCATATCATTTGAATCCCAGCATGTTGCAAATACATTGTAAAAACTCAGAGTTTCAGCATAGGCTTAAGTTCTCTTTTATCCACAAATAAATGGGTGAAAAGCTATGCACACATGTGGCCATATTCATCCGGTAAAATTTTATTGCACAATTTGCTCTGCTTTTATGCAGTGGTCAGAAGGTGTAACAGTTGATGGTTACGGCAAATGGGAAGTGAGGTTTGTGACATCAAATGATACTGAATCTTCACTTCAGAAGTCTAGCAATGCCACAAACCCCTAAGAAGCATCAGTTTAAAAACAGCAGCAAGGAGAAATGTGTAGGTGTCTTTGGCCACATAAAGGGAAATCTTTTCTAAGTTTGTACTTCAGCACTTCAAGAAGTTCTGGCTGCATGTACCAAGAGCATTCTCTGTTCTTGTAGCCATCCACTCTTCCTTTACATTGTGCTATCTTCAGCATGAAGTTATCAGTGTGAATGCTCTTTTCTTCAAACAGGTTCAATGCATATTCTTTCTTGCATATTGCTATGTTCATGATGCAGTTTTAACTGTAAGAGATCACAGGAATTGGAAGAATCAAATTGAAAACTGATGCATCTGGGGAGAAGAGCACAATATAAATAAATGTTATCTCACAAAGAGGGAAAAAGTAGTGCTGCATTAAAATTTCACTTGGTGGTATCTAGTAAGTGGGCAGCCTTTCAGTGTATTATGTAAACAAAATGTTATTTGAGAGGCTAGTTTTTGGTAGTTCAGTATGCAGTTCTATTTTGGATTTCAAGGATGAAGCAGATAATATTTATTGTGGTGAACTCCCTTAAAAACTCTTAACAGCAGTGACATGTGTTTAATCTACAGACTTCCCTAGAATTTTCTGCCGTTTTTGTTTTTACATGAATACCGTAGAAGCGTGGTGTTGAGAGAGCTTGCCAAAACAACGCTCCACATAGCTTTGTACCCTATCGCAGATAGAAACTAGTTGCTAATAGTTTGGAAAGTTCTCCATTCTTAGCTGTTTGTTTTCAGCTTCTAAGACATCTTCAATTTCAGCAAGATCCTGAACTTTGATTACCAAGGTAATCAAGTTCTTGCACATGAATGTTTCCTTTGTACCAACGGATTCAGATGAATTGAGAGACTTACACCTTTTGAGGCTTTGTGCTGAAATACCTACTCAGCCATAAACTTACTGAACCAGTTTGCATTAACTGCAAAAGGATGATTGGTCTTACCTGAAGTGTAGATTTGATAGGTTCTGGGGACTATCTCTCTGATCTTCTCTGTAAAGAAGTAGAAATGAAGTACAGTTGAAGGCAGAAACACTTAGGTGACAGAGAGAGTTGGGAGAAAATGACCAGATCTGTCAGACAGGAGGGGAAAAAACTGAAGGGGACGGCACCTGCCTCCCAGAGTTCTTTTCTCTCCTGCCTCTTATCACATGACGAGGGTCATAACCCAACCCATTCGGGTCCTCAGTAACCATAACAAATCCATAGTTCAGCTGTCCTTGTGCACATTGCCTTCCTCCCTGATTTCCTTGTCTGGACGACTATAGTTTGTCATTACATCTGAATTGGCAAGCTGTGGTTTGAACTTCTCTGTACTAGAATTGGAAACCACAGTTTGATGTGAGTTGCCTATTCCGGTTTGCAGGGAAAGTAAAGAATCATAATTGGAAGGAGGAGGGGAAGCTCAGAAACCATGTGCATGGCATCTCCTTGGCCCTGTTACTAGACCTCATTCCTAGATTTTGAGCTGTCAACCTGATATAAATAATGACAGTGTGCTATGAAGCTGTTGTGAGGACAGAAAGGTCAAAGATGATAAGCATATGCAAATTAAGGTAGTGATTAAACCATTTACATTATTGTTAATCGCATCTCCTCAAAGAGAATTGCACAGAAAAATCAGTCACATGTTGTGCCATGAGTTTCTCCCACATTTCAGGGAAGCTTATGCAGAATAAATTTCTGGCGGGCATGCTTCTTTGGTCTGTTACATTTGTGCATTGCATTTCTTGGGAAGTCTGTATGCACATACTGGTTATGCAAAATGGTTGGTGTGTTTGTAACGGACATGCTTTCTATAGTAGATTGCTACATCCCACAAGGTAAGAAGCTTCTTTCTTTCCAGTCAGTCAAGTAAATCCAGAAACCAGTTATGGACATCATTTGTAAACGTTTGCAAATTTATTAAAGACATGAGGGATGTGAAGTTCCCAAGCAATCATCTCTACCAGTGGTATAAATTCCGGACATCTCTGAAGGTGTGACACCCCTTTCTCTAGTGGCACTAATGGCATAAGGGATATTCCTAAACTTTTTGGACCCACTGACAGATACTGCTACATCCTCATTCCAAAATATCCCCCCTCCCCCAGCAGCATTCCTTCATTATATAACAACACATGTTCAAACACATGTGAGCATATAAGTAGATGCATTCAGTCTCTCTGTTTTCTGATCAATGTTGACACAGATTTGACTAAGACCGTGCTAGAGCTATCCTGGCTTATGCATGATGCTAAGAGTGTGTGTGTGTGAGTGTGTGTGCGCGTGCGCTTTTTAATCTTAAGATATTTACAGTTCATTGCAGTCACTGTTGCATTTGAAGTGGATTGCCTGTTCTACACATTTAGCCTGTGTTCTGCAGTTGGAAAGCTAGGAAAGCAGGGTTTGGGCTAAGACAAAACCTTCCTCTTTATATGCTAGTTGGTTACTCTTGGTAAATGGGAGAGCAATAAAAAAAAAATGAAATAGTTTGCCTGTATCTTTGGGGGGTACAGACCACACTGCTACCTTATTCTGCTGCTTAGGTTGACAAAGCTCATATTATGTAGAATGAAGTGGTAGAATATCAGGTTGTACTGTGTTTTGAATGTCTCTACCCCCTACAAAGAAGATGAGCTCATCAGAGAGGAAGAATTTTGTGTAGTATTTCTCCTGATATACTAGTTTATTATATTCAGGCATCTTCTATCTGGGGATACATTCAAAACTGTCACCTGACTTCTTCACCTGCAGTATGCTGCTAAAGAGGCAGTACTATCTATATTGGATAAACTAACCTAGATATAACCAGTAAACAGCAAGTATGTTTACTAATTTAAATTTGCACTGGCCATCTGCCTTTTAATTGATTAATGCGTTTATTAAATTTTAATGCATTTTCATAAAGCAAAGCCTCAATATGTGTGTGTTTTGTGATATTAACTCAGTTCGCACATGCTGGTAAGCCATGATTTACGGCAGCATACAGTAACAAGCTACCATAAGGCTTGCGTTAGAAGGAGGACTTTGGCAGAATTCGTTTTCACTCTTCATAAAAGCTAGGCTGTCTTTGCATACAAACCAGAGATTGTAGTTTAAACAAGCCAGATTTATAACCCATAGTTTGAACCGCTTTGTGGTCTTTCTACAAGCAAGTGGTATATAAAGTTTATGAAATAATAAATAAATAATAAATAAGTTTGTTTGTGGGGAAAGTAACTAGGGGTTGTTTTAAGCCCCAACCTGTGATGCATACAGAATGCTGCCAAAGTTCTCTGGAACAGCTGGAAGAGAGCAAAAGCCCCAAGGGCTCATAGCAGCTCTTTTCTACTTGTGCTTAAACAATAAACTATGGTTTAGTGTTACGTGTGAATGCAGCCACTCAGTGAATGATAAGGTAGCAAAATGTAGTATGCCCTTTACTCTCAGACTCCTGGTTTAAACCAGCCCCGTCGGTTAATCAGATAGTTCAGTAGTGTGCACTGGTTTAAAGCCCTGAGCCTTAAAAATAGGCAAGTGCAAATGGATGGCCAAAGTGTTAAAAGAGAAAACTATCCCTGCAAGCATATATTTAGAACAAGTAATTCCACTATGTGTGCACATTTTGATAGGCACTCCCATCTTCCTTGGATACTTTATCCAATATCCCCTTAAAACGCCTCTCCCCATATCAAATATTAATAGTATCCTAAATTCTAATCCTCATTACAACACTTGCATCTGCTCAAAAATAAAGCCAGCAAAGATAGAGTCGTAACAGATGTGAATTTGGGGTATGAAAGGCCATAAGCATTTTTTGCTTGATTGCGTAGAGATTTGAACCCACATCTCCTGGCTATTATGGGCCTAATTTATTGTAGCAGTTATTTTAAAAGCAAACAGATGTTACGGATAATGTGCATCTAAACACTTTTCTCAAAGTATAGAAGTGCTGATGAAATGCAGTTTCAGCTGAGTTTTCGTTACCGTTTTTTGACATCTTATAAATATAAAGCATAAGCTTGCTGTCAGATTTTGAAATGTATTGAGCAAAATTATATTGTAATTAATTCTTTCTGGATACATTTGCCGGTTCTTGGCCAAAATCAGTCCGCCTTCTGTTTTAAGGCAAACTTGAGCAAATGATGTGACTTTAATTTAGTGTGACTTGTTGGCATGTATTTTTAAGT
Organism: Podarcis vaucheri; assembly: GCF_965113315.1. Lineage (NCBI taxonomy): Eukaryota > Metazoa > Chordata > Lepidosauria > Squamata > Lacertidae > Podarcis > Podarcis vaucheri. The sequence continues at coordinate 23,054,060 of NC_138761.1, forward strand.
GCTCAAAGGGAATTCACATTTGATTATTTGCACCGTAGTGCACTGCATAAAATATTCATGGAAGTGTCACTTTTCCATAGGTGGCACTCCAGGGCAAAGACAGGGACTTCAGGAAACTTTAGAATTTTTTATAGTAACAAATATGTGAGGCAACTTGGAAAAAGGAGGAAAAAAAGCATATGCTACTTGAATCTGGTATCCTGCAGCATCTGACAAATCATTTTTATGCTTACAAAAATTCCAGTACCTGTATAGGTTTTGACATGAATTCCGGAGTTGGTTAGCTAGACATGATGTAATAAAATGCTGCATTATGTTTTAAAAGGCAAGAACTTAGCCATAGTGTCTTTGTGGTAACCTTTAAATGCCAGATGCAAGGCTTTTACGTTTCCTTTTTAATAGTTAAATTAGTTAAATGGATTAACCAGGGGTTGGTTTTACAAAAAACAACACCACCCCAACTATGCATTCTAAATGCATGCCAATAAATGTGAAACTTTTCATAGAATCATAGAATCATAGAGTTGGAAGAGACCACAAGGGCCATCGAGTCCAACCCCCTGCCAAGCAGGAAACACCATCAGAGCACTCCTGACATATGGTTGTCAAGCCTCTGCTTAAAGACCTCCAAAGTAGGAGACTCCACCACACTCCTTGGCAGCAAATTCCACTGTCGAACAGCTCTTACTGTCAGGAAGTTCTTCCTAATGTTTAGGTGGAATCTTCTTTCTTGTAGTTTGGATCCATTGCTCCGTGTCCGCTTCTCCGGAGCAGCAGAAAACAACCTTTCTCCCTCCTCTATGTGACATCCTTTTATATATTTCAACATGGCTATCATATCACCCCTTAACCTCCTCTTCTCCAGGCTAAACATGCCCAGCTCCCTTAGCCGTTCCTCATAAGGCATCGTTTCCAGGCCTTTGACCATTTTGGTTGCCCTCCTCTGGACACGTTCCAGTTTGTCAGTGTCCTTCTTGAATTGTGGTGCCCAGAACTGGACACAGTACTCCTGGTGTGGTCTGACCAGAGCAGAATACAGTGGCACTATTACTTCCCTTTTGCTGAATGTGTTCCTGTTACTACTTCTCTTTCTTCAGATCCATTTTGAAAACCCAACTTTTCCATAAGGTTGTTGTCTTAACACAGGGGTCAGCAACCTTTTTCAGCCTTCGGCCGGTCCACTGTCCCTCAGACCTTGTGGGGGGCCGGACTATATTTTGAAGGGGGGGGGAATGAACAAATTCCTATGCCCCACAAATAACACAGAGATGCATTTTAAATAAAAGCACACATTCTACTCATGTAAAAACACACTGATTCCCGGATCATCCGTTGGCTGGATTGAGAAGGCGATTGGGCCACATCCAGCCCCCGGGCCGTAGGTTGCCTACCCCTGTCTTAACACCTAAATCCTTGTTCCCCACTGTAACCAAGTTTAAATTTGCTAACTTTTTCTTCCTTGCTACAGTGTGTTGGGAAGGGAGATATGGCCAGAACAGTGTCCCCTTCTGTTTGCCCACCCTTCCCAGTTTAGGCCATTCTGCTGCCATCAAGTGGAAGAGTTATTTTCCCCAGCTGCCTTTCACCAAACAGCCTTAACACGCCCCCCTCACGTCTCCCCGAGAACAACTTAAAATGTCGTGCTTAGGTGATGTATAAATGGAGTTCACAGGTTTTTTAATGAAGCAAAGATAGAAGTTTATGAAAAAGTCAAAAGAGTTAGTTCTTTGGGAAATGACGTTACCTAGGCTGGTTTTATGTTACTTTCCCTATGCTACCAGTGGAGCAAAAATTCAGTGAAAAATAAGTAGGTTTACAAATACAATAAAGCAGGGCTGCCTAACAGGTCCATTGCGACCTACTGGTTGATTGCAGGATGTCCCTGGTAGTTCCTGGCTGATCTCTGAACCCCCAGCAAAATGCACCGCCCCCCAAAAAATGCTCATAAACTTTGACTCCCTAAAAAAGCTCAATACTGTGAGTAGAGTAGATCGCAGACTCTTGGAAGTTGGACGCCCCTGCAATAAAGCAATCTCTCCTCTAGACAATTCCCAGATTTTAAAACTGAAAACTGCCCTAGTGTGTGCTTGTATACAGCAATCCACTTTGAATCTCTAAGATTCTGGCAGATAACAGTCTGGAGCTGTGTGACTCACACGCCCTGAAATCAACAAGGTTCAAGGCAGTTTGGGGATTTTAAATCTCCACTTCAGGCAGGCAGGCTGCATGTGATCCTTCTTACCTTCAATGGTTTCCTATCTTCTGACTTGATCCTGGACCGATCAGGGTTAGCTAGCCGATTCCTTAATCCACAAGCAAACGTACATGCACTGCATTCATATTTGTAGCTAATCGTGGTGATCACACAATATTGTTCCCCTTCCCTCCAGCAACAGTGTCTAATAACAGGATCATTTCACATACAGACACACACACACACACACAGACACCACTCCCTTTCTCTACCCAAGTGCATTCCTCTATCACTCTCACAGACAACTCCCACCCAAACCTTTTCTCATCACAAACATACGTATTCAGGAAAGCCAACAGCTCCTTATAGCTAGTGGACAAGAAAAAACCCTGTGAACACCTGTATCGCTCAGTCAGTAGAGCATGAGACTCTTAATCTCAGGGTTGTGGGTTTGAGCCCCATATTGGGGAAAATATTCTTGTACTGCAGGGGTTGCCAACTCCCAAGAGACTGCGATCTACTCACAGAGTTAAAAGCTGACAGTGATCTACCCCATTTTGGGGAGTTCAGGTCAAGGTTGTTGAGCTTTTTTTAGGGAGGAGGAAAGCCCTGCTTTTTTGGGTTCAGGTCAAAGTTTTTTAGGGGAGCCAAAGTTGTTAAGCTTCTTTGTGGGGAGCCTGTGATTTACCACAGAAGTCCAGTGATCTACCGCTACATTTGTTGGATGTACCTGGCTTAGATGATTCCCATGGTCTCTTCCATCCCTACAGTTCTGTGATTCTAACAGGGCAATGCTCATTGATCCATCACACCCCTGCGGACATTCAGAAACACCCCTTCAATGGGTCAAAGCAGGCCGCCACAGCCAGCTGCTCATTGCAGGTGGGCCACAAATGGTTGAGTAAACAGGGTGATAAAAACCCATTCAGTGGGGGTGAAGCAAGTGCCCACTATCAGCCCCTTGTGATCAGTGGACGTCAAGCAGCTGAGCAAATGGGTTGATGCTGCTCCTTCCCACCCCTAGAAAAGCCCCTTGAATTGGAACAGTGTTAGTGCCTGCTACCAGCAGCAGCAAAGGTGAGGGGGGAAGCCATTCCTACTGCTTTTCTCCCTGAAACACCCTTCCAAGATGTACTTGCCTGCTCAAAAGGTCTGAAACCAGTATTGTGATCTGAACTTCATGCTGGTTTCAGATGATGAATTGAAATATCTCCCAGCTCTAGCCCTAATAGCTTTTGGTTTCCGAACCTTGACTACCAGATTGGAAGTTGGTTGTAGGCTTATTTGCTTATGGTAAAGATGCATATGAATGTAGCTGATTTCACAGCAGAACCTGATTCCCGAGGACAAGACAGAGCAGCAACTGGAACAAAACAAAACACAAAGTCTCGTTTCTGTAGAGCCATTTCCAATCATTTTATTTTTTCTGACAATGCATGGAGATTTATAGTTTTAGGGTTGAATCCAGTGCAGTGTTAACACTTCTGTTTGCATAAATGGACATCCTCTCCCTCTATCTACCCCCAAATCTGCTCTGGAGAGTCCTATAATCCTCCAGGGCAGATGTAGGGGCATGTGAGGGGCTGTAGGTGGAGAGGTTGCATTGGAGAAGCGGAACTCTGATCTGTTCACACATGGACATATTGAATATGGCCCAAAGTTTCTAGGTAGCTGAAATTCAGCATCTGGTTCAGCATCTGTTTTCCCTCCCGCCCTTTAGGTACAATTGAAGTCCTCAAAGCAATGCATGAAATGCAGGTAGAGCCTGATATAGAAACATATTCCAACTACGTTTTGACAAATTTTGATGATATCAGCTCTGTGCGCCATCTGCTGCAGGTGAGTTAAGTAGTTGGCTTATTACTTTATATCCCAGTGATGTTAACTTACCAGGTTTCATTTTACTTTTGTGGTGATCCGATGCTGTAATAGCCCTAGAAGCATGCCTCCTAAATAAACCTTTTAAACCTTATATTTAATGCATTTTCCATATTTTTCCAGAAAGCTGCTTTGAGGCATTAAGGGGAGGGGGGAGGGCTCGTTTTTACACCAGTATAATTTTAAGCCATTCATTTAAATCACATTTCTAATTTTTAAATCTTTATGCATCTCAAATGGTTGCTGTAATAACTAAAAGCTATTGGCTTGCAACTAAATACACATTTTATTGTCTTAGACAATATCCAACTAACTCTGTCAGCACCAGGATTTATGCTAGTACAGTGGAACTCCCTGTCCTCTGCCTGTACACACCCCATGCCCTCTCCAGATCTGCTCCAGAAGGTTGAGGGAAACCTAGAACAGATTTAAGGGTACACAGAGTGAGGAGATTCTGTTGTGCAAGCGTAATACATAGATATCTCAGAAATATTTGCAACCTTCTATTAGGAAGGCCGGGGACGCGGGTGGCGCTGTGGTCTAAACCTCTGAGCCTCTTGGATTTGCCAATCAGAAGGTTGGCGGTTCGAATCCCCGCAACGGGGTGAGCTTCTTTTGCTCGGTCCCAGCTCCTTCCAACTTAGCAGTTCGAAAGTATGCCAAAAAAAGTGCAAGTAGATTAATAGGTACCGCTCTGGTGGGAAGGGAAATGGTGTTTCCATGTGCTGCTCTGGTTTCGGTGTTCCATTGTGCCAGAAGCGGATTAGTCATGCTGGCCACATGACCTAGAAAAACTGTCTGTGGACAAATGCCGGCTCTCTCAGCCTGTAAAGTGAGATGAGCACCACAACCCCAGAGTTGTTTGTGACTGGACTTAACTGTCAGGGGTCCTTTCCCTTTCCCTTTTTATTAGGAAGGCCAGTGCCAACCTTCCATTCAGAAGAGGACGGGGCTTGTCTAAGGCTGATTGCTGAATTCATACCAAATTTTAAATTTTATGCTGGGGGTCTTAACCACTGCTCTCCCAATTGTTACTGCATTTCGTCTCTGAATTATATTCTTTCCATAGGAAGCAAACTGTCCTATTGATAGTAAATCACTCTCTGCAGCAGAAATCAGATACACAGCAGCCACTGGGAGACTGGAGGATGTTTTAGCTTTATGTAAGTATCCTTGATGTTGTAATTATTATTTGTACAGCTGTTGACTGTTGAAGCTAGACATAAGAATGAAAAACTTATTTTTTATTTTTTAAAAAAAGTCACCTTGGTAGTATAAATAAAATTTACTTCACCAGTTCCCTAGACTTGGAGTTCTAGTGTAGCTTGCCTCTTTATAAATACAGGATTCATGATAAAAACAGGCACAAAATAAATCCATAAATTCGCATTTAACTTTATTCTATGAAATCCACAATCTCAAGCAGTAGGGCATTGGTTTCCAAACTTCTTTTAGCCTGAGGGTTGTGTTCAGTCTTGGCCAACCTCCTGGGGGTTGCATGCAAGCAGTGGTGTAGCCACCCCACACTCTCCCATCTATAGGGTGCAGTAGCAGCGGATGACAGGCTGGGGTTGCAGTAGCATTCTCATTGTTGCTGAGTATTAGAACAGAGCAGTGGAAGAGCAAGGCTGCAGTGGGTTTGGTGCCGGCAGGACTGCTGGATGGGCTCTGCCCCTGCAGCTCCCCTCCCCCTTCCTTCTTGGTATGCAGCAGTGACTGGACAACCAGAGGTCAGGTTTGCCTGACCCCACAGTTCGCTGCTGACAGAGTGGAGACACAGCCCTCCTCAGCTGGGGGTGTGTGTGTGCTATTTTCCCCTCCCTGTTCATTAGTCGCTCTGATTATCATTGGAGCAGACAATATGCATTGCCAGGTGCCAGGCTAGGTGAGGTGGTTCCAATTTCTCCAGCAATGCTCACCAACAAATGATCAGTGATCTCACCTCTTCCCTCATGTGGCTATCTATTGATGGGATGGGGAAACAAAGAATGATGGTTTTTAAGCACTTGTCCTAGGTAACCAGAGACGCCAAAGCTCACAATAGTGCTCATAAGTGAGATTCTGATACGCTGCACAACTTCCAAGTGTGGAGCATGATGATCTTGGGATCGCTGTCCATCTCCTTTACTTTCCTTATGTGTATTTATCAATGTTTTTCTTCCTCCACCCCACTTAAACTGCTAAACTGCTACAACATCCAAAGAGTCATCAGTGCATACTTGTCTTTAGTAGCTTCAAGACTCATAATGGTCCTGAAATGCTGCTTTGTACATTGAACCATTGAATCTGTAAACTTTTTATCAGGGGGGCGGTCCACTGTCCCTCAGACCTTGGGGGGTGGACTATATTTTGGAGGGGGGGTGAACAAATTCCTATGCCCCACAAATAACCCAGAGATGCATTTTAAATAAAAGGACACATTCTACTCATGTAAAAACATGCTGATTCCCGGACCGACTGCGGGCCGGATTGAGAAGGTGATTTGGCCGCATCCTGCTCCCGGGCCTTAGTTTGCCTACCCATGCTGTATACTGATAATCTTACCAGAAAGGGTTTAATGTTAATAGATCAAATTAAAGCTTCCTTTTGTGGTGCAGCTGGTTAAGGGGAAGGCAACTTGTTAAAGCGGACTGCTACCAAGGGCTATTGATTGCAGCTTCCAGGTTTCTATAATGCTTCTTACTTTGCCAAAGCTTTATTAGGCATTACAAATATAGGCCATCATAGAACACACACACACACACACAAATATACAAATAAACAGGATTTTCATTGGAGTCAAAGTTCTATAATGCACAGATTCCCAAAACTGGCAAGATGAAAACAATGAAGCATCAGTTAAGGAGTCTGGGCGCATTAGACAATGTGCACAAGGGTGCCTGTTCTCCCTTTCTCAACTGCCCCATTCCACTTCATTGTCATCTATTTTTCATTTTTTTCCTCAGACTTGTTTGTTGCTAAGGAAACCAGCTTGCCGGCTGTCAGCGGCGGCGGCAGCAGCAGTTGCGCATACAGAGCTGCACCGTGTTGTTGTTTTTTGAAACGAACAAAAACTTTTTAAACACAAGATTGCTTTCTCATTTATTTATTTCTATATTTAAATAACAAAAAAGATGAGTGATCACAACAAAGAAGCAGGGAAGCTCTTCAGTGTAAGGCCCAGTTGGTCTAGGGCAGAGCTTTCCAAACTTTTCATGCTGGTGATACACTTTTTAGACATGTATCATTTCACAACATGGTGATTCAGTTTTACGAGCAAACCAGAGGTTAAAGTAACCCATTTCCAGCTCTGGGAGGAGCATGGGGAGCATTTGCGTGACACACCTACACACTGCAGCCGACACACTAACATGTCGCGGCGCACAGTTTGGAAAGCTCTGGTCTAGGGACTGAATTTGGATTCTCCTGCCCTGCGCTGCTTGTCTGGAAGCTGGCATGGAAGAAGCAATGCGTTCTGCTGGAGTGCATGCATTTGAAAGACAGATGGGCACTCATGTTTCAACTACTAGAAATTCTGCATAGCTGTTGATTTTTAGAGCTGTTCAATGTCCATGTTCTTCCTCCGTCAGCTGTATGCTGTCCCAACTCCCCTCCACACATACCAGCTTGGGTGTTTCATTCCTGGCTTGAATTAAGCCAACTCCTCCTACCCCTAGTGCAGGGGTCTGCAACCCGCGGCTCCGGAGCCACATGTGGCTCTTTTACATCTTTGCTGCAGCTCCGGGGCAGATACTAGCGAGGGGAGGAGGCGCATTGTGCGCCCCAACACTCCTCACTGTGGCGTGCGCTGTACTGGCTGTGACATCGCATGGGGGCGGTGCGTGCATTAGTCACGCACCGTCCCAACGTCACCTTCCCGCCCGCTGTCAGATCGTGGCTCCGGAGATATATTTGTTTTAAATGTCGCAATGGTTTTGCGGCTCCCAGTTGTTGTTTTTTCTTCGGAAACGGGTCCAAGTGGCTCTTTTTGTCTTAAAGGTTGCAGACCCCTGCCCTAGTGCTGCATAGAAGTCTATGTTGTCACACATAGCCGGGGCTTATGAAATTTAGCTTCCCAGATACATTACTGAGAGCTAATGAGTGTTGTGGATTCCTTTTGATATTACTGTTTTATCTTTTATAAACCGCTTTGATGTTTTTTTTAAATACATGTAAATTGTATGAGATAAATGTATTTCGCTGGGTGGGGAATGATTCAACAGGGACTGCTGCTCTAAGTTAGTATGCACAGAGATGAGCATGCAGTAACTGCATTCCCTAATAATTGACCAACACTCCAAAAAGCACTGTAATTCCAGGGTATTGTATATCTTTCTCTCTCTAGCCAGTAAAGAAAGACCTCTCTGTGTTTAAAACTTGAAATTATTGGAAGATCATGCATTGATGTGCCAAGATGATCTTACTAAACAGATTCTCTTTAAATAAATGTCTTTTGATACCGATGGCTTAATCAATCCTTTTTGGAGAAGCAAGGGTCAACGCATTCTAAGGATTTTCATTTATTCTGCAGTGTCTTCTCCAAATACGCCACCCATAGATCAAGTGCAATTCAGAGGCAGTCTAGTCTTTGGATTCAGAAGGTAAGAGTTTATGAAGCTTTCACTGCCACCTTTGTACCTTAGATGCTCTTGGTCCTTAATCCCAGGATGGTATTTTGGGCACTTACTTTAAGAAAAAGGGGGTGAGGAATGAAAGCATATTTTTGCCCATAAGCTAAAAAGCCAGTTAGGAGCTGGATAGGAGTATATATGTGGCTGTAAGAATCAGTGCAGGCCTATCATCTCTCTTAAGGTTTAAAGAGCCAGAATGAACCCTACTTGCCACTCTTATGAGTGACATGGGTGGGAAACTTTCAACCTATGCAATCACTGGCTATAGCATAAATATTTTTGGTTCTGTGAATCGAAAGCTTAATTAGTGATTATGTAATTGTAATAATTATCATTTATATAGGCCATTCAGTTTTCAGAGAGTTTGGTGCAAGTTGTTGCCATAATAATGACATCAACCCTGAAAGTAGATGGGTATGATAATCTCAGATGAAGCACCGAGGCTGTGCTTGCCTAAGGGTACCCAGTGAAATGGCGGAATTCAGTATAGCGCTAATAATCTCTTTTCTCCCCCTCTGTGCTGTTCAGGGGTTTCTCCCGGTCCTCCAGGGAGGATTTAAGGGAGTAAAGGAGAGGAAGCCCCATTGCCCTAGTGGGGGTCATTGCTGTGCTTCTTGCAGTTGTTTTTTTTTTAATATGTTGTTCTGTGTTTTTAGTGGTTCTCATTTTAATATATAAGCTACCTTGAGGGAAGCTGCCCATCAGGGAAAAGGCGGGGTATAAATAAATTGTTGATGTTGCTGCTGCTGCTGTTGTTGACGACGACAAGAAGGCATGGTATAAATAAATTGTTGTTGCTCAGTTTTTACTTAATCCATCCTCCAAGTAGGTATTATGTTATTTTGACAAAGCCTAGCTTCATGATTCACAGTCATGTGTTGTCAGGCTATGTTGTTGGACTGTTGCTATATCAGAGCGCAAGTTATTCCACATGCTAAACAGCAACACCCTAAATTGTCTTCTCATCATGCTAGTTCAGTATGTAAAAGAAGATTTTTGAAAATAATGGGAAGCAATTATTGACTATAGCATTAGAAATGCATTTTGTGCTATTTGGTTTGTTCATTTCTGAAATTTCTTTCTCTGGCCAAAGTTAGCAGATTTAGATATTATGGTACCTTTTATAGGGTAACTCCATCTGTTTTCAGGGCCTAAAAATGTGTTCACTATGATTGGTGAAGTATTTGGCCAATACTTGAAATCCTGATCAGACCAGTTGTGCCTTTCTGTGGTCCTTGAGGTATTATTGGAACTATAGTTTGAATCATCCCAGACTGCTGGACAGGCTGTAGCTGATGGAAGTTGGAGTTCAGCAACATCTGAAATGCCCTACCTCTCCTTGAGATCAAAATGCTTTAGGTTATACCCCCCTCCTCTGTCATATCTATACCTATTATGTTTTCAGATCATAATGCATAAAACAATCCTGTTTGGAATCTGTATTGAATAAAGGAGTTAGGGTGGGACAGGAAGAAAAAGGGGGAAATTCTGAAAAGCCACCATAGCACAATATTTCCTGAAACCCCCTTTCTGACGGAGAGAAATCAGCTGTTTTGTTGAACAATGCCTTTGAAATGTTAAAGAAGCACAGCAACCATAGACTGCTTTAGGTTTTTAAAATAGGTCCATTAAAATTTCAGACCTTGTGTACGTGTTACAGTGACATAGGGCTTTTTCGAGACACCTCCCCATTCCAAGAATAATCTTGGAAGAGTTTTGAGAGATGTTTCGTAAATTCAGAACGTCACAACTCAGAGGGATAAACATTGGAGAAGTGACAAGTACAGCTAGCCATGCACATATGAAAGTGTCTGCTTCCTTGGGTGCTTGCATAACTCTTTACCTCTGGCAGTTCAGAGTGTATTCCAGTGCTCATTGGCCACCATCACACCACCAGAGTGCAGTACCCAAGCCATATGCTTGTTTTTCTTGAAAGAGAACCTCCATCCTAGCCTCTTTATGTGTTTCCCAGAGAACAACAGGGCATTTCTGCTACTGAAATCCTGTTTCGTTCACCCTCCAAGGAGGCGGGAGATGAAGAGGCAAACAGTGCAAGTACTAGTCTTCTGGCCAGTTGCTCATGAAGTAAAGCAGCATAACCCACAAGGAAAGGGAACTTTGGGTAGGATGGCTGTAACTTTCAAAGTAAAATATTAGTAAAACCTCTGTTAGCATAAGCCATGATTTGCCATTCTGGTTTGCTGACCAGTTTGCTATTAATTCAGGCATTACGTCTAGCTATAGTCGAGTGTAGTTAATTATGGTTTGGTGAGCGTACTCACCCTTTGAAAGGCAAATGTTGGTGACAGTTCATGGTTGTCAGACTCCCGCCTCAAAACACACCGGCAGCAACTCTTACTTGAAAGTATGTGGTGGTTTTTGGAGCTTCTGTCATTAATGAGTATCAGTCAATATATTGTGTATATAGTGTCACACGTGCTCTATAGTTGTAATTCCTTCAACAGCCCTGTCAGTATTATTATCCCCATATTGCAGATGGGGGAACTCAAGTTGCAAGAGAGGGGTTTGCCTCTAAGGCCACATGGCAGAGACCAGAGTTGAACGGGGAAGTTCCTGGTCATAGCTGAGTCTCATTGATGGCCACTAGGTTGGATGGTCCGAAAGGGTCAGGCAGATTCATGGAGACCAGGTCTAGTAGCATCTGAACATAAGAATAATCCTGCTGTTGTTCGATGTGTTTGTTAACTGGAATTAAAAATAAATAAAAGTATTAAATAAAGGAAAAAAGAATAGTCCTGCTGAACCAGACTAAAGATCTATCTCATCAAGTATTATGTTCATACAGTAGCCAACCAAATGCCTTTTGGGAAGCCCATCTGAAACCAATACAACATTTTTATGTTTTGAGTATATCTCTTGATATTAATGGCTGGATATTGTCAGCAGAATGAGGTGTGGAGGCAGGACTCTTCCTGTTATGCCTTGTTTGAGAACTTCAGGTGTCTGGCTGATCAGTGTTGGAAACCGAACATTCAACTACAAAGATTTTGTTCGGTCAACAAGGCAATTCTTACACTGATAAAGACATTCCAACTGGTGAATGCAAGTCATAATTTTAACCTACCCATTTCCAAGAACAGCTAGAATCCGTCTGCATTTGCTTCCAGTGCACTGTCCCTAATCCAGGGCAGTGTCTTTAATCTGTAGCTGTGGAGCAGCAATTTCACACCATGCAGTAAATATTACAGTGTCATTCTGGTTATTTAAACTGGGAACATCTTCCTCCATTTTTCAGATTCAGTGTATGTCCTGCTGGAATTTCTTGTTCAGAAAGTTTAGGATGCCAAACAATTAAGGTTTTAAAATCAGCAGTCTTTAGCAAATTAAATATGTATCCTTGCATACCTCTTTTCTGCTTGTGAGGGAGCATCTCATATATTGTGAAGTCTTGTCTCTTCTCTTCTCAAGGACTGTGTTTCATGAGATACTGTGACAGGTAGTATTTCACAAAACTGCCAATAATGTTTTTTTTTTAAAAAAAGCAGATAAAAATGAAATTATGCAATCCTCTTTCAACCTGGCAGTCTGAAGAGGAGATATATGTTACAGTATCTCACTACTGTATTTTGGAGAGTATGAAGTGAAAGTAATTGTTGATATTAAATAATACATGTGTATGACTTATTTAATTTGAAAATGCTGCCTGAATTTAGATATGCAGATAGGTTACAACCCTGAACCTTTAACAGTGGGGACATTTGAAAACTGATTAATGCATTTACATTTAATGTGTGATAATGAGTTGAATGGTTAATAACACATTAACAGATTAATCATGCAGATTAATAAGTGCTTTCAGCATTACTTTTAAGGAAATGGACTAAGTGTGTTGGAAAGTACGTTTTTCATGTCACCAGCAAACTATTCATGTACAAGCTCCAAATTACTGTTGTGGTTAACCCTCTCAAAAATCATCTGAAGTAGATACCAGAAGGTCTGAGGAACCTTAATTTTCTGCTGAATGGACATTTACACTTGCATTGATGTTTTTGTTTCCAGGCTCCCCCATGTAAATACGAGCACGAAACTGGTTGAAACACATTGAAGCAAAGGATCCTAACATAGCCCTCCTTTTCTGTGGCAATTTATATACTGCGTGAACTCATTTTTCAAAAATAAACCTGACAAAATGTGTAAATCATTATTTTTAATACCCTTCACCCAAACAAATCTACATGTGCTTAGCTATACGATTTTCTCTTAAAGAAAGGGCTAAATTAAACAAATATTTCTGACCTTCGATTAATTATCCTCTGCTGCCCTCTACAGGTCCTTTGATGTAAATCTCTGGAGCAAGGTAAGACAGTGAAACTGGAAATAAACTGAAATAAAGTAGAGCTGCTTTAAAATGCTTTGGGTACAGAATATTATGGAAGTATAAGTAACAGGAAGTTGCATGCTCACAGTCTGGACAGTAACTTATTTGGAGAGTGTTGTATCTTGTCCGGTGCATTTTAAATTTAGGGCACGATTCAACCAAAGCTAATTCTGTTTGAACTCAGTGGGGAGATTTAAGCACGTGCTTGACTCCAAACCACCTTCACTTCCCCATATCTAATTGGATTTAAGACATACTTGGCTTTGGATGAAGTTTGTTGATAAAAATACTTGGTGGACAGAAACCTGGACAGTGGTAACTTGGCCAGGGACCTTCTGCTCAAAGAGGGTTGCATGCGAAGATCCCCAGTTGGGCTCTCTGCCCAAGTAACTTCTTGCGATTTTAATAATTATGTGCGAAAGAGGTGAGAATTGGGGTGGGGAAGAAGACTGAACCCATCAGGTCCTGTATACCTGAAGGAGCGTCTCCATCCCCATCATTCAGCCCGGACACTGAGATCCAGCGCCGAGGGCCTTCTGGCGGTTCCCTCTTTGCGAGAAGCCAAGTTACAGGGAACCAGACAGAGGGCCTTCTCGGTAGTTGCGCCCACCCTGTGGAATACCCTCCCTTCAGATGTGAAGGAAATAAGTAGCTATCCTATCTTTAAAAGACATCTGAAGGCAGCCCTGTTCAGGGAAGTTTTTAATATTTAACGCTGTATTGTTTTTAATACTTGATTGGGAGCCGCCCAGAGTGGCTGGGGGGACTCAGCCAGATGGGCGGAGTATAAATAATAAATTATTATTATTATTATTATTATTATTATTATTATTATTATTATTATTAGTTAGGCTTGAGGGGAAAACCCAAAGCGCTTTATATCTCTGTACGTCACCAGTTTAAAATTCAGAGAATAAGCAGTATGGAAGTGAACCAAACAATTGAGGAAGTCATTTACAAACTAACCAAGGCTCCTTCTTGCATAACATTTTCCTACACCCTGTTAAAGTTGGTGAGGAACCTGTGGCTCCTTGATGTTCCCTGGACTACGGTTCCCATCAAGCCTAGCCAGCAGTAATTGTGGTCTGGCAGCTTCTAGAAGGCCGCAAGTTTCCTGAAAGATAATGAAGTGATAGGAAGATTGCACTAAAATGAGTTTTTGGATCGATGCTTAACTACCATGTTTCAGCAAAACACTACACGGGGCACAGCATAGCTTAGTTGTTTTTCTTCTATTTATTGCTCTTGGATGTAGAAGTAGGGGCTTGTTTTCCAAAACAGCCTTTTCTTCCCGTCTTCTTCATCTTGACAATCTACATCTTTCTGTTTAAATTTGAAATGCCACCTGGGTTTTCTTGCCCGTATGAAGTTTTGCAAATCAGGCTGCTAGTACAGCTCCAGATGTGGTGTTTGCTGAGGCAAAGTTTATACTAAGCTCGGAAGTGGGTCAGAGCTACAGAAAGAATGTTGCGCTCTCTGGTGTCCTTTGTGCTGGCAGAAGGCTTTTATCTAGGAGATTTCCATTGGGGAGGGGGGCTTTTACTAATTTAACCTCTGTTCCCATGTACCTCCAAAATCTGCTCCTGTGGGCAGGGGGAGGGACACACCCTTCAGGAGAACGTGGGAGGTGTTTTTAGGAAGCTAATTAATATTGGGGAAGAAACACAATTCATTCATGCCAAACTGTCAAATAAGTTAGCCGTAGGAAAATCAAATCCAAGTCTGAATGTAGTGACCACCTTCGGTTTTGCGTTCCAAGTGTGCCATGCAACCCTATTCCTGCTTACTTGGAGGTCAGTTTTACTGTTTTCAACTGGGCTTACTTTACTTCCCTGTAAATGTGTTTAAGATTGCAGACTTAGGGTTGTATCGATTGTTGGTCTTACTCAGAGTAGACCCAGTTGAATTGACTGGCCATGCCCAACTTAGATCCCTTAATTTCAGTGGGTTTACTCTTGAGTAAAGCTTAGCTGGCTATAACCCTTAATATATATTTTTTGCTTTGTTTAAAGAAGTGGACTGCTTTACTGGTGTGTTGTCGGCATTAAGTACTATCTAAAATGCAGATTTTTATTCTTATTTACAAATATGTAAAAATGAAGTAACGTTACACTGTTGAGAAACTATAAAGACTCTTAATTTTAACACCTGAAAGTGACAGTGCTTAATGATTGCTTTAAGGAGTACTTCCTATTGTGGGTTAAGGCACTAGGAACAGAATCATTGAAAGACTTTCTTTCCCCCCCTACTTCCAATATACATTTTGGTGTGCAGCATACATGCTGTTGGTGTTGATTTTAAATACCATATTTACACACACAAAAAGCCTTCCTTTTTAAAGAGTGAATTGCTATGATGTGGCATAGAATAATAGCTTAGTGGAGAGATGCTTTATTATTTGCAGAATTCAATTTCAGATACTATTTGCCCTTGCTTCTTCTTCTCGGCTGCAATGTACGATTATTGTGTCTTACCAGATAACAGAACTCTTGTACAAGGATGGACGTTATTGCCAGACGCCTCCGGGACCAACTGGTAGAGTTTCAATTTCTATGATTGTAACTTATCCACAAATCCGTTCTTCTGTGTAATGATGGGCTTGAGGGATTACAACCATAAACACTGATTACTTCTTTTTGAAAGTGAAATTTGGAAAACATGTTGGGTAAAATCTTTATCCAGATGATCACAGTATATTTTATGGAATCCGTGAGATTTTTTTGGAAGGGGGGGTGTTTCCCCCTTTTCTTTCTTTAATTAAAATGTTCTCCATTCATAGAGTTGCACATGTGTTAAATAAAACAGAAAGGCTTGCAACACTGATAACATAATCAGATCCCTTAAATAAACGCTTTACAACTACAACCAAGTTTTTCTGTATTTCAGAAAGCTATTAAAACAAAACAAAACATAAAACTATTAAAATAACATTTTAATTGCTTTCTGTCATATCAGAGAGCAAAATGCCACTTAGTATCTTGAATAAAGTGATTTAAGACCTGCTGAACACTCTTAATAAATAATAAAAAGAATGCAGTACATGTCACTAGTAGATGTCTTATCAAAAGCTCATTAGTTCTTCCTGATGCTCCTATACATTTTATGCTTGAGTGCCAAAGAAAATTAGTGCTGTTCACTATGTAGCATCTTTTGTTAATCTTGATTTTCATTGGCTAATAAGTAGCTCTCCACAGGATTATTGGATCTGGTTGTTAAAAATCATTTAATACTCCTTATTGTATTCGTGTTCGCTTGCTAGGCTGCAGAAAGCATGGTAAATAATGTGAAATATACAGTGCTGTGTACGCGATGCTTTAGGAAGCTCTTTATTTCCTTTTGAATAAATGACAAAATATTTATGGCAACTATTTTGGGGTAGTGGGCAGGAGAGTGGTGGAGAGGCCCTGGGCAGTACTGCTTCTGTCACACAGCAGTGAGAAAAAATAGATTGAAGATAGATTCTGTACTGAAAAGCTGTCACCGGGTTTGAAAATAATTAATATTCCTTTCACTCACCAGTTAGATATGTGCTCCCAAACCACATAATCTCTATGCCTCAGTGATCATTGTTGCCATTTCAGAGCCTCTCATCAGGGTGACATCTCACACCAAAATGATTTCTTATAAATTAATCTTGATAACATGACAGTGTCAGTAATTTTAGTGGAATGCTTTCTCTTGTGTTCCTCCCCCCTGCAGAAGCTGTTGGCTATTTTCTTTATAGCTTGATTGACAGCATGAGTGACTCAGAGGTACAGGCCAAGGAGGAGCGGTTGAGACAATACTTCCATCAGCTGAAGAAGATGGTACCATTTCATTTTTTGCTACATAATGCCTGTCCTGGCCTGACATGTATCTATTAGATTTGAAATTGCAGCTTTTAAGTACAACCAGACCACTTCTCAATGACATGCGAGTGCTGGAGACTTAAATTATGTCTGAAATTTGTCTAACAGAAATTATCTCAGTTTGGTTGTGTTTTTAAAACTCGTGTAATTTTCTCCACCTCTCGGTACAGAATATAGTAATCCCTCCCAACATCTTTAGAGGTATTCGCAACCTACTGGACAGCTGCCACGTTCCTGAATTAATTAAGGTCTGTAGTGGTAAATTAAATGTTGTCTTTCAATATAAAACATGTGTCTGTACTCCCCATGGATCTGTTTAGAGAGAAACAACATTCAAAAGGAACCGTTTCTGGTTTTTAAAATAGCATATTGATCTTCTCCTTTATATTTAATTTGGAAGCATTTGTGCTTTGGGCAGAGAATTTTAAAGCTCTAACTATGAGGATAAATGGGGACAGAGAGACTCTTTTCTATGGCTTAACGGCATGCTTCGCTGAAATGGGATCTTGTTCAATTCTATTCATCATATATTTCATACATTTTCTTACACTATATATATTATCTTCTAGGATGTAATTCCTTTGACTGATAAAGACGCATTGTTGCCCGGAGAATTATCAAAAGTAAGTAGACTGGCTATCTAGGTTTATTTGTTAGTAATCAAATAATTTTTGTATACAAAAAGGATTTTTTCTTCCAAGGTATCTATTCTCTTGCGCAGCTGACGTTTCAGCCTTTTCCTGGAATTAGCTTCAGTGTTAATAACAGTAGAGGCATAATATGTCTGTTAGTTCGACTATGTCGTCTGCGTATTTGGCCTTCCCAGAAACAGGCTTGAACACCAGAGGCAGTTGCCGTGACTCACTTTCCCCATCTAGAAAAGAGAGCAGCTCACAGGGACGGTTATGAGCCTATGTTTTGGCCACTTTGGGCAGGGAAGGGCAAGTTGCAAAAATTTTCCTGGCCTCACTTGCATGTGAAGTCCTTGCACACCAGGGTGGGGCACATGGATGGGGCATCTGCACTCGATGGTGAAACCTTTTTCTTTTTTCTTTAAGGTTCTGGGCAATGCATGTCCTAGGAATAATCATAAACATTTGCCTTAACTGTTCTGTGGTAAAAGCACTTAAAGCTCAACGCAATTGCACATGTTCATGCTGAGTGAGGGAAGACGCACCACAGCAAATTTGGTGTTAAGTTGTCCTTCTCTATCTAGTGTAGGCAGACTGAAAATATAAAGGAATTGCTTGCACATGTCGTAATGTTTTCTCTCTTAATTCAAGTGGTTTTCAGGGATGTTTTATTTAGTAAACATCTTACTCTCTTGCCATAGTTCCCTGCACTTCAGGTGCCTGAATTGGAGGAGAAACTGAAACAACTGAAAGCTGAGAACCAGCCTATTGGAGATGTTTTAAAGCAGCTTATATTTGCCTTGTGTGCGGAAGAGGTAACTTTTGAAAGAGTTGTGTGTTGAATTTGCAGCATTCAGTGTTACGTTTGAATAAACAACAGTGACTCATATCTATAGAACACCCATCAATGTACGTGGCAGTGAACCAGAATGGCTGGGGCAACCTGGCCAGATGTGCGGGGTACAAGTAATAAAGTAGTAGTAGTAGTAGTAGTAGTACAGTAGTGCCTCGCAAGACGAAAAGAATCCGTTCCGCGAGTCTCTTCGTCTTGCGGTTTTTTCGTCTTGCAAAGCAAGCCCATTAGCGGATTAGCGCTATTAGCGGCTTAGTGGATCAGCTGTTAAGCGGCTTAGCGGATCAGCTGTTAAGCGGCTTAGCGGATCAGCTGATAAGTGGCTTAGCGGATCAGCTGATAAGCGGCTTAGCGGATCAGCTGTTAAGAGGCTTAGCGGCTTAGGATCAGCTGATAAACGGCTTAGCGGCTTGGGGAAAGGGGGGGGAGGAAAAAAACCCCCGCAGGAACTCGCAAAACATTTTCGTCTTGCAAAGCAAGCCCATAGGAAATTCGTTTTGCGAAGCACCTCCAAAACGGAAAACCCTTTCGTCTAGCGGGTTTTCCGTCTTGCGAGGCATTCGTCTTGCGGGGCACCACTGTAGTAGTAGTAGTAGTAGTAGTAGTAGTAGTAGTAGTATACAGAGTAATCCTAGTGAAAGAACAAGGAGGAGCCTTGTGGCATCTTAACATTTAAGACATATGTTTCATAGACAAGAGCCCACTTCATGACATGCATTTGATGAAGGTGGATCTAGTCCACAAAAGCGTAAGACATGTTGTTATTGAGGATGATGAAGTTATTTATTATTACCCGCCTTTCACCGGTATTCCGCAGGGTGGGGATTCAGCAATTTTAAATTTAACATTAAGAACGGTTAATACAAACTGCAGTCACGAAAATAGGGGCAGTGGTCCTGAAAACACATATCTCAGGTGTCTTAAGGTCAGAAAATGCCACAATCTAGGAGCTGCCACAGAGATTGCCCTCTCACTACCACCTCCTCAGTTTCTGACATTGGTTTGTCTTTAAGGTGTTGTAAGACCCTTTCCTGCTAAGATGACCACCCCTCTGGAAATGGTTACTAAGTAAAAGACAAATCCTAGCTCCAAGGAGTTTGAAATCTTAAGTGAAGGCAGTGGGATGTAAAGTGGGAGGGAGACAGAGAGAGGCAAGTAAAGATAACCAGAGATGAATGGTTGCAAATGTAATTGCATGTACTTAGGCTTCATTTCAGGTGGGGGTTTAGTGCTGGTAAGCAAGGGAGAATAATGTTTCAAGGGTTCTGATTTTGGCCCTTGTAAATCATATCAAAGTACAAAAAAGCAATTAAAGAAAAAAAATAAAAAGTCAACTCATTTCAGTTACCTCTTGAATGGCATGTTTTGGGATTACTCTGGTCTGTTAATGGTAATCTGCAAAGTGAATGATAGTAACAGCTGTGATAGGTTTATCATACATGCCAAATGTCCTTTCAAGCCATGGCTCTGGTCTCTTACATCTAGATTGTCAAGCAACTGATACATGCAATAGTCATTTGCAAGTCAAATATTACAAGGTGGTTAATGCGGGGATTGAAATTCCATTTTCCTGCTGGAGAAAAGCTTTCTGAGATAAAGAGGCTCTTGCCTTCATCAGCAGGCATCCAGCTGTAGTTCATATTTTGTGTAGGTCTGCAATTTGCTGTGTATTCCAAGACTCTGGTCCAATTGCTTGTTTGTGTGCCTGTGCCATAATGCCCATTATTGTACAGCAAACTGGAATATGGTTAACCTTATAGCTTGCATTCTATAATGGCAGAAATTTAGGCCGTGAAGAGGTTTCGCTTCATTTTGTTACTCTATATAAGAAGAGTGACGGCGGAAGCTTTTGGCATGACCTCTGTTCATAAGCATATGTTCAAGATGTATTAATAGGAATAGCCAAGCAGCTTCCTTAGAAAGGATATGGGAATGCTTATTTGGTTTTAAAAGTTGGACACTTCGTTCCTGCTTTTGCCCACGGTTAAAATAAAACTTCCAACTGAACACGAATGCTAACATATATTCAAGGAAGAAATCATAATAGTAATTATGTGCCTACCTAAGATGTCCACTAAAGCATATAAACCGCTCCTCTAACAAAAGGTTTCGATTGGACAAGTTCAGGTCACTTGCTAAAATAACTGTAATTTTTGCAGATGTAAAGCACGTGAGCTTTTAACAAGCAGCACGTAGGCTATGCATACATAGATAAATGTAGTTTCGCAGCAAAGTCCTGGAATGCAAAATGTCATGCGGACTTTTCTCTTTTAGTTCATATCTTTCCCTTAATGCTCCTCCTAGAATATGCAGAAAGCCCTTGAAGTGAAAGCCAAATACGAAGCGGACATGTCTGTTGGTGGCTATGCAGCCTTAATACATTTGTGCTGTCGACATGATAATGCAGAGGAGGCAATGAACCTTAAAGAAGAACTGTAAGTACACCGGCCCTGAAAGATGTCAAAGAGATTTATGCTGATACACAGACCTTATTGAATTAAGTAGGTTGAATATTTTAAAAAAAACGAAACAAAAAAAAACCAGCCCAACCCTCATACATTTTTAATTAGCTTTTCCCCTGATAAAAATATTTTGCTGAAATTCGAGATTGGTTGTAACAAGTTGTCAAGATTATATAATCACTCTGAACACACATGTTTATTAGTGGTGCTCTATGTTGTATTTTAATAAATCAGTTTATGATAAGGTCTTAGCAGCTACCTTGGCATTCAGATTTGGTTTCTGAGCTGGGTAACGTAGCTGCAGTATAGCGGGTTACAGCGCTTGTAAGTGACATTATGCTTCTAATACCTGTCTGCAAACATTTCCTTTTAAAGTCTCTGTTTCCAGAGATAATATCTTGGTTGTGAAAATTAGCTCCCAGCTAAGACCTGTAATGCCTGGTTTGTCAGCAAAGTACTTTGCAGATCCCCATTTTTCCCCCCTCCTCTTGTCTTTTAGTTTTATTTCTTTAATTTTATTGTTAAGGTAAATTTGAAAACAACACACACACACACACACACACACACACACACACATTTAGGAGCTTCTTTCTGCTCTTTTGGCATGATGTTGGACCAGTGCAGATATACAGTTGATGAGAGTTTAGCAACTGACAGTGAGCTGCAGGAAAGTCAGTCATTTTCCCAATTGCCAGTCATGTGTGATTTTTTCTCTCTCAACTTCTATATTTCTATTTCACACATATACGTGTGGGTTCTGCAGGTTCAGTGGGTTCTCCTGTTGCTAAAATGAACGTACATTCCTAAACTTTATTTGAAAACTCAGTTTTAAACAGGTTCCAAAACCCTGCTTACGTTGCACATGAGTAGAGGTGACATATATAGATATATTGTGTGTGTGTGTAATTTTGTAACTCTATATTTGTTAACTCTACTTATTTATTTCATCTGAAGGAAGGCCTCAGATGCAAATAAGACTTTTTAGCTTCTGTGAAACAACTTCTTTATATTAGCAAGTTGCATAAGTCAGGTGTTTCCTCGATAGCTCTGTGTTCTTGAACAAATTCTGGGCCATGTTTCAAAATAAGGGATCCTCTATTCATTCAATATGCTCATAGATGATCTTGTGGAGTGCATTTGTTCAGGCTACCTTCAGCTCACTGGATTATCTACAAATGAATGCCTTAGACAGTCCATACAGGTCCAGTGTTCTCATATGGATTCACATTCAAGAACCGGTCCAGATCTCCTACCAAGAAGGAACTGGCCCTTCAATTTATTTAAGATGATCTATTTGGCAGCCCTTGAAAATGTGCTATCGTACGTAGTTAGCATTCTGTTTATTATAAAAAGACATCTGCTGCTACAGAAACAGCCCTTAATCCTTTTGTTACCATAATTATGACTAAGGTAATGAGTTATAAAGATGCACAGAGTAGTTGAATAGGTATGTTGCATTATGCCAAAAGCAAGTTGATTCCAATAAGTAATTTTCTTTGGAGAAACCTAGTTTCTTCCTTGGTGGTATAATGAACTCAGTTGGGTTCGGCTGCTCCTACTGATTGAGCAGTAGAGGAAGCCAAACCTAGCTGAATCCACCACGTAGAAATATCTTTCAGATAAGAGCAATGGTCCCTTTCCATAATTCCTTGTGAACTGAGGAAGTTGTGGTCTGTTTGATGATGATGATGATGATGATGATGATATCAGTATTAAATGGTAGCCTTGGAATAAATTTCAAGACTGGTTGACATTGGTTTGGATTTGGACAATCAGCTCAGTCCTTTCAGGCTTACTTCTGGGTAAATGCCCATAGGATTATAGCCTAAATGGTGTACCCTTAGTTTCCATTTTCATCAATGGGATTTACCTTCACTCATGACTAACTTATCCCATACATGTGGGACCAACATGCAAGTACGATTTTGTTATTATATTTTGTACACCACCATGATTTTTTTCTTGTGAGATGGAAGTTTATGAAAATTTATATATATAATAAAATAAAGAGTTGCTTAATCTGAATCGAATGTATTATTTTTTGTTGATGGTAACACCCCCTAGATTTATTTTCTTCATGTTTTTGTTTACCTATTTGATTGAGACCCAGAAATCCTGCAAAACATTTTAAATGAATAAATGAGAGAATAAATAAGTCTTTGGATGTTTTTGGAGCTCTGCTCATGAAAGGGGAACTCCTGATTTTCTCAGATACCCTCTTCCCATTGCAGGCTCCCACACCACATTCCAGGCCTTCCACTCATGTAACCGTGGTTCCAACCCAATGTCTTCAAAAAGCAGTGCATCCTTTCATAGCGCCAATGCCTCCATGATATATCAGAAATAAATTTACTTCCTAATTGCACACTGAATTACTCAGGAGTAAGACCCATTGCACACAGTGGGGTTGATTTCTAAGTAAACATCTACATGATTGCGCTGTGAGATTATTATATTCTGGCACAAATGGAGTTGATGCAGTTTTTTTTTATATACCCCAGTTCTCGTAAAGATTCATCTATTGCTCTTGATGCGGGCAAGTGCTTAGCCTTGGTGAAAGTTTTGAGCAAATATGGCAGAGTAGAAGGTAAGTGCTCTTTCTTTCAGCGTATATTTTTGCTATATAATGAAGGTATCTTGCCACCAGAATAAAAATATGAGTTGATATTAATGGTATATCATGTCCTGCAAAGTGCTTGAACATTTTGCATACAAATTTGCATGTGAATTCAACCAGAGATACTTGGACAGTGCAGGCCATTAGTTTTAATGGATTGGCAAGCTTGTCATTTACATTTGCACAGCTCAGTGCTTTTTGCATTTCTGCAGCTAGTTTTTATTAGCATTGCTGTTTGGATTGAGTTTGAAGATCATGACTTATGGCACAAATTGCGTATGTGCCTAGACTAATGGCTTTGTTTTTGCTTAAGAAGGTCTGAAGTCTTAGCATAAAGCCTATAAACATAACCTCCTTGTAAAGGGTCTAAGCACTTCAGGAAAAAACGCCACCCTCTAACTTTTTAATAAATGTATTATAATATTAAGATCTTAAATTTGCCTTTTATATATTATTAATGTAACATTTTATAACCAAGAACTGAAGAATATTGTTAAATTAATCAGATCTTTAATTGTAAATGTATTTAATGCATTTGGGTGTAAACGGTATGTATTTAGTAATCGATAAAGTTTATAAACTAGGCTATCACCACCATTAATTAGAGGCTGGAAAAAACAGTCTGTTTCTGACTAACCAACTATAATTGGCATTTGTTCTATTAAACAGAAAATTTATTTCCAATTCCTTTAATTGAAAGGGTGTCATAATAGATTTGGATTGTTTGTTAGAGTGAGATTTCACCCCAAAACATGTTAAAACCAGATTGTGGCTACCTGTGCAATTAAAAGGTGGCATTGTGTTGATTTTCTGAAGCACACAGCGCTCTGCATGCAGCAGGCAGTTTCAAAAGACGAGCCCTGCTTTTATGTAAAGTGGTCAAAACATTTTGCCTGTGCAATAATTAAGAACATTACCAAAAAAAATGCACTTATTCCATATACCAAAATGTTTGTTTCTGCCTTCTTAATGAAGCTTAATGAACCTAATGTTTTAACATGCACTCTCTTAGAAAGCTTTCATTGGCTCTCCTTGGCTAATTAGTATCGACACAGCAAACAGGCCCTATCGGTATCAGACCATTAGTCTGGCTGTATATACAGTGTAAACACATCTTTATTATCTGGCCTCGTGACAAGCCATCTGCTGAAGAAACAATGGTGTGATTTAGCAGATGTTAGCACTGAACGATAAAAGCATCCATTTAGTAGGATCTTGTTGCTATAGGGCAGACTCTACAGGGTTACGTAGTGCAGAGTGGGCACACAGTTCCTATCTGTAATTTGTAGTCAAAGTTGCAGCAAAATGATAAAACCATGCTATTGTGGATTCATAATTGTAGTCTCGTTTAGAAATGCAAGTAGTAATTAACTTGAAATTGGCATTATACACCAGAATTTACATTCCTGCTGGTTTTTTGAAATGCTGTTTTAATAGCAGTTTGTTTTCTCTGTACATGAAATTACCTAAGGGTCTTTTGTGGTGGTTCATTGTAGATGCTATTAACATTTTAAAGGAGATGAAAGAGAAGGATGTCCCTATTCAATCTATATCAGCTACATCCTTTTTCCACATTATTAATGGCGCTGCCATGCGTCATGACGTTGAAGTGGTGAATCGGCTACTCGAGACCATTGTGTCCCTGGGTCTAGCAAAGCCTACTGGAAACCTGTGTTCTCCCCTCGTTGGTGTCCACCTTGAAAAGTAAGTTGGTTGCAGTCTGGATCTAACTAAAGAAACAATTGTACTTTGGCTTTTATGCTCACAATTAAAAGTTGCTCTGATCCACTGGAAGTGGTCCACTCTTGTCCTCTGGATGGGGATGTATCAGACAGCTGGTTGTTTTTTTGGGGGGTGGGTGTAGTTGGTCATCGAGCAACCGGTCTGCTTTGTGGTATCATGGACCATGGTTCCTGTCATACACTCCTAATATGCTGTATTTGGAGCACAGTTCCTAGTACCGTATGTTCCGGCGTACAAGACGACTTTTTATCCCTGGAAAATCACCCCCAAAATCGGGGGTCGTCTTATACACCGGGTATATGCATTGGGAAGGAGGAGGGGGAGCTGGTGAGCAGAGGCGCCCCTTCTGCCGTCGCTCCTCCTCCCTCCCCACAGAAGGGGACGCAGAAAGTCCTTCCGAGCGCAGTGCTCGCCCACCTGCCTGCCAAACGCCTCGCCTCGGGCTGCTGCAGTGGCAGAGGCAGCAGAGGGGTGCGCTCTCTGCTCCTGGCGGCGCTCAAACTCTATAACTCTAAAACTCTAAAATTGAACAGCAAAAGTTGGGGATCTAATTATACGCCCAGTTGCCTAATACGCCGGAATCTATCGTACTCTCTAACACCTTTTCCTGTCCTTCCTTAGTTCTGAACCTGATTATTTTATTGTCAGAAACAAATGTATTTATACTTTGGCGTGTGTGTATTTCAAGAGTAGGGCAAAAGCTTAATGGGCAAATGCAATTTGTTCTCTTCTGGGACAAGTCCGGCAAAATTGGAACACATTTCCAGAATTGAGCAGAAGCAGGCAGACTTAAATCAGTTACCTTCCTAAATCAGCCTCCCCCATTTTGCTGCTTTCCAGGTGTTGCTAATTACAGCACCCTCATCCCTGACAGTTGGCCATGCTGGTTGGTACTCATGGGAGTTGGGAGTCAAAGAGCAGAAAGCTGCTCAAGAATCTGTTGGGCATCAGCAGTGATTGCCAGGTGTTAGGCGCCTCTAGTCAGGTTGCTTTCTAGACTGCATCTAGGAATGAAGCTCTCTGAGCCCATAACAGATCTTCTCATGGAATAATCCAGGAGCTAGTGGCAGTGCAGTGTAGTGCAATGCAGAGAGCCTGTGCTGGTATAGCCTCAGCCTGTATGTAGCAGCTGAATGCACATTAATTTCAGGTTTGTGGGCACTCCAGTATCCCTGCCCTTTATGGTGCAGTCCTGCGCCTTGTCTACTCAGCAACAAGCTCTTGAGTTGGACTTATTCCCCGTAAACTTGTGTAGAATTGCATCCTTAGGATCCCAGTGATGTCTAGAATCAGGTGGACCACAAAACAAATGTTGTTAAGTCACTCCCAAAAAACCGAAACCCAACACCAAGAACTTTTGGCTTAAACTTGGTAGCATTCTTAATTAGGAGTACAACTAGGATTCTTGCAGATTTCAGGAAATGGTTAGTCCCTGTCTAAATTTAATTCAGGAGTTAAATGGTGTAAATTGAATCCTGAGTGCGGTGAGTTGGTTTCACTTGCTCTCATGCTAGGTATTTCTCTCCAATATACTGTAAGGATCAAAAGGGAACCAAATAACATATTAGCAGTAAAAACCGAGGTGTCAGAGGGCCCTGCTTTGTATGTGATATTTTATGCAGCATGGGAGACAGTTCGGTTGCAGCAGCTCCCATGTTACTAGTCTAATGTGAAAAGGAGGGCTTGGCTATAAGACACACTTAGGTATATCGGCGGGGTAAGATTTTGTCCTTTTTATGGGTTTAATGGATAAGAAACCATTCAAACCATGCTCAAGGCAGCTTGCAACATGAAAAAATACATAACTGTAACATAATAAAAGTCATAAACAAGAAATAAAACATCAATTAATACACAACCAAACTGAACAATTTCCACATAAATCACAAGATCTAAAACAAAGATACAAGAAGCTAGGAAAACCAGAGACTGAGAGGAGATATGATAGACACCTTCAAATATCTAAAGGGCTGACATATGGAAGAGGGAGCAAGCTTGATTTCTCCGGCTCTGGAGGGTGGGACTCAAACAAATCGATTCAATTTCCAAGAAAGGAGATTCCGATTAAACATCAGGAAGAACTTTCTGGCAGTAAGAGCTCTTAGACCATGGGTAGGCAAACTAAGGCCCGGGGGCCAGATCCAGCCCATTCGCCTTCTAAATCCGGCCCGCAGACAGTCCGGAAATCAGCGTGTTTTTATGTGAGTAGAATGTGTGCTTTTATTTAAAATGCATCTCTGGGTTATTTGTGTGGGGCATAAGAATTCGTTCTTTTTCTTTTTTCCCCAAAACATACTCTGGTCCCCCATAAAGGCCTCAGGGACAGTGGACCGGCCCCCTGCTGAAAAAGTTTGCTGACCCTGTGGAGCAGACTCTGTGGGGCCATTGTGGACTCTCCTTCATTGGAGGTTTTTAAGCAGAGGCTGGATGGCCATCTGTCATGGATGCTTTAGTTGATGACCCTCAGGGTTCCTTCCAGCTTTACAATTCCATTATTTTAACCAACAACAGCCACAACCTGATTGCTCGCCCAGTCTTGGAAATCTTGCCATTTGCTATGCTGAAGGTTGTGCTCACCTTGCTCATCAAAAGAAAGTTGGGGCGTGTAACTTGTTGGATCAATGTCTTAGCTTGCATTTAGCACTACCATTCACCTTCTGTGGCTTTTAATCCTTGCCTTGCCTACGATTGTGATTATTAAAATTTGTATATCACCCTTTATCTGAAGATCTCAAGGCAGTTCACAGCATAAAAATGCAAGATAAAAGCACAGAATACATAATAAAAACAAAAACACAACAATACCTATTTCAGCATTAAAGATTTGGGCCTAAACCAAAGTCCAAGTTTGAGTTCTTAATCCAGTGAGAGTCAGAGCAGTTTTCTTGGCAATTGTCCATTTAAATGTATGTTTAGTTTATCAGCACTATGGTCACTTATCCCAATAGGCTTGATAGCACTTACATCTCAACTCAGGTTCTTTGTGCTCCTCAAGATTACATCCAGGTTTGCTGGATCTCTGGTCGGTTCGATGACCAATTGTTCTAGGATATAGTCCTAAATGGTATATTGACCTTTTTACGTCTTTGTCCAGACCAGCAAATATGTAGCTGGTTTGTGTGAAGGTGCTTTAAGTTACCCATTACAACATTTCCTATTGTAGAGGCTTCCTTGATTTTATTCTTCTCCTCAAGATCTCTTGAGAATTTTCATCAAGTGGACAGTAGCACATCCCCAGCATAAAATTACTCTTGGGCCCTGGTATCGCCACCCAAAACAATTCTGTGGAAGTGTCAAATAGTATAGTGCTCTGCAAGAAGTAGTGGTCTCCCCTTGCCAAAATAGAATGTTTCAATTTTGCTGTATTTTGTGTGTGATTGTGCCACTGTTTTTTAAAACTTCTGCTTATACTTTTTGTCTGCCTCAGACTATGTTCCTAGCAATGCTAGCTTGGAAGTTAATGCAATGTTAGTCAGTGGGACCCTTTAGTGGAATGTAATTTGAATGGGATGCCTAAAGTAGTCCAACAGGATCTAAGAGCAAACGCAATTTAGATGGAGTTTGGAGATTTGATCCCTTGAAGGCAATAGAATTAAATACTCCAGGTATTTTGTGGGTTGCTTGGAGAATTGGTTGGATGATAGTCCTCTGCTGTCACTAGTTTCCTCAGCAATAATATGGACAACAATTTTGAAGAGCTCTTCTGGCAAGTCTATGACTAGAAAATATAAATTGCAGTTTGTTAACATATTGAAATAGGATTTCGTTTTTAAATACTCTCAGGGTGCCATAGATTGCTTTACAAGCTAACAATTCCCAGTTATGCTGGTCATTTTTTTATATTAGAAAGTTGCCACAAATATTCTACACCTGATCTTTGTGTGGTGAATGTATGGCCAAATGTGGTTAGAGCATCAGATTTGTCACATTCTTGCCTGCAGTCTTAGATCTTGCCACAAGGGGGTGGAAATGGATGACAGTCATTTACTCCCAGGGGAAAAAAATGAAAACCGTACTAGGATGAAGTTGCAGTGGGGAGTAAGCCTGTCTCGCAGTCATGTTATGAGCAGGCCTCACCCCCACCAGCAAGAACCATATGGGAAAATAAGGTCTCTCTCACACACCCCTGGTTCCTGTGGTATACATTCTCTCCCAATTTTTTCCTCTTTAACATGGCATTTTGATAGTCATGTATATTACACATGCCAATTTTTGGTTCTCAAAATGGGGTAGAGCTGTGGAGATTGGGGGAGACTCAGCGGCTCCCACAGATTTCTGTGGGACAAACAAAACACACTATCATGGTTCACTTGCAGCTAAACTTTGCTTTATTACAAGTAGGAGAATATCTATTGGTTTTATTTTTACATGCGCTTTGTCTGTCAAGCCCATAAAACGCAACAATGACATTTATAACTATTTCTAAAACGTTATACACGGCAGAAAATGTTAGAAACTCTACAGAACTCTTGACCACCCATATTATGGGTATATACATAGAGAGAAATGCTCTTTTCATATTGATGTCACTAATCCATAGATGACTTTCCTCAGGGGCTTCATATAGATGCAAAACAGCATGGGTGACAATATGAAACCCTGCAAAACCTCATAGGCTGAGAGTCAGGGATGAAGAGAGAGAGAGAATCTGGGTGTCCCCAGAACACAGGCTTGCTTGATTATATTCTTTTTTTCTTCTTTCTATTTTTGTAAGTTGCCCTGAGGGTTTTGGAAACTGCAGGTAGCTTATCCCCAGTTACCCAGGACCAAGGAGGGCAACTGGAGATTTTGGATCCTCCAGGATCTCCACAATATAATATCACATTTGTCATAATGAAAAGCATTTTGCTTGTCTTTTCATAATGGCTCTTTATAGAATTGCTGTTGTTCTTCAGATTGGAAGTAGTACTATTTACTCAACATTAACTTTTTAGACATTTCAAGTATTATTCTTTCAGCATACTGCTAATAGCATGCCTTTCATTGTTGGGCTTGAGGCCATTTTATCTCATCATTCGGAATCTAAACCTTTGTGCAACAACTTCTCCTTCGATACTTGGACTTCAAAAAGTGTTGTATGGGAGTTTTGATTGTTACAGACTTAAAAAAAAACACCACCCAGTTATTACTTATAATAAGGTGTTATGTGGCTGAATACAATAAAAGGTGGAAAGAGTTATTATGGGCACATTTTCCTTGCATTTAAGCTCTCCTCGTTGGATCAGACCTACTGAAACAAAATCATTATTTGGTAGAAAAACAGGGCACTATCAAACATTCCCATTTCTAATTTAAAGTGCCAAATATGGTGTTTTCAGAGAATTATTCCATTAGAAACATTTCATGAAAACCTTGTATAAGAATACACTCCGCCCCCCCCCCTTTCTAATGTGTGATTCTTTTTCTGATAGAGAGAGGAAGAACCTTTGGCCCTCAATATGCTATTGGACTAAATCTCCCATCATTCCTCAACCATTGCCCCTTCTGGCTTTGGCTAATGGAAGTTCAACAACATCTGGAGGGCCACAGTTTATAGGTTTGCTTGTTTTGTTTCTAGTATAAATTCCCGCCCCTCCTAAATCCTAACTAATTGAGGATCATGTAGTAAGTTGTATGCTCAGTAGCAAATCAGATTTGACTACATGGTAATGTCGCTGAGAGATAACAGAATCAGATTTAGCTACAAGATGGTGTCACTGAGGGCAAACTCAAGACACACTGAGAGCAAGGACAGTGCTTCCTGGATCAGTCACACGAGTGATCCCAGCCAGTCGGTGATCATATAAAGCAGAGTTTCCCAAACTTGGGTCTCCAGCTGTTTTTGGGAATATGATTCCCATCATCCCTGACCTAGGGATGATGGGAGTTGTAGTCCAAAACAGCTGGAGACCCAAGTTTGGGAAACACTGATACAAACAGTGCTTTTTTTTCCAGAGTGTACTGAAGGGTACACAGTACTGGCACCTCTTTTTGTTGTTAAAAAGTGTGGCACTTACTGTAAGAACTTCATGGTGAGTATCGGCGCCTATTTTTATAGAAAAAAAGCACTGGATATAAAAATGAGATGAAAAGCACATCGGGTTTGGCTACATGATAATGTTTGGAGGGCAAATGAAACCAGCTGAGAAAGATAACAGAAGATAGCAACGTGAATGCATAGGTGAATTTTTTTACAGTCATTGCCCAAAACGTCATTGGAAGACATGGCCTGAAGCACAGTGAAGAATTTGAGTTCAGCCATTTAAGAAATCTTTTTCTGAGGCACAAAATGAGAAAAGCCTCCTCACTGACAAAAAGTTAAACTTGCTTGTAGTTCAGACAAGTGAAAACAACTGATTTAACCGGGTGAAGTTTGACTTAGAAATGGAATTTAAGTTCTCAATGGGTTACTGATTAAATCACAACTCCTGCTGTCCATTGAAGAGACTTATGGATTCATATACACTGCAATCCATGGACGCAAAATTTTAGCAGTCCCTTTTCTAAGACGTGTTGTGTCTCTGTAGCCCTTGTCTAAGTTTAAATATAGCTATTCATTAAAAATTATGGCAAGTTGTTTTATTAATTTGTTGATTTCTCCTATCAGTCTGTTAAAAATTGCTGCTTTTTCTGAATGCCCTCCCCCAGCAGCTTTTTTGCATCTTTATTTCAAACGTCCACATCATTTCTAGATTGTTTTCTTCCTCTTTAAAACACACTTTTTTTTTTGAGTGAAGCAAAGGTTTGTCTCTCTTACTCCATTATTGCAATTAGAAATTTTGCATCATCAGTGCCAAAGGACAGAAATGGTTCATTTGCCCCTAGGAGAACAGGACAGTGATAAGATGATTTTTTTTGTCAAGGATCATTGGGTCGTAATTAAGTTACATTCATTGCTATTGCTTTTTGAAGGATGATTGGTAAATGACAGGCTTCATGTGTTTAGTACGGACAGTGTTCACCAGAGGTTTTTCCCCCCTCTCTCTCTCCCTCTGTCAGAAAATCCTGTTGAGCCTGATAATGTAAATGTGGCATTTTATTCTGAACAAAAGAGCAGGGAAATGAGCTATCTTGTCTAATCATTCAGTTGTTTAACACCGACTTCCAGTTTAGACTCAATTGGCTGGAAAGCACTTGACATGTGAAGTTAGTGCTGTTCGGAACGCATGTTTGAGTAAATTTTAAAGTAAGTGACAGCTAAATTGTACCTAGGGAAATTACAAAGCCTTCAACACAGTTAATTTTTTGGGGAGGATTAGTTGTAATTGCAACACCAGTCTCCTTGAAAATTCCTCGTTATAGCTGATGAACGGAAAGGGGGGGGGGGCATTTAGCTCTTTCAAGAGCCCCGTTCTCTTAACAGAATATTTTTTTAAGCTGATTGTACCTTACTGAATTGATTTCCTTCCACACTAACATATGCTTCAGATTTGCAGAGGGGTTTGTTTTTGAGGCATTCTCTGTGGTTTTCTTTCCCAGAGTCCCTTTTTTCCCTCTTTCTCCCTCCCCTTTTTTATTTCTTCCTCTCTAGCGATTTCAGGTTTGAGAGCTTTTCAATCAGTAAACCCCTTAGGTAAATTGCCACTTCACTAACACTTTATGCAGAACACTGAAGCACTTCATTCCAATTAAAATCAATATTTAGAGTATTTTTTTTTTTATCAAGCAGGCTTCTAGGTTTGGAAAAGTTGTTTATAGCAAGTAAAGAAGGTAAGGTTGAGAAAGTGGTACCCTTTAAGCAAGAAGATTTGTTGTATTTTTTTACCTTTTCTTGCCCTTCAGGGCCACACATAATTTATTGTTCAATCAGTTTGAGATCTGAGCTAGTTTTGTGAGCAATCACATATTGGCTCCTTGCAAGATTGGAATAGTTACCTTGTGCCTTACTCTTATTTGAAGCAAAATGTTTTGGTCTGCTATCCTAAGCACACATACCTGGGCATAAGACCCATTTAGCAGTATGAGATTTATTCCTGTGTATGCCTGCATAGGATTGGACCAGGGTTTATCAACCTATCTAAGCCTGTGGACACATTTTGATTTTTGAGTGAGTGCCTTAGGTACTACCACTCTGGTTATTTCTCGCCCTCTTCCCCCACACCACCCCAAGATGGAAGAAAATAAGCACGTTACATACTTTGCTTTGTCAAAGGATCCAGGTAAAATTAGGATCCAGTAGAATTAAGCTGATCCTTGAAAAGTTCATAAAGGGAAAGAGGAAATGGGAAAGACGGTCACCCTTCCAACTTCCTCCTTCAGCTCTTATCTACGTTAAAGGCAGTGCATGTTGGGAAAGACCACTGTGTCCACAGGCACTTCTGGATAAAATTCCTTCTACATCACAGAAATCCAAATTAAGTTGTGTTTTGCTGTGTCAAGACTGTCATGACATCATGTGAGTGTTGAGATTAATACACGTCTCAACACTGTTTGACAGTGGAATTTGCTGCCAAGGAGTGTGGTGGAGTCTCCTTCTTTGGAGGTCTTTAAGCAGAGGCTTGACAACCATATGTCAAGAGTTCTCTGATGGTGTTTCCTGCTTGGCAGGGGGTTGGACTCGATGGCCCTTGTGGTCTCTTCCAACTCTATGATTCTATGATTCTACGTGATTGCAGCTGACATGCAAGTTAGAATGGAATGGGATAGTATTTCCTTTTTAATACGATTTCACTATTCCATTTACATAGAACAGCAAAGTGCCATGTGTTCTAAAGCCCACATTGAACAGCAAGATGAGTATAGATGAAATAGCTCAATTGTCTGGTGAATTGCTCAATTTTGTTTTTGAATTTATTAGCTGCTTGCTCTAATTCTGTGTCTTTAAAGTAAATGTAATCTGATAATAGTTCACATCAAACAGAACCTTAAAGATAGCTTTTTAGATCAGATATACAGTGATACCTCGGTTTTTTAACGTAATCCATTCTGGAACACCATTCGAGTTCCGAAACGTTCAAAAACTCAATACTGAAGCCATGTGGCATGTTCAACTTCCAAGGCTTGTTCGGAAACCGAAGCATTTACTTCCAAGTTTACACGTTCAAAAACCGAAACGTTCATCAACAGAGAAGTTCAAAAACCGAGGTACCACTGTTTCTGTGCTTCAAACGTTAAATTAGCTACCTTCATTTGATAGGCCAAAGGTAGTCTATTGGGAAGTGTTCCTTTGCAAGCTTTCTGGAAGGAATCTCCTGCATATCACACATTTGGGTGGAGCTTTGAACAAGGCAACCTCTTGGTAGATTTCCTGACCTGTAAGATCCTGTCTAATTTATATGCAATAGCTGCATTCTATAGGTATGCTGCAAACAAATGTGATTGGCCCATGCAGTTTTGCTTGTCCACAGGGGCACCACCAATTCTGTCAGTTTTCCCACAGCCCTGGTTGAAGCCCCTGGTGTTGCATGAGGTCCTTTTGGTGGGTCCCCTCATCAGGAGCGGTTGTAGTCAGAAGGGTGGCATCAACGCCTCACAAGCACACATGGTAGTTTTGATCCACACCCTTGAATTTACTTTGCATTATGTAAAATTAATTGGCTTCTTATACTTGGATGATATGGAACTAGCTTTTTGCAGTCTCTTGAAACCAGACATCAGAAGCCGTGGTAGTACAGTTGTACCTCGGGTTACAGACGCTTCAGGTTACAGACGCTTCAGGTTACAGACTCCGCTAACCCAGAAATAGTACCTCGGGTTAAGAACTTTGCTTCAGGATGAGAACAGAAATCAAGCGGTGGCAGCAGGAGGCCCTATTAGCTAAAGTGGTGCTTCAGGTTAAGAACAGCTTCAGGTTAAGAACAGACCTCCAGAACGAATTAAGTACTTAACCCGAGGTACCACTGTATTGTAGCGTTCGCATAACACTAGGTGAAACATTGAGTTTATGATTGGCAAAACATTTACAAATGCTTAGACATACATTCATGGCTACTTGTACGTTAACCCCTGCTCATTTCCAGGACTCATTATTTTACGCAAGCAGGCTAAATACCTTCAGAAATATATATCTGGAGCATGAACACTATTAATGTGTCTGTTTGATTGGCATTCTAATTTATTCATTCATTTATTGATACCTTTGACCTAAACAGTCAATTTCGGGCTGTGGGAATGCAGCTGAAGCAGTACCATTGCTCTTTTCAGAGTCACTGTCAGAAGCTGAGCATAAACATTGAGAACTTGAATGTATAAATTTGATTGCACCCTAGGTGGAATTATTGGGAGTTCTCAAGCTGTTTCTATGGGTGTTAACTGAACTTGCAACCAGAGCAGAAGAAAACACTGATTATATAAAGCTTTATACCCATCTGTGGTAGCTACCATAGTATTTCTTTTGTATGACAGTAATCTAGCCGGCATCATCCACTTGCAGTTTTGAAATTAACCTGTAATTTAGTCTTCACCCCAAATGACAATAATTCAAATGACTCTGTGGGGTGCCAGAAGATGCGCTGTAAACAGGGCTCAGTAAAGGGGTTAAGGTAGCGATCCATCAAGCGCCGCTCAATTTTTTTACAGTTTCGAATGGAATGCAGTAAAATCGCTTCTAAATTTGTATTGAATTTCATAATATTTTTCAGAATTAGAATACCTTCTGAAAATAGTTGTGGAATGGACTTTTCTTTTTTTAAGAAAATCACATAATTTGTTGTATTGGTTATGTGATGGCATAACACAATATAACGTAAGTTCAAAATGCTAAAATAAGCTTTTTCTGAAGAAACTGAATTGTGCTTCTAATATACTTTTTAATTTTCAGTATCGTCAAAACTCACTGCGCATAGTATATAATCAAAATGTTTTATAAACAGCTTTCTTAAACACATGGGCTAGACCAATGTTGTTGTTGTTGAATGAGAGGGGCTCATTAGCAGAGTTCATTAAAAAAAATACACCCAGCTTCTGTGGGCCCCGTTACCATTCAGATTAGATCTTTCTTCATATTTGCTTCAAAGAACTTCCCGTATAATAAAGTAGGGCCATCTAGATATGAGAACTCATATGTGACCGTTCTTTTGATCCGTCAGTTAATGAAAATTGGATTATAATAATTTTGACAAAAGTCAAAATAAGTCTCTTTTGAGGTTCCTGGTGAAGTGTTAGGAAATGAATTGGATGCATTTTATCTCCTTGATCCTTTTTTGGACGATAGGTGACTGTTTCTGAGGTTTGGTGTATACGTTGTTCTTTTTCTTCCATCTAAAATCCCTGCGGGATTTGACATCTTTCCGCAGAGCCTGCAAGACGGAGCTGTTCCACCAGGCCTTTGGCCAAGGCACAGCCTGACCCCCTCCTTTGGTAATCCTCACAGAACTCTAGCCCAATGGTTGCCATGAATTTGATTCTGAATTGATTTTAGAATGTATTTCAGTTAATTGTGATTTTATGTAAACTGTGCTATTTTTACTGTTGTTAGCCGCTCTGAGTCCAGCTTTGGCTGGGGAGGGCGGGATATTATTATTATTATTATTATTATTATTATTATTATTATTAACATGTTTTGGATTTTCTTTTAAGGGATGACATAGAAGCAGCCATGGAAGCTGTGTTTGACTGCTATAGGAAGTATGGCAGCTTTCCTAGACTTCACGATGTCCTGAGCAGATTAATACAGAAAGGAAACACCGAACTGTTGCAGAAAGGTTGGTTGCTGCTATTATGGATTGGGATTTCCTTCTGTTCTTGCCCTGCATTACGGTAGGGGGACACCTTAACCCAACCAGTTTTAGCCATTTATTACTGAGGGTCACAGCAGTAATGTTTGGAATCACATGTTCAAACCATGTCCTGTGATCAAGAAGAATTATTTAAAAGTTTTCGGGGGCACCAGAGATACCAATAATATCTCGAGGACCTCACAAAATAAACTTAAATCCATTGATTCCAATAGGTCTACTCAGTATGATTTATCGTATTTTTTGCTCTATAAGACTCACTTTTTCCCTTCTAAAAAGTAAGGGGAAATGTGTGTGCGTCTTATGGAGTGAATGCAGGCTGCGCAGCGATCCCAGAAGCCAGAACAGCAAGAGGGATTGCTGCTTTCACTGCGCAGCGATTCCTCTTGCTCTTCTGGCTTCTGAGATTCGGAATATTTTTTTTCTTGTTTTCCTCCTCCAAAAACTAGGCGCGTCTTGTGGTCTGGTGCGTCTTATAGAGCGAAAAATACGGTAAATTAGAAAGAATGAGTGACGATGGCCAAACTCTGTTCAGTTCTGTCCTTGAAGAATATTTAGCTTCACAATTCATGAATTTCCCCCTATAAATCTTCCTCAGAAAAAGACCAGTCTTTCTGATATGGTAAAAATCAAACTCATCTAGCAAGTGGTATTCAGGTGCATGGATGGAGAGGTGAACATGTCATTAGATCATCTAGCTATAAGTGATGACATGATGCTATGGCATGGGTGTCCAATGACTCAGCCATTTGCCTTGTGACATGTTCCTTTTGACTCTAAACAGGTAACCTAATCTGCTTTTTATGAATGTTCCTATAGCAATGGATTTCATAAGCCAAGAGAGAGGTGAAATGATGATGCTCTATGATCTCTTCTTTGCCTTCCTGAATACTGGCAAATATAAAGAAGCCAAGAAGATCATTGAGGTGAGACTATAACGACAGTACTCTAATCATACAACTATTTAGAGTTTTAATTAGAATTATATATTTAAAGTTTTTAACCTTTAATTAGTCTTGTTCTGATTAATGTTAATAGAACCCAATCCTAGTAATGAAAGATGGGGGGGGGGGGGAGTGGAGGAGTCAGTGGAAGACCAGGCTTCCTTTCCCCCCATTGTGTATAATTACAGTTAGAAGCGAGGCGGCCTGGCTGTATATTGGAATTGTTTCCTTACTTCGTCAAATTCACTATTAAATATCCAAATGATATTTGCATATTAAATCTCGGATTGTGGAACAATTAAATTAAACCTGCATTCCTGGGTGTAAAGTTGCTAATCCTCTTTCCCAACAAATTCTTTGTTCTTTAAAGCACTGGAATTTAATTTGCTGCAGACCATGCTCAGATTTATTTGTAATGCTTGTCTACCAGTTAATCAGCCAAACAAGTGCTGTCTGCTACTGTTTGGCATTTAATTTAGCATTTTTTTTTCCTCCCACTATGGTAAGCAGCTTATAGAAAGTGGTAGGTGACAAACTTGGTCTATTTAGGATTAGTATATTTTATCTAGGCTTGATTGAAATTTTGCTTACTGAAATTGATAAGTCAAAAGGGCAGCCTCAGAGCCTTCCCAGATTGTGATTATTTTCCTCTAACACAGTTGCATTTCTCCCCCCCCCCCTCCCAAACTCCATATTAGTTGACCAGTTTACATTAGTGAGAGGAAAAGAGAGAAGTTAATCTTTTTGCAAAGATGAGGCTAAGCTTTTCAAATGTAAAGGGAAAGAACCCAAAGGTCCTTTTAGTAAATCACAAGGTGACTTATTAATAATTGCTTAAATTAAAAAGTGAAAGAAAATACTGAATGGTATTCACAGCTTTGCCTGAATTATTGTTTCAGTGGTAATTTTGAGTAAACTACCTGATCTGATTGGGTGAATTTTGGTTCTGAATCACCAACAGCTTTATCGAAAAGGTTAAAACAATAAAATAAAGGGAGGGAATTAGAGATGTGAAGGCCTAGAAAAACAAAAACAAAAATGTGGCAAGAGAAAAAGTCCTTATACATCGAACTTTTCTTCAACCTCCCCTAAATACTTAAATCTACCATCACCCCTATGCTGGTGTCTAAACAAGTAGACTCTGGCCCTGCAGTCTATTTGCACTTTTTGTCTAAGAAAACCCCCAAAACTTTAAACAAATTGTCAGTTCCTTTCATTTCTCTTTTTCCTAAATAACCACTCACTTAACTTTGTGTTTCACTTAGGGATTAGCAAATATAATGTCAACAGACGACAGCCTAAAACATTAATTTCAGAAACTTTCCCTCTTGCTAGTCTATCAGAAGAGAAAGTAGACATCTGGCATTCTTGCTTGTCCTTTTTATGTTGGATTAAGATCTCTTAGTTTTGCATAATCTTGATGGAGCCTCATCTAAGCTTTTTTAATATGCTTCATTCACTTTTCAGCTCTTTAATTTTGCTTGTTCTCCTGTGCCAAAGACCAATCTGTAGCAATTACAGAATCTTGGGCTATAATTTGTTGAGAAG
Source organism: Podarcis vaucheri (assembly GCF_965113315.1). NCBI lineage: Eukaryota > Metazoa > Chordata > Lepidosauria > Squamata > Lacertidae > Podarcis > Podarcis vaucheri. The sequence goes on from NC_138761.1 coordinate 23,093,382, forward strand.
GGATAGATAGGCAGCAAGTTAAGGGTTTACGTATATGCGTAGTGACAATTTGTGTTTTAAAACACAGGCTACCTCTTGGTATGAGTGTTTATTTACAAGTTTCATCCAAGAGGAATAGTATTCCCTGGTCCAAAGACCTGGTGTAGATGTTCCTTGCAAACAATAGCCAGCACAGATTGGGATCCAGCCTTTTGAACCTGTTCCCAGCATTGGCCAGTGGATATGCAACCATAGTTAGTTTGTGTTAACATAGTTTGCACTTGAGTACTTAATATGAAACTTAGGTTAATGCTAGACTCATAGACTTCCTATTATTTGGACTGAAGTTGTCTGTATATGAATAAAGTACATGTTCTGCTACTTGAAGTGGTTTGAAAGTACAGAGATATTGTTATGTTTGGAGGGGGGGAAGTGCACCTTTAAATAGGTTTATTAGGAAGTTATTATTATTATTATATATTGAATTTATATACCGCCCTATACCCAGAGTTCTTAGGGCGGTTCACCACCCTGATAGTTTGAGAGAGCAGAATACAAATGCATTTGTAAATAAATGCAAATTAAAAACAATCCTTATGCATATTGTATTCTTGGAGGCATAGTTTGGTTAGAATCGAGTATACACTTTCAGAGTTACCACTAAATACATTACTTCTAGCCACCATTGCCACTAGAGGGCCGTGAAAATTTGTGTCCCAGGCTCTTTAGACTCGTCTCCCCATGTAATAATCTGAAACCAAAGGGGCACATTGGTTGCTAGATGTAAATTTCCCCCCAGCTCTTCTACTCCACTAAAAGTGCATCAGAAATAGCTTAAAGGTAAATTAAAACCACAGCATAAAACCCCCAAAGAGTACAAATCAGTGGCAGGTGTTTTTAAAGTTCCCTTATCCAGCCTGCCCTTCTGCAACAAACCTTCCCGAAGAGCTATGTTGTAAGCCATGCCTATCGATGAAACCACGGGTATCTCCTCCCCTTCACATCACAAGGCCTAGGCTGACACATATGGAGAGAAGCATCCCTTCAAATATTTGGGACTTAAGTTGATCAGGGCTTTGAAAGTCAACAAGCACCTTCCATTGGGTCTAGCAGCACAGATGTTATCATATGAGTTACATTTGCTTCCTAATTTGTGAAACTGGATATTCCAGAATATCACAGCCTGATATAATGCAGTGAATATCCCTGTTTCAAACTGTGTCTCTGTTAGACTGTTTAATCTGACAATGTGAAGATGATACCTGTTTGTGAAAAAAAATCTTTATTGCTGCTGACAGCAGCTCATTCTTGTGAATAACCCAGCCGCACGTGAAAGCTGTTACTAGTGTGCTTTGTGTTAAAAAGTTCAATATGTGATATTTCACTCATGTTTTAATGTTTCCACATCCTTTATGCCATTTTTCCTACTGTTGTTGTTGCACCAGCTTTTGGTACAATATTATGCTCCCCAAAGAATCTGTTCAGTGTAAGACTATTGACAGGACTCAAATGTTCAAGTGATTCTTGAGATACTTGAGAGTAAAAGCAGATGATGGCACTCAGACCTGACAAGAGAGCTATTTAGGGTTGATTATATACATATAATGTTTAGTGAAATTAAAGCAGTACAGTGATTTCAGCACAACATTGGACATGCATTACAATACCAACCGATTTCAAGATACCATTGGTTTTGTATGTTTTTAATCTACTGTAAAAATATTTCTGGGTCCTGAGATTGAGAGATTACAGCACCCTTTCATCCAAATTGCTTTTTCTGCGTATCTGTATAAAATCAACATGAAACTCAATTTTGTAGTGGAGATAAAACTATTGTAGCAAGATGTTCCTTTATTTGTAAAGTATGATTTCATTTTAATATAGATGTTCCAAAGAAATTTAGCTTCCTAGATTATTTATGTGACCTATTGAGCATGGGAGATGGCTGGAACAAATTATTTTGCATGGTGTGTGCGAGAGAGATGTTGGTATATGCTGCCTTTGAATATAGTTTGGAAGCTACAGCTGGTAGTTCGGAGGACAGATACAACACCAATCCTGGCACCGGTTGGCTATCGATTCACAGTGCTGGTTTTGACCTATAAAGCCTTATGCACCCAGGACTCTGATACCTCAAGGACACCACGTAAATCAACCCAGACCCATTTAAGACACTTCTCTTTGTGCCCCCTCTGAAGGAAGTACAGATGGTGGCAACATGACAGCAGGCCTTCTCAGTGGTGGCTCCCTGTTTGTGGGATGCTCTCCCCAAGGAGGCACACCTAACGCCACTGTTTGAACCAGGCGATGCCATTTATATTCATCCAGGTTCTTGGACCTTAATCTTTTTAGTGTGGTAGAGGGAGTTCAATCTGCCCTTTTATACATGTCATCGGTGAGAATTTTAGGTTTCTTTTCCTTTGTTTTTAATGTTTGTTTCTGTAAGACACCTTTGTTTAAAAGTGACTAATGAATAGATTAATGATACACAATGCATATGCTGGGAAAACAGTATGTAGTGTAAATAATAATAGATTAGTATTAAGGTTCTTCTTATGTCCTTTTGTAAAACCTCTCACCTTCCCCTCCTCTGCATAATTGGGAAGAGGAATTTCTGTTCCGCTTCTGATAAACCGCAGTTTATCATGCCATTTTGGATCTGGAACAATGGTCAATCTTAACTGTTGTTAAAATGCCAACTTTGGTAACTATGATTTGAAGTTGGCTTGTTTTGTCACAGACCACTAGTTAATGTTAACTTCAGTTTGTTGATCCAGATGGCACTACAAGGTGCAGATAAGCAAAACTTTCTGAACTCTTCCTCCAGGCTGCTTGGGGAGAAGAGGGATAAGGGACGGTGCACTAAGCTTCCCTAAACAGGGCTGCCTTCAGATGTCTTCTAAAAGTCTGGTAGTTGTTCTTCTCTTTCACATCTGGTGGGAGGGCGTTCCACAGGGTAGGTGCCACTACCCAGAAGGCCCTCTGCCTGGTTCCCTGTAACTTTGCTTCTTGCAGTGCGGGAACCACCAGAAGGCCCTCAGCGCTGGACTTCAGTGTCCAGGCAGAACAATGGGGGTGGAGATGCTCCTTCAGGTATACTGGACCAAGGCCGCTTGTTGTTGTAAGGCAAGCTGGTGATGGAGAAATAGAGTTCTGTCTGCTTCCTCTGACATGCCCTTGATTTCTATGATGGACATGCAGGAAGGGTCTCATCCTTCTGTGCTGGCTGTGGAAGAAGTGGCTTTCTTCTGAGGCTTGCACAAAAACCAAGCAAGCAGCAGCAGCAGATCCCCCCTCCCCAATACACACACACACACACACACACACAAATATGTACATAGTCAATCCATACAATATGATGTGGTGGTGTACACAGTGTGTGCAATAGAATATAACACGCCAATAAAATGACTGGCAGATTTAAAAATGGGGAAAGTTCCATAGGCCTGGCTATATCAAAAGGTCTTAAGGTGACACCTGGGAACCAGAACGAAGGGTGCCAGATCACTATATCCATCCTGTGGCAGCCCTCAGGCTCACCTGGAGGGACACTGATACACTCACTCGCTTGGAGTTCCTGGTTGCCATGCAGTGTGAATATGGCCAGTATGATGCGACCTCTGATCCGGCCCATTTCCTTCACTATCTGAATAATTCCGCAGAGTGGTGCAGGAGAAGAAAGAAGGCTGTATCAGAGAAATGAGTAGGACAGACAGACACCCCATCGGAATATGAAGAATAAGACATTAAAAGTGCAAGGTGTATGTGAATAGATTAATGGCCCACAATATCTTCATCTTAGAAAAGTTCAGAGTGTGTTAGTAACTGGCTATCCTAGCCTTTCATAAACAAGTCCTTGTTTACTTTAAAGTTATAGCAGAGGAAGAAAGTAGACATAACAGCATGGAATATTTCAATGTTAGTACAATCTTCATAGCCATAGCTGGAAAGTCAAGGCTTTGGGCTGCCCAAATGGTATATGCCCTGAGATGGAAAGAAGAAACTGTTCCAATGAAAGATGATTGGTAACTAAAACTGAGGGAATAAGCAGAGATGGCAAAACTCACTGGAAGAATAAGAGATCAGGATGAGAGACTTCTTTTTTTAACAGAATGGGGAAAATTTGTTGAATATATGAAGACAAATTGTAAACAATTAAAAACATTAGCAGGATTGACCTAAACATGAGCAGTAAGAATAATTAAAAGGGAACATAAAGGATAAATTTGTAAATAGGTTTGAATTGGTTATGCAGTAAGAATATGATATAGACTAAGGAACTGCAAGAGGGGGAGGGAAGTCGAAGTAAATGTAGGTTGAATTTGTTTAGATTTAATTTTTGTTGTTAAAACATTGTAAAATGCAAAAATGATTATTACTATTTTTTTAAAAGGATGTTCAAGGCTGTTTTTTTTACTCGTGTGAGACAACTGCGCATTGGAGCCAGAGCTGTAGCTCCCATAACTGTGTTTTATTAATACTGCTGCTGCTACTACCACCACAACTATTTATTAACTTACAAATCTCCTTTTACTTAAATGTCTTAAGGAAGTTTACAGCCATGTCATAAAAACAGATAAAATCGTTTTAAAGAAACAGCAAGGCTGAAAATAGGTTTAAAAACAATACAAAATGAACACCTATAGCAGAGACCTTTTTTAGCCAGCTGGCAAGGCTTGTTGAAACAAAAGTGACCTCAATTGTTCTCAGAAAATACTGATAGTAGGTGTCTGCCGTATCTCGGCAGGAATGCTGGTTCCACAGAATAGGCTCTCAGAAGGCTTTTTTGCTGTAATGCTTTTATGGCAGGATGATTTAAACAAACTTGTTTTTATTGTTGCTTTTATTTGGGGGGTGTCAGTGGTTGTTGTAATTTTTTTGCCAATTTCAATCAGCATCTCACCTGCCCTCCCAGCTCCCACCCCCTAGTTGCACCTCTACTGCACAGCATTGCACACCTTCTGGGTGGCTTCTGGAGCGGTTTTTCAGAGGGCACAGGAAATCTATGGTGCCCACACCATTCTCTGATTCCAGGCCTTTGGGCGGTGAAAGAATATTTAGTTAAGCTTCACGTGAAGACATTAAAATAGTTATTTTGCGCACGCACCAACAGCCGCAAACAAACAACAGTAGAAAAGCAATTTGGGCTGCTGTCCAAATACATAATTATCCATAGGGAGAAGTCAAAACAATAGAGCAGTAAAGATTACATTGTAAAGCAGAATACTGTTTTAAGCCTCATATGGTATTGAAAACAAAACATTTTAGAAAACTGAATGGAGAATGGATAAAAAGCTGTCTTTTCCAGAAGGAAGGCATGTAACAATCAGTGGTGTGTTGTTGCTGCCAAACTTAATGTTTTCACTTTGAGTGATCTGTAAGTAAAAGAAAATAAAAGCCACAAGTTATTGAAGATTTTTTTGTAGGTTACAGCATAGGTTCTCCCTTTTTCTTTTCTTTTTACAATGTAGTGCATTACAGCTGTCTCAATTTCAGACCAGGCACAATGCTGAAAATTCAGTAAGATGGTTAGAGATAAGCCACAAATATGGACTATCGTGCAAGCCCTAGAGATTTAGTTAATCTGACCTAGATGTTCTTTTGATGATTGAGAACCTACTATATGTGAAAACACTTCTCAATTTCAAAATGAAACACAAGAATATCCACTGTATAACTCAGCTGTCCTTGTAGTGATGGGCACAGCAATCATTTCTTAACAGAGGAGGATTTGCTATATAAAGTTTTCAGCTTTTAAAGCCATTTAGATCATTGGCATTTGGAGCAGCAATGATATTGAAAGTTGGAAGTGAATGCCGCATTTGAGTTTTGCTATGTCACAAAGAGGATTATCTAGAGATCCAAGTAACATACTTCTTCTCTTTTAATTTCCATGGGCATGTTGTATAAGATCTTAATTCTTTAGTTCTCACTGATTCCCCACCCCCACCCCCAGTCTTGTGAAATTGTTTAAGAGATCATCAGATGGGAGGGGAGGCATAAGAGGTGTATTTAAAACCAGCAAGCCCTTCCTCTGTATGCATTCACTTGCCAATATCATGTGTGCTATGAAATTATACACAAGTGGTTTCTGTTTATCGTTTGCTTGATGGTCATATATCCATATGACATAAAATAATGATTTGATAGTCCTATGCTAAAAAGATAGAAGGGGGGGTGGAGAACCCTGGCATCTTAGAGCAGGGTTTTTCCAGGTGGACATTATGGTTGCCAGATCACATTCAGTCTTGGTGGTTGTGGGGAGGACATCAGAGGTAGCACCCAGCATTGTCATCCTGTTAACTTTCTTTAAGAAGTTCAGTGCTGTGCCATTGGGCTCCCTTTGTGTAGTAATTTATCAGATTCAAAGCATCAATAGTGCTACGGCATTGGGTACTGGGAGAGGTAGAGTGCTTGAGAAGGAAAGGAAGGAAGGAAGGGAGAGATGAAGCACCAAGTTTCTAAAATGCCACTGGCAGTTTTGCTACTTCCACAAACTTTGCCAGGTTGCTTTCAGCAAGTTTCTGATAATTTCTATCCCAGTCATGACGTTGGAGCTTGCTTTGGACTTTCCATGAATCAATATTGGTTTAGAACTTTTGGCAGGATGTACCACTCTGCAATGTTGCAATACAGATGAAGTTAGAGAACAGCTACCGTTGGCTGCAGAATGTTCCCACTATTCATTGGAAAAGGCCAGAATGTGGGACTATGCTTGGGGACAGGAGGGGGGCAGGCAGGAATTTTGCTTTTTGACTATGTTTATATAATCTTTTTTTTAAAAAAAATATGCAGACAACTTTAGCGTCGCTGATAGAATCAATAAAGGGTTTGATATACAGAAGAAAAGTCCAGAGTGCACAAGAGGAGCTGTTAGCCAATGGAGTAGCAAATAAATGTTCTTGTTGAAGTGCCCTGTAGCTGAGAACAGGTTGCTTGTAAACTCTGAAAACTATTTGGTTGTGGACAATTGTGAAGGCTGTTCCACAGAGACAAAAGTTGATTTAGTGTTTTCTTTGGAAATTTTTGCTACCTAACTTGCATTGTTGAAGTGTTCTTAACAACCACATTTGCAGGCCAGAAGTAGGAATTAGTGGAGGGGGAGATGGAAGAATTAAACAGACCAGGATGAGGAAACATTCCTTCTAGTTAGGTTGGGAATAAATACCATTTTACCAAGATAGCAAAAGAAATAACCCTGGCTATTGAACTGCTGTTGTCAGAACATAGAGAGTTTATCTGCTATAGAAAAGCAACAGACCACCTTAGAATACATAGAATTGCCACAGTCTAGGTTGGTCTCTGTAGAGTTGAGTTAACAACACAGTTCTTTGAATTGCTGTAATTACTATTGGGGAGCCTGATTTTTTCCAGAAATAAGTAAATAGAATGGCAAAAGAATTATGTTTATTTAAAAAAAAATAGCATCCCTCCTTTATGCTGTAATTGACATTTAAGGCAGCCAAACTAAAGTATCATAGAAACATCAGTATAATAAAAAAACACTGCATATAAAACCAAAGAGCACGTGATTATACTTAAATATTAACTTAAGTTGCAGTTAGCAGCTGACAGACCAGCCCAAGACACAACTTGTCCCACGCAAAGCAAATATAACAAATCAATTTAGTCACTAAGACATAGTACTCAAAAAGATTCAGACTTAAACAATTCAGCTTTATTTATATTTGTATCCCAGAAGTCATTTTGCTTTTAAACACATTGAAAAATACGGAACTTTTCTTATAATATTTTAGTTAAAACAGCATGGCTATATTTAGTACCACTACTGTTTTTGAAAGTGTTAAACCTCATATTCAACTGTTGTAGCATGAAAATGTATCTAGTGGGCAAGTTCACCACTTGAGTAATCTTACGTTATAACTGCATATTAATCCTCCGCATTTAAGGAATTATTCCAAGTCAGCAAGTGCTTAGTTACTCTGATATCTTGTTTTGCAGACACCTGGTTTAAGAGCTCGACCAACCAGACTGCAGTGGTTTGCAGAGAAGTGTATTGGAAATAATCAGGTTTGTGTATTGTGAAAATTTTATTTTTATTACTAATTTAAGGCAATAATTTTGCATCATTTCTATTGTAACCATCCAAATCCAAGAGAAAAAGACTTAATTAGTTTGTGTGTACATGCACCTCCCACTATCAGAATGCTCTTTATTGAAAATTTCAGTTATCCAAACACATATCGTTATACCCAAACCTTGCTACACAAATGGCTGATTCAGATATCCAAACAGCCCACCTCCTTACATATTTGTGTTTTGCTGGTCAGCAGCAGCCATTTGGGTCAGAAGGCACAGAGCATTGATGGGCAAACTTGGCCCTCCAGCTCTTTTTGGGACTACAGTTCCCATCATCCCTCACCACTGGTCCTGTTAGCTAGGGATGATGGGAGTTGTAGTCCCAAAACAGCCAGAGGGCCAAGTTTGCCCATCACTGGCATAGAGGAAGGGAGAGAGATCTGACAAATCAGGGAGCAGGAGAGATCAGGCAAAGGGAGGGAGAATGGACAAATCATGGATTAGAAATTTCCCATAGGAAATAATGGAAACCATTGGCTTGTTGTGCAAACACTCACCATCAAGCAATTTACTGCGAGCTCACTGTGTTTGCAAAGCAGGACCTGCATGTACTAACTACCTTTTTGTAGGGCCTCCAGTTGACAACCGTCTACAGCTATAGGGTAGGATAGTCACCCGTCTTGTCTTTCCCATTCCTGATATTATATTCAGGGTTCTATCATTTTACTTGCCAACTTGTTAGCAGTAGAGCTCCTCCTCCCTCTCAGGCCTTTGCTATAGAACTTCAAGCACAGGCCCAGCTGCTACTACCTTGTCCTGTAAAAGTCTACTGAGAAAAAGAAAGAAACATTCTCCTTTTCCCTACAGAGAAGTTGGGAGAATGAGCTTTTGCAAGAAGAGAAAACACTCCTCCATTCCTCCTCCAAGATCTTTGTAGGAGAGAGGAAAGACGGCTTCCCCATCCCGCTGGGCTTCTGCTGTTTTACCTTTTCTGCAAAGCCCCACAAAAGGGCAGATGTCTTTTCCTTTCCTCAGTTTCTCCATGAGGCACAAGACTTGGAGAAGGAAAGGATTAGTGGTGATGACAAACAATAGCTTGGCTAGTGAGCGAATGTTGACACGGTGAAGAAAAACAGTATGAACCTGTTTTTACCTACAAGGTATTGGCAGACTAAACAAGTACAGTGGTGCCTCGCAAGACGAAATTAATTCGTTCCGCGAGTTTTTTTGTCTAGCGATTTTTTCGTCTTGCGAAGCACGGTGTCGGAAAAGTTTTGGAAAAGCTTCAAAAATCACCAAAAACCTCAAAAAAGGCTACCACACCGCGTTCTATGAGTTGCTCCTCGAAGTCAAGTTGCAACTGTATTAATGGTGTTAAGAAAAAGGAAACAAACTTGCAAAAAACGCAAGACGTTTGCGAAGCAACTCAAAAACCTCAAAACCCTTTCGTCTAGCGAGTTTTTCGTATTTCAAGGCATTCGTCTTGCGGGGCACCGCTGTACAGTGGTACTTCTGGTTGCGAACAGAATCCGTTCCGGAGCCCTGTTCGCAACATAAGCAGAGCACAACCCGCGTCTGCAGGTCACAATTTGCCACTTCTGCACATGCACGTGACATCATTTTGCACGTCTGCACATGCGCGAGCTGCAAAACCTGGAAGTAACCCTTTTCGGTACTTCCGGGTCGCCCCAGGGCATATCCTGAAAAAACGTAACATGAAGCGGACGTAACAAGAGGTACGACTGTATGCAAAACCGTTTGGAAATTACTTAGATCAGTTGTGTACTATTACAGACGCAAAGCTGATGCCCAGCTAACTTCAGTTCATTTTGAACTGATGATTTTTACAGTCATACCTCGAGTTCAAGTAGCTTCGGGATGAGTATTTTTGGGTTGCGCGCTGCAGCGACCCGGAAGTAACGGAGCGCGTTACTTCCGGGTTTTGCCACTTGCGCATGCGCAGACAGTCAAAATGACGTCACGTGCTCGGAAGCGGCGAATCGTGACCTGCAGATGCAGGTTGCGTTTGCTTCGGGATGCGAACGGGGCTCCAAAACAGATCCCATTCGCATCCAGAGGTACCACTGTATTGGCAAATACACTGGTCGAGAATATAGAAGGTTGTATACAGTGTTAATTATACTCACCCATTGACATTAATGAACTTAAGACTCGTAGAATCATAGAATTGCAGAGTTGGAAGCGACCCTGAGGGTCATCGAGTCCAATCCCCTGCAATGCAGGGACGTAACTAAATCATACATAATTTCAATAATGTTCATTCATTTCACTGGGCATACTTTTGAGAATAATAATAATAATAATTTTTTTTTAAAAAATATTTGTACCCCAGCCGGAGCCTGACTCAGAGTGGCTAATGTTGGCAGAGTGATTACTATATGAGATACACTGCTATTATAGGGAAGTGTCAGGAACTGATTAACACATGCAATATATACGTATAAGATATTAAATAAGAAGATGCATAAGGCCCATCTAGTCTAGCCTCCTGTTCTCACAGAGGCCAACTGGATGGTTATCCGAAGCCCACAAGCAGGATTTAAGTGTGACAGTGTTCTCCCAACTTGTGATTCTCAACTACTGGTATTCAGGGCTATGCTGCTTCTTGCAATGGAGGTAAAACTTAGCCATTGTGGCTAGTAGTCACTGATAGCCTTATTCTCTTTTTGTTGCTGTGCATTGTCGTCGCAATTTATACGTTGCGAAAATCATTGCTAAAATGTTAGCTCATGCACAGAAAATTCCATCACACATCATATAGTCACATTCTTCTACTCCCCTTTTTCCTATTTGCTGATTCTACATTCTCTACCTATTCATTACCCCATCATAACTTTTTTACAACTTGATACATATGCAATAAATGTCTAATAAACCAAGCAGTTCTTTATGTCATGTATAGATGTTATAAATGTGGTGTGTGTTTGTAATATTTTCTCGTTTAAGGTTGAAGCCCTGGAAAGCATGGTAGAACTGACTCAAAAGCTTTTTGAATGTGATAGAGACGAGATGTATTACTACCTGTTAAAATTATGCAGTAAGTAAAATGGACAGTCTCTATTTTGGTTCTTATAAGTGAGGAAAATTCTCGTGTATGTTTCACGTTAGACTTACCAATGTTCAGAATAGAATTGTTTATGCAGCCACAAAAAAACCCCAATTGAGATATTAACGTTATTGAGAAATTAATAGTGTTGTAAGCAACTAATACTATGCACTTTACTTGTATGTCTAAGGATGTGGTGGTATTGGTAGGAGGGGTTACAAAGGGCAGCAACTGTAGTTTTAATGTGAGGCCCAAAGAATTGGAATCATGAGGCACAAAGCTCATTAATGGTTCCTCATCATTCTGGGGAAATGTGGCAAGTGGGGTGCCGCAGGGTTCTGTCCTGGGTCTGTTGTGGTTCAGCAGCTTTATAAATGACTTGGACGAAGGAATTGAAGGGATGGTCAACTAATTGGCAAATGACTCCAAACTGGGGGGGGGGGGGTTCGCTCAGAAGACAGAATTGGGATTCAAGAAGTCCTTAACAGATTGGAAAACTGGGCCCAAACTAACAAAAGGAATTTCAGTAGGGACATATGTATGGTTCTGTACTTTGGCAGGAAGAACCAGCTGCACGAAACACGCAGCAAAGTAAAAGCAAAGAAATATAAGTGTGGTGAAAGTTCCTAAATAATTGGTATAGAAACATGAGAATGGCTTGTAAGAGCCATGCTGTCTGAGCTTGGGGCAACCAGCTCACACCTCACACATTGTGCTCCTTAGGTAGACTAAGTAAAACAATAGGCTTGATTCCCTTCCTCCGAAGGTGTGGGAAAGTAACATAGCTAGGGGGCATCTAGTCTAAACGGCTGCAATGCAGGAATCTAAACTAGATCACAGATGACAGATTTGCTACCAGCCGAGGTTGCTTATTGGGTTTACTGCAGGGTAGCCAGTATGGTGCACTCTAGATGTTTTGGATTGCAACTTTCAGCAGCAGCAAGCATGCCCAGTGGAGATAAGTAGAATTAGAGCTTGCTTAGGAGGAAACAAGACCTTTGGACACAACCATTTGGTCAAGGTGCAATCATGGCCTCTCTCACATTCCATCCTTGTTCTCCTTTTTAACCTAGTAGGTGGGCTGGTCACCGCCATTTTCAAGTGTACTATCTTTTAGCTGCCAAGCTGTCTGGGCTTTATTGCAGCTTGTTAAAGATTTCTTCTCCCTGCTTCTGCCATTTTTGTTGGGCGAAAGATTTGGTATGGCATTTGTCCATTTAGTTCAGTGCCCTGCCCATGGGTGAAATGTTGTTCATTGTACTTCAGCTGCATTCCAATTTACCAGTTAAGTTTCTTTCTTCCAGTTTTAGAGTGTTAACTCGAATAGGGAAACATTCTGCAGTTGGCTTACTTTGGTTGAACGATAATTGAAGGTTTTTGTAAACCACCTATTTGCTTCTGCATAGGTGGTATTTATCTCTTGAGGAGTTCTTTAAAGAAAGTTACCATTTCCCATCATTGTGTAGTACTAAACCATGTCTCAGAAATTCAAGAATCCTCTGTGTAATTTCTCCCCTTGCTTTGAAGAGCTGTCTTGTTTTGCTGTCTACAAAAGAATTTGAAAAGATGTTCCTCTTTGCTACATACATAATTGCTTTCAATAGAAGATAGCCAAATACACTCGCAGCCTCCCAAGGAATATCTTGAAAGCCTTTCAAAATCTTACCAGTACGTGGGCAACTTGTTAAGCATTCGAGGACAATTGAAAATTGAGAGCCACATAGCAATGGGTGACTGCAGATCCGATTGACGGAAAGGGAATTTTGCAGGCATGCCATACCTCTGAAACATTTTGTCTCATCCTCTTTTAATAGGATCAGGTTTTATATGGCCTGGGATCCAAAGGACTGCTTACGTAATGCTGTGCATTGATAAAGGCTTTGGACTTTATATATCTTGAATTGGAACCTCACATACCATATGGCACACAGTTTTTGAAACTGAGAAGTCATTTAAAAGCAGTTTGATAGGACATTTTGGAGTGGTTGTCTGCTTTTCAAAGAAAATAGCTAAACATCATGTTGCAGGGTCCTTTATGCATCAATTTGTGCAATCAAGCCCTGGTATGAGTAGAATTGGATACACTACATGTCCCTGCAATTCTTTTTTTTTTAATGATATTTATTGAAAGTTTAAAATTACAGAGAATAAAAAAGAGAGGAGAGGAAGAAGGAAAAGAAAAAAAAGAAAAAATAATAATCAGAAAAACAAGGAATTAAGCAATACAAGTCAATAAAAAGAAAAAAAGAAAAATACACAATACACAATACATCAAAACCAACAACAAAAAAGGAAAACAAAAATTTAAAAACAAATCCAATGTTCCCAAATCTTTATCTTTCATTAACTTGTTTCATCGACCTCCTCACACCTCCCTTTTTTGTATTCTATTTATTAATTATCTCAGCAAATCCTTTCCATCTTTCACTATATTCTATCATTAAATTACCTTAATTTATTTTAACCTTATCTTACCTTAAAAAGCCCTAGAGCTTAAAATTTAAAACTTATTTATACATAATTCCTTATAGTATTTCTACTAAAGCCAAATAGTTTCATTCCAGCATTTTTCTAACACTCGTTAATTTTACAATAATTCTCTAAATGAATTTTTAAACTTTCTTCCAATCTTCATCCATCGTCTCTTCTTCCTGGTCTCGGGTTTTGTCAGTCCTTTCTATCCCTTCCATCTAGTTCATTAACCTGGTGACCCTCTATCCGAGGCTCTTAAGTCTTTTCCATGTCCCTTCTGCAGGTCTTCTTCATGCTTATACCTGCACTTTACTTTGTCTTCTGCTGATCTTATTCTTAATTTCCTTCCTTTCTCACTGAGGAGTAGATCTCGGGGAGACTCCAACTTGACAATGTCTTTATCCCTTCTCGACAGGTCAGCCCATTCTCCATAGTCAGCACTGAAATCCAAAAGATATTTGAAGGCATGTTTCAAAGTCCCTCCAAAGTTAAGGGCCCCCACAACTCCAAGCTCCCCCTGGCCCACAACCAGATCCCAAAAGTCAGAACATCCCTGCATAGGGGGATCCATCCAGCTTCCCATCTCCAAACCAAACAGTACTCCATCTCTCCCAATCTGACTTTCTCCAGGTTCAGTCGTCAGAAACAACAACTTATTTTCCTGCAAGGCTGCGGCTCTCTCCATTTCTATTACTTGAGGTTCAGCAACAACCTCCTCCTTTGTCTTCTGCACAACTTGCCCTGTCAAAGCAAATTCCTGAGATGGTTCCTGAGTAGTTTCTATGTAGGTATTCACCGTTTGTCCAAAATTGCTAACTGCAACAGTCATCAAATCCATCTTTTCATGTAGCTGTTCCAGTAAAGCGCTTGTCTTGCAAAGAGCAAGCACTAAAACGTCTTCTAGGCACATTCTTGCTCAAGGTCATTGTCTGGTTCCCATGATCTTTAATCTCTGTAGCTGTAAAATTCCCCAGATCGACTCCGGCAACAGTATCACAAGCTCCCTCTAGAGGAAACAATTTCTGTTTGTATCCGTCTTTTTGAAAGCAGCTCCAGCAACAAAATTACTTTCGTTTTCCAGATATTTCCAGACATTGGAATCAATATGTTTCTCTTTTTTAACTATCTGTCAAAAAACATTTTATTCACAGTCAATGAACTTCCCCAAAGCGTCTGTCTCTGACACCACGTTCCCAGGTTCAAGGCGGTGGAAATTTCTCTTTCTTTACTCTCTCTCCTGCAGGTTTAAACAGTCTAAGATTTCCCCCCTCTTCTCCTGCTTCCAGGGGGGGTTTGGTGTTTTTAGCTGATGAAAATTTAGTCCTTTACAAATGACTTTCCAGACTTTAGCTTGCAATGTCTTTGCTTCAATCTATTTACAAAAGCGAAAGGTGGACTTCCTGTTTTGACCTTCCCGCTTCGGTGCCAAATTAATTCAACTTTTAAAACTCCAATTCTTCACTTTACTCATGGGTAGTTACTTTTAAATCCAATTGTCCACAGGAAAAAGTCAGCGCTCTCCGGCAACAGCTGTGCGGCTTCACTCCGTGAAAGTAGCAATCAGTTCGAAGCACTGCGCTGCTCACCACACTTCACTCCGGAGCCCCAAAATGGGTTTCCCCGCGAGTAGTGGAGGCGCTCTTGGTGCCCGCCGAATCCCACGTTCCCAGGCTTCCTCCGCCTGGGATTTTTAAGGGGTCCCCGCCTTCGCCGCGGCGGCAAGACCCGATTCTCACGGAGTGGGTTCCTCTCGGTCAGAGGAACTCCGCCATTACTGATGGCGCTAACCCGGAAGTCCCCCTGCAATTCTCCTCTATTCAGACATCTGTAATATTTGCCTAGGAATTTGTTTCATGTTAGTAGCAACCAATACAGGTCAGTTGGGCTAGTTTAACCATAACTGTAATTTTCTATGGCATCTGTTGACTGCTTGCTTGCTTAATCGTTTGCGTTTTTTTTAAAAAAGACTTTCAAACCTCAATATGAAGTGAGTTTGCAAGCTGTCGTTTGAAGGTTAACACTAACCATAGTTTTCCAGTTCAGGAATGGCAAACTGTGGTTAGCCAAAGTTAGGAAGGTGAAGGAAGGGCTCCATGAAAGAGGAAAACAGGTTATGAAATTCAGTAACTGTAACTCTGTAAAGTGCCACAAGATTCTCCATTATTTTTGCTGCAGCAGCCCAAGATAACCACCTCTATGGAACTGTGTTTTTTGGAAACAGATGGATTTTTGCTTTACTGCAGCTCAGCAGTGTGATGTTACAACACCTTCTTGTCTCTTTATAAGATAAGGAAACATGGTTTTTTCCATCTACCTTGGCAGATTATTCACCTCTTTTGCTTGCAAAAAGAACATTCAGAAGAGAAGTGGCCAAGATATTTGCTGTATGCTTTATTTCATTCTTGCATTTCATTTCCTCAGCAGCTTTTTTTTTTAATCTTCCTTATTGTTTTACAAATACTGGTTCACCATAATAAAGCAACTGGGTTTCCAAACATAATCTTCCTTTAGTAGGAGGGAGTCCTCCTCCTTTCCCAACAAGCAGCCTGTCTCTCTTCAATGGGGAGAGGAGAAATCTAAGATACAAATTTTATCAAACACTGTTGTGCAAAATCTGTAGACAGCAAGAAAAGACACAACCAATTCAATCTACTTAAATAAAGAGAAAACAGCTTTGTCCGCTGTAAGAGCAAAAACAGAACCATAGTCTTAACCCACGTCTAACCATCTTTCAAAACTGTTGCATGCAATACAGCTCCTGAGGTTCCATTGCTATTTCTGTATATTATTACAACGGTAACTAAATTCAGTTTTCCATCAGTTTACAAATGTAGGCACGTAGTTCAGCACAAAAAAAGGAATTATTATAAACCTGTAATCCGTCATTGATTGCAAGGCAAGTGATGAACAGAGGTTATTTTAACTCTCTAATATATGAAGGGTTTTTTGCAAGGAGTTGGGGGATGTACTGTGTTCACTGTGTGTTCCCATATTCAGGCACCTTGGAATATGGGAAATGGTGATGAGCCAGGGATTTGGATCAGCATGTTGCCTATATCCTGATGACCCCCATTGCTGTCTCTCTTCCAACTTGTAATCCTGGAGAGGTTGTGAAAGTCCTGAACTGCTTGGCATCCTTATTGTAGTAGATAGGGATGGGGGAGTGGAAACATACCGTATTTTTCCGTGCATAAGACTAGGTCTTATACTCCAAATTAGGTTTAAACGGGCTCATCTTATACACAGGTAGTGCTGAAGGCTGTTTTCTTAATTTGGAGTCCCCCAAAATAGGGGGCGTCTTCTACATGGGGGCATCTTATACACGGGAAAATACAGTAATCCATACAAGGCAGAAATATTGCTGGTTGAGGATTTTGATGGTGTGGGAGTACATATGCAGCCTGCTCTCAGTGGGGTTGCACTCCCCTTAAGGGATCAAGTTTGAAGCTTATTGTTTACAGAATGTGACCAGTAATTGGCTAAGGCATTGAATGGACCCGACTATATCTGACCCCTGCCCGTTATGCAGAGAGTCTGGTAAGGGTAAACCCCCAGAAGGGGGAGCCCCGTCCATTCAGACCAACTTGAGCTCCCCCAGGTGTTCCCGACGGGGTCGTGTCATGGTCCTAGCCCTGCCCTGGGCTTCGGACAAGATGCACACCCCCGGATTCCTTTAACGGAATACCCTTACGCTTGGAGGGGCAGGTAATGGCCACACCTCCCCTCTCCTATCAAAAGGTCAAACAATGCCTAACCGCAACCCTAACAAAGTTGTGACGACTGCTACGAGGTAGGCGAAAACCAAATGGCCCGTTCCAGTTTTGCCAAGTGGAAAAATTCCTACCAGGCCCCTCAACAGCGACCAACTGAGGTCCATAGCATGAAAACCTGCAAAAAAGGGAGGGAGGGCGGGAGCTTGAAGAGGCGAGCCACGAGGAAGCCCTCCGGCTTGCTCCTCCACTTAAATGGTCCCAGCCATGCCCCCACCAGCCAGCTGATTGGCTGGCTGAGTGCTGACGCAGTCGGGATCCCCCAGGGCAACGCGGGACTTCGTCCCCCGCCCCTGGGGAAGAGTAGGTGGCCACGCGGTCCACTGCAACTCCTCCCCGCGATGAAGATTTCTAACTAAAAGGAAATTAGGACTACACTGGCAGGAGAATTATTCCTATGATGTGTAATATTCTGTTTGGCTCTAATTATAAATAACTTGGAAAAAGAATGCTCAAACACCCACTCCAGATTAAGTAACAAAGGAAGTTGGTTATATATGGGAAAGTAAACTTCATGTGAAGACATGCATGAAACAGCTTGCAGTAAAAAATGACAGTGCCACATTTAGGTTTCCTCTGTTCTTTCACTTTTCCCCCTTCAGAGGTAAACAACGATTGGCAAAGGGCTGACGCTGTTTGGACTAAAATGCAAGAAGAAAACAGTATTCCCCGTGAAAGAACTTTGAGGCTGCTAGCAGATATTCTTAAGGCTAATAATCAGGAAGTTCCATTTGATGTACCTGAGGTAAATTAGGTTAATTGTTTTATGTGGTGAAATACTGGCTTTAAAATCTTTCATGTTGGTTTGTGAATGATATGGCAGAGGGAGATTGTATGTATGAAGATAAGTAACTTTTAAAAATGGTTTTCTTTTAAAGACTTGGTTTGATCGGGCTACTGATGAGGCTGTTGATTCTGTCAGTTCTCCCTCTTTGATGACTGCTGAACAGGCGACAGATAATGAAAAAGAAATATTCATATTCTGCAAAAAGGGCAAACCTGAAGGTAAATTAATTTGGACTCTTTCTTAAACTATTGTTGAAAAGAATGTGCTAACTCGTTCAATACAAGGCACAAAGCACTCCTGTATTCCCAAAATCACGGTGCTCTATAGCTAACATTCTGCTTCATGAAATTGTACTGTAGAATCTTGGTGCCAAAATATTAGCAGTCTTGTATTTCTTTCCATGCTGAATATATAGGCTCCCAGTATGTAACTGCTTATGATACTATCTTTCGTACTGTTGTAAGGAATAATTTAACATCTGGATGTGAGGTGATTACACTCTGTAGTAGGAAGGATATCGTTGATTTAGAATTTATCATCATATTCCGTTATATTAAATTTGGACTTAATCAAGATTAGAAGGCATCTTTCCCACTACAGAAAGTAACTGTCTCCCTTTTGTGTTAAATTAGCCTGAAAAGAAAAGTAGTGTTGTAACAGCTGTTGTAAATAAAGCTGTGCTTGCCTCTCCCACACTGATCCAATTCGGACCCTGATGCCATCCAAGGCTGACCCAGATCCAGGCCCCAACTTTAATTGAGGGCCATGCATTGCCTATAATTTGAAACCCTGATTAAATACACAGCCGAGGGCAGCTTTATGGCTGCCACCATCTCTTTTGACAGCCCCAGGTGGATCTGAGAGTGCTTCAACCCTCTTAGACTGAATCTTGGGTCAGCTCGATTTGGCCCATGACTTAGGCAGAGCCAGTTCATGTGAATGTTTAGCTCTACATGGAAATCTCTGGTTTCCTACTCCCTCTTTCCTCAGCAGAGACCCACCAATAAAAAGGTACGAGGGCATGGCTCTGTCATCCTCATTTTACCCCTGAAGTGATGGCTTCAAAGTGACCTGCAGCAGCCAGGAACTACTCACCACCACTATAGATATATACCGTCAAACATTGGCCTAGAGCTGCCAGATATTCTTAACCCACGTCGTGCATCTTGTCTTCCCTTAAGCCAAGATGGAATCCAATGGTTTTAGTGTTCTTCCTTAGGAAGCCACTCAGAACAATGAATTAGTTGAAATCAGGAGAAAATGATATTCCAGCTTTGGTGGAGTGGACACTAAATTATACCAAAGCCCTGGGTTTAACTATGCTGCTGCGGTTTAGAATTAAATAGTTTTCCTGTGGAGGACATGAAGGTTTGGAAGACATAATGCTAGCCAATCTAATACAGTCATACCTCAGCTCTCGAACACCTTGAGAGTCGCATGTTCCAGTTTTCAAATGTTGTTTTGGAAGCTGAACATCCGATGGGGCTTCCGGGGCTTCTGATTGGCTGTCAGGAGCTTCCTGCAGCCAATCAGAAGCTGTACTTTGGTTTCTGAACGTTTCAGAAGTCGAACGGACTTCCGGAATGGATTCTGTTTGACTTCCAAGGTACGACTGTCTATCCTCAGTTTAGATCACAAGCTGTGGTTGTAGCAGCACATCCAGTTGTGCAGTTACATAATTTTTGCCTCTTCACTTATCTTGGGGAAGGAGGGCTCCCTTTGGAGAGCAACGTGGATTGCGTCTCTTACTTCATAAGGATGTGAGCCAATGCTACTGTTTTGGGAGCCCTCCTGCCCATTCTGATAGTGGTGCCTGGACTTCTGTCCCGAAGTCTTGCCCTGATGACATTGGCGTCATCCAATACACTATCAGCACCTAAGAGCACAGCCTTTAGCTTTAGCACCATAATTGTGGTGGTCAACACAACAGAAATTGTATAAATAGCAAACTGAACAGGAAGTGTTAAAAATTTACCCGTTTCTTTTTTAAAAAAAGGTTTGGATATCTTTTCTCAACACAATGTTGGTGATGCATCTTGCATTATTGAAATAAAGTGCATGATTAGGTACTAGATATATACAGTAGAACTTGCATAACATATAATATACAGTCAGGATGTGTGTTGTTTTATTCTTTGCTTTGTTTGGTACATAAATTTCCAAATACCAGCTGAACTCCGCTACATATAAAACCTAAAGTTTATTTGATTTTACATACTGTAGTGTATTTAAAATATTAAAAACCAACACTGCTTTTAAGGGAAATAAATAAGCACAGTGTCCCTCCCCCCCCATGTATGACATTAATTTTTAAAGAGTATATTAAGCAACAAATTACTGTTTCAACAGGATGTTTACACCTCCATAATCTTGTTCAGAAAAGTAAATGACTGAAAAGTGTGGTTACCTTCCCCCCCTTTTTTTTGGTAACGTCTTTTCACTAACTTGACAGTTATTGTGAATGTGTGAAATAAAACTGTTAATCAGTCAAATAAATGCAGTTTTAGTTTACTTGTTAAATATCAGTATATTTGTAAATTGTATGTTTTTATGTAAATCTTGTCGTAGCCAAATAATTTGATCTCCCTGTACTGAAAACACTGCCAATATTTGCTGAATGCTGCTATGATACAGTATCAAACATTGCAACTCCTTTCCACAGAGTTGGGGGATGCGTTAAAATAATATGAATTACATCTTTGAACCAAGGTAGCCTAGTAGCAGCTCGTCAATGAACTTGAAAATGGCAATTCTGAAGGTGGCTGAGGATAACTTGTTTGCAATTAGTGGCAGTAGTTTTTCTTCTTCTTCTTTTACTTGAATTTAGGTTGCTAAAAGTTCAGAAAGATTTTGTATTTTAAAGAAACAATTACAAGAAAGAATTTCAACCCAGAAACCAGACAGTTTCTTAAATAAAGCTTCGGACTCTTAAGATATATATGAAGAAAAAAGGAATAGATTTGTTTCAGATGCTATATTTTTCTTTCTTTTCCAAAAAGAGAGATATAAATGCTGTTCTGTGGCACTTCAGTATAAGTTGACACATCAGTTGTTTTGTTTTAATTTTCTTTGCAGTGGCATACAAAATTTTACAGGAAGCACAAGAGCAGGGTAGTGCGCTTCCAGCCTTTGCATACGCCTTACTTATAAGAGCATTGCTGAGCAAGGGTTATCTTGAAGAAGCCATCAATGTAAAAAACATGTAAGGATTTTTTTTTCTATATTCTTGTATATCTGTGCACTTGTAACCTTGCATAAAAACCAGTCCAATCTTTGCTTTCAGGTGAAATTTCTGTTTTCCTAATAGAAAAATGGGCTTACTTGAAAGTAGCAAAATGCATATTTCCAATATGTTGCATGTCATAAGTTATAAAAAGGGGGGGGGGAGCTTGGCATTTTAGCATTGGGTCATTTTGTAGCTAATGATGCATCACAGCCCAGTCACACACTTTGTACACTTAACAATTTAACAAATGCACACATTATCCAAGCACCATTCACCTTTAATGGCTGGGTGAAGTCCCAAGACCAGACGCAGAAGGCTACAGGCATGGCTTTTTATCGAATGCACTGACAGAATCATACAAGTATGAAGTGCCATTTAGTGAATTGGGCAGTTCAGCTTTGTGCATGAAATTTCGCTTCCATGTCGCATGTGCCAGTCGGTCACTATTCAACTGAATTACACCTTATAGGAATACAGTTCTTTCACAGTGGAAATATGTGACAAAACGGGCCATACCTAAAGGCCTTGCTTTGTAATTATATTTATGTGTGAACTTTTAACGTATATAAATGTTTGATTTAAAAGCTGTTTGTGATGCATTCTGGGATAAGTCAACATTTCACCACAGAAATCTTATCTTAAGATAGCTTTAAAAAATAAACATAGCGGTCATTCTTCTGCCTAGCATCACTATATATTTTATAAGTTTCTCAAAGTTGTAGTGTAACTTTTTTGTTGTTGTTATTTAGTCGAAGTATTGGAGCCTCAGCTTCAGGATCTGTCCTTCCAGTGAGCACTCAGGGCTGATTTCCTTCAGAATGGATAGGTTTGATCTTCTTGCAGTCCATGGGACAAAACTCCATGGACAAAAACAACAGGCATATAAATGTGTAACTTTAGGCAGTGCTATTTTTGTAGGAAAAGAGGTGCCAGAACTCACCATGAACACCTCCCTCTTTCTCTTAGAATGGCAATGGCGCTTACCTGAGAGGTGCTGGAACTGAGTTCCGCTGAGATCCGGCTGAAAAAAAAGCCCTGCGTAAGAAAATATGTAGCTGCCCTATACCAAGTCAGACCATTGGTCCAGCAAGATCTGTTTCATCTAGGTGTGCCATATTTTGAACAGCAAAAAAAAAGAGGATGCCATGACGACTCTCATTTTAAATACCCCTACTATATGTAGGCTATAGAAGAAAAAAACCCTGACTTTAGGTATTATCTTAGGGGCAAAAAGGAAGATGTCAAAAGCAGCCAAACAAAAAACTTTGGTCATAATCCAACAGGGCTGCAAAATCACAGAAGGCCTTTTCTTTCTGCATGTGCAGATATGGCCACAAATGCCAAAAGTTGTGGGTTGTAGATTTTGAGCATGTTGAGAGAGTTGCGCTCGACTTTTTTCCTAGCAACAACCTAAGCCAACTTTGGAAACAAGATACGTTCAAAAATATTTTTATATTTTTAAAAAGTCAAAACTGAGTTCAAAGAGTTCCCGGGTCTTTATTGATAATTAGATTGGCTAATTTCAAATAACCACAAAAGACTCTAAGGTGTGCAACAAAATATAGAACAGCTTTATCTTAAATAAGTTAAATATAAAAAAGCAAAATATATATATATAAAAATTAGCACCCAAATTGATTAGCGCTAGCTGGCCAAAAACAACATCAACATCAACCTATCATATGCAAAAGTATACATTAACAGAAAAGCAATTATGTAAAAAGCACAATGAATAAAAATGGAAGATCTCGTTGCAGGTGTGCTGGAGAATGGAGTGGGGGCAGAGCACAAACCAAAAGCTCATGCATGTAATTCAAACCCATAATAGCATTACAACTGAACCAGGATAGTGTAGGGACACTAACTGAGAAATAAATGCTTGAAGAAGCACCCAGCCTTTTTTCTTAACAAAAATGATTAAAAAGGCAGAGTTAAAGGAACGCTGAGCTTTCTTTGCCATGGCGTCATTTAAGACCCAAGTACATAGTGTGTATCAGAACAAAGGATATTCAGGATCACGTGCCTAATTAGTTAATAAGGATTATTCTTTAGGGTTGTTGAATATCAATAGATAATACAATAAGCATTTATTGATTGGCATATCTCTCTCTCCCATAGAAACGTCATAAAAATTCACACCTTCCCAACACATCAGTAGAGGTTGGAACTTCCCCTGGGAATTAAAGTGGTCAAATAAATCAAAACAAAATGCTTCTTCCAGGTGCTGTTTTCTTAAGCCTGCTATACATAAAGCACTGCTGTTGTTAAATAAATTCTGTGGCAACAGGTAGTCTAGAAGAGAAGCTAAAATATTTTATATTGAAAGGAGAAATCCAAGTTGAGGTCATTTTGGAGTTGCTTTGCCTTGTTTCCAGTGGAGCTGGAATAAGAAGTCCGAACTCATTTTTGTGTACGCATTTTAAGTAAAGGGGTAGGTTTGTCTTAAAAAATTTAAAAAATCCATAATATCTAACAGCAGAATGGGAAATAACTAAATGAAAGTGCTTTAAGAAAATTTTCAGATGCTTTTGGTCAGTCCCCAGGCCTACTTTTAGAATTCTGATGAATTTTAGGTATGGGTCTAAAATAGAAATCTAGTAGTATTGGAATGAGGGATTAGTTCTGTAATAGTGGCTAACATCTATTTAATCACACTAAAGATTGGAAGATTGGAGAAAGTAAATCCTTTGTTATATGTAATTTACAGTCTCATGCATGAATTGTTGACTTAAGGGCTTTGACAGATGGGACAAAGAGGGGGCGGGGAGGAGGGGGAGAAGCGGAACTGAGCAATAGGTGCTTAGCCAGAGATTAAGGGGATTGGTTGGGAGAGTAAGAAAATCCTGAGCCCAGTGACTGCATCTGAAGGCCCCAGAGGCTGAAAGTGACTGAGAGGATAGTTATATTGTGAACTCAATGCAGGATTTTCTTGGGATTGATGAGAATAATTTAGCAATGACCCTGCTTACCTCCCAATCCGCTCAGCTCATAAGTTCAAGTAGGTAGGCTGCTCAGTTGTTTGCCACAAGATGATCATGGTGGTTTAGCCTGATTGTTGATATGGCAAATGGCAGCCCTACATACACTCCGGCCAGCGGAGATGTTCTAACCTAGAAAATGAACCGTGTAAAGTTATCCTGAGATATTAAGGAAAGTCTGAATTTCATTAGTGATGCTGAGGGCATTTCAAGGCACGCACTCGAAAAATAGAAAAGGATTTTCTGGTTCGTCACTCAGTGTATGTTTCTCGAAAGGCTTTAACCAATATTGTTAAAGCCAAGTTCTTGTTGACGCTTCAGACCCGGGGATGCTTTCCCTCCGCCTTTCCCCTCTTCTTGCTTTCTAAAGGATGCAGAACTGATGAATTATGAAATTTAGTTTTAAGGCAGCAAAAGCAATACGTTGAGGGTTTTTTTATTATTATAAAAAACCTGTATGCATCTAGATGACAGAAATTTGAAAATTAAATCAACCAAATGATATGGTGTTGGTTCATAATATCGCTTTAGTTTATATTTAAAATATACAGTGCTGAAAATAAATGTTTCGTTTTTTTATTGCAGAAAGAATAGTTTTACATTTTATAATTATGGTGACTGTTTTAAAAAGAAGAGGGGGGGAAGTATCCCGCTTAGGATACAGCAGAACAATGCTGGGCATGCAGTTATTTTCGTCATCTAATATGTCAGCATTCAAGAATCTGAACCGATTGTTTAAAAAAAATCTTGTACTTTGTTTCTTTTGTTGCTCATTTCCAACTTTGTCATCTGTCAGAATGCACAAAAAAATTATCCTTCTATAACCATTGACAGGATAACACAAAAGCTGTCTCCAGGTCGATATTTTGCGGCAATATTTTTAACATACGAACAGTAGTTTTTATAATTTCACCTTGGTGCTCAACCATTTATTATCGTATCAGAAGCATGTCAGTAATTCCTTTCTAAATGTCTGCTTCTTTTAGCGCTGAGACCCACATCAAGGGCTTCGTGCTGAACGATGCTGCCAGCAGCCTCCTCATCATAACGCAAGTTAGGCGGGATTATTTGAAAGGTATGTCACAATGCTTGACCTTTACGTCACATTAATGCCTCTGCAGATTTTTCTTGTAACGCCCTTCGAATACTTGGATAAAGGAGTCCATTTAGCAAATTACCTGCTTATCAAGCGCCTTTTGTGGTAGCTGAGAGACGTAAATTACTGTACATGCATTTATAATACAGCTTGAATATGAATGTACTTGTCATTTGACCACTTAGTCCAGTTTCCGTTCCATTTAACACAAGATGGGTTTTCTTAAGATGAATCACAGCTCTTCAGACATGCAAAATTTGTGCTCCAGAACGAGAGAAAGTACAGGCTTTCAAGTGCGTTAAAATTCACAGCACAAGTCATTTTGCTTGGAAATTAACATACTTTAGAGCATCTGAAACAATTCCCAGCAGTTTCTTCCCGCACATTGTGTTGGTAGTGCAAGATATCAAGTGAGTTAAATTGAGTGTTAAATGTGCATGGTTGTGCACTAAATGATTATAATATTGATTTTTTAAAAACCTTAATCTAATACTTTTTAATAGTTTGCAATACCAACAGTAAAGAAACCTACATTGTGCTTCTGTGCTCCTTTTAAGCTTAGATTGTACGGAAACACCAGTGTTGGTCGTGCAAAATAAATGCCTGAAAATTCAATGATGGACCATTTTATTGTTGCAACCCTCTTCCACACATGTTGTTTGTCTTCAACTTGGAGGTGCTGCAAAGAAGTGAAAGTGATGTTTTTACCAGTACAAAGCCACTGAAGTTCAGGTTTAGAAGACTGAAGCTTATGCAGATTTAGGAAGTTAACATTCAATTTTACATAGCAAGATTTGGAACTGTTTGGAATAACTGCTGATTGCTAAGTGTTTCATTGCTTATGTGGATATTTATTAAAAGTATAACATGTCATTTTAATATGAGGACTATTCACCAAAGGTTCAGCATCATTACCTCTCTTGTTAGTGAGCGCATTACACTGTACATAGTAATATGTTCTCTATATAAAACACAAAGAGTCAAAATTGTACCAAGACTCTGTCTTAAAGCTGCTTGCTTTGCTTCCTGTTTTTCCTGTTTTGCCTTCCAGATTTAGATTCATTTTGAGGGCCAGGAGTAGTAAGTCAAGCTCATATTGGGAGGTTCTGCTAAAATTCTTATGTAAACTTAAAATCTGTCCTTTTATGACTTAATTCCAGTAATTAAAAGAAGCCGAACAAGTGTGCTGGAGATTCAGCATTTTCACATGCTACTGAACAGTCATATTTGTTTGCAAATTCCCTTTCGTTTCATGTCTCTCCCTCTCTGCCCGACAGCTCATTTTGAATTGATCATCACACCATCTGACTTCAATGCCTTCCCCTTCCTCATTCTCTTATTGCTGACAGCATCCTTCATTTTTCACTTGCCCAGGCGTTGTAGCCTTACATTGTATTTGACTTCTTTCCTTTTTGCCCACTAGAGTCAGCAGAAACTAGGAACATCATCATATATTTTTTTGCTGTATATGTGTATATTTTGCTTTTTTAAAATATATTTGAAAGCTAGAAGCTTCTTGTTTTAAACAGGGCTCCATGCCCTTTTCCCAAAGCAACCACCAAGACCTCACATGCCAGAGAAGTTATCCTGATCATAGAGCAGCTTCAGAGGTGGATGTCAGGGACAGCTCCTCAGTCCCACACGCCGTAAGAATCTGAGTTTTTTTTAGTATTTCTGCTTCATTTTTGCTCCATCCCTAATAGCAGCCACTATAAAGGACATCATGCCACAGAGACTTCAGCTCCTGCACCAAGCTTTGAACTTGCTGGCTGAGTCATCTTGTGTTCCTTTGCCTTTATCTGTCCCGATTCTCTCCTGAATCCTGCCTACTACCTGTACATTAGCACTTGGCTTTCCCACTGCTCCAGCAACACACAAACACATGTCCTGGTTTGCTCCTGGCAGTATCCTCTGACATGTGGAACATGAGAAGCTCCTGCCATAACCGCATGTCTTTGAGTTCATCTTCTAGGCCTCCTCTATACTGGTCATGCAAAATTCCCTTTCTCTCTTTTATTGACCTAGAATCCTGAATAGTGAAGCAGCTGGTTGAATCTCTTGTATACATCCATGTAGGAAATAGCTCCCAAAATGCACCTTACTGTGTCTTGGTAGGCCTCAGTTCAAGCTTGCCACTTGAAATTACAAGTGCCCCCGTTTGTGAAAAAATATACTTTCAGATGGGTACACTAGCCTGTTGCTTGAAACAAAACGCTAAAGGAAGACCATGCTCTTGAATAAGTTTACTTGAACATAGGCGACCCACTTTCATCTCGAAGTGGAAAACTGAAACACCTACCTGTATGTAATCCTTTAGAATAATCTATATGCACAAACTAGTGATTGTAAATATAGCTGCTCATTTTCAAGAAGCAAGTTTATTCATATATGAATATCTTAAAGCAGTCTCATGTATGTATTCTTAAAAGAAATCCTCCTGTTAGAATCATAGAATCATAGAGTTGGAAGAGACCACAAGGGCCATCGAGTCCAACCCCCTGCCAAGCAGGAAACACCATCAGAGTACTCCTGTTCATGCTTGCCAATTCGTATTTCTTTACTAGCTTTTAAAATACATTTCTCAACTTCAGTTGCATGGCGTTTTATGGTGGACACTTCCAGTGCTTTACAAATTATACACTCTTATGCATGCTGGCTTTTAGCCAGGTCTTAGTTAAGTTGGAGGGGGGTGGGTGGATGGATAGATGGATGGATGGATGCTAGAAGCTTGGTTTTCATTTTCAATTATTTACAAGCAGCTTGTAAACCCAGATTTGAGGAATCTGACCAAGGATGCTCATGACTTTAAAACCATCAGTGCACAAGCCAAGATTTTCAGGGAATAGATTTTGATTAAGGACTTGTTCATCAAGACATAGTAGGCAAAAGAGCAGACAGTAGGAGCAGGAAGACATCTGCCATTTAAAGTTACTAAGCTGCAAAAACACATGAATTGGGATTCCTATTCATTGGGCATTTTGATAGCCACTTGTGATGTTGCACAGCCACAACCGTATCATCTCTAGCCCCCAAAACTGAAATGTGTGCCCCAACAAATGACAAGCAATGTAAAAAAATGTTCAAAGGTTAGGACGATTATTACCTGCAAATATAGAACTCTTCTATGAGAGTATTAAAAGTAAAGCAAAGAGCAGGAAAGCAAACCATTCTCATGGTATCTACACCAACTGTTAAAAAGACACGGTAATATTCAGGTGGAGATTGTCCCAGGTTTCTCCTACAGAAGTGTTCTGGACAAGAAAGGATACTTCCCTGAGACAAAGGTCAGACTCCACGTTCTAATAGTCAGCAAGACCAGACCCAAACATAATTGCACACCCTTAACCACACACACTAATTCAAACGTGCACACACTAACCTGTTTTTCATAGAAACTGACATGTATTTAATTAGGAATAAAGTTTCACTTCCCATTTTCTCTGTAGATTTTTGCCCCCCCCCCCGCTTGTTTGTATCTTTAAAAAGGTCTCCCATAGGCCAAAAGCAAACAGTGCCAATGCACAGCTGAACTCCAAGCCCTCCCTTACAGAATTTCAAAATGCATGTGTGCAGTTTCAAAATGTGTCAACACTTTTGGTATGTTTGCAAGATATACAAGTCTTACATCTGCTGAAATTTTTCTCCCCTCTTCTTTGATCTACTTTCAGCAGATATTGCAGATGAAGTATCTACAATTGTATTGTTTGCAAAATATCAAAGCCCTTTTCCCTCTCAGCTGTTCCCACTGAACAGCTGGTGGTTGGGAGGGGACCTAGAAAGTCAGGTGAAATATGGCTCAGGGGCCCAGAGGTTATCCCACCCCTGATTTATACCATGGCTATATGCTGGGTTTAAAAGCTGGGTTTAAAAGGAAGAGGTCTACGGCATTGCTGCAGAAAATGCATGCCTTTACCCATGCCATCCTAGCCAGTTGTACTGACAGAGCTGTGCCCCTCCAGATTGAGTGTAACCCTCACTTGTAGGCAGTTGACCAATTTTTCAGACATGGGAACTACTTGCCCGCAGGGCCTCCATCTTGCTTAGCAGAACATCACCAATATGAGGCTTCCATGGCAAATGCACAACAGCAAAGGTGATTGCTTTCTTAAGTTGTCACACAAAATAACCCAACTGAATTCAAGTTTAGGGAGATTTTATGCTCTTTTCCCTATTGTTGATTAAATATATAAATATGGCATATAATAGGCCAAGGCCCAAGTTTCCATTCTGAATGAAGACTTTTCTTTTTTTACTATTCCATATTCTGAACAGATGCGATATCTACTCTCAAGGCACTCGTTGAAAGTGGCAAGGTGCCCATTCCGGTGGCAATTACTCGACTTGTTCAGGCTTTCGCTAAGAAGGGAGATGTGGAGAGTATAGCCACAGTTGAGAAGATGATGGCAGACCTCAGTGGCTCTCTTAAATTGTCACGTATGCTTTACATCAATAACACAGCGTTGGCTCACATCAAGAAGTAAGTAACTCTGCAGTGATTATTGTTTCTGTTTTACAAGCCAAGAAAAGGGGCAATATGGTGACCTTGGTTGCCTTGCATATCAATAATCTTTCCCTTCGTAACAGTTAAATGGATGCTAGAATTGGCTGCCATTGAAATTTCTTATCCTGGAAACAATGGAGGCTGGAGTCCATTTAATAAATTGCAGAAGCTGGCAGGTTATTACTGGATAAGTGAACTTTGAGTAGGCTAATGATGTCAAACATGCGCTTATCAAATTCTGCCTCCCTAAACGGAGCCTCGACTTAGGCTGGTGTCTGAAGTCTCTTCTTACTGTTCTAATTCGCAGCACGATGCACACTTCCACAAAGCCAATAGAAGGTTTTCACTTTGCACCAATAAACTTTAAATGTGCTTTTAAATTTGCTTTGCACCCCTAAAATTGAGCAGAATGCATGTGTGATTTTTCAGAGTTATAAAGGTATGTGCTGTACATGCAGATTCTTACTGGCTTTGAAAGAAATTCAGGTGCTTAATTTTCTAATGAAGGCTTTAGAAACGTTTTAGACAACCTTTTCAAACCTCCTTTTAAAAGAATATGCGCAAGGTTTTGAAACATTAAAAGGTGCATTCCAGTTATGAGCTCTCCCTGCCCTTTAACTGCCCGAAAATATCAGCAATACAGTTTTTCTGTGTGCTTTTTGGTTAAAATAGTGAGATGGCATTTTGTTTATTTTTCGTTTTGGTATGTACGGAAGGGCATTTCCATAACATTCACTGAGCACATTTTAACATGCCTCTCAAAATATATCTTTTACCGATATTCTCTGTAGAGATTCTGCCCTGTTTTCTGGTTTTTCCTTTCGTACCAGTCTTAAACAGTAGACTTGGTTGTTTTTTCTCCAATTTTGCAGAGTTATATTATGTCGCAGGTATCCGTGTCTGAGGCAGGTAGGTCCGGTGAAAATACCCATGCCAAAGAGCCACAGGATAATTTTAAATAGTGTGATAAAAGCAGATAGAATTGCAAGCCACCTGCACAGGCCAATTTCCAAATCCAGGCATACTCTTTTCAGACATTGATCAGCCAGAGGGAATTCAGTTCTGCAAGCCCTTAGACTGCCCAAAGCTACATGCTGTGCTCAAACTTCATTATGAGTGATTCAGACCGTATCTTATTAGGGGGACTTTTACAAGAGCATACACAGGTTTCTCTCATCAGTCTTCCATGAGAAATGAAGTACAAGGGAACTGCCATGTGGAAGAACAAAATACCGTATTTTTCGCTCTATAAGATGCACAAGACCACAAGACGCCCCTAGTTTTTGGAGGAGGAAAACAAGGGGAAAAATATTCTGAATCTCAGAAGCCAGAACAGCAAGAGGGATCGCTGCACAGCGAAAGCAGCAATCCCTCTTGCTGTTCTGGCTTCTGGGATAGCTGCGCAGCCTGCATTCACTCCATAAGACGCCCACACATTTCCCCTTACTTTTTAGGAGGGAAAAAGTGAGTCTTATAGAGCAAAAAATACAGTAATGTCTGTAGAACTCTACTCTTTTGCGTAGCAAGCACAATGTTGCCAGCATACTTAACTGCTTGTTCAGATTCCATTTTTATCAACAAGTTTGGCCATGTTTTTGCTAACTCCTAGGGAGAAAATCCTGCCCTATTAGGCATTCAGCTACTTCTTCAGACTGGAAATTGGCTCTGAACTCATTACAAACCTGTAGCAGCTGCCAGTACCTGAAGCACAGATCCTTGATCAAATGTATCTCTCCATGAAAATTGTCTTGCAACCAGGCTCCAGAGTGTTTAGAACTTTTTTCTCAAAAGCACAATAAACTGTTCTATTTATTTCTTACACATCGCTATCTCATGCTGCATTATCCTTCAAAGAGAAAAGTGTGTAGACAAAGCTGTTAAATGTATCACATTTAATTTCGTTGTGTTTGAATCCAAAAAGACAGCTATGAAAAATTCAGGAAAATATTTAATTTAATATTTTTTTAAAAATACTCTTTGGTTGCTTTGGCATTAATTATTAAGAGGTTGTCCCTGGATGTTTTATTTTTGCCCTTTTATTATTTCAGAAGTAACTAACCAGCAGTCATCTTTGTTCCGTTAAAAAAAGCAGCATTTATGGCAGAGTTATTCAGCCATAGAACAGGTCAGAGTTCATTCTCGAAAGAAACAGAGTTAGTGCCAACTTTACGCATTCAGCCATAAATTTGTTTCACTTTGTGTTGTGACAATATCTGCATGAATGGAGTCATGGGTACTTTTAACATCGCTACTCTGTGTAATATTAATGTAGTAATAAAATAAAACATTCATGCACCTGCTTTATTGGGTTAGGAGCTCTTACATTAGAAACTAAACCAGTGCAACTTTTTTTTTTACCCCCTTCTCTTCCAGCAATAACCCTGATGTTGCTGTGGAATACATTGAGACCATGTTTACCTCTGGAGCACTGCTTGCTGACTCTCCAAGTACAAGCATCTCATTTGTATATAGAAAGTTGTTGGAAGACAAACTGGAGCCAGCTTTGGAAAAATGTAAGTTAGCCTGGCAAAAGGAGTCCATAGGAATCACTAGGCCAAAAATTTTTTGACTAGCCTGTCTGCCTGCACATTCCTTATGTTTGCTTCCATCTGGTGTTCCTCTGCTGACACTAATCTCTTTGATCCATTGGAAACATCCATCAGTGGAAAAGGAGAAGTCTCTTTCTTCTTTCCTGCAGCTCCCACTGCTTCAAAACATCCGCCAAACCTCTGAGGTAGATTGTAGGAAGAGGAGGGATTTCTGAAAATAGCCTCCCTCCCCATTCTGCTGTTTCCATTGGGTCAAATAGCCTTCTGTCAGTGCAGAGATACTGACCGGATGCAACTTTTAAAAGTTAGAGAGAGCCAGAACTTCCCTATTTGGACGGTTAGGGACCAAACAAATGGCTGTTTCCAAGCCTCTGGGTCAATGGCATTGTGTGTTTCTGCCTTGCTTTTGCAAAAACGTCACTAAATAGCTCTCAGTTTTACTTAAAACAGGCTGTAGCAATATATTTTGTTAAAGCCGGAATTAATCACTTACATGTTTCTTTTGATTTTTGCAGTTAGTGCCATGGCTGAACGGTTGGCCCATCAGTTTGGAATATATCGGCCTGTGACAGACCTTTTCCTTCAGTATATAAATGCGGGAAGAGCAGACGATGCCAGGCATCTTCTAGAGGTAATAACATATCAGGAGAGGGGATAGTAGTGCTGTGACCGCATCAAAAGAAAAGCAAGAAATAAACACAAAGGTGTCATGCACAGGATGTGGCAAAGATACTTTTTAATTTGTCACATAATTGCTGATTTCATGTATTAAGAGTTTTGTTTTGTTTTGCTGTGGATTGGAAGCAATAATTTTATTCTTGTCTAATCCGAAATGCCTTGAAACAAGGGAATGAGGATTTAAGCGAATGGTAATCTGTATCCATGTTTTGTACTGAACAGTGTGTCGGTTTTATTAGCAGTCTGTCCTTGCAGGGCAACATTCTCTTTCCTTTTTCACAAACATGCCTCTGTAATGGTGCAGCTGCCCTGGTAGAAGTGTGTACCCTTCCGCTTCTGCCTGCTGAAGGAAGCAGCTCCCCATTTTGCTTTTTTTGGGGGGGGGGGATAGCTTAAATGCCAAGACCGTCGAAGAAACCAAAGCTGCATTTTTTGTGATAAATTTTAATTGCAATAAACCAAAAGCTTGGCTGAAAAGCAGGTCACAAATAGTAAGAAAGGTAAACACTTATTATCTCCACTGACAACTATTTTCAAACTGATAGTGGGCATTTATTTTTATTTACACACACACATCCAGTAGTAGCATCTTCTTTAAAGCAGTCAAATCTCTCTCTGGGAGCCTCTAAATGTTTTAGAAGCTGTGTTTGCTTTCCGTTTGGTTATGTGTCACTGGCATGTTAACTGACAAATGCACGTCTCTAGTGGTCCGTGGTCTGTCTGCCTCATTCTTTTAAAAATTGGCAATCTTCGGGGAGCGAGACGACAGCGTTCGTACCACTTTAGCAGTGCTAAATAGGAAGCAGAGAAATATGCAGAATGAACCATGGGTGATAAGAGCTGCCATTGGCAGTGTACACAAACAGGCTCCAGCCGGGAGTCTTTCCCAGCAGGTGGCAGTCAAACAGTCACAATGATCCTGCAGATTGCTGCTTTTGTGTAGACTCCCTGTGTCAAATTGAGGCTTGTTACCAATTTCTGATAGTAAATACTGCTACATTCACTTACGTTCTTGCATAGCTGCTAAGTACTTTAAAGGGTAAACGGAAAGAAAAACCCTCTCTTTAGTCATCAGGAGGTTTTGTAGCATCTGGGGCGGGGTGTGTGTGAAATTGGTAGTGGTGAAATTTGATCCTTGCCTACTGCTTATATAATTAAGCAAACCATAAATGCAATGCTTGGGGTGTCTTTTTTTGCGATCGAAGAGATGCATCCGTTTTAAACGTGCACTGTAATCTCATGGTAAACCCCAGTTTACTTAGCTTACTAGTGATGCTTATAATAACTGTGTTACTTTATTTCTGTTCCTGTGAAGAATCTTGTTGGGTTTCAACAGCTCTAAATATAAGATTTCCTTTTAAAAGAATGTAGGCGGTGACCATTTTGTGTGGGTATTCCACTTCCGGACCCCGGGCATGTCAGTGGAGCGCATTGAAGAGTTCCCTGGCTCATTTTGCCCCTGTCCTGCCTTCTTCTCATGTGTTGATGATCACGCATCAGTTTGTCACGTGTATATAAAATGTCACAGGATCCATTCCTGTTATCTGTAGGTTTGAAGACAAGAAGTTGCAACACACATTTGTTACAAAACAACATGGGGTGGTTGGTTGGTTTTTGCATTTGAGGTAAAGGTGATCTTGTTAGATTTCAGATGTAAAGGAAAAGTTATTTCTTAATGTGTTTAAATATGGTACCCTGTTGGTGCAATGAACCTCCATAAGCTTGGATGATTCCCATTAGCTTTAAAGTGACCACCTTACGTTGATTGGGGGAAAGAGAAATGTTTAGTGAATAGGAACTGTACCAAAAGGCTTCACTTCCATGGAATCTACCCAAGTGACATTCATGGTCTTAACACTGGGAGGTCTTCAAGGGTGACCACGGTTGGGAAGCCGGCAAGCAAGACATTAACCCCAAAGCATCCACCTGTTCATGTTCCCCAGCAACTGGTATTCAGAAGCAGACTGCCAGCATCATTTAATAGCACCATCCATGAATTATCTTAGCACCCCTCTGAAGCCATCAGTTCGCCACCACGACATCTTGTAGTAGTGAATTTGTTCCTGCAGAAATAAACTGTGACAAAGTACTTGCTTTTAGTTGGGTGGGTTTGTGGGTGTTTCAGTGTCTGAAATGAGGATATGGGTATAGTGCATCTTTGCTCCCTGCATTGAATGTCTGAAGAGGGATAGACTGCAATTACCGGATGAAATACAAGGGAATCTCCGCATAGAGTGCATTGCTGCGATGGAACACTTTGCACATCAGCTGATGCACGGGGACAACCCAGATACCGGTCCCCTGTTGCCATTATGGCATCAAGTGATTGATAGGTGGGTGGTCCCACCAGCACCTGTCAACATTGGCCTGTGGGGGTGGAGGAGATAAACATCTGCCACACTGGGACAGAAAGGTTCTCAGTCCACTTAAAAACCTCTCCTGAGTGCTACAAGTGAAGTCTGAGAGGCTGCACTACGTACCACTCAAATCCCCAGTTCCACATTTCTGTTGTTCGTGTCCAAAATCAGATAATATCTACAGTTATGGCTTATACTCTTTTGAGTGCAAAAAAAAGGCCAGTGTTTCTTGCCTTCTTTTTATAGATTGCTATTTGCTCTGCCATATGCTCCATGTATGACAAACTGTTCCTTTGAAAACATACATTTTGCTACCACACTGCATATTTCTTCAGACTCTCTCTCTGTCTCTCTCTCTCTGTCTCTCTCTCTCTGTCTCTCTCTCTCTCTCTCTCTCTCTCTCTCTCTCTGTGTGTGTGTGTGTGTGTGTGTAGTTGTAGTTGTCCCTCATAGAACAGTTGTTTATTTTGAGTTTTGGCAATTCTTTGAAAAGCAGGATAGAATAAAGGATGTTCTGGGATTTCTGCTTGGTTTCCTTTTGCCATTCATCGGAAGAGTGATAAACTTTATTTGGATCTATGAGAATTTGACAAGGAAGCATTAAATGCTTTGTGTGTTCTTAGTGGGGTTTTGAATTAGTTCTTCTTCACGGATGTCTCCGGTATCTGCTTATAAAGTAATTCAGTGTGTTCCTGTGTATACATTCTCTGCAAAGCAGAGTAGGCTGATACTTGGAGGTTTTCGCATTGACAGAGTGTCTTAAGCTCTTTCTTAGGGGTGGGAAACAGTATGCATTTTTCACACATGCAAGGATGACATCTGTGAGCATAAACTAAAATATTGTCTGACATACTTGATTTTTTTTAATCAAGGTTTTATTTTATTTTTTTAAAGAAACTCTATAGTTTCCAACATGGGATAGACACTTGACTTGTCAGGTCTGTCACAGAAACTTTTTTTGAGGTTAACTTTTGTCTCTTGAGCACTGGCTGTCTGTTGCAGAGAAAGCCTTTTATAAAATAGAGAGATTGAAATCAGTCCTTTTGTATGCATAAGTGTAGGTAATTATACTTTAAAGAGAACTTGCTTTGTACATTTTAATTTTTATAAAGAAACGAGCAGTTATCTCCCTGACACCTTATTAAATGTATAATTAACCTTATGATCCCTAGCTCACTTGTGAATGCTTGGCAGAATAATTGGAGAGGAATAGTGTGTCCCCCCCCCCTTTTTTTCCCTTTCTTTCTTTCTTTCACAGTCCTAAATCTCTTTTCTGTGGGATGTTAAAGCATTTGTTCATTTTCTCCCTCCTTTTTGAGCAAGCCTAATGCTTATTGTGCCAAGGACAGAAAAAGAAAGGGAGGAATTGCCTTGGCACCCCATTTGTTTTCCTTTCTGCAGGTTTTTAATAAGTGGTCGACTATTAAGGCCTTTGGTAATAATAATATAGTGCTGGTTATTGTGAACCTTTCTAATTGGAAGTTTTCACCTTCAGTAGTTTTATTTATCAAGAGCCTACGGTTGCTTTTGCTCATTTAATTCTCTCTGTGTCTCTCTTTCCCCCTCCCCTACTTCTTCCTTTCAAGAGATGCAGTGCAATAGGCGAACAAAAAAAGATTCTGGTGGCTTTCCTTGCAAAGACAACCCAGCAACCAGGACAGGTATGTCAGCTCTCTCTCTCTCTCCCCCCCCCCCACCCCCATATTTCTCTAGCATCTTCACTAGTCAAAGCTCTCTGTCAAGGGTGTTGCCAAAGAACCTGACTCTGCGCCTTCACAGTCATCAACTCTGAAAAGGGGGACAAGATCTCCTCCTCTTGTGTATCTAGGGAAATTGGTTGATGGTGACACTCCCAAGTTGTCCAGTTAATTGTGAGGTCTACAGCCTTGCCACTTAATCTTTAAGTGAAAGCCAAGGGTCTCTAAATTCCAACAAGAGGACATAATTAAACCACATATTCCCATTGGGCAAAGAATGGCTATCCTGATGGGTTCATCAGAACCTAAGAAGAGCCAGCAGGATCAGGCCCACCTACATACTATTCTCATAGGGAGTGAAAAGAGGAAAAGCTTTTTTTTAAAAAATGAATTCTTTAAAATGAGAAAGGGAGGGGAGTTCTTTTCAACAGTGCATTTTTGTTATTTATAAGAACCGCATTTTGGAAAACGGTGCATGAAATATTTATTTGGCAAGTGGTATTCTGCTTAAGTGCCAGTAATTGCCCTGTTCCAAAAATGCGCGTGAAACTTGAAAACTACATAGTTGCTTCTTCTGCAGCAGAATTCGCATGCCAAGCTTCTAAGGACACAATCCACTGAGAACTTGCTTTCCGTAAGCTCCATTAAAAGAGTAGAAGCTACACTAACCACAGTACTTCTCTCTAGTGGGTTCTGTTGCTATAGAGCAAACAACAGAGTAGGAGATCAATAAAACAGAATACAAAAAACAGGTCATTGTGAGACAACTTAATATCTTTCTTCCACTGCATTAATATCGCATGGCACATCATAGGATAGCAGTCACAAAACAGACATGAGAACATAAGAATGGCTTTATTGGCTTTATTGGCTATTAGCCCAAACTGCTGGTTTGGGCTAATAGCCATTCGACTCCAGCATCTTGTTCTCACATCAGCCAACCAGATGCCCACGAGAAGCCTGCAATCAGGACCCTGACCATGCCTCTGACCATGAAGGCAGAGCATAGCCATCAGGTTAGTTAATGGCTTTTTCTTCCATGAATTTGTCTAATCCTCTTTCAAAGCCATCCAAGTTGCCGGCCATCACTGCCTCCTGTGCAAATGAATTTCATAGTTTAACTTATGCATTGCATGAAGAAGTAGGGGTTTTTGTCTGTCCTGAACTCAACATTCTGCTTCACTGGATTTCCATGAGTTCTGAGGTTATGGTGGGGAGACTTTTCTCAATCCAATTTCTCCATACTAAATAGAATTTATAACTCTTCTCTCATGTCACCTCTTACTCACTATTTATCTAAAGTGCTCCAAATGTTATGACCTTTCGTCATAACAGGAGTTGCTCCACTCCCTTGATCATTTTGGTCCATCACCACCAATTCCCATGAGTATATACTTTTTAATTCAGACCCCTCCCTCAAAAAAAAAAACCAGTGTACATCACTTTACACAGCTTTGGAATTGCAGTTGTAATTTTACTGCCCATTCACTCAGTTTGGAGAAGTCCTTTCGGGCGTCTACACAGTCTCTGTTTTAACAATCCTGAATAATTTGGTATCGTCAGCAAACTTGCCTACATCCCTGTTCACCCCTAACTCTAGATCATTTATGAACAAATTAAAAAGCACAGTCCTTGGGGCACGCCACCTGCTATGTCCCTCCATCAAGAATACTTCCTATTTGCTCCTGCTCCCTGCTTCTTGTTACATAACCAGTTCCTGATCCACAAGAGGCTCTCCCTTCTTATCTCATGACTGCTAAGCTTACTCAGGAGTCTTTGGTGAAGTACCAAGTCCAAGTGCACTAGATCAGCTCTAGATGTTTGTTGACAGTCCCCAAATGAACTCTTAATGAGACAGAACTTCACCCTGCAAAAGCCATGCTGATTCTGCTTCAGCAAGGCTTGTGTGCTTGGTTATTATATCTCAAACAATGCTTTCCACCAGCTTTCCTGTAATTTCCAGGATCCCTTTCTAAAAATTGGTGCCACTTTCCAGCCCTTGGGTACAGAGACCGGTTTTAGGGACAAGTTACAATTTTTTTTTGTTAGAAGATAAGAAATTTCACATTTCAGTTCTTTGGAGAACTCTTAGGCGGATACAATTTGGGACCAGCAATTTGTTGGTTTTATCTCTTGATTCCTCAATTCCTGACTCCCCTCTTGAAAACGTTGGTTCGGGTGCTGAGATTTGCCCTGCATTCTCCACTGTGAAGACATGTGTAAAGGATTTGCTCAGCTTCCCTGCAATCTACTTATCCTCCAAGGATCCAACCATCTCTCTAGCCAGTATTTAAATAATTTTCTTGTTGATTTATTTCTGCCGTCATGAAGGCACTGGATTAGGTAACATCCCTTGTCCTGTGACAAGGCAGGAACAAAGGATTCTGGGAAGTTTTTCTTTCCTGCCTTCTTGAGAGCAGTCAACCTTTTATCTCCTGAAAATCTTGCCAGACACATCCCTCTGGGTCGTGACCATAGCATATTCCTTTCCCTTAGTCCTTGATTCTTATGAACAAGCTCTTTCTCCTTTGATATTATATAACAAAAGTCTGCTTCTGTGCCTCTCATTTTTTCTAGGTTCAGAAAATCAAGACATTGTTGGATCTAGTTCCTGACTTCACCGATAGGAAGATGGTTTGCTCTTACCTTATGAAATGCCATGGTAAGATGCCACGTGTTTTATTTCAGACCGTTTGCCAACACATATAAATAATAATAATAATATTTTATTTATACCCCGGCCAGAGCCGGGCTCAGGGCAGCTAACACCAATAAAATTACAATAAAACATAATGGGGGGGAACAACCCCAGTTTATTAAAATACAGCTTACAATACAATTTAAAATGCAGCCTCATTTTGATAGTAGCCCATAAATCAAAATCATAAGGGGAGGGAAACATAAGGGTCAGACTGAGTCCAAACCACAGGCCAGGTGGAACAGCTCTGTCTTGCAGGCCCTGTGGAAAGATGTCAAGTCCCGCAGGGCCCTAGTCTCTTGTGACAGAGCGTTCCACCAAGTCGGGGCCAGTACTGAAAAGGCCCTGGCCCTAGTTGAGACCAATCTAACCACCTTGCGGCTTGGGACCTCCAAAGTGTTGTTATTTGTGGACCTTGAGGTCCTCCACAGGGCATACCAGGAGAGGCGGTCCCGTAGGTATGAGGAATTTAAAATTTGAGCATTTGGAACTTAATAGTCAAAGCTGGAGGTCTTCAGAAAGTAGATGTTTTAAGGATTGTTCAGGGCACAAATTGTTCTATGAGAGCTAGGACTCCTAGCCAATGACAAACTACATAAAAGTGGTACTGGTGAAGTTTACCTAGTAGCTGATGATGTGGAGCAAACAAAGAAAACAACATTTTAACAAACCTGTAAGGAAGGCACAGCTCAATGGTAGCTCATAGGTCAGCACTGTGTATATATAAATGCCATGTCTGCTTGGCAACCCAATTGGTCCTGTACAGCGGGGATACTTAAATGCTTCTTTTTTATCAGTTGGTTAAAAAAAAGCCAACATGCTCAAATTCACCCAGTGCAACATGGTTTCCTTATGGGGAAAGCCACATGGGAGCCCAGTTGACATTTCACCTTGGTAAGGAGGCAAAGAGCAAACCTTGTTGAAATCTTTATATCATTTTAACAATTTCATTTCTTTTTCTCCCTAATTCAGATTTCTGTACAGGAGACGGGGTGGGGGGTGGGGGGGTGGTCACTGGATTGGATCCAGGCTGAGTTTCTTGAACTTGGGTCCCATTGAAATCAATCAGACAAATTTGCAACTTCTCATTGGTTTTCATGGGAAATAATTTAGTCTGGATCCAGCCAATGAGGTGTATGCCAAACAGAAGCATTATTAAAGTGCACGAGTTGATACTTTGGTTGCAATTTTACTAAGGTATATGGAAGATGGAGATGCAGTGGTACCTCAGGTTACATATGCTTCAGGTTACAGACACTTCAGGTTACAGATCCCGCTAATCCAGAAATAGTGCTTCAGGTTAAGAACTTTGCTTCAGGATGAGAACACAAATCGTGCTCCAGCAGCGTGGCGGCAGCTGGAGGCCCCATTAGCTAAAGTGGTGCTTCAGGTTAACAACAGTTTCAGGTTAAGTATGGACCCCCAGAACGAATTAAGTACTTAACCTGAGGTACCACTGTATTAGACTCTAGAACCAGAAGGATGCATACTTTATTTTCCAAAGCTAGTTGAATTTGTGGGGGTTTTGTTCTGCCTTCTCATCAGGTATATAAAACCCTGAGACTGTGTCCAAGGCTTGTAAGGGAAAAAAGAAAGAAAAACCCAAATTGTTAGTCTTCCAAGAATAAAGAAATACTATGAAAACGTCTCAGTTGTGCGGTCCATTAAACATAATCTCACTGTTACATCTTCCTTTTATTGTTTTTTCATACAATAGATACTTCTATTTTAAAGAAATGGGAAGTTAACAATTTCTATTATACCTTCATTAAACCATCACTTTGCGCAGGTTCTGAAGCCTCCCACAGTTGGAAAGCGACTCATCCACTTGCAGCTGTGAGTGGGAAGCTTTTCCTTGACAAATGGAGGGGTCTGAAACATGCATCTCTACAGATTATAAGCTTTTTATTTT
Source organism: Podarcis vaucheri (assembly GCF_965113315.1). NCBI lineage: Eukaryota > Metazoa > Chordata > Lepidosauria > Squamata > Lacertidae > Podarcis > Podarcis vaucheri. Next base: position 23,135,189 of record NC_138761.1, read on the forward strand.
TCCCCATGTATAGCATTAAGTAACTCTTATTAGGAAGGCAGGTACCAGAAAGGTAAATGAAATGAAAATCAGTACAGCAAAAAGGCCTGCTTAGTGGCTCTGTCACTCAAGCAAGCAGGAGAGCAGGGTTTTTTGCTGTCACAGGTCTCTACTGGGGGGGGTAGCAATTGGCCACCCTAATTCGCATGCTCTGTTTAGGAATAAATCTCAGGTTCAGTCCCCTTCCATGTCCAGTTAGGGCTGAGCAAGATTCCTGTCTGAGCCCCTGAAGGGCCACTGGCAGTGAGAGTGGGGAATATTGAGCTAGATGGACAAGAGTCTGAGTCCGTGTAATTCCACTTCCCATGTTAACAGATGATGATGATGATGATTTATTTATACCTCGACCATCTGGCTGGGAAACTCCCAACAGAATATTAAAAGCACAATGAAACGTCAAACATTAAAAACTTCCCCAAACAGGGTTGCCTTCAGATGTCTTCTTAAAATCAGATAGTTGTTTATTTCCTTGACATCTGATGGGAGGGCGTTCCACAGGGAAGGTGCCACCACCGAGAAGGCCCTCTGCCTGGTTCACATGTAAAGCAAATCCCGGCTCAGTGATTCATAGACTAGCATTAGCGAAGTGGCCGTCTTGTGTGCTCCCCTCTCCTGGGTGGTTAGGAAGAGGACATTGGCAGAGTTTGGTTTCCTTTTTGCAGAATCCTGACCACTACATTCAAAACCAGGAGTTGCAGTTTAAAACAAACGCTTGGTAAGTTTTGTAACAAACCAGCATCACACCGTGGGTTACAAAGCTGGCTTGTGAGATCAACCTTTGGTTTGAATGTAATGGCACATCAGGATTCTGCAAAAAAATAAAATAAATGAAACTAAACTCTACCAAAGCCCTCTTCCCAACTGTGCAGGAGGAAGAGAGATGCATGCAAGATGGACAATTCACTAAGGCTAGTCCATGGGTTATGCCTACGCTATGATTTGTGTTACATGTGAACACAGTTCTGTTAACAAAGGAAATTGGGTTACACTGAATTGGTATAATGCTTGTATTCTGTAAAATTGAACAAGGTTCTGCCAAAGTCCTACCAGCTTGGGGGGGGGGGTAGCATTGGGGAAGGTGCAACCCACATGCTTCACTCAAGCTCATGGGTAGGCAAACTAAGGCTCGGGGGATGGATCCAGCCCAATCACCACCTAAATCCGGCCCACAGATGATCCGGGAATCAGCGTGTTTTTACATGATTAGAATGTGCACTTTTATTTAAAATGCATCTCTGGGTTATTTGTGGGGCATAGGAATTCGTTCATATTTTTTTCCCCAAAATATAGTCCGGCCCCCCACAAGGTCTGAGGGACAGTGGACCGGCCCCCTGCTGAAAAAGTTTGCCGACCCCTGTGTCAAGCTTGTCCACATACGACAGTTTAACGGCCAGTCAAAAGAATTTTGAGATCTTCCCAGAGCATATGTGTCACCTTCAGGATTATTTCCTTCTCCTTGTTTAAGTAGCTTGCAAGTCTGTGGCCTTCCGCTCAGGCTGTCAGTAGGTTATTACTATTTCTAATGTAATCAGTTAAGGTAGTGAGCATACTTCAAAGCAAAACTGAAAGTGATGAGGGTATCCTCAAAGACGGAGGTAGTTAATAAAGTGCAAGAATTTAAATTTAATGATCAAAAGCTGCTGCTCATGACCCAAAGGGACACTCAGTCTTTAGCATTTTTCCCTCGCTGAATTAAGGAATGTGGAGCTCTCACTCGTTGATTAATGCCACAGACCTAGGAATGGCTTCATGAAGGAATAAATTCAGGACCCCTCAGGACTGTGGGAAATACAGGTTTAAAGGGTGTATTGACACTGATCTCAAATGAGCTTTGCTTTGTCTGTTTCATTTGAGACTCCTGAAGGGGAGTGAAAGGCGGGATATCAAATCCAAACTCTTCTTCTTCTTCTTCATTTGCGCCAGACTCTTACTATTCAAATGAACACTAAGAAAGCTGCATGCGGAAAAGTAAACTGTTACCTTAGAATGTTAATTGGAAGAGGAAACTACCACTCCCCCCCCCTCAAACTTGGTACAGGGAGTTGACTTATCTCTGAGGCCTTCTTTGCAGCGGGAGCTGCAAGAGTCCTCAGACTTGCCGTCACTGCTTGTCATCCCCAGAAATTCATCAAGGGGCAAATTTACTCTGCAGTTGGGAAGCTTTTATTCATTTTATCACAGTAATTCATGGATTAAAGCCAGCATTTCTCTCTACTTCAGGTCTACTTGGTTGGAAATTATTGCAGAGCAACACATTTGAGTCTTTATGAATTGAGTGGAACTAGAAATTTCTGGCATAATGCATTCTGGTTGATTGGTAAACTGTTTCATCTCCTGTAATGGCTTCTTCTGTATATATCTTTTTTTTTCCTCTCCCCTCCTTAGCATTAGATGAGGATGTGGCTTCAGCAAAAGCTCTGTATGATGAAATGAAAGCTGAGAAATTGCACCCAGATGAGCTATTTCTGAAACGTTTGGCAGTTCTCCTTAAGAATGCAGGAGAGCCTGTTCCGTTCACTGAACCTCCAGTGAGTGTTTACTGATTTTTCAAAGAAATACCTCTGGAAGTGTGTGTGTGTGTGTGTGTGTGTGTGTGTGTGTGTTGCTAATAAAACAAGTGGCATGCTTAATTACTCTGGGATTAAGGCTTCACAGAAAACCCTCAGAGGAGTCTACAAATGAAGTGCTGTATATATTGTGGCATTGTATTAATCTGGCGTTAGACTTGACTGGTGGGAGAAGGAAGCCTTCTGGGGCTATTGTGTTTAAAGTATAAGATCATTACTGGGCATTCATGTTGAGGTGTGAGTTTATCAAGCATCCTTGGAGTGTTTTATCTCTGGCATTTAAACTTTAAATGATTTCCGCATGCTTTAGTTCTGAACGGGTTTAGGTGTTAGCTAATTGCTAGTTTTTAAACATGAACATTCCCCCTCCCTCCAAATAGCATTTGTAAGGATGAAAATGTAAAACATAGGAACTAATTTTCTCAGGCAGGTTGACTTTATCTTTCGTAATTTTGCCAACAAAAAACACAAACCTTGGCCCCTCTGTAAATCTGCTTAATTGAGGGGAACAAATGCATTAAAACTGTGGAAAGAACTTCTTCAGTATGTTACTTTAGAAGGAGAATCTACAAAAGCCAAGTAGCAATGAGTTCATGTAAGTTGCAATTTGTAGCGGTTTGTGGTTAGAGCTAGGTTATCTAGATTCTACAAGACATGTTTGGGAGGTTCATAATATTCTGCGGCAGAAAAAAAATACAAACTTTTCGTGCCTAAGGGGGCTCATTTATGGTCTATGACAGCGCTGACTGGGACTGATGCAAGTTACAGTTCAAAATATTTATAGAGGGCACCTGGTTGGCAAAGGCTGCTCATATTTACAAGGGAATTTATATGGAAGGTATATATTACTGTTGTTGAAGTTTAAGTTAGTCTTCCTCAAGTTGTGTGGACTCAAGTTCTTCCTAAGCCATAACAGAATATTGGTCTTTGCCTTTTCATTTTTATTTTCCTTGATCAGTGTTAGGAAAACAGATGTAGAACAGTTAGATATTCGCGGGTTGGGTTGATGCACAATTGCTTAGCACATACACTAAAATACTAGTTTGTCTCCTAACTTTCTTTTCTTCTTCTGATCTGCTGTAGGAGAGCTTCCAGTTCTACGCAGAAAAACTTAGGACAGAACGACAGGGACATTCTTCATCAGATGAAGATTAACCTTTTAATGCTTCTGTTTCTGCTAGTAATATTGTGACTGTGAAATACTGTTTTTAAATGTATTATTGTCAGGGGGGAAATAAAATTGAAAATCGGATTCTTCACTGTATAATTGTATAAAATCATCTGACATTAAGCAGTTTCATTTTTTCCCCCTGAAGCAATTTTATATAGTTTGCTGGACCTGCTAAAATGACTGTAAAAGATTGTTGCTTCATGCAGGGCCTTGTGTGATCAGTGTACACATTTGCCATCGCGCCCTGCATACCGACACATACAGCCCCCAAAACAGTTTTAGGTATGCGGTATGGTGACCTGAATTTTGCAGAATAAATTCATGTGAAGTGTATTTGTATGCACTGTTTGCTTCGAAAATTCAGAAATTATTGAACAAAAGCAGGGGCTTGATTAAAAGGGGAATGAAGAGCACAGAGATTTGGTGTGAGTGATCGCTGTGGGCCTCAAAGCGGCAAACGGCAGTAGACATGGGTCAGGGTGTGTATATCCCCAGAAACGTTCTGATCCTGGAAAATCCAGGATGTTTTCTGGAGTTCAGGTTTTCCAAGCTTTTCACAGCAGCCATTAGGGATGAAATGAACACTGATATCCTGCCAAGTTCAGCATCAGCAATCAGGTTTCACGCTTCTCTTGGCTCCTACGGCGGTGCACAATTCACACAGCCCCAGACCACGTGGGTGTGTTGACAGTCAAAGCCTTCAGGCTTTGCAGAAAGCCTTAATTGAGATGTATATTTTTCTGTGAAAACATCAGTCTCTTAGCATATGATTGCTTTTCAGAAAGCCCATAATCTTCATAGCCACTGCACCACTGTACATCGAAGCTCTGCGTAGGTTTTATTTTACTTGTAAATACTGCATAGAAATTGGGGGAATAGCAGGAGATAATGGATAATTTGGTTTCAGCCAATTGATATTTGCTCTTCTCTTTGTCAGATTTTTGGACAATAGACAATATATTTGAGCGATCGATATTAAGTTTGTTTGCGGTTAATTATACCCATCTTATGCAAACAAATAAACTTGCAAATGTTCCAGTTTTCTTTGTGTATAAAACATACTTCATTTTTTTCCTACGTGTTTTTCCCCTTTCACAATGGAGAAGTAAGGAAAAAGACACTTTCAGGAGCAAACATTCTAAAGGTTTCTTCACTTGGCTGCCTCTTTCTAGTTCTTTCTCCAGCACTTTTGGTGTTCAGTAGCCACTGTGGGTAGGGTACACTGCAGAGAGGTGCAGGCTGATTTTGTTGCAGGCACTTTCAAATCTTTTTAGTAAGCTAAATATATCAATCTCAGGGTCATAGGTTTGAGCCCCACATTGGGCAAAAGATTCCTGCATTTCAGGGGGTTGGACTAGATCAGGGTTTCCCAAACTTGGGTCTCCAGCTGTTTTTGGACTACAATTCCCATCATCCAGTGGTCCTGCTAGCTAGGGATTGTGGGAGTTGTAGTCCAAAAACAGCTGGAGACCCAAGTTCGAGAAACCTTGAACCTTGTGGTCCTTTCTAACTATGATTCTGTGACTAAATGTAGCCATTCTCCTCTTTAAAGTGTGGTTTAGAGCTGTGGAATACAAAGCTAGACTTGGAAGAGTTTAATGAAGCTGCTTTAACTACAGTCGCTGGCAGCATAGATAAGGAGTGGCAAACATTTTCCAGCTTGAGGGCCACATTCTGTTTTTGGCAACCTCCCAGGGGCCATATGCAAGTGATGGGCAGAAGTGGGCAGAGCAATGAATATGAATGTTACTTTTGTACAGTGGCCTAGTTTCTACACACACCCCTTCCTTCTCCATCCAGGCAAAAGCACTGAAGCCTATGAAGCAAGGCTTAGTACAGGATGTGGCCAGGGCAAGGGGGGTGCATTTGGCTCCCAGACCTGTAATTTCCTACCCCTGATATAGATAGCACTCTGCTAGACAGACCCAGTGGTGTGACTCAGTATAGAGCTAAAGCATAAAGACATGTTACATAACCTACTGAGAAGACTCTGGTGTAATAAACTAGCAGTAACCAATCTATGGGCCCTATCCTTTCCATCAGGCCCTGCTGGCTAGGGTTGAGGGACACTGAAGTCCAGAAACATCTAAAGGGCACTAAGTTGGCTATCCCCATAGCAAGGCGCATCCTTTAGGCACATTTCAATGCAATGTATTTGCTCCTTTTGTTGGTTGTCCCCTATTGAACTTCATTTCAGAGTTGTGAGGTGCACAGTTCACATGCCAGCCAATTCTGCTGCCCAGTCTACCTTCAGCTACCCTCCCTAAACACATTACCATATCCAAGAAAGAACGTCGTTCTTGCTTGCAATAATAAAAATAAAAAATATGCCACCCATCTGGGGTTGCCCCAGCCACTCTTGGCGGCTTCCAACAAAAAATAGTAAAAGCAACACAAATCACACACAGAAAACTTCCCTGAACAGGGCTTTCTTTCATCAGATGTCTTTAAAAAAATCACATGGTTGTCATATCTGTCCGAGATCATCTGAGAGGGTGTTCCACAGGGCAGATGTGACTTCGAAAAAGGCCCCTCTGCCTGGTTCACTGTAACCCCACTTCTTGCACTGAGGGAACCATCAGAAGGCCCTCAGAGCTGGATCTCAGTATTCAGTCTAGACAATGGGGGTGAAGACTCTCCTTCAGGTATACAGGGCCAAAGTTATTTAGGACTTTAAAGGTCAGCACCAACACTTTGAATTGTGCTTGGATACATACTGGGAGCCAATATAATTCATTTAGAACCAGTGTTATATGGTCCCAGCAGCCAGGCACCAGTCTAGCTGCTCTCGCTACCTCTGCATTCTCAGAGCAGACGCCAGGACATACATATTCCTTGAACTAAGAAAGCTGAGTTCTGTGCTTGAGGAAAAGACCGGCCCTAACAACACGGGTGAAAGAGAAGGAGGTGCCTTCAAATCAAGGGAGGCTTTTGGCCATGGGAGGATCAGATTAAACCATCTCTGGAATGTTAGCTTGCTAAGTAATTCCTTCTCATAACACCAGGGGCAGCCAATGTAGTACCCTCCCAAAGTTAAAATAAAAAAAATCCTTCCAGTAGCACCTTAAAGACCAACTAAGTTAGTTCTTGGTATAAGCTTTCGTGTGCATACACACTTCTTCAGATACACTGAAACAGAAGAAGAAGAAGAAGAAGAGTTTGGATTTGATATCCCGCCTTTCACTCCCTTTAAGGAGTCTCAAAGCGGCTAACATTCTCCTTTCCCTTCCTCCCCACAACAAACACTCTGTGAGGTGAGTGGGGCTGAGAGACTTCAAAGAAGTGTGACTGGCCCAAGGTCACCCAGCAGCTGCATGTGGAGGAGCGGAGACACGAACCCGGTTCCCCAGATTACGTGACTACCGCTCTTAACCACTACACCACAGTTGCCAGATCCTTCTATATAGTGAGAAGGTGGGGAGGGGTGTTACTCAGAAGGGTGGTGGGAATGGGAGATAGGCAGATAGCTGAGAGAGCCTGTTGACGACTCTTAATGACTGCAATAGGTCTTACAGGAAAAGGCAAGGGGTGAGAAGGTGAAAAATGGCTTAGTCATGTATATTGAGATAAGAATCCAATGTCTTTGTTCAGACCAGGTCTCTCCATGGTTTTAAGTTTGGTAATGAGTTGCAATTCAGCCACTTCTCTTTCCAGTCTATTTCTGAAATTCCTTTGTAGTAAAACAGCTACTTTGAGATCTTGTATAGAATGTCCTGGGAGATTGAAATGTTCTCCTACTGGTTTCTCTGTTTTGTGATTCTTGGTGTCAGATTTATGTCCGTTTATTCTTTGGCGTAAGGTTTGGCCTGTTTGTCCAATATAGAGAGCTGAAGGACACTGTTGGCATTTGATGGCATACACAATGTTAGACAATGAGCAATTAAATAGTCCTGAGATGGTATGTGTGATGTTGTTGGGGCCAGTAATGGTGTTGTCCGGGTGTATGTGGCAGCAAAGTTGGCATCTGGGTTTATTGCAGGCTCTGGTGCCAGTGTCCGTGTTAAGTCTGGTTGTAGTATTATTGTGGGTTAGGAGTTGTTTAAGATTGGGTGGCTGTCTGTAGGCAATGAAAGGTCTTCCTCCCAGAGCTTGAGAAAGAGAACTGTCATTGTCCAGGAGAGGTTGTAGATCTCTGATGATGCGTTGTACTGTTTTAACTTGGGAGCTGTATGTGATGACTAGAGGTGTTCTGTTATTTTCTTATTTGGGTCTGTCTTGCAGCAAGTTCTCTCTGGGTATCAGTCTGGCTCTGTTGATCTGTTGTCTAACTTCATCTGCTGGGTATTTTAGTTCTGAAAAGGTTTGCTGTAGATCTCTTAGGTGAGAGTCTCTGTCTGTAGAATTGGAACAGATGCGGCTGTAACGTAGTGCCTGGCTATATACAATGGACTGTTTGGTATGTTTGGGATGGTAGCTAGAGGCATGTAGATATGTTTGTCGGTCAGTTGGTTTACGGTATAAGGTGGTGTCTATGCGCCCATCCTGTATTTTTAAAGTAGTGTCCCAAAGTTGTCTACCATCCATGGCCATAGGCAATGCTTGATAGGATTGATGGAAGATGGGAGTTCAACAACATCTGGAGTTGGACCACACTGGCTGTCTCTGCCACAGACAGGCTCAATAGTATCCTTAGACTCTTTCTCCACCCTTCATAGGATATGTTCAAAGCAAGGTGCACCAATGCTAGAACCCAAGTCAGCCTGTTGAATTGGTTTATTCAAGGTATCCCTATTTCTGTGGTGAGATATGCTTGCACCGAGTGAAAAGAGCTGCTTTGTAATGCTCTGCTTACCATTTGCCCTCAGTGCTTGTGTAGACTTAAGACAAATATATTTGTGGCTGAAGGAAAAAACAACACAATCTGGCTCTGTGCTTGAGTGCCCTATCTCCAACGAAGTCTTTATCTCACTTTGAAACCACAGGCATTTCTCATTTCCTAAACTACGACTTGGGAAATACATTTCAGTATAATAGCACCATAATTGAACTATGTCACGTTGGAAATCCTTTCTGTAAGGCCACAGCTCTTATTTTTAAAGGTCATCTGGTAGCTCTATTCCATTCAGGGAACTGTCTTGCAGAAACTGAAGTGCATTTAAACTGCAAATTCACAAGAGAAGTCTTGTATGCTGGGAAGCCAAAAGGCAGTACTTTAAGCACTCAAGAATCTGCACACCACCTCTAGGAGACAAAAAAATAGAATGGCAAAGTCCTGACCTGCTTATTCAGAGAAGGGCAAGCAACCCCCCTCTTCAGTCCTTTCAATATATATATTTAATATAAAAACCACCACTGGTAAAATGCATGCATGATACAAAGAATGAAAAAGTCTTCTATTACACTCAGGGTCATCTAATGAAATTAATTGACAGTAGATTGAGCATCCTAGGAATGGCCATTTAAAAGCTGCAGCCTTTCAAGAAAACTAACCCTTGTTACAATATCCTATCACTTCAAAAGATGCTAAGGTGGTTGTGAATTTGCACCTTCAGCCCCTTTGGGTTCAACTGTGAGAGCTCTCAAATGGAGCTAATGGCTTCCTCCTTTCATTTGAAATGTGTCACTGCGGGCAATTCTCTACTGTTAAGAAATGTGATCTGCTCACTCCAAATCAACATTGCAGGAGGGAAGGTTTTCCTGCCATCAGCATTTGTGCCAGTTCTCCTTTCGCACATTGTACATGACAGCTTTGCAATGGTGTCTGCCTTGGAAAACACAATAGAGCTTTTTAAGCACAAAGAGTAGACAGCGCCACAAACATTTAAAGAGGTTAAAAGTTCCTTGCCTAATCGGCAGCCGGTTTGACTGATATATATGCCTTCCTAAAAAGATGGATGATTGACAGCAAACTTGCTCCCTGGCAGGTCAGCATTTCAGGGAAACCAGTTACGTTTACTTAATTTAATATATATTGTATGCCACCACTTATCTGTTGGATTTATGTTGGTTTAGATTAGAATCACATAAAGCACAATACCTGCATAGTGCAGTTGGCTAGAGCGTGGTGCTGATAACGGCAAGGTTGCAGGTTCAATCCCCTCAGTTGCATATTCGGGTTGGACTAGATCATGGGTAGGCAAACTAAGGCCCAGGGGCTGGATCCAGCCCAACTGCCTTCTAAATCCGGCCTGCGCATGATACAGGAATCTGTGTGTTTTTACATCAGTATAATGTGTCCTTTTATTTAAAATGCATCTCTGAGTTATTTGTGGGGCATAGGAATTCATTTCCCCCAAAAAAATATAGTCCGCCCCCCCCCAAGTTCTGAGGGACAGTGGACCAGCCCCCTGCTGAAAACGTTTGCTGACCCCTGGACTAGATGATCCTCAGGGTCCCTTCACACTCTATGATTCTATGAAAACCAATAAAATGCAGCCACTAACAGTATAGCAAAACAGCACAAAGCAAGGTGGAAAAAGAAGTTTAAAGGATGCCAAAGAAGGCACCAGTTGAACCTCCCTGGAGAAGTAGTATGGAACATCAACCCTTCCTGTTCACCAATTACCTCACTGATTATGGGGGCATCCCAAGAAGGGAATTGGGAGATGATCTCAGGACTCATGCAGTTTTGTAAAAGAGAAGGAACTTCTTTAGGTACTTAGGTTTCAAGGATTTTGTATGTAAGCACTAATACCTTTAAATAAGGCTCCAAAACAGACCAGCAATCTGGAAGAAATGCGTGTTTTGCAGAGCAAAAATAGTCGAAGGGGTGCTTCCATTATAACTCCTTTACTTAAAAACAACAACAAAACCACATGTGTGCTGCACTCTGTAAATGGGGGGTTTTCAACATGGCAGCTGCTGGAACAGAAGCACCTACCAAAGCTTGCCCATGAGAGGACAAAAGATTATTGCAACAAGAAGTGGGTGTTCAGAGCCTCCCACTTTCCCCACCTACTGTTCACGCTCAGCAGTTCTCTGCAGCAGTGGCATAGTGTGGGTTCTCAGCACCCGGGGCAAGGCAAGTAATTTGCGCCCCCTAACCTGTGGATTTTAGCACTCGAGTCTCTTCCGCGCCCCCCCCCAGATGTTGTGCCAGGTGCGGCAGGCCCCCCCTGCACCCCCCACGCTACGCCACTGCTCCCACCACAAGTCTTCAGGACAGCCATCCGAAGGCTGGCGCGGGGAGAAGGTCTCTCCGCCCCACCGCCAGCCTTCGGAGCAGCCTTCCGAAGGCTTGCGGCAGGAGGAGGTCTCTCCGCCCCACCGCCAGGCTTCGGAGGAGCCTTCCGAAGGCTGGCGGTGGGGCGGAGAGACCTCCTCCTGCCGCCAGGCTTCGGAGCAGCCTTCCGCTTAATTCCCAGCAAGCAATTAGCAGGCTCGCTCCACCTCCTCCTCCTCCCGGCTTTGCTGCTGCTGCTGCGCGGCTCTTTTCCGACAGCGCACTGCGCCTTGGAGAGGTTCCCGCTTCCTCGAGGGGGGCCGGCCAAACGCACCCCCCAAAATGTTGCGCCCGGTGCGGCCGGCACCCCTGGCAACCCCACGCTACGCCACTGTTCTGCAGACCTCTGCGCTAATTCAAAGCAAGCCAGCTTCCTCTTTAATTGGACACCTTTGTCTCCTTTCTCAGTGCAATCCAGAGCAGAGGAAACAGCTGCAGTTGATATGGTTGGGGAAAGATGAAATGTAGGTGTTTTCAAGAGAGGTAGTGGAGGGCAGGGAAGCCTTTGGGGGGTGTCATGTGACCCAGAGCAAGTGCCACTATGGCACAAAAGCAGGGGGTTTTACATGGTCCTGCCTCACTCCCCAAACTGCCATAAAATTAGTTTCTGTGAACTGCACTGATTGCAGGAGCCACTATGGCAACAAAGATCCACAGTGGCTGGATCTGTGATTTCACAGGTCAGCCTATGGAGACATTCCTGATCTGCAATTGGGTGGCTTGGGGAAAATCCTGTGCAAAAATCATGCCAACCCTAGAGCAGCCACATATTTCTATCTGACCTTTACTTTCTTCCTTTTCCATGCCCTGAAGCAGCCATTTTGTGCCGGTGCTCACAGTTCACAGTATCAAGGCTTCATTCACTTGGCTATCTTCCAATGTGATATACAGTGGTACCTCAGGTTACATACGCTTCAGGTTACATATGCTTCAGGTTACAGACTCCGCTAACGCAGAAATATTACCTCAGGTTGAGAACTTTGCTTCAGGATGAGAACAGAAATCATGCAGCAGCGGTGCAGTGGCAGCAGGAGGCCCCATTAGCTAAAGTGGTACCTCAGGTTAAGAACAGTTTCAAGTTAAGAGCGGACCTCCAGAACAAATTAAGTTCTTAACCCGAGGTGCCACTGTATGCATTCATCCACCAACAATCCCCTACTGTGTTAGCATAGCACAAGAAGGGGGGGGGCAGCCTCTATGCAAAAGAATAAATGGAAACAAATCTGACAACAGGAATATCAGATCTAAATGCCGGGGGGGGGCATTTAAACCTTCCAGGACACTCTGTAGTGACCTTGCAGTGGTTGTCCCAGAGCAATGGAACTTGAAAGGGAGACTGAAATGGGAAATCTCTGAATTGCAATATACCCAAAGGTTCGATCCAATCAGTTGTGTTAAGGAACTTACCAATGCCAGGATAGCTGTTATCAGTATTTTTGTGTGTGTGAACTTGTTGTTGTTAAGTCATTTAGTCGTGTCTGACTCTTCGTGACCCTATGGACCAGAACATGCCAGGCACTCCTGTCTTCCACTGCCTCCCGCAGTTTCGTGAAATTTATGCTGGTAGCTTTGAGAACACTGTCCAAACATCTCGTCCTCTGTCGTCCCCTTCTCCTTGTGCCCTCCATCTTTCCCAACATCAGGGTCTTTTCCGGGGAGTCTTCTCTTCTCATGAGGTGGCCAAAGTATTGGAGTCTCAGCTTCAGCATCTGTTCTTCCAGTGAGCACTCAGGGCTGATTTCCTTAAGAATGGAGAGGTTTGATCTTCTTGCAGTCCATGGGACTCTCAAGAGTCTCCTCCAGCACCATAATTCAGAAGCATCAATTCTTCGGCGATCAGCCTTCTTTATGGTCCAGCTCTCACTTCCATACATCACTACTGGGAAAACCATGGCTTTAACTATACGGACCTTTGTTGGCAAGGTGTGTGTGAACTACCACTGTTAATTAAATAATTCACACTCCCTGTACTTTTCTGCATTGCATCACCCTCTGACCTCACTGTTTATCACCCGTCCCTCCCCCAAAAATCCTCTGTGACTCAAGACAAAACTCCATGCATCTGAAATGGACTGTAGTTCACAAATAAATGAAGAGATGAAGGTAAGTATTTGTGGGCATACACAAGGTAACACCCCCCAAAAAAGTCCTCATCTAATTGGAAAATGCTCAGTGTTTACATTTAGATGCCCTTTTAAACAATACAATATTTTAAGGATGTAAACAACTATTAAGACACACAAATCCTGCCTTTTCTTTTCCCCATCTACCTGTCTAAGGTGTTTGTGGTATGAAAATCACCCAGAAGGCAGTACGGAGTGTGCCAAGGAATGCAGGGTTTTTTGTGGTTTTTTTGTCCTAGTAAGAATATCTTTTCTAAGCAGCACCTTCAGGGAAGTGTCTGTTGTACCACTAACTGCAGGGGGCAGAAAAATTATGGTAATTTATAGCTTTGCTATTGTTACTCGTGCACATGAGTGTGTTCAGTGGAAATTTATCAGGCTCCTGGCATTGAACATATTACAAAGCAGCTATAATGTACTTTTTATTATATGGAAGTGCTGATGAGTTCTCCATGAAATGCACAAAGCTAAATATTCATACCCTCTTCTTTATTCTTTCTTTTAAAAAGACCACATCAGAGATAATGCACACCCCAAACAGTTGATTGTAACCGGTGGAAGGAGGGGGGGACGACGAGAGAAATGAATTGCTTTTTTGAATAAAGATAATACTTAGCCAAACTATCGCTGTAAATGATTACTAGCAGTGAAGGCTTTGTTCATTTAGAAAGGAGTGAAACTGTTAGACTGTTAGACTGAGAAAGCCGCGACCATTGAAGGAAGAACAAAATGAATGTTGTGCCAGCGTTGAGTTGGCTTCTTATCATACCAAAATGGTTTCAAATGCCATTACAGACTAAGTTCGGCAAAACACCGGCATGTGTGGGGATTTTTTTTAGGAATCTAAAGACCAGTTACCTTAGTTTTGTATTCTACTTGTCAGCAAAGAAAATTAGTCTTTCCTTCTTCTTTTTTTGCTTATCTTTGTGGTAAATTATTCCCTAAGCAGCTAGCTTGCCTTTGCCTTTTGAAGCTCATCATATCTGGGATCTGATTATTGTTTTGTTGACAAAAGAAGAAGCAGGAAAAGAAAAAGAAGACAGACGGTTAGTGGTGGTAATTTGGGAAGTTGACTGAAATTTGGATATGTTTTCACTGCGTTTTCTGGGCTCTAAGGTTACTAGTTGCATGGAACATCTAACTTGGCTCTTAGTTGTACTGAGGTTTTGACATGTGTGCTCGCTCTTCAATTAAACTTTTTACCTTTCTGTGTTGTATTTCTTGTACACTGCTTAGAAACCATAGTAGTTAAGCAGTATATAAATGAAAATAAATAAATATTATTGAAAAAATATAGAACATTCCTTTTTGAAGGAACCCTGAGATATTGTCAGTGGAGAGTTCAGAGAATTAACTAGGTGACAACTGTTTTTTTCATATGCCCCATTGCACATAAGGTGTGTTGCGTGTTGTGTGTGCATACCATGGAAGCTCAGTCAAGTGGTTAAGACCATCACAAAAAAACAGCTGTTTAGCAGAGCTCTCTTTACTAGCCCAACACCAAAACTAGGGCTGCCATATGTCCTGATTTTCCAGGACATGTCCTGGAATTTCACCTCTGAAAATGGCGTCCTGGATTATTTTTTCAGAAATTGTGCAGATGTCCTTGAAAACTGCCATCAGGGGTTAAATCATGCCCAAAATGCCAAACTCAAAAAAGCTCAACAACTCTGTCCTGATTTTCACTTTTGGAGATATGGCAACCCTACCAAACACACTCTTTATACACAAACTATTTACAGATGTTACAAGTAGCCTCTGTTGGGATACTGCCAGGGAGACAAAGGCCATCATGCCTCCACGTTGATTCTGGATGATCCATCAACCTCCCGTAGAACAGCAGTATCAGTCAATTAGCGACACAAGCCTCAGAAACAGCTGTCCCACATTCCAAGGACTTGTGCACGCCCTTTGCAGAGTTCGCACAACGAAAGATGCACTCAGGAGAGCATTATTTACAACTTTATTCAGCGTTGGTCAGAACAAAGTAAAACATGACTGCCTGCGTGTCCAGGCAGAGAGAGAAAACGAAAGCTATATACAAAAGAGAAACTTCCTGTGAGCCGGAAGTACGCAGACTGTGACTCAAACAACAGCCTGCTCCCTTTTTAAGGTTGAACAGAAATATGCTAACAGCCTCCACTCTCTGAGCCCAGAGAGGGTTCTTTGCTTAAAACATCCTTGCTGTGCCAAAGTGCACAATTCAAGTATTGAGTTCAGTTGCTTGAAAAGTCCTGCAACTCTTCACAAAGTCCTCAGTCTTGCATAGTCTTCCAACTCCTCATCACAAAGTGCTCCACACTCTCTGCTCTATCCCACCCTGAATGCTGTAACCTGAGCCCCTAATATACCCAGCATTACACACCAGTTCTGCCCAGCAGCACCAATAAGATAGCCATAAGATGCCTACAGCAACATTGTGGAGAATGGGTTACATGCTGACTCATGGAAAATTAACCCATTTTTCACTTTCATTAACATTGTGGTATTCCATAGAGAGAACTGTGCGCCTCTACAAAGGAAGGTTTCAAAATTTTGGCTCTTTTTAATTTCCAAAAACAAAGGTATATAAGGAGGAGATGTGAAAGGGGAGTGATAAAATTACATCTGTTTTGTAGAAGGTCAATAAGACAAGGTCTTCCCTTCCACTTTCCTAAAATTGGAGCCCAGGGTCATCCACTGCAGCTTTATTATGGAGGATTCTGGAAAGTAAAAGGAAGTACTTCTTCACAGAATGTATAGATAAATGATGGGATTCAGTACTAGCTACTCATGAACAATAGCTGGAGAGAGCTATTGTGTTCATGTCTTGCTTTCAAACTTCCCATTGGCATCTGGTTGGCCACTTATGGGCACAGGATGTAAGACTTGATGGACCTTTGGTCGAATCCAGCAGGGCTTTTCTGATCAAAGTCCAGTTAGTCTGATTTTCCTTGCAATGCTGAAACTATAACGTGGCCAGAAATAACCCACCCCACTTATTTATGCTAGCCCCTTTATTGATTTGTTTGTTTTATTTGTTACTTTCATACCCTACCTTTCCTTATAAAATATCAAAGGAACGCAATCAATATTGTTGCCCTAAACAGCCTCAGCCAGGTGTACCCAAAGGAGCAATCTCCACACCCATCACTCAGCCCAGACACTGAGGTCCTCCTCTGAGGGCCTTCTAGTGGTTCCCTCACAGGAAGAAGTTACAGGGAACCAGGCAGAGGGCCTTCTTAGCAGTGGTGGCATCACTGTGGAACGCCCTCCCATCACATGCCAAGAAGATAAAGAACGGCACAACTTTTAGAAGACACCCAAAGATGGCCATGTACTGGGAAGTTTTTTAAGTTTGATGTTTTACTATGTTGTTATATGTACTGTAAGCCACCCAGAGTGGCTGGGGAAACCCAGCCAGATGGGCAGGGTATAATAAACAAACAAACAAACAAACAAACAAACAAATAATCTTCTTGTTGTTGTGTAAAAGACTCCTGCTTTACAGGGAGTAGGATTAAAGGACCCTTGTGGTCCCTTCCAACTCTGTGTCCTAAACCTCAGCATACCCTGAAATAATTCCTGATAGGACACACAATCCCAAGGGCAACACTAGAGAGTAGTCACATAGTCCAAATGGTCAAATACCAGTTCAGGTCCAAGACAATAAGCAAGGTTCAACATCAGTCTGTAAGGTCAGGTTCCCACCTCTGCAGAAGATCCAGGGTTGGAACACCTGGGGCTAGTCCTGAAATCACGCCGGTCCAGCAGCATTCCCAAAGCAGTCAAGCTGTGGTCCATCAATGGAGAAAGTTGAGCAGATTCTGTTTCCCTTGTATCCTTCTCAATCTTGCTTGATGCACTTGAGTTTGCTCCAGCTGAGCAGCTGTGCCTCTCCACTTGACAAAGCGTATGATCCTCACCTGCCCTGAGCCTAATCCAGCTGAGTGACCACAACCTCCTCCCAGACCTAACAAGTCTCATCATCTTCACCTGGTCCACTAGTGAGCTGGGCTGTGTTCCCTTGCCTGCCTCAGTCTCCTGAAGGACACTTCCCACTGTTCCTGATGCCTCAGAGCCCGCAATATCCATGGAACCAGGGGCTCCTCTGGTTCTGGAGATGTCTCCTTCTCCTGGTTCCTGTGTACAGTCTGCTACCCCTTTGATGTCTTTCGATGTCCCATGAGTATCTCCAAATCCCCAGTCTCCCTACCCCCAACTTCAGCTTGTCCCTGAGCTACATCTTCCACTGTGAAAAGATATGAAAAAAAATTAATTTGGCTTCTCTGCAATCTCCTTGTCCTCCTTTAGCACACCTTTGTCTCCCTTGTCACACAAAGGTCCATCTCCCTTCCTAGGTCGGCTCCTAATACCAATATATTTAAATATTTTGTTGTCGTTGGTCTTAATTTTTTTAGGATCAGTGCTCCTTGAATTCTCCTCCTTCTCTTTCACATCCTTTACTGTGTGCTTATTGTATCGAATCACAGAAGATTTTATACATCTGTTCTTTTCTTGTGGGTTGACTTGCATTGTTGAAGCTCTGGTTGGCTAATGTGGAGATGGGTTTTGCCTTATGGCTGAAGCGAGACTTTTTACCGATTTTAACGCTTGTGAAATTGTTCATAGCTGAGAAATGCTAAATGCACCGCAAGTATTAAAGTTCTGAACACGAAGGTGAATATAGCCATTCTTGGCAATTCTATCTTACTTAAAATTCATTAAATATTTTCTGCAAATAAGCCTGCTTAAGCAATGAAATCTGAATATGCATCCTGTACACTTGAAGGCGTTTCCATAGATCACCTTTTCTTATTGGTTGACTATAATGCTTGGAATCGCGTTCCTCTGATTGAATATTTATGCCGATTCTCTGCACTCAGCTGCCAACAAACTCATTTGCTAGAATATTTATGGAAAAGCAAACAGAAGAGAAGGGATGAGAGGAAATCGACTTTCATTCAAGCAAAATACTTACGTAAAAAAAATGTTTAAGGTAGTCATCCAGTATTAATTAAGGAAGGAAGGAAATGGTTTCCAAGTTAGATGAGGCAAAAACCAATATAACGAATGTGTTTTTGTAACGTTGAGTCAATCTTCCAGGCGCACACATCCATACAGACCCCTTTCCTCCTGAAACCTATTAAAGCTCACTTTCCTGTCAAGAGTAGGAACAAGAAATTCGACATGTACTCTAAAGAAGTGCAAGTCAAATCACTTCAAGCTGAGCCGCAGTTTGTAGTAAATATGTAAGATCTGAATTTAGTGGGGAGTCAAAAAAGGATAAATAGCTTTTCAGTATTGCCAAGAGCACTCGACATTAAAATACCAAGCTCAGCTGCCATTTCAAAACACAGACACCCCAATGCTCCAAAAGTTATGCTGCATTGTAAGCAAGGGATATATATTTTCGTCGGCTGCCTTGCAGTCAGCTGTAAACCACTGAAAGGGTTAAGGAGCTTTTTTTCTGGGGGGTGGGGTGGAATACACCTCAACCCACTGCTTTAAACGTTGTCTCCTTAATTAATGGTTGCTAACTCGGTATGAACTGTTGTTGTTCATCTTTGGCTCACAGGTATATTTTCTTTTTAAAAAGCCACATGTCAGAGAAACGCACGCACATTATTGCTTCTCGCCCACCATGCAACCATAAGAGTCAGCATGGATGGAACTGTAGCAGGAGCCTCAGCTCCAGGACAAAGAGGCTGAGAGGCAACTTTTAGTCGCTTTGACGTGCCACCCCAAGCAGTGGGTGGTCCATTACAGTGGTGCCCCGCAAGACGAATGCCTCGCAAGACAGAAAACCCGCTAGACGAAAGGGTTTTCCGTTTTTGAGCTGCTTCGCAAGACAGATTTCCCTGTGGGCTTGCTTCGCAAGATGAAAACATCTTGTGAGTGTTCCGGGTTTTTTTCACTCCCCCCCCTTTTTCTAAGCCGCTAAGCCGCTAATAGCCTTTTAGCCGCTAAGCCGCTAAGCCTTTAATAGCCACTAATCCGCTAAACCGCTAATAGCGCTAATCCGCTAAGCTGCTAATAGGGTTGCTTCGCAAGACGAAAAAACTGCTAGACAAAGAGACTCGCGGAACGGATTATTTTCGTCTTGCGAGGCACCACTGTAGCTTTCTTAAAAGCAACAACAAAAAGCTGTCTTTATGCAGGAGAGAGTTCTTTTTAGACCCTTCCCCCCCCATAAATGCAGCTTTTTAAAGGGGGGGAACCTATCGTAAACTGCACCAGGCCTCAAAGTCCCCTTGCCAGTGGAGGAGAGCAAAGGGAGCGCTGTGCTAACAACTTCAGTCTGACCTGAGCTACTCCCCACCTGCCTGCCTGCCTTCTTACTTAAAATCAGCCCCAAGGGTGGTCCTGCCTATTAGCTTGCTCCTCCTCCTGGCATGCTCTGGTCCATGGGGTCACGAAGAGTCGGACACGACTAAACAACAACAACCTCCATCTCAGTGTTGCCTTTGTAGAATTCAGCAGCCAGAAAGATGGGTACAAAACCAGAATTTGTTGCCCTCTGTCCTACCAGTTCCAATGGACACCAGCCACCACTACTAGCAGAGACCTTCTGCTTCACAATATGTGCTCTGTTACCTTTTCTGTCACTGTATGGTACTTATGTGTGGTTTTCAGGGCTGGCAGGAGGAAGGTGGCCATCGCAAGTGCCAGATAGGGATGGACCCAGTTCTGATTTTCCCCTGTTTCCTTTTTTTTTTTTATCCAATCATCGATACAGTTTCCCACATTTCTATATCAGTTTGAGAATTCTTTTCTTCATGTCCTCTTGAATTTTTTTCAGTGTCTTAGTGCCAAACTGATATACAGATTTGTGTGCGCAGTTTTGCCCAATATACAGAGTTTTGCAAAGCAATCCTCCACAATATAATGCACGTTGGTTATTTTCACCAAACTGTGCAGTTTTTTGCACACTTTAGCAGAGTATATGCATTCTTGCACACATTCTTTGGCTGAAGAACTGCATTGCAAAATTCAGAGAAGAGCAACTTTGGAAGGCTGGCTGTGATTTGGTTCACAATTGGTTTCAGCAAGTGCAGCTTAGATCATTTGAATGTGAGCTGAATTGCATTTGCCCCCCATCCCTATTGGCAGGGGAGCAGCGGTAGCAGGGTCTCCTCTAAAGTAAGGTTACCAGATTTTTTTCAATGAATCCGGGGACACTTTTCAACTTCAATGGATTTTGTATGGGGACTGATTTGTAAATCCTGGGAAACGGGGACGTCTGGTAACCTTACTCTAAAGCCCCCACTCGTTTCTCTCTGTTGGAAGACAGAGCAGATGTTTCCACGTGGCCTGTCCTTTACACCCTAAGCTAGCCTCGTTCTCTCAGGTACAGGGGTGGGGCTTAACTGTTCTGTCACCTATTTTGAAGATTCAGCTTCTATATATGGAAACAGGGAGCAGGGAGCATATTTCTTATTTTCACAATATTTCCACAGTTACTTTTTCTATGGTTCATCTCAGTATTACTAATATTTTGCACTCTCCTCAGGGAGAACTGCCCAACCCCCCTAAATCTGGCACTGCTGATGTCTCAGCTGCCTTGGGGCATGGAGATGTTTTATGAGATACCACTGATTCACCTAATCAGGTCCTTACAAATGATCTGGCCACCACATGGACACGGCTTTTTGGTGCCAATCATCCTGCATACATCTCTTAGGAAACAGCCTCCATGCTCAAGCCAAATCATTAGGGTTATTTTGGAAAGCCCTAATGAATTTGAATGTAAGGCTGTGTCTGGTTGTACTCCACCAAATATAATAGAAAATATCAAATTTCTATGTGCCAGCAAAACATGGGAAATAGGTATTACCATCTTTATTTCCAGACATCAAAAGCTAGAATTTAAGGTAGGGGTACTAAAAACTGTGTTTTAGTGCTTTGTGTAGTACCACAAGCTACAAATAGGGAGGGCTTTACATAAATTTATATATTTTCCCCGCACACATCTTCATGCCTGTTGATGGGACCATAAAGTCAACAGGATCAAAACTTCCAAACAAGAGTTTGTGTGATTATTTTTTTTTATGATTAAGTTCAAGTTGTTCTGATGTTTATGGAGAATGACGGCCCAGAGAGAGAGAGAAAAGAGAGAGAGAGAGGAAAGTATTCTAGACACACAGAATGAAGAAACTGTCAATGTTCTATAATCCACAAGTAATCTTGCCCTTGGAGGAGATTGTGTTTTTACTTGCTCAGATAAATATATAGTGAAGTTCATGCATCTTGAAATAGAAACATGAGCTGACTTTCGGAACACAGGCCAAAGAAGCCATTAAGTGGAAGCAAACACAAAGCGCTCTCTCTTGTTCGGCTGTATATTCTTGCCTGAATATTCTATACAAAGAAATGCAGAAAATGGAACGCATAAGCATTCTGTCCAAATACTTCCCCCCACATTTTGCAGCTCACTATCCTGGTATGAAGAGTTATTGTATGTGCCCCCATTTTACTCACATGTAATTAAAACTGGAATATTTAGCAGTTGCTGCTTGTTGTCTTGCTTTGGAAATACAATATTCTTAACCTGAAGCACCACTTTAGCTAATGGGGCTTCCCACTGCGGCAGCGCTGCCGCAGCACGATTTCTGTTCTCATCCTGAAGCAAAGTTCTTAACCCGAGGTACTATTTCTGGGTTAGCGGAGTCTGTAACCTGAAGCGTATGTAACCTGAAGCGTATGTAACCCTCTATCTTGACTGGTTATTGTTGGAAGTAGAATGGTGAAGTTGATGGAGCTTTTATGCTGTTAAATAGCATGGCATAAATGTATTTGCTTATACTAAGGGGGGGGGAGAGAAATTTAGCTGAAGGACCAGGGGAAAATATAGGTGCGAGTGAACACAACAATAGAGATGGTTGTTGTTCAGTCGTGTCCGACTCTTCGTGACCCCATGGACCAGAGCACGCCAGGCACTCCTGTCTTCTACTGCCTCTCGCAGTTTGGTCAAACTCATGCTGGTAGCTTCGAGAACACTGTCCAACCATCTCGTCCTCTGTTGTCCCCTTCTCCTTGTGCCCTCCATCTTTCCCAACATCAGGGTCTTTTCCAGGGAGTCTTCTCTTCTCATGAGGTGGCCAAAGTATTGGAGTCTCAGCTTCACGATCTGTCCTTCCAGTGAGCACTCAGGGCTGATTTCCTTCAAAATGGAGAGGTTTGATCTTCTTGCAGTCCATGGGACTCTCAAGAGTCTCCTCCAGCACCATAATTCAAAAGCATCAATTCTTTGGCAATCAGCCTTCTTTATGGTCCAGCTCTCACTTCCATACATCACTACTGGGAAAACCATGGCTTTAACATTGAGATGGTAGAAAGTATTTATTGCTTCAGAGATGCAAAAGTTAAGGCTGGAGCATTAGCTTACAATTTCCATGCTTTGGGGCAGAGAAATGAATTTGTAAGCACCTTAAGCTAAAACAAATAAATGTAACCTAGAAATTATATACATCATTATTTTCCTTTTCTTACAAAGTTCAGCTTAAATGAGTCTCCCACTCTTCTCCCAACCAAGCACTCACTAGATGCATGCCTAGTTAGCCTCAACATTATTTCAGCACCAGTTAACCCTCACATCTTCAGTAGAACTTTTCCCCTCCAGTTTCCCTCAAAATGTAATATGCCATTTTAGCCTGGGGAACCACATCCATGGGGAGAATGTCCATCCTTTTCATCTCTACCAGGTACACTAAGCCCCACTGGAAACAGTGCAGTTTCTTCTGAGTCATCATGTACAGGATTGTGCTGTTCGTTCCGTGTTTGTGGTATATTACTTTTTACAGTCTGCACACAGATTGGGATGCTGTTGCATGTATCCGATTCCTGATCTGTACGCTAGCAATCCATCGGTCTTTCTGTGCACATAAGGACAGAGTGGGAGATAATACGAGACCTGACACATGTTTTTAATGGAACGGCGCGCGCATGGTCGCCTCCTGTGAGGAGTTCTCAGCTCTAAAGTACCAGAAAGCTGTTGTAGCTCTGCTCTCCCCGAGTCCTATTGTATGTACGTCTCTCCTCTTGTCATAACACCACCTCTGAAACATTCACACAGCTTAGTCCCTTTTGCAGAACATTTAGAGGGTGGAATTTTGAAACGTTAAAAAGACTGTTTAAGCAATGTCAGCTGCCTGACTCGTTTCACAAAAGGAAAGACGCTCTCAAGGAGGAAGTAAATGATAATGTCATATCCTGATATCTTTTGCCCCTTGAATTCTGAGTGGTCCCATATGGCTTTTGCATTCCCCCCCCTTTTGTTTCTCTCCCTTCACACGTGTCCCCCTTTGAAAAAAGGGGGTTGAGCCTCACACTGCATTCACAACAGAGAGTCAGCCTTGAATTTAGTCCTTAAAATGTCTGTGTGTGTGTGTGTGTGTGTGTGTGCGCGCGCATGTTTTAAGAAAGAATGCGAGAGAAAGAACCAAGTTGCCAATGTACAGTCTCCATACTACAGTGAACTAGAAAAGAGATCCTAATCACAACAGAACATTATGCAGAAGCATAAATCATTTTTTAAAGTGTCTTAAATATAATAAAAAGAATAATTAAGAATCAAATGGCCCACTATCTTGACAGTTTAATGATGCCATGAAAGACGGAGAAAGTCTGGTTTTACTACTTTCTCTTTAAAAAGAAAAAAATCAAAATCGTTGAAGTTTACTTCCGTTCACACTTTTCATGCACACACACAAACACACTTGTGCTTGTCTGCTGCAGAAGGCCTTTGGTATGTGCTGCTGTGTATGCGTGTGCCACCGAGAATTGCAGAGTTGGAAAGGACGCCAAAGGACATCTAGTCTAACCCCCTGCAATGCAGGAATCTCAACCTCCTCTTCAGTCCCTTACTTCAGCCATTGCCCATTCACTGGAGGGATGACTCCTAAGCTGGGTGCTGTGATTTCCAATTTGGCTTGAGACCTGGTGGTTCTCAATGAAAC
Source organism: Podarcis vaucheri (assembly GCF_965113315.1). Lineage (NCBI taxonomy): Eukaryota > Metazoa > Chordata > Lepidosauria > Squamata > Lacertidae > Podarcis > Podarcis vaucheri. Next base: position 23,159,188 of record NC_138761.1, read on the forward strand.
ATTGCCTAGAAGAAATATGGGTACCCTCATCAGAAACACACACAATAAAAGGATTTCATCTCTCTGTCCTTCTAAGCCTACTACTAAAAAAAAAAATCTGGTTAGGACCCTCGTACCTACGGGACCGCCTCTCCTGGTATGTCCCACAGAGAAACCTACGGTCAGCAAATAATAACATCCTCAAGGTCCCAGGCCTCAGAGAGGTTAGGCTGGCCTCAACTAGAGCCAGGGCCTTCTCGGCTGCGGCTCCAAACTGGTGGAATGCTCTGTCACAAGAGACTAGGGCCCTGCGGGACCTGACATCTTTCCGCAGGGCCTGCAAGACAGAGTTGTTCCGCCAGGCCTTTGGTCAGGGCGCAGCCTGACCCCCTCCTCTGGCAACCTGCACAAAATCTTGCTTAATCGGTTGCCATCAATTTGATTTTAACTAATTTTATAATGAAATATTTTTAGAATGTATGATTATTTGATTGTTTATTTGATTGTTGTTAGCCGCCCTGAGCCCGGCTTCGGCTGGGGAGGGCGGGATATAAATAAAATTTATTATTATTATTATTATTATTATTATTATTATTATTATTATTTCAAACTAACAAACCAAAACATTTCCACCTCTGCTTATCTGAATGGTTTTAACCGAGGTATAAACTTTTCTCCATTCCCCCCCCCCAAAGGCGCTAAATGTCCGAAGCATTTGCTTCCTTCACTGAAACGAAGAGGGCAAACTCTGTGGACAACCTCCATGTACACTATGAAAATCCCATGCCTGATAGTAGGTCACTTTGCCGTTTAAAATGCTAGGGCTACTTTAGAAAATGGAATATAATACCACTCCTTGCCACATGGTTCCGAATATTTGACCTGCTCTTGTTACCCTCGTTGTCTGAGGTGAGGTGGCCAATCACTGGTGATAAGGTCCTCTCTGTTGAGCATCCTCCCCAGGGAAACTCAGTTGGCTCATTTTCTTCTAACCTGTAGGTGCTAGGAATACTGTTTAATGATCTCCGCCAACAATTTCTAGACCACCTACGTATTCCAACATGGAAACCAGAGACAGAGGTTATACGCTTCTTATTACAGGGGAGAGACCAGGAGCTCACCAAGACAGTAGATAAGTTCCACTATTTGATTTTCTGTCGCCAAAGTACGCTACAGGATCTTGCCCTTACTGGAGATCCACAGAGATGAAATAGATTGCTCGGCTCTTCTTCCCTTTGGCAAATGATTGTGCTGTTGAAATGGCAAAGAGATCGCTCTGGCCTATTTATTCTGAATGTTTGTATGTGATGCCAATAAAGATTTGATGATGGTGATGATGATGATGATGATGATGATGAATACTGTTTACTACTTGTAAATTTTTAAGGTTGAAAGATGGGAATTTTTTTTTATAAACTTATATATACACACACACATATATACAGTGGTACCTCGGGTTACATACGCTTCAGGTTACATACGCTTCAGGTTACAGACTCTGCTAACCCAGAAATAGTGCTTCAGGTTAAGAACTTTGCTTAAGGTTGAGAACAGAAATCGTGCTCCGGTGGCGCGGCGGCAGTGGGAGGCCCCATTAGCTAAAGTGGTGCTTCAGGTTAAGAACAGTCTCAGGTTAAGTACAGACCTCCGGAACGAATTAACCCGAGGTACTAGTGTGTGTGTGTGTGTGTGTGTGTGTGTGTGTGTGTGTATAGTCTGCAACCATTAGCGTAAGGTCTGTCAACACTACTCTAATATGATTTTCAGCCTGTTGGGGCAGCAAGCATTCTTCATCTGGTTCTGTCCTCTGAGGCCCACCTCTGCATCCGCTGCATGTAGTGGTGACATGAGGACAGGCCTTCTCAGTGGTGGCTCCCTAGTTGTGGAATGCTTTCCCCAGGAAGGCACCCTAGCACCATCACTGTGTGTCTTTGGGCATTAAGTGAAAACATTTTTATTCACTCAGGCCTTCGGATCTTAATTTCCTGCTTATCTTTCAGTGAAGTTGTGTCGGATTTCCTCTTTCTTGCTTTTATGTCTGTTTTCAATCCTTGTGTTTGTAAATCACTTGGAGTTCGTTTTTGAAGTGGGAGGGGGGAATGGACAAATAAATATAAGGATAAATAATTGAGAATAATAGTAAGACATAGCTCACCTGGTTCTAAACACGTGTGCACTGACACAAGATTTGTGATTGGACTTTAGCAAATATAAATTGGTTTAAACCAACCCTTTTCTAAAAATTATTTTGTGCTATGAATTCTATTATTAGGAAACCAAATGGACAGTCCCTTCCACTGCCCCCAATCTCTTATCTGAATCAAGTGGTGCACCCAGCCATCAAGATGGCACTCGGATCAGCACCCCGGTCCAGATGTGCACCTGCATCTGTCCTGTGCCTGAGATCCTTTCTCCCTGAGCACATCCATCTTGCTGCATAAGGACCCAGGTGATTTTCTGGTGCTGTGGATTGCCCTTAGCACCACGACCGCAGAACCGAAATGTAATGTTTTGGTGTGTGTTTTTTTAAAAAAACCCTACAGCAGAGAATATTGCTTGTTTCTGGATCTTTTCAAAAACAGAATAGACTACAATTATTTTTAACAATGGGCTTTCTGTGTTGTCAACAATGTGATATTTGTGTGCGTTAACAGTAAGCAAACAACATAATATATCAATGCTTTCTAAAAAGACATATCAATTGTAAGGGCTGAGTTGCTTTTTTAAAATAAAAGAAAAAGACTCAATATATGGGGCACGTCCCAGTTTCTCCTATAGCACCTGGTGATGTACTTTTGAAAAGTTTTGGGTTAAAGCATGACTTTAATGCAAGGTTAGGGCTTATCCAGTCTGCTCCCAGTTTTCCAGCAGAATTTGAGTGATGGTCTAATAGAAAAACACTGTGGTAAAGTACTTATTGATGGTGGGCAGAGAGTGGGTTGAGGAGAATCCTTTTTATAGCATGATATCCCATCCCTTACTAAGAAGAAGAAGAAGAAGAAGAAGAAGAAGAAGAAGAGGAGGAGGAGGAGGAGGAGGAGGAGGAGGAGGAGTTTGGATTTGATATCCCACTTTATCACCACCCTAAGGAGTCTCAAAGCGGCTTAACAATCTCCTTTTCCCTTCCTCCCCCACAACAAACACCCTGTGAGGTGAGTGGGGCTGAGAGACTTCAAAGAAGTGTGATTGGTGCAAGGTCACCCAGCAGCTGCATGTGGAGGAGCGGGGAAGCGAACCCGGTTCCCCAGATTGCAAGACTACTGCTCTTAACCACTACACCACACTGGCTCTCAAGGATGCAGTCCTGTACCCACTTACCTAGGAGTAAGCCCCACTGAACTCAGTAGGACCTACTTCTGAGTAGACACGTCTACAACTGTGCTGTGAATTGCTCAAAATAATTATATCGTAAATACATTAAAGCAGGCTTTGCATATTGTGCCCTGAGACATTTTGGGCTGCCCATCAGCTTCAGCCAGCACAAAACACGTCGAGGGCACCAGGTTGCTGAAACCTATATTAAAACGATAGATTGGCAAAGCCTGCGTTAAAAACAACAACAAAAAGCTGGGTTCCAAAAGGCAACAGAAATTCAGTTTACACCCTGAGGTTCTCTTCAAATAAAAAATAATCTCCTATGTAACAAAGCATTCTTGGTTGCACTGTAGCTCTTCCTAGAAAGGGTCTGCTCAATTCTCCACGTTATCCAAAAGAAATACAAATAAGGATTATTGATTAGATCTTATATTGGCATCCTTTGACACAATTGATTTATATAGGGCAGGTGTGACTAGGCCTCTAAGCCTCCAGAGCTTGATTTCAACGCACATCAGCCCAAAGGCATCATGGAAGGATGGGAACCGTTGTCTAATATCTGGAGGTGTCAGAGTTTAAAAGTGAGAGATGTATTTCTTTGTGACTTATTGAGAAGCATTTAGAATAGCACCCCGTTTTCTGAAAAAATGCTTCCATATGTAAATCACACAGATCTTACCAGTGACACAACTATCTATGTCATCTAGTCCTGAAGACTTGACTTAACAACCGGCTTCCTTCAACCCCCTGCTACAAGAAGAATGTGGCAGGGACATAAATTCAGCATTTTAACCCGTTGTATTTTGCTGCCATCTGGTGGCTTATCCAAATCACTGCACTGCTGAGACCAATTAAGGCAAAAAATAATAATCTTTGCAGCGTTTAAATAAACACAAACAATGGTTTGTGGACCATTTTAAGTGTTGCCTTTATTGCAAGAGTTAGATCTGGCATTTAATATGGACCCGTGTGAACGCTCTCTCTTCTGCTTTGACTCCTGCCACCATGATCAATGATGTCATGTTATTATTGCCAGTCCTGGTTTGATTTCTGCTTGATGAACCGGAGAGATAAGTAGTATAAAACCAAGAAGGTGGTGGAAATACTGACCAAGATGAGATAAATTGCGTAGTGGGGCTGGAGGTCTAAATCCAGAGACTGGAGTACCTGTAAGTCAATCAAATTCCAATTAAATCAATCAGTTTGAATTCCAGTTAAATAAATTGTAATTGTTTACTCATAAGTGGGTCTCAATCAATTAATTAAATAAATATCTAAATGTGCATGCAAGTGAAACAGTAGATCTGAAGATGAAACCATTATTTGTTCTGAGAGGCGTATGTCTGTATTACAGCTCAATGATAGAGCATCTGCTTTGCATATAGAAGATCTCAGGTGCAGTCTCCAGATTTGTCCCTGGTCGAAAATCTTGCAGAGCTTCTATGAGGCAGCATAGACAATACTGAGCTAGATGGATCAATGGTCTGAGTTGGTATAAGTTGGTATAAACACCTTTGCTCTTTGGTACTTGTAGAACTCAGCAGGGAGGAGGATGTGGAGAAAAGTAGAATTAGTTGCCTTTGCTCTGGCGCCATCCACTGTTGGCCTCCTGCCTTACGCCCTACCAGTCTCAATAGGCTCCAATCACTACTGAATTAAATGCTGCCCTGTCCTGTTTTAAATTTTCTTCCATATACATTCCAGGAAAGAAGCAAACCCGTTCTCCTTTTGACATTGCTCTTGTTTCTCTTTGTGTCCATGCTTTGCGGAAGCTATCTATAAAGTTCAGATAAGAGGCTCTTCAGTTACGACTGTCTGTCACTGCAAAAACTGTGACAACTCTCTTGATGAGTGCATGAGCATCATTTGAGAGGTGGTGCGGTGCAATTTCTAAACACTGTTTTCCAGAAAATTCACAGCTGAGGTGTGTAGAAGGGAATTATTGCTTCTTTAACAAAAACAACCATCCTTCCAAATTTCCCCCATCATCCCTCGTTTGACAATCGAAGCCACAACAAAACACAAGCAGGCACAGGAGGTTAAAGAAAAATAGTTAGAGGTTCCAAGTTGAAAGTTACCCCCACCCCAGCTGCCAGCCATGATTGAAGAGTCTCGGTTGTGTGAATGGGGCTTGCTAGGAATATATATTGTATTCTTTACACTCAGAAATGGAAAGATGAAGAAGTTCCCACCAAAGAAGAATGGATAACCAAACTGATGGACTATGTTGAATCAGCAACGTTAACAGCTAAAATAAGAGAACTTAGTGATGATTGTTTTGTTGAAGAATGGAAGCCTTTATCAGATAGTTTAAAGAAATATTATAGCTTACACACAAACATATATACATATACAGTGGTACCTTGGTTTTCAAATATAATTCGTTCTGGAAGACTGTTTGAGTTCTGAAACATTCGAAAACTGAAAACTCAACAGCCGAAAACTAGGCCTCGGGATCTTACACTCAGCGGAAGCCGTGAAACATGTTCGACTTCCGAGGCGTGTTCAAAAACCGAAGCATTTACTTCCAGGTTTATGACGTTTGAAAACCAAAATGTTTGTCAATGGAGACATTTGAAAACCGAGGTACCACTGTGGTTGTTGTTTAGTCGTTTAGTCGTGTCCGACTCTTCGTGCCCCATGGACCAGAGAACGCCAGGCACTCCTATCTTCCACTGCCTCCCACAGTTTGGTACCACTATACATATTGTGAATTGAGGGGAGGTGCCATGACCTTCCACCCCCCCTCCAAAAAAAATCCCCTCCTGCAAAACTCCTGTGCAGCTGAATTGACTGTTCTCAGCACCGATCAGATGATGCTCAGTGAGAGTGTGCGTCTTCAAAGGGGCACGACCAGAGCCAATCAGCTGGTGGGTGCTGGCAGCACTTTTTCAAAAGCGCTACGGGTTGGATGCTGAGAAGGAGCAGAAACGGACCTCGAAGGAGCTTCTTCTCAGCAACCAGAGCCAGCTTCTTTGGGGAAACACTGTCAGTGTCCAGCAGCTGATGGGTGCTGAGAGGCAGTTGTTTTGCAGTCCTCTTGAAAAGGAGTGGAGCTCCTTTAGAACTGCATTCTTGCCACCAAGCTATAATCAGGGGGACTTGCGCCCAGGTGCATCTGTTTAGAATTGTAGGGTGTTGCAGAAAGATGAGTGCCCCCAAGTGCTCAGTAAGACTAATTGCCTTTCGTTAGACAATTCTATACTGGCTTATCGACAGAGGCCTCTCAGTGTTTCATAGTTCAAAATCAATAAAACAATCGGCATTAATAATTGTATTGATTGGATAAAATTGGTATTGTTATAATGAGGCTGCTATTGGAACGATATTGGAAAATCAATAAAAATATTATAAAATAAAATAAATATAAAAGGTACAAATCCAGAGTTGTGTGTGTGTGTGTGTGTGTGTGTGTGTGTACAGCAAGTCTACAACCTGCACTGGGGTTATGTTCCAGGGGTCAGACCTAAAGCCAAAATCGTGTACAGTAAGCCTGCAACTTATGCTCATTTTTTCTTATGTGATTGCAACCTTACGTGGTCAGTAAATAAATAAATAATCTGGAAAATTGTGGGGGAAATCAAAATACGCAATGGGGAAAAAATGTCAGACGGTGGCAGAAGGGTGGGAAACAAGAGTTGGCAATCCCATCAGCCATTGCACTCACCCTGGGAGAGTAATTGGGCGCTGTCAGAGAGTTGGAGAGTGAGACAGGGACTGACAAGAGCACGGAGGGCAAGCAAAGTGGTCTGAGAGCAAGGGGAAGGTGATCTGTGCAAATGGAGGTGGTCTGGGAATGAGAGGAGCAGTTTGGTTTTTTTAGGAGGCCCTCCTGGCTTTATGCGTTTTTGCTTTGGGGCACAGTTCCCAGAACTGAACCCTTGTGCAAGTAGGAGACTTACCGTATAGTCAGAACCCATTGAGTTCAATGTCAGATGGGATTGCCAAAGTCATTTTTCCTGGAACTGCATCCCCTTTCCACCCTTTTAATTTTTTCTTTTCTTTTTTTGCAACATGCATGAAGCTGAATGTGCACAAGTTAAATGCATGTAAGTTGTGGGTGTGGGTGTGTGCAACACTAACCCAAAATTGTGGTTAACACGTGCACACAATATTTGAATAGCTATATTCATGAGAAATGTTACCTAGAAAGAAGTGACTTACTAGTTTTCCAGGAACTGGATAGGTGATATTGCCAAAAGTCATCGGGTAAGTGCGTCCTCTAAATTGAACTTGCATTACTCCTTCAAAACTCCACCTGACGAAAGATACTTTGGAAATCCAAGTTGGAACTGGAAAAAGAGGGAAGCAAAGGGAGCCTAATTCAACACAGATCGTGGACCCAAAGAAACAAGAACTTTGCCCGAAATTGCACAAGAGCGTGGTGCCCAAAATGGCTGCCGTGCTCTCGCAGAAAAAACAGGATGTCCCGTTTTTTTCGGTGCAGTTGATGGGTATGCTAGCATGTGACCCCCAGAAAGTTGTCCAGAAGGGAATAATAATAATTTATTACTTGTACCCCATCCATCTTTTGCCCCGGTCACTCTGGGTGGCTGCCAACAGAATATAAAAGACAATGGAACACCAGAAAGCTTCCTGATACAGGCCTGCCTTCAGATATCTACGGAAAGACGTATAAATGCTTAAATGGTTTTCCACCCGTGAAATATGGCATTCCATTGCTTTGTCTGCTTCTGTGCATGTAGCTTTCTGCTTGTCGGGTCCCTGGTGTTTCCAGCTTACCTGTCCATAGGTTTTCCAAGCTTATGAAGAAGCCTCCGCTCATCAAAAACATTGTGTACAGAATATTGGCAACGAAGGCTGAGATATGAAATGTTGGCAGCATTGCAGACATCCACATCGCCATGGTCCGGGCGCAGAAAGTGACTAGCATAAGCAGCAGCAGCATAAGGAAGAAACATTCCGGTTCCGGACGGAGGTTTGCTAGCCAGTAGATAGGAACCCCATAAACTATCATTAGGAAGAACTGTTCTGGAAGTTCTCCTAAAACCTGTTTGAGAAAGGAAACACCATTGACCTTGAGGGGAACGCCCACCAATTTATTCCATATCTGAGGCCAAAAAAAATAAATAAATGTGACATAAATGGGCTATTGTTTCTCTAACTTTCTAATGCTGGATTTTGATGGGACAGTGGAGGGGGAACACATGGAAGAGAGGTCCTGGCATTTTACTTTTTTCAGATCAGGAGAACTGCCATCATCTGCCAGGGTAGTGCCAGGATAATGGGTGGATTTTCTATGTGGCAAGTGTAAGAGCTGGTCAAGAGACTTCTGTTGTTTCCTTCTTCTTTTTTTGGAACAGATCAGCAAAGGAGAAATTAGAGACAGAGGAAAAAAATTAAGTGAGGGATAGGTACTTCTTTTCTTTGCTGAGGTTCCTGCTTGCACCTTAAAAGGTAACACACAGGGCTTTTTTCAGCCAGAACTTGCCGGAACACCTCGCAGGTGGGTGCCATTGCCATTATAAGAGAACAAGGGAGGTGTTCATGGTGAGTTCCGGCACCTCTTTTTCTAGAAAAACAGCACTGGTAACACATATATTGCAAGACTGTTTAAAAGCTGCATTTCAGCTGGCTAAAGATCATTTGTTAAAGCTCGAGGTGTTTTACAATGTGAATTGATTCTATATGCACCTTTTTCTGTGACTGTCCCCTGATCCTAATTAATTGAGTATTATCCTACATACTGCTGCTCTTTCAAGCGGTGGGGGCAGGAGGGGGTTGCATTTATGTATTTAGTTATATGGATCAGCACAGCTGATTGCATTTTGGGACTCTTCTTTGGGACACTAACAAAACATTAACAAAACAAAACAAAACAAAACAAAACAGAACCCTGTCCTTACAGCACAACATCAACCCATCACTGGCTTTCATTGTACAATTAATCATCATCTTTCCTAGAGTTAATAGTTCAGTGCTTCTCAAATGGTGGTCCATGGCTCCCTATGTCCCAGAAGCATTTCCAAGAGATGAGAGGGGATTGGAAGCCATCTTGCTACAACGGAAGCCAATTACCTTGGCGGAGAAATATGGGCTAACAGGATACAGCCCATCTTCAAAATCCTGATACAGTACAGCTTTTTCAGAATGGCCTGTAGCAGAAAGCAGAAATAAACCATTGTGTTTCTTGTTAGAATGGCAGGGTGCCATTTTTATTTTTATTTTTTTAACATTGCTATTGCTTTCTGAATTTTTAAAACCTCTTAAAAACTTCTTTTTCAAACGTCTTTAAAAAAAATTTAAAACCTAAAAAAACCCAACTCATCTAAAACTCTTAACGCTGTAAAACTTACATTTTGTTACAGTTTCAACAACCACAAGGTAAGGAATCAGAGCTCCTAGCATAAACAGAAGTCCCGATACATCCGGAATAGACAGACTTTTCTCATGACCATAATATAGGAATCCCATTAACAATGACATTAGAAGAGCCTCAAATCCACGGATCAGCAACGCTGAGAGATCTCGGAAATCATTGGAGATCTGGCGGCTACAAAAAGAAATAACACTATCAACTCTGAGCCTAAATTATCTCCTCACTTCAGGATGGAGAACATATCTATGGCTACCACAATGAATGATGCCCACCTTAGGTGCCTTGGGGAGGCCTCTGCTGCCTGACAGCATGATTAATAGGTTAGGTTTGTGCTTTTGGACCTAAATAGACTCCACCTGTATTTCTAGCTACTGCAACCAACCAGATCCCTGTGATCATGGCCCTAGGACACAAGGTGAGGACCATTCATCCATATCCATAACTGACAATGCCATCAGTCTTGGAGGAAGTGTACATTAACCATGTTAGATGGTCATGTCTGATACTGATATAGTGCAGGAATTAAATAGGTAAGGGCCTTCTCTGCAGTGGCTCCCCATCTATGGAATGCTCTCCCCAGGGAAGTTCGCATGGTGCCTTCATTATACACCTTTAGGCGCCAGGCAAAAGTGTTCCTTTTTAACCAGGCCTTTGGTTGATCTTATTGACACCCAACACCCTTTTAGAATGTGGCTTTTTGGGGGGTGGCTATTGGGTTATTGCCTTTGATTTGATTTTATATGTTGTGGTCTTGTTGTGAACCGCCCTGAGACCTCCGGGTATAGGGCAGTGTTTAAGTTGAATTAATAATAATAATAATAATAATAATAATAATAATAATAATAATCCAGTCTGATATTTGCAATCTTACTGGGGCTTGAAACAACATTACCTTAGCAAAACAGTGAACTGCTGTAACCATCCTGGCAACTGATCGGACGAATGAGAGTTCACAGTAATTTTCTCCTCCAAAATGAACATAGTAGAGCTGTCAAAAATGGACGGAAATGGGAGATGGGATTATTCCGAAACCAATTTCTTTATATACTGCCTTGATATACTGCCATCAAAGCTTTTACGGCTCTTGTTTTTACCATTGTGCAGAAACAGTGACCATGTTGTCTCTTGGTTTGCTTTTCCATAAGCGGTCATCCACGTTTTTAATGTTTTCATGAAACATGGCAGCAAGTGAGCGAGCCCTTTGCCTGCTTTCCATCTCCTTTTCTTCACTCTGCCTCTCGATGCTGATCAAATCAACTGTAAGATAGGATCCTGAGTAAGATCATATAACCCACACATGCTGTTCAGCGTTTTCAGTTTCGTATCTGAATTTACACTTATCTTTTCAGAGGTAATTGAATCCTATCGTCCAATTCTGCTTAAATTCCCTGCCTGTCAATTTGGGATTGTACTTCATGCGTCTAATGAAGTGCCCACTGATAATGGCATCCCTGATAGGTGACCATCCAGAAACACTAAGATCCTGCTGGATCAAGCCAGTGGTCCATCAAATCCTCTTCTCACAGTTGCCACCCAGATATCTATGGGAAGCCTGCAAGTGGGACCTGAGCTCAAGAGCTTTCTCTGCTCCTGTGATTTCCAACACCTGGTATTCGGAAGCTTACTCCCTTCTGCTGTGGAGACTGATGCAGATAATTCATCCAGCTTCTCTACAATCTCCTCGTCCTCCTTTAGCATACATTAGACTGCCTTGTCATCCAAGGGTCTAACAGCCTCCCTAGCTGCTCCCCTGCTACTAATAATGTATTTAAAGAACTTATTGTTTGTCTTTACTCTTTTAGTAAACTCTGACAAAGGAGAGGCTGCCAGCTTCTCTTGTAGTCTGTTCCACCCTTGAAGAGGCCATCATGAAATTCTTGGTAAAGTTTAGTCCAGTGGTAGCCAATGTAGTTCATTAGCTGATGCTATAGACTACAGCTCCCATCAGCCTCAGCCAATATATGACAAGTAAGGATGATGGGGATTGGAATCCACAACTTCTTCAAGGCACTATGTAGTCTACTAGTAGTTTACTCTAATCCTTCTTTAAGATGTGGTATTTGTTTTCTCTATAACTAAACAAGCAGATTATTGGGCTAGAGCACCACTGTTAACTCTAATTCAAGTTTCTCTAAAACAGGCATAAGCAAACCTTGGCCCTCCAGATGGGACTATCCCCATCATCTATCCCCATCATCCCTGGGACTACAATTCCCATCATCCCTGACCACTGGTCCTGTTAGCTAGGGATGATGGGAATTGTAGTCCCAAACATCTGGAGGGCTGGAATTTGCCTATGCCTGCTCTAAGAGAGTGATTGTTGCATCACATAACTGCCTCCCTTTTATCCAACTTGTCCTTCTGTCTCTATCTATCTCTGTCTTCCAAACTGGTCTGGTGTCAAACTTCAGGGGGTCTTTTGTATGATGCCAGCTATGGGCCTCCACCTTCCCAGCCCTCTGCCCCCCAACCAGGGCAGGCCAAATCCTGCTTGTGGTGGCACAGGGGAACTGTAAGTCTATAGATCTACCTGGATTATAGATATTGGAAAACAAGTTGTAGAGGTGGGTTTTTTTTGGTGGGGGAAGGTAACTTAAAATGGCAGGTGAACACAGCAGATGAGAACTGAGCTTGGCTTCCATTCAAATGGTACAGCCACCTGCCACTGAAAAGCATCTTGCGGGGGCCAGTTGAGAGAGAGGGCAGTGAATACCAGCACAACTGCTTTGGGACACTGAGGGCCTTTCTTCTGGGGTCCTTGGCCAATACCCGATCTGGCCTATTGCCGGCACCAGGGCTTCTCCCAAATCAAACTTTGGTGTTGTTTTTCTGCCTTTCCCATTGCCACTTCCAAAGGTTGAGGGGAGAGTTTTCTAGGCATTAGCTCCTAATCAGACGACATAATCTGATCATCGCTGGCTATCTGCAAACCTTCAGTTTAAACAAATCATAACTCTCCCAGAAGCACTTATTATACCAACCGTAGAAATCTGCAGGATTGCTGTATGTTGGACAAGGATATCCCATTTGTGTGAAGTATTGGACCATGTCTTGGGCGGCACCAGAGTAGACTGTGAGTCCAGATGTCATCAAGAGAACCAAATCGAAAAGCTGGAAGATATCCGATCTTGGCTGGTGAACTGACAGAAGAACTAATCTATTTCCTCTTGCTAGCCTAGACAGCAGTATTACTAGGTTGTGGGCGGTAAAGCTGTCCAGTCCAGCTGTGGGATCATTGAGTATCAAGATGCCTGCCAAAGAGGAAGGAAAGTTAATTCTGTATCTGATTAGGTTGGTAGCTTTCACCTTCATCCTAAATATGTTCTTACATAGCTTGGTGGCCTTGAAGAGGGAAGCTTGCTCTCTTCTGCGCAAACATAATTTAAACCTAAGAAAATGGTCGTAGCTGTAAAGCATTATTTTCTGGTGGTGCTATGCACCCTGATCCCACATTCAGCCAGGGCATGGGCGCATACCTCCTAGGCCAAATGGCGGAGGAAGAGGAGTGCGGGGGGAGTGCACCACCACCACCAGCACGATCCCGGTGGGGTGCCATCACTGCCACGCCCCCTGCCCGTGCTGGTCACCACGCCCCCGCAGGCAGTGCGCCCTGCCCCCAGGACGTGCACCAGCCCTGCCCCCACCTGCTCTCCATCCCCTGGTGCTGGAGCATGAAGCTCCACCACTGCCTAGGCCCTCACCCCACTGGAAGTTAAACAAATACACTCCTTTCAGTTGCCTGGATAAAACATTGGTGAACAGATATTTCTGGCCACAAACAACTTTATGATGTGCCCACCTGAAAATCAAAGACCATTTGTAGAGCTACTCATATTTCCCTTGCCCCTGCAGGTATCTGAAAATGCAGAGTAACAAAGACACGGTAAAATGTACTTCACCATGTGGCCAGATGCTACAGACAACCTTATGTGAGTCATACACTTGAAAGCTAAGAAAGAACATTGTGGGGTAGGTAAAGGTCAAGGTCAAGGTCAAGGTAAACCCCTGCCCGTACGGGCCAGTCGTGACTGACTCTGGGGTTGCATGCCCATCTTGCTTAAGAGGCCGGGGGCCAGCGCTGTCCAGAGACACTTCCGGGTCACGTGGCCAGTGTGACGAAGCTGCTCTGGCGAGCCAGCACCAGCGCAGCACACGGAAACGCCGTTTACCTTCCCGCTATAAAGCGGTACCTATTTATCTACTTGCACTTAAGGGTGCTTTCGAACTGCTAGGTGGGCAGGAGCTGGCACCGAATGACGGGAGCTCACCTCGCCGTGGGGATTCGAACCACCGACCATACGATCGGCAAGTCCTAGGCGCTGAGGTTTTACCCACAGCGCCACCCATATTCACCCACGGCTATGTCAGCACCCTCCTTTATTCAGCACCCAAACCACAGCTCTGGGAAGGAAGCACAGCAGAGATGCTTTTGGACATTCTTACCAGGATTCCATAACAGTTGGACCCCAATGCTCACTCGTCTTCTCTCCCCGCCAGAAACACCACGGATGTATTCATTCCCTACTATTGTGTCCGCACATTGCCGCAATCTCAGTTCTGCTATAACGTCTTCTACCTGAAGAATGAATGAGAGGACAGTGTTCATAGCAGTACTGTGGAATGCCATTTGCAAATAAACATCATAGAGCAGGCACCCTCAAACTTGGCCCTCCAGATGTTTTGGGACTACAACTCCCATCATCCCTAGCTAACAGGGTCAGGGATGATGGGAATTGTAGTCCCAAAACACCTGGAGGGCCGAGTTTAGGGGTGCCTGTTATAGAAGGATCTTGTCCATGAAACGGGCATTGCTGTACATAGACAGGGCTATTTTTCTAACAAAAGTGGTGCTGGAACTCACTATGAACGCCTCCCTTGTTCTTTTATAATGGTTACAGTGCCCATCTGAGAGGTGCCGGAACTTAGTTCCAGTTGAAAAAAAGCCCTGGCTGTAGAATACAATGCTATACTCAGGAGTGGCTTGCCGAGAAAGGGTATGGTGGTTGACACAGAGCAAATGCACCGTGATAACTAAATCCAGCATTCCTACCAGTGTGTTTGCACTGCACTGACTTTTCCACTACCTTGCCTCTCCCTTCCAGTAAGCAAGAGCGACCCACCTCCTGGGAAGCTAGCATAGTAGCTAGCAATCACCTAGCGAGCTGCTTCTGGTTTATATAAAGTTCTGTGCTGAAACACTGTTTTAATTTCGGAAAGATGCCTCCTGAATACTATCTCCATCATGTCCTGCTTACAGAGTTCTCAGAAGGATCTGCTTGTCCACCCTGGGAAACAGGAAACTGAACTAGATGGGCTTTTAGTCTGATCCAGCAGTGCTCTCCTTCTGCTTGTAATTTGGGGCAGTATTGGACTGATTAGTTGCACTAGCACAAGGGTGCAATGGGATTTCCTGTCTGCTCTCCTGTATGTGTCCTGCAGAGTCCCCAAATCTTCTGGAGAAGGTTGGAGGGAACTCCAGAACAGATTGGGGGGCACAGGAGAGAATGCTATGTTGCACGAAGATAAATCCTTGCACTAACAGAGTGTTCACCTTGACACTACAGTGTATGTAGCCCTTTGTTTCCAGGTAATTGAGAAGCAATAACTGCGGTGCTGAAGGACTGTAGTGTGGAAGCAAGCTTGGAGTTTTTGTTACGATATTGAAGCAATGCAGCCGCGAGCTGCTGGTAGCTTGAAAGCAAAACATAATGGGAATGTTGGGACTGTCCGTGGGAAACAGAGGGACAGTGCGAAGCACCGGAATTAGCTCAGAGTGTAATATGAGCTGTACAGGAAGTACTGCATGTGTTTGTTCTCTCTCGACTACTGGAGTTTGAAGAGAGCAGTCATGCTTTCTGTAACACTGCAAAGACAGAAATAAAGGCATGTAAATACATTTCTGTCTATCTCTTTCCCCTGCCGGGGGGGGGGGCAGGAAAGAGAGGTGTGTTCTTCTCACGCTGAGAAGGATCGCCTATTGCGACCTCTGCCTGGATCTTGCTGGGGAATGCAGACAGGGAGGTCAACAGGAGATCAAGCCGGGTGCCTGGGAGAGTTGCCAGTTTCTCCTGATAAAGGCTTGATTCCCGACAGTTTTTGCCTCAGGCACCAACATTGCTAGGGCCGATCCTGCCCTCTACCCCACACAGTCAGTAGCCATTTGCATTTTAAAGAATCGACTTTTCTATCAATGCATTTCTTTTCCCATCTATGCCTCTCCAGAGTTGGACAAGCACTTGGCATGACAATGTGCCAATTCATATTTTACCATCAAAGAGCACAAAACAAAGTAAAATTGCAAGCCATCCACAAAGAGGAGATATTAGGTAAAACATGCTCTATCACTGATTGAAGAAAAGAAGATGAATAATCACATTCAGATTAGCTTTTCTTTATCCAAACAACTCATACAGCCACTTAGCTAATGTTATTAAATACATTCTTGACAACTTAATTTTCATTCTAATTACCCTTTTTTCTCTTTGTGAATCTGAAAACATCTTGGGGAGACGCAATTTTGCAATGAACAATAGTGTTTCTCTGACTGTCAGGTTGGGTAGCAGTCTGTCGTCTCGCCGTACGTGGGCAATGCATTTCTTTGCCAGCTGGCGAGTGCAGGGTTTTCCATTTATCAAGATTTCACCTGACGTAATTTTGCCTCCGTGGTCCCTGCAGGTAATCACGTCAAACAAAGACGTCTTTCCGCAAGCTGCAAATATAACAGGTCCAGATGTTAAGTAGCTACGGGAGAAGAGTTGCTTCAGGTTCTTCACCCCAAAGCATATATGAATCTAGGGGATTTACTAGATGTAACCAGACAGCCATGTGAATTTCACCCACATTTTCTGATCTGTTCAAATCTAAATTATTTGTACAGAAGGTAGTTAGACTGGCGACAGCTGAATCTTACTTTGACAGTGGTAATGGGAAGTGTTTTCCACTGAACTTGAAGACCCCAGGCTGCCTTAAAGGGCTGTCTGTCCTCCATCTGAGGTAGCTGCCTCACTCTGCTCGATAGTAGGGTCACCCTTGTTTTATTGTCTTAGAAAATATAGCAAACAAATGCTGAGACTGAGCAGATTAAAAAGGGATTTAATTCTTACCAGAGCTCTCTATGAGAGCCAGCATCCGCCCACTTTTGACTTTAAAACTCATATTTTGTATAGCTGCCACATGGGAATCGGAGTCTAGGCCGCACTTCCAAGGAATTTTCAGCTCCGCTAGTTTCTCATACCAGGGGATCTGTGAGGCCATATTAACCTATGAAAGATGAATGGTGTTTTTGTTAAGTAGAAATGCCTGACATTTGATGGTGATGATTTGTCAATTGCTCTAGAAGGCTTTATCAGCTAAAAAGTAGAGTAATAATGCTTCAAATAAAATAAGGGGGAATTCACTGTAATTTCTAACAAGTCTAGAGCTGTGGAGGTCTATTGGACAGTATTTTAATCTATCAATATCTAAATTCAAATCCCAGTTCAGTGCTTTTCCAGGTGAAATTTCAGGTGTGATGTTCAGGACTGCAGCCACAGAAATATCCATCATGCTAAATGCTTAACCTTAATTTTATTAAAAAGCAAGGATGCACTCTTATCTAGCTGTAAGTTCTATTGAATGCAATAAGACTTACTTCTGATGCTCAAGATTGCAGTGTAAGTCTCTAGCTCTTTGTGGAGATATAATACAATTGTTAAAAGGTAAAGGTAAAGGGACCCCTGACCATTAGGTCCAGTCGCGACCGACTCTGGGGTTGCGGCGCTCATCTTGCTTTATTGGCTAAGGGAGCCGGCGTACAGCTTCCGGGTCATGTGGCCAGCATGACTAAGCCGCTTCTGGCAAACCAGAGCAGCGCACGGAAACGCCGTTTACCTTCCCGGCGGAGCTGTACCTATTTATCTACTTGCACTTTAACGTGCTTTCGAACTGCTAGGTTGCCAGGAGCAGGGACCAAGCAACGGGAGCTTACCCCATCACGGGGATTCGAACCGCCGACCTTCTGATCAGCAAGTCCTGGGCTCTGTGGTTTAACCCACAGCGCCACCCGTGTCCCTAATACAATTGTTACTAAGAAATAAACCTGCTTCTACCTTCCAACATGTTTGCAAGAGCACTGGCAGATATTAATCCCTGCCTTTTGAAAAACACAATCCGTTCATTTAGTAGTGTAATGTGTTTCAGCTTAGGCTAAAAGGGCTTTTTAAGGTCCTTTTCAGTCCTGTAGCTTTATGATCTCAAGATTGGATTCTGCAGAAACAGAGACTGCTAAAATCATCAGGCCAGTTTCTTTCTCCAGTAAGCTGCCTAGTCAGATCTGTTAAGTATATGCTTTGTAGTGTAGAGTAATGAGTAATGAACATAACCAATACCAATATGTTAAAATATATATAATTAATACCAATTTGTTAAAAGACATAAGAGAAATGCATTCAAGCACACTGAAAAGTCTTTAGGTTGTGTTGAACTAAATTCTACTCTTAGCAGATCCATTGAAGTTAATGGGCCTATGTTTTAGCATTACTGGATCTGCTCTAAGCATGACTATCTTTGACTGCAGACTTACTGGGGAATAAGTTCTGTTTAATTTAATTCAGTGGAGATTGATACTTCTGAGCAGACACATATTGACTGTTAAGAGATCTAAGAGAAATATATTGAGTTCATATCACGGACCACGATTGGTTATAGATGAAGAAATCTGGCAATTTCAGTTTCTTTCCATTTCTTATTTTTCCAGTCTTAAATTTGGTTTGCCCTATTCCTGCAAACATTTAAAAAATGTGAATTATAAAAGTCTTCATGAAAATTTGTATGAATTTTCATGGACATTTATCCACAAACACATATTGTTCTGCAATTTTGCCTAGTATAGGGATTTTTGTAAGCAGTTTCCCCTGTAATAAATATATTCCTAGATGCATTCAATCTTGAATGTGTTCACGTCTACTAAAATATGCATTATTATTTTTTAACATATTCTTTGGCTGGAGAACTGCATTACAAAATTCAGAGAAATGTGTATTTTGAAGGAGATCCATAGTTTGGTCTGCATATTTCTTTGGTAAGTGCAGGCTTGGTAAAGGTAAAAGTAAAGGGACCCCTGACCATTAGGTGAAGTCGTGACCGACTCTGGGGTTGCGGCGCTCATCTCGCTTTATTGGCCGAGGGAGCTGGCGTACAGCTTCCGGGTCATGTGGCCAGCATGACTGAGCCGCTTCTGGCGAACCAGAGCAGCGCACGGAAATGCCGTTTACCTTCCTACCGGAGTGGTACCTATTTATCTACTTGCACTTTTTGATGTGCTTTCGAACTGCTAGGTTGGCAGGAGCAGGGACCGAGCAACGGGAGCTCACCTAGTCGTGGGGATTCGAACCGCCGACCTTCTGATCGGCAAGTCCTAGGCTCTGTGGTTTAACCCACAGCGCCACCAGCGTCCCATGCAGGCTTGGTAGTTTTGCATTAAAATTAAAACCCTACCCTTGACATTTTAATCTCCCATTAACCCAGCATTCCCTTCCTATCGAAGTAGAACCATTTATACCCTGAAATAGGGATGGAGGAGAAATTCATTTCAGTCCACATTTAAAGGTGTAGTCATCAAATCCACACTTTTTGAAACAATACGAAAACTGAAGAACAGCCATTCTTCAAAATTCACACTTAACTGAATTTTGTGTTTTAGTTCTCCAACAGTATTTACAAAATGTATAATTTAGGGGGAAAGTGTACATAAAAATGAAATATATTAATGAAGATTACATTAACAAATGCATTATATTAGGGAAATTGCTTGCAAAAATGTGTGCATTTGTCAAAACTGTGTACAAAAAAATGTGTTTATAGTGGGAATTCAAACCAAAATGCAAATGAATTTTCATTAGGATTTTTAAAAAATCGTAAATTGCTTTTTAAAATTTCAGCTCGAATATTTTAAGCAGATGATTACCAAGCATTCTACCTCACTCTATGAATTTAAATAAATTCCCCACTTTACCTGGTAGTTGAGGTCTCTGACCTCTAGAACATTTGATTTGCCACTGTATGTGAAATAGAGGCTGTTATCATCTTCCGAGCAAAAAATTCTGTCTTGAAATCTCTTATTTACCTGTATAGAAATCATAACCAAGATATTATTTGCATAAAGCTTCCAATTATTTTAAAAACAAAGAAGGGAAGAACAGTAAGTGTACATTCGTCAGCTAAAGCCGTGTCTCGTGTAACAAACCAAGATGTTATAGCAGCTACACCAGTGTTTGGGGATTTTGATCCATTTGGGGATATGATCCACAAATTCATGTTTGTCTTTGGCTCTTTAATATGTACCCATGGTGTGTTCAGGGATACATTTGCTTTCCACTCTTTACAATGAATTCCCAATGTGCCTTAAGAAGCTGCACAGCTATGGTTGTACCATTTAAATCATGACTGGCTTAGCATGAAACTGGCAACCCCAGTTGAGATATTTTCCAGTCTGCTCGTGTATTGGAATTATTCTTTACTGTTATATTGCTGGTTGTTTGGCTCCTTTGGAAGGAACTGCAGGATAGAAATATAATAAACAAATTAAAACAATAACATATCCTACAGGTCATTCACCACTATTCTATTCACTAATTGAATTTTTAATCTTTCAATTCAAGTATGACTTTTTAGTACATTGTATTTCTGAATTTTATTCCGTTTATGAGTCAGATTTTTGTTTTAAAAACTAAAACCACTTCCACTCTGCCACCCCTCCAAGTTCAGGTAGGTAGCCGTGTTGGTCTGACGCAGTCGAAATAAATTAAAAAATTAACAAATTGTCCAGTAGCACATTAGAGACCAACTAAGTTTGTTCGGGGTATAAGCTTTCGCGTGCATGCACACTTCTTCCCCTCCAAGTGTCAACCTTAAATTTCACTCACTTTCTCGGTCTCCTCTTCCCCCAGGGCAGGTTCCCGTTGAAAGTTTTCCATCCTTTTGTTCTCCACAGCAGTAACTTTTGCTCACCTCCTTTTCAACCGATTGTGTGTTTTCTCCTCTCACTCCAAGAAGGTAACCCAGAGTAACCTAAAACACCTGGACCACACCTACTTCTGAAATACTGTGCTTACTACTGTGCTATAGTAAGGGTAAAGGTTCATCAGATAATAATTATGGTTTGCCTATCACCTGCTACAGAAACATATTTTTTTTATTATACATTGAAAAACTACAGAGGTTTCTCCTTTCGGCTAAGCACCTGTTTGGAGCCAGGGATTGGATGACCTGCAAAGGAAGGCCCCACCTTTCATGTTCCTAATTTGTCATTTAAAAACATGACTGGAGGCATCTATTGTAGTAGTCCTGAAATTCATAAATTTGGCACCTTGCAAGGTACATTATGTTCCCAATAAAAGTGTTACTTTGCCTCCTTGGCAAAGCTCCCAGGAGCTGGTGGGGAAGAGACTGCGCCTGTGCAATTGTTGTTGAATTATATGGCGCCAGTTGGAAAATGCCAGGACACTCAGGTTTTGTGAGCCAGTGTGGTGTAGTGGTTAGGAGCGGTGGACTCGTAATCTGGTGAACCGGGTTCGCTTCCCCTCTCCTCCACATGCAGCTGCTGGGTGACCTTGAGCCAGTCACACTTCTTTGAAGTCTCTCAGCCTCACTCACCTCACATAGTGTTTGTTGTGGGGCAGGGAGGGAAAGGAGAATGTTAGCCGCTATGAGACTCCTTTGGGTACTGATAAAGCAGGATATCAAATCCAAACTCTTCTCTTCTTCATGCATGATGGATGGCGAGGGAGCAGCTGCAGTGACCTGCAACACCTGTGCCATGTTTGTCCTCCTGTCTGAGAACATGCAAAACTTCACCTACAACAAATGCAAACTGCTTGCCTTGCTGGAAGAGAAGGTACGGCAATGTGAGGCCCCTCTACCAATTTGTGGCAACATGAGGCCTGGAAACGATGCCTTATGAGGAACGGTTAAGGGAGCTGGGCATGTTTAGCCTGGAGAAGAGGAGGTTAAGGGGTGATATGATAGCCATGTTCAAATATATAAAAGGATGTCACATAGAGGAGGGAGAAAGGTTGTTTTCTGCTGCTCCAGAGAAGCGGACACGGAGCAATGGATCCAAACTACAAGAAAGAAGATTCCACTTAAACATTAGGAAGAACTTCCTGACAGTAAGAGCTGTTTGACAGTGGAATTTGCTGCCAAGGAGTGTGGTGGAGTCTCCTTCTTTGGAGGTCTTTAAGCAGAGGCTTGACAACCATATGTCAGGAGTGCTCTGATGGTGTTTCCTGCTTGGCAGGGGGTTGGACTCGATGGCCCTTGTGGTCTCTTCCAATTCTATGATTCTATGAGGAAATTCTCACTAGACCAGAGTGGATTGTCCTGGAACAGAGATGCAGGCAGGATGCCCCTAGGGAGGGAAGAAGATCACCCAATGCAGGAGATGAACCCCTGAGGAACGTTACACAAGATAGCAGGACTGTCAGGAGCCATGCTGTGTCTCTGGAGCTGCAAAATCAATTCCACGCCCTCACCTCGGACACCGATCCTTGGTCAGAAGAACAAGAACAGCAGCTGCGGACCTCAGAACACACCAAGATGGCAGTGGAAGGCACAGTGCACAGAACAATTCCTGCCACTCCCCAGGAAAGGAAGAGATGTCTAGTGGTGGCAGGTGTCTCACTTCAGAGACAGCAGTGTATGAAGGAATGTCTCATGCTTTCATTTGTCTCTATACTGATGCACAGAGTATGGGAAAAAGAAAGAACAATTTGGGTGCTTAAAAAGGGATGATAAATATGGCCTAACAGGCATTACTAAGACCAGGTGAGATGAGACTTATGAATGTAATGTAGAAATTGAGGGGTATAACCTGTTCAAAAAGAACAGACCAAACAGAAAGGGAGGAGGAGTAGCATTATATGTAAAGGATGTGTACATTTGTGAAGCGATCCATGACTTGGAGCATAGAAGGCAGATTGAGAGTATATGGGTATACATTGTAGGAGAGGGGAAATGACCTTCTTGCTATAGACTTCTAAGCCAGACTGAGAACTTGCATGATGCCCTCATACAGCAGATTACCAAACATTCAAGAAGGAGAGAGATAGTAGTAATAAGAGATTTCAACTACCCTGATATGTGTTGGACTTAACCTCTGCCGAGAATGTAAGGCCCAACAAATTCCTCCATTGCCTTGCTGACAAATTCATTTCCCAGGAGGTAGAAGAAGCAAGAAGTGGCTCATTACTCTTGGACCTGGTCTTCACCAAAAGGGAAGAACTGATCAACATAGTGAAAGCACAGAGAACCTTGGGAGGAGATGATCATATTCTCTTGGGTTTCATTATACAAAGGCAAGGGGAAATTGAGTGTAGTCAGACATTCATTCTGGACTTTAAGAAGGCTGATTGCAAAGAGCTAAAGGAACTACTGGTTGAGACGCCATGGCCAGAAATACTCAAAGGCAGTCAGAGATGGGTGGGAGTTTCTTAAATGTGAAATATTCCAACAAGAAACAAAATAAAAAGAAACTGGTATGGCTGCATAATATTACAGATGATATGAGATGTAAGAGTGGCATGTATAAGAAATGGAAGAAAGGAGAAATCACAAAGGAAAAGTAGCCAACAGTTTCAAGGAGAAGGTCAGGCAGGCTGAAGCTGAGAATGAGCTCAGGCTTGCAAGAGAAGTTAAAAACAATTTTTGTTTGTTTGGCTATGTGTGAAGCAAGAGGTAAAAAACAAGCAAGTATGAGGTTCCTTGAGTGGAGATGGAGAAATGCTACTGGGTGACAGAAAAAGGCGGAACAGCTCAACACCAACTTTGCCTCTGTCTTTACCCAAAAGGAAAGCTGTGCCCAACCTGGTGATAACAGAATACACTGGTACCTCTGGTTAAGAACTTAATTCATTCTGGAGGTCCACTCTTAACCTGAAACTGTACTTAACTTGCGGTACCACTTTAGCTAATGGGACCTCCTGCCATGTGATTTCTGTTCTCATCCTGAAGCAAAATTCTTAACCCGAGGTACTATTTCTGGGTTAGTGGCGTCTGTAACCGGAAGCGTATGTAACCTGAAGCGTCTGTCACCACTGTAAATGATGCAAGGAGGGAGCTGCAGCCCAAGATAGGAAGAGGTGGTAAGGGAACACCTAGCTCCTTTAAATGAATTCAAATCTCCAGAGCCTGATGAGCTGCACCCAAGGGTACTAAAAGATCTCGTGGGTGCAATCCCAGAGTCTCTAATCCTTGAGAATTCCTGGAGAACAGGTGAGGTCCCTGCAGACTGGAAAGAAGCACATAGAAAAGTATGCTGTGCTTATTAAGACCTGGCATCGGTTTCTCAAAAGCAAGGTGGGGGTGTTGTTCAAGGTGCCTTTATGACTGCCAAATTACTGGCTCCAAGTAAACCAAGCGCTGAACCACAGGAACACACCTTACAGGCAACACAGAATAGCCTAAAACGCACTTGTTTCTGAAATACTGTGCTATAGTAAGGGTAAAGGTTCATCAGATAATAATTATGGTTGACCTATCATCTGCTACAGAACCATACATGTTTATTATACAATGAGAAGCAACAGAGCAGAGTCACAGAAAGTGAGAAGCTGCTTGTTATGAACGTTTACAGGGAAGTTGCTTTTTAATTTGTTTTTAACTGGCTTACCAGTGACGGAGAGATCATTAGGAAAATCCTGCCGGTTATTTGGGTCTGCATGACGGAGATGGCAAAGAATAACCCAGGCTCACAGGATGAAGGCAGGCAGATGACTTCGATATCGCACGACAGTCTCAGTATCCTGAATGTTTCTTATGCAGTCAGGTAAGTAAATGGCAAGACCGATTAAGAAATTTGGTTTTTGTGTATTCCAGTATGAACTTTATCTGAACTATACCTCCCAGTATAACATGTAGATCGGAATGTTCCAGCACAGTTCTTGGTTCAACATTGCAGAAACCTTTTCGACACATGTCTCTCTTGAAAGCATGCAATTGAATGAATAATGATAATATTGCTTGTTGGCCGAAAGCTCCCAAAGTGATATACAGGGAAATTTAATTGCATTTCTTTTTCACCTCTTCCAACTCCACCTATTAAATCTTGGAAGAGCATTTTTCATGCAAGTTGCAAAACAAAGCATAAAGGGTTATGGAAGTTTCTGTCCACATAACATTTCATTTTTAGAATGAAAACGATATCCTTTGATTGTTTTCAAAACACTACTGTATTTTAATTCTTTCCAAAGTCATTTCACATGAGTTTCTCTCCCTTTTCCCTCAAAGGGAACACGTGGGACCCTGGTGGGATATTCGATCATACCGTAAGAAGTGGAACAGGCAGATTCTTAAAGATGTGTCATTTCATACGGAAAGTGGTCAGATCATGGGCATCTTGGGAAATTCTGGTGAGTAGTATATACACCTGCATTTTAACTAAACACAAATATTTCTACATTAACTACAGCAAACACTTTAAAATTTACTTAACCATCCCTCCTCCCAAGAAACTCTGGGAACTGCAGCACTGTGAGGGGAATTGGGGTCTCCTAACAACTCTCAGCACCTTTAAAAAACTACAGTTCCCAGGATTCTTTGGGAGAAGCCGTGACTGTTTAAAGCGGCATGATGCTGCTTTAAATGTATAGTGCATACTGTCCTGAGCTGATTGGAGGAGGGGCACGATAAAAATGCACTAGGCACATTCATATGACGACAACTTATGTAAGGGACTGAACTCAGTGTCCAGCTCCTTGAATGCTACCTTTAAGGTCGCTAATCCTCTGTCTGGTCTGGTCAATTTCAAATACAAACAGGGTATCACATACCAGTGGCACAGTTGCACTTTGGGGGTTGGGACCATTCATCTTGTAAGTTTGCAAATTATCTATGTTAATGGAGGGAGAACCTACCCAAATCTATAAATTTAGTTAGATCATGTAATATATTTTAGGATAGATAATTTGGTATTGTTTTCAGAGATTTCCCTTGATAATCTCTTGAAACTTTCCACTGACTTGCACAGCTGTCTTCCCCTCCCTCTGGCTTCTCCAGCCACTCACTCATCTGTAACAACAACAACATCTATCTATCATCTATCTATCTATCTATCTATCTATCTATCTATCTATCTATCTATATCTATCTATCTATCTATCTATCTATCTATCTCTATCATCTATCTATCTATCTATCTATCTATCTATCTATCTATCTATCTATCTATCTATCATCTATCTATCTATCTATCTATCTCTATCTATCATCTATCTATCTATCTATCATCTATCTATCTATCTATCTATCTATCTATCTATCTATCTATCTATCATCTATCTATCTACAGTGGTGCCTCGCAAGACGAAAAGAATCCGTTCTGTGATTCTCTTCATCTAGCAGCTTTTTCGTCTTGCGAAGCAAACCCGTTGACAGATTAGCGGATTAGAGCTATTAGCGCTATTAGCAGCTTTTAGCGGCTTATCTGCTGATCGGATCAGCTGATAAGTGGCTTAGCGGCTTAGAAAAAGGGGGGGAAGCAGCAGGAACTCACAAGACATTGTCGTCTTGCGAAGCAAACCCATAGGAAATTCGTTTTGCGAAGCACCTCCAAAACGGAAAACTCTTTTGTCTAGCAAGCTTTCCGTCTTGCGAGGCATTCGTCTTGCGGGGCACCACTGTATCTCTATCATCTATCTATCATCTATTATCTATCTATCTATCATCTATCTATCTATCTATCTATCTATCTATCTATCTATCTATCATCTATCATCTATCTATCATCTAGCTATCATTTATACCCTGCTCATCTGGCTGCGTTTCCCCAGCCACTCAGGGCAGCTCCCAACAGGATGTTAAAAACACAATGAAGCATCAAACATTAAAAACTTCCATAAACAGGGCTGCCTTCAGATGTCTTCTAAAAGTCAGATAGTTGTGTATTTCCTTGACATCTGATGGGAGGGTGTTCCACTACCAAGAAAGTAGAGAACGAGATTTTGCTCTAGAAAACCTGAATGATCAGGCATTCCTAAAATACGTTTATGAAATCTCGTTACGTACCATTGGTACTATATTTTGAGAATTTTTTCTTTAAGATCTGCATAAATCAGTCTTGATGAGTGTTTAGCCCATATCCAATGGCACAAGTTGTTTTAGGATATCTGGTATACTCCTGTGCCAACTTCACTTACTACCATATTTAATAGAAGTCAGGTTAATACAAATTTAGCTGTAGCAATGCAAGTGCCTGGCTATTTTTCTACAATGCGGGTGGAAAGACTTCAGGCTTACAGGCGCTCCTTTGCTTCTTACTAGAACCCACAACCAGAAACTAGTGCTAAATACATAATATATAGAATTAAAGAATTATGAGCACAGTTATTTGTTTTAAGTACAGTGGTACCTTGGGTTATGAACTTAATTCATTCTGGAGGTCCATTCTTAACCCAAAACCATTCTTAACCTGAAGTGCGCTTTTGCTAACGGGGCCTCCTGCTGCCACCGCTGCACAATTTCCGTTCTAATCCTGGGGCAAAGTTCTCAACCAGAGGTACTACTTCCAGGTTAGCAGAGTTTGTAACCCAAAGCATTTGTAACCCAAGGTACCATTGTACTGGAACTGAACAGAGCTCATAGTCCTTCTGGGCAAAAATCTGGTTTCTGTGCTTCAGGTGTATAACCTAGGGCAGGAGATGTTGTTTTGTTGCTGCTGCTGTTAAATAATTGGGAGCCATAAAGCCTTGTCCATCAATGGGAAATCACCTTGAGATCTACCACTGGACCCAGATCCACCTTCAGCCCACGCTTGTGGGGAACTTCATGCCCAGGGGCTGAAAGTCATCTTCTGTGTCTCTTAGTTCCAGCCTGTCATCCCCAGCTCACATGGGGTTCTGCCCTTCCTGTTCCTTCTTGCTGCTTACCAAACCCAAGGACCAACCCACAACCTACATCCTTCCCTAAATTTGGCCTTTTGCCTCTGCCCACTAGTACCCAGGCCCACTCCCCCTTGCCTGGCAGCCTCGCCCTCTGATGGGCCATCACAGGCCTTTGTCTCCTGCTAATGGTCTATCCAGCTAGATCTGCTGAGCTGGCTTTGGCTTGTTAGCATAACTAAATCCAGGGGCATTCCAGGTTTGGCAAAGTTTAACCAAACCTTGATTAATTCAAACTTTTGCTAGATCCAGGAATTATGGGCTAGTTTCCCCCCCCCCCCCCGAACAATACTTATATTGAATTTTCCAATTTGCATTAGGATCGGGGAAAACAACTCTGTTGGATGCCATTGCTGGAAGGCTGAGCCATAAGACAAACTTTTCTGGGCAAGTTTATGTCAATGGACAGGAGCTGAAGCCAAAGCAGTTTCAGGACTGCTTTTCCTATGTTCTCCAGGTTGGTTTGTATTTGCATTTCTATAGGAGTCTCGGTCTTTCCCAGCCTTATCTGGGATTGTTCTGCCTGCAACACAGGAACTCTACTCAGTTGTCATCCCCACATGGCTAAATTGACAGCATTTTCCCTTCTCTTTCAGAATGATACCTTGTTAGGCTACCTCACCATAGAAGAGTCTTTGACTTATACTGCCTTGCTAGCACTCCAGGAGCACTCCAGCAACTTTATAAAAAAGAAGGTCTGTACTGCAGTATAATGTTATGAAAAGTTAGCAGACTGAAGACAAGACTGTGATCCTCTCACCAGTGGCGTAGCGTGGGGGGTGCAGGGGGGGCCGGCCGCACCAGGCGCAACATCTGGGGGTTAGGGTTAGGGGGCGCAAATCCATGGGTTAGGGGGCGCAAATCCATGCTACGCCACTGCCTCTCACAGTTAAGCTCAGGGGTGCCAACTTGAACAAAATAAATGATAATATCCCACATAACTGATCACATGACACAGCACACACACACACACACACACATACCCCATTTGAGTGGCAATACCCATCAACTTGAGGGGGGGCTGCTCCCTCAAATATTTTATTTAGGGGGCCGAAGTGACCTCAGCCCCTAGGAGTTGGCTCCTATGGTTAGGCTGTTTCAATCCTTTCCATCAAAAGGCATAGTGGAACTGCTTCCCCACTAAAAACCCCCAAAAAACCTACTGTTCACAAGATATCATAGTGTTTTAGAGATATAGAGGTCCTTGGAGGTAAACTAATTCAACTTCCAGATCAGTGCAAGTTCTGTGATTCTGGATCTGCAACCATAACACTCCCGAAAGGCCATCCAGCCCCCAGTGAAGGAGGGCCTGCTGTTGGACCCAGAAACGTTACACGGTGTCAGAAGTGGAGAATGAGGAGTATGCTGCATGAACTGGCAGAGGTTTTCTGGCTGTAAGGCTACAAGTAAGAAACTGTAAGAGAAAGCAATAAGGCTTATCCAACAACATCTGAAGGACCAGAGGTTTCGAGGTTGGTGGTTCGAATCCCCGCGACGGGGTGAGCTCCTGTTGCTGTGTTCCAGCTCCTGCCCACCTAGGAGTTCAAAAGCACATCAAAGTGCAAGTAGATAAATAGGTACTGCGCCGGTGGGAAGGTAAACGGCGTTTCCGTGTGCTGCTCTGGTTCATATTTTGGTTGTGAAGAATGATTATAATAATGCTTAGCATTTGTATGGTGCTTGAGATTGCTTAAAGCAGAATGGCTTAGCTGAACATTTAAAGCACTTAACAGACATTCTCTTGGTAATCTTTTTAGTGCATCTGAAAGATAATTCAGTATTGTTATAGCCCCCTGTTTACAATGGTGGGGCTAAAGGACAGAAAACATGACCTACCTGGGCCACCTAGTGAATTGCTGGAGGGATTCAACTTGGGCCTTCTTGACTCATAACTTGCTTTAAAATTATGTCCCTGAAATCTGGACCATCTGAATGTGAATTCAAATAATAGCTTAGTGAATTAGCTACATGGAGTTGTACAATGGTATATTTCTATTTCGAAGACTAGCCGGGAAGCTTATTTTGTGATCATTCTGAATTAGGACTTGCATTTTGTACAGCATATATATATAAATATATATATATAGTGCTCAAAGGATGCTTGAGCTGCTGGGTAGACAATCTGAGACCCCAGGTTCTTCCTGAATTGTCTCTGTATTTTGCAGGTTGATGCTGTTATGGCTGAGCTGAGTCTCAGTCATGTTGCATGCAGCGTAATTGGAAACCGCACACTTTGGGGAATTTCTGATGGCGAACGGCGCCGCGTTTCAATCGCAGCACAGCTATTACAAGATCCCAGTGAGTATGGTGCCTAGTGTTTGAGAACAAAACAAACACTCTGTCCTTTTCGATTAACTGTCACTTGGTACATCCATCTACCTCCCATGTCTCCCCAACCCTTTTTTCACAATAGAACTTTTCATCTGTCACAGGGGCGCAATCTAACAAGGGTAGTTAACAAAGAGCGCAACATGTCCTCCCCTACTTGGCTGATGGGATTTGTGATTTAGAAATCCCCAGGTTAGGTGAATTTGTTACAGCAACCCAATCCCTCTAAATAGCATGGGAAGCCTGCCTTAGTGGATATAAGAAACTGTTTTATGGCCCAGTGACAGAGTTGAATTTAGGGGAGCCTGACCGGTGCTGGGCAGTGAGCTGACAAGGTGCCACAAATTACAAAGAAGAGGTGGGGGCATCAAATTTAGGGGTACCACTGAAATTTTAAAGCCCAACATCCGCCACTGGCAGTGATCCTGTCGATAGCCCTTCAGAGTCTCAGGTTGGGTCTTAGATCAGCAACCAGAGATCTTTTCCCCAAATATTCCCTTTGCACAGTGTTTTGTACAAGCTCACAATGCTCTAACATGGCTAATTCCCACATTGTACTGCTAATTAATGATCATATGGATATTCTGGATGGGTACCTTCCCAAAGCAGGGTTGCTGATGGATAGTCGGTACTTGTGTGTTACGGCCCTCGAGGTGAAGCAACTGAGATCAGGATAGGGTGGGTGGGTGTTCTGATTTACAAAGGACTGTCCTCTATAGGAACGGCAGTCTGTCCTCTATCCGGAGAGGGGGTGTTGTAGCCCTTCCTGGTTTAAAGTCAAAGAATGGAAAGAGGGAAAGAGCAGGAGCGGCCTTGAAGTCGACGGTCAACATCTAGCACTTGGAAGGCAAACTGAACAGGGACTATCTCACTATGGTGAGATAGAATCAGAGACTCATAGAGTTGGAAGGGACCCTGTGGATCATCTAGTCCAACCCCGGGGAATGCAGGAATGGGCAGCTGGGGATTGAACCTGCAATCTTGGTGTTATCGTTATTCTGGTTCCACTATAATTATTATAGCATTTGTTTTTAAGTTTTATATCTATACAAATGGAGCTGGATAGCTCAGCTGGTTAGAGTAGTGTTTCCTGACCTTTTTCTGACCATGGCCCTCTCCCAATCTTGTTTCCTTCCTGTGCCCCCCATGGGCGTAGCCAAGGGGGGCAGCTGCCCCCCAATAAGTAATAAATCAATACAAATCTGAGGTTCTGCCCCCCCTTTCAAAAATCCTGGCTATGCCCATGCCCCCCACCCCTATTTAAATGTTTTGTTTGTAAACAGAACATGTTTTATTTATATTTTTTAATAATTTATACAAAATAAAATGATAGGAACACAATGAAATATTGTTGAAGCAGAAAAACATAGAATCATAGACACATAAAGCTGGAAGGGACCTCAAAGGTCATCTTTCTAGTGCAACCCCCTGCAGTGTAGGAAACTCAGCTAAAGCATCTATGACAGATGGCCATCCAACCTCTGGCTAGAAACCTACATCTTCCATGTTCGGTGGTACCTTGGGTTACAGACGCTTCAGGTTACAGAGTCCGCTAACCCGGATGTAGTACCTCGAGTTAAGAACTTCAGGATGAGAACAGAAATTGTGCGGCGGTGGCGCTGTGGCAGCAGGAGGCCCCATTAGCTAAAGTGGTACCTCAGGTTAAGAACAGTTTCAGGTTAAGAACAGACCTCCAGAACGAATTAAGTTCTGAACCCGAGGTACCACTGTATTATAAAATGTAAACAACACTTATTTGATCCCAGTTATTTGGCACAGAAGGGGAAACCTACAGGTACAGTCAAAAAGATACACAGGGAGTTCTGTATATAGGGGATAATTTTGAAAGGCAAGTGGTCCTCCTCACTGACCTGGTGCAAAAAGATCTGAAGGAGCCCTGGCTGCCTAGATAAAAGACGATAGCCCCACACACCCTTACCTGGGAGTAAGGCCCACTGAAGTCAGTGCAGCTTTCCTCTGAGTAGACACTTAGTTATTTACTAGATGCAAGTCAGCAACACCAGACAACATTGCTCGGCTAGGCGCCGGAGTGGATTTCACCCCACACCTTGCAGAGCCGGCCTGACGCTACCAACGGGCCCTGCGCCCCTCAGCAACATCCGAAGGCTCTGATCCGCTGGGCGCTGGGTTGGATTGCACCCTGCGCCTTGCAGAGTCAGGCCCAGGCTGCCACCAGGCGCAGCACTGGCAGCAGCAAGAAGCAGCTCTGGCTCTCCCAGCCCTACCCATTGCCACCCCACCACCACGCTTACCTGAACTGGGGGTTCTGGATTGTGGGCGCTGATGGTCAAAATGGGAGCCTCAGCAATCACCGTCTTCCGCCGGAAACAAACCAGGACTGCTCCAGGAAAACGCAAGTGGCAAAAGAGGAGTGCTAGGTCCTGGTGGGCCACCCCCTTACCCACTTGTGATTGGCCAAGTGGATAGCCAGCCAGTCAGGACTAAAAAAGAAAGATATTTTCCCCTTCACTTCTCACTTTCCTTTGTGGCCACCTAGCCTCATGCTGTGCCCCCCCCCTTTATGCAATTTTCACCTGTGGCCCCCTTGGGACATCTTGGGGCCATATGGGCCCCAGTTGGGAAACACTGGGTTAGAGCACGGTGCTGATGACGCCAATGTTGCAGGTTCAATCCTTGTATGGGACAGCTGCATATTCCTGATCCTTAGGGTCCCTTCCAACTCTATGATTCTATTAAATGTTATATCTATATATGTCCTCTTTTTGATGGTGCGTTTCCTCTTTTTCAAAAAAAGCAAAGTGTAAGTTGGCCTAGAAATGGATTCAGATGAAAAAGTGTTGGAATAATAGGCTGTCCATAATGGCCAGTCCCAATTAGATCTCTAGCAGCCTTTTTTTAAAAACCAACTTAAGTGTCTGGGGCTGTTTGCAAAGGCATAACAAAGTATTGCGGTAATCTAGCCAGCAGCATTATCAGGCTAACACAGAACTGGTAACCACACTGCTGCATGTCGCTGCAGTAACACGCCGTTACGTGAGGTTTCAAGAGCTGTTCCTGTTGTTTTCAGAGGTCATCTTGCTAGATGAACCCACCACAGGTCTGGACTGCATGACGGCCAATCAGATTGTATTGCTACTATCAAAGCTTGCTCATAAAGGCAGAATAGTGATTATTACAATACACCAGCCACGATCAGAACTTTTCCAGGTAAAGAATACTTGTGTTAAACCACGTTCTAATCATGGATGTGCTTTGTAAAGGAACAACAACAGGTTTGGTCTCAAGCATTAAATGTTATTGCTGAACCTTCAACAGATTGCATTCACATAGGTTGGGGAAAACAGATGGTAAACAGTGGATTTCACTTTGGGAGAAACCTTTCAAATCAGTATCAACCCAGATTAAGGAGGCATCCTTAAAGCTTATTCAAAAATGGTATCTTACATTTTTGTTATCAGAACGGTAGTTCTGCTATAAGGTTCTGCAACTCTCCAACATTTTGACTTCACCCCTGAATGCGCACTCTTCCAATGTCCTGAGACAGACAGATGCCAACAATATGAGGCTATAGAGGGACTTCATTGACTCAAGGAATGTACCACACAGATGTGTAGAGCTTTTCCTCATCACATAAATATTAAAACTGTACACTTCCTTTGTCATTAGGTATTCTCTAGTTTTTTATATCTTAGCAACATTTGCACATTAATGCTTGTTTGTTCCCCCCAAGGTATTTGATAAAATCTGCATCATGAGTTCTGGAGAACTAATTTTCTGTGGAGATTCATCAGACATGATCACCTTTTTTACCAACTGTGGCTACACATGCCCTGAACATTCCAGCCCTTTTGATTTTTACGGTAAGAGCTTCTCAATTAGGTTCACAAACACAGATCCTTCCAGTTCCCTGGCAAAAATATATATCTATGCAAGTATATTTTTGTTCAGTCTCATGGAGTTCAATGCAACTTACCTCCTTGAAGTCCCATTAGTTGGAAACTAACTTTATGCAAGATCGCAGGCCTTCAAAGAGCAGAGTGCTATTAGTTACTGTTTTCAATTCAAAGATCTATAGTGAACAAGATAAATTGGGGGTTGGGAAAAAGCATGCAATTTGTTTTTATTCTGCTGTGTTACTAGAATGTTTTCTTTGCATAGGATTATGTCCAAAAGCACGAAGCAAATCAACCTCATATGATAGGGTTGCCATATTTAAAAAAGTGAAAATCTGGGCACAAAAGTTGTTGAGCATTTTCTCTTTGGGGGGGGGGGGCGTCTTGCAAAATCTAAAAAACAAACAAAAAACCCTGACGTGGGCTGCCATATGTCCTGCACAGAATTGTTTACAAGGGCTAAATACCGGCTATGTCCAGAAAATTCCAGATGTAAGACAGCCCTATCATATGGATGAATATAAGGTGTATATTAAATCTGGCTTAGAGGTGTGAAAGCAAAGGCGCCTTTTAAACTTACCTGTTGTTTGTCTTCTGATGTGTTTGCTGATATTATTGTTATTGAATGAATATTTAATAACAGGAACTACTACTGCAATAATTATAATAATAGCCATCACTGCTGCCGCCGCCACACAACACAAGCGCCAGCTCATCTTCCTCCCCGAGCTCAGGGCTGGTGGGGGAAATAGGGACATTCTGGGATTGCTTTCATAATTCTGGGACTCTCCCTGGGAAATTGGGACACTTGGAGGCTAGGGACTAATTCAATTTTGTCGGGTAAATTTTGCAGTGGATCTCACATCAGTAGACTGTCGAAGCAAAGAGCGGGAACTGGAGACTTACAGCAGAGTTCAAACCATCTGCTCCGCCTATAAAAATTCAGAAATCTTTCGCAGAACTCTGGAGGCAATTGAAGAAGCAAAATGCAAGGTGAAAGAGCTGCCACCAATACCCTTTAAATGCAAAAAGCCCCCCAATGTGTTCTTCAAACTATGGATTCTGCTCAGGTGAGAGAGCACAGCTCAGGAGCAATGAACGCAAGGCCTCCTATTTCTGGTGTCCTTCACGGCAAGAATGATCTTGGCCTGCAATTGCAGTAATTATTCTTCACTTTCAGGAGGACAACAAGGAATTTATCCAGAGATAAGATTGGAATGCTGATGCGGCTCTTCCAAAACATGTTCTTCAGTCTCTTTCTTATATTCTTCCTTCTGAGACTGTCCAGTGATGCTCTTAAAGGAGCAGTTCAGGATCGCGTAGGACTCATTTACCAGTGTGTAAGCGCTCCACCACACTCAGGAATACTCAATGCTCTGTCGTTATGTAAGTTTCTCTACAGCATCAGTAATGGTTGCAGAGAGAAAGGGTGTTCTGAAACAATACATTGACTACATGATGGGTTTAGTTTGGAAACCTTTTTATGCATGTTGGAGCACAGACAATATGCCACTGCAACATGAGGCTGGAGTGCATCAATAACCCTTTGGAAATAAATAGTATTAATCATTATCACACCTATGCCGTGCTTTAGAATTGTCAAATTCACACACATTATCTCAGCAATCTGCAGAATAGCTCTCTGAGATAAATCAGTATTAGGGCCAATCTGATAAATGTGTGAATCAACTAGATGACATGGTACATGAATGGATGTATTTAATGCTGCAAGGTTATGGGAGAGATTATTAGTATCGCATGGGGCAGGTATGAACCTTTTCCCTTGACTATGGTCTCAAAGAAAATTGCACCCTATATAAAGCTACTATTTCTTGGTACCAAAGATAGCTTGGGGGAGGGGCAAAATTCCTTCCCCCTCTGCAACAAGGCTGTTATTTTTAAGGGGGGGGGGTCTCACATGTTAAATGCAGCCACGCATTTTACACATAGTCTAGTCCGAATGTAAATTCTCCTAAAATGTGTAGAAATACCTTATGTATTTATTATTCTCTGGTATAGAGTTGTTTGTTTCCCTTTCAGTTCCTGCACTGAAGGCTGTTGGAGACCGAGAAAGTCAAGACTGTTTATATCAGAAATGGCAAACGTTGCTTGCCTACATACTGTATTTATATTTATTTAAAAGCACTGCTTAATATACATTGTGACAAAGAACACAATCCACCCTAGGACGTTCTCTTTTGAAATGAATGGGAGCTGCCCCAATGCAATACAGTGGAACCTCGGGTTATGTACCATCCTCCTTACGAATGCTTCGGGTTACGAGCTCCGCTAACCCGGAAGTAGATGCCCCTTGTTGCGAACTTTGCCCCAGGATGTGACCAGAAGTTGTGCACTGGCGGTGTGGCAGCAGCGGGAGGCACCACTACCGAAAGCGCGCCTCATGTTAAGAACAGTTTCGGGTTACAAACGTATTAATTTTGTAACCAGAGGTACCACTGTATAGATGGCAGACGTTGCTGCAAGACGACCACTTTGATTCTCTGGTATAGAGTTGTTTGTTTCCCTTTCAGTTCCTGCACTGCGGGCTGTCGGAGACCAAGAAAGCCAAGATGGTTTATATCAGAAGTGGCAAATGTTGCTTGCCTACATACTGCATTTCCTGCCTTTTAGCATCATCAGCATGGCACTATTTAGTACTGTTATCTATTGGTAGGTGCAATGGCAGTTGGTACGCCGGGTGAATCTTTCTGCACTGAAGTTACCTGTTGAATAGAGGATTCATTCTGTATGGCTCTGGTTTCTCAGATATCTAGAAGGCAAGAGTAAAGATCATGGAGATGGAAAGGACCTCAACTCCTGCAGGAAACACATTACTTCAGCATCCCTGATAGATGCCCATCTGGCTTCTAGCTCCTGCCAACCTAGCAGTTCGAAAGCATGCCAGTGCAAGTAGATAAATAGGTACCGCTATGGCGAGAAGGTAAACGGCATTCCATGTGCTCTGGCACTCATCACGGTCCTCCGTGTGCCAGTAGCGGTTTAATCATGCTGGTCACATGACCCGGAAAACTGGCTGTGGACAAACGCCCTTGGCCTGAAAGCGAGATGAGCACCGCAACCCCATAGTCGCATTTGACTGGACTTAACTGTCCAGAGGTCCTTTACCTTTTTTACTCTACCATCTGCCAAGTATTTAGTCTAAATCCTTTTGCTTTGAACCCATTGGTCTATGGCAGGTCTTCAGATATTTTAAGATGGAGATTGTATCACCTCTAAATTGCTGTTTTCCCAGACTAAACTTTCCCAAGGCTTAAAACAACTAAGTCCTGTACAGAGTAGACTCACTGAAACAAATGGCCCTAAGTCAGACATGGCCGTTAATTTAAATGGACTACTTTGAGTCAGACAAACATTTCATCCTTTCCCCCAAGGCTTGGTGGGTTTGATTGTACGTCGCTTAGGGTCAGGTCAGGCGGGAGAAAATATGGCTCTTAGCTGCTCAACTCTCAGCCCATTGCTGGGAAGAATGAACCAATCTGTACATATTCAGCATAATGGCACTCCTTTTTGGAGGGTACAAATTTGGATGGACAGGTGGAGGGATCGCTATTTTAAATGTATAGCCATATGGAAAGGGTCCCCCCACCATGTGAAAATGTGGCACATCAAGGAGAAGGCTTCTACCCAAGCTGCCTCTTGATATTCTTTTCCCCACAGCTGTGGCTTGTGAAGAATGATAGAATCATAGAGTTGGAAGGGACCATGAGGGTCATCTAGTCCAACTCCCTGCAGTGCATGAATCTTTTGCCCAATGTGGGGCTTGAACCCACAATCCTGAGTCTCATGTCAAACTTGACCTTCCCAGAGCCACCATTTCATTTCTGCTCAGTTCAGTCACGGCCAATTTATTTATCTATTTCTGAGCAGAAAGATGGACTATTAAACATATTGCTGCTGCTGCTGCTTCTTTCTTAAAACACCCATTTTTCTTTGCAGGTCTATGGGATTTTACCCAGCGGCTTCTAGCTTTGGATATTTCTTTGCTGCCCTCGTAGTACCTTATATAGTAGGTGAACTGATTACGCTTACCCTTCTTGGCATCATTCAAAATCCCAATGTGGTCAGTGGAGTAGCAATGCTACTTAACATGGGAGGTGCCCTAGCTGGAACTGGACTTGTAAGGTAAGGGAAAGAGTTATTTGCAAATATATAGATACAGTTACACTATATTGTTGAAACAGTGATCTGCGTTTATGATGATTAAAATTGTTACTGGAAAATGATGGGAAATGAGAGCATTTGGCTCAACAAGATAACCCGTATAGTTAGCATCCACCTGTCTTGAGAGACAATGGAGTTAGCCTCCAGGGGAGCAGTCAAACCTCTGTGTTGGCAGCTTCTAAGTGATCTCTCCGGGGCACAGGCCTGTACAGTGTATATGGAAGTCCTGGGCTGCCCCCTCTTGTCCTCGCTGATGTGGTCCAAAGGAAATCAGAGCAATGCTTGGCTATATGAGTTGCCAGAAGGAAGCGGACAGGATAGCATCCAACTGTTTTAGGACTCTATTCCAGATTTGTGTAGGGTTTACTCCTTAGCCGTTTCTTCTCCTAAAGATGTCCTGCAAGGCAGCAGAGGTTTTGGTTCAGAGATTTTCCCAGGTTACCTTCCCAGGTTGATGAGCCCCATCTGCCTCTCACTTCCCTCTACACCACATGCAGAAACTGCATTCTTGACCACTGGACCCACTATTGGTCTTGTTCGCTCAATCTGCCAGAGCCTGTCTTCACAGGCAGGGGAAGTCCCTAACTCACCGAGCGTTTGAGACCCAACGGCTACTCTCCCCTAGTTTAGCTGGCCAGCTGAAGCTGTTCCCAAGGTGTGGCTGTTCTTGCATGCTGACAGCTTCTAGAAACTACAGGCAAGAGCTGAGTGCAGGGGACCAAAGGCAGACAGACTATCCCAGAAGGAACACGATGATGTCACCCACCAGAAGTACTGCCCCTCCCCTAACACCCCCACCCCTTTTATGTATGTTGCTGTTTAGTCGTTTAGTCGTGTCCGACTCTTCGTGACTCCATGGACCAGAGCACGCCAGGCACTCCTGTCTTCCACTGCCTCCCGCAGTTTGGTCAAACTCATGCTGGTAGTTTCGACAACACTGTCCAATAAGCTTCATAAAAACGTAACAAAAGTCCATGTAATCCACCATGGTTTCCGCCTCCGTTGTTGATATACGTGAGGCTTATAAATGTTTAATATATGCTGTGCCGCGAGATGGGAAACAAGATTACATAATTTGGGCATGACTTTTGTTTTGTTTCTGAAGGAATTTGGAGGAAATGCCAACTCCGATTAACATTCTAAGCTACTTTACGTTCCACAAGTACACCAGTGAGATTCTTGTTGTGAATGAGTTTTCTGAATTAAAATTTACATGTGGTAAGTACTAAAAAGAAAACACAACACCTCCAATTCTATTTATATGTTTTATTCATAAGATTTATATCCTGCCCTTCATCAGAAATTATCTCAGACTGAATTGCAACTATTAAAAAAAAAATCCAGCGACCCACAATAGACCAACAACATGCAGTGGAAGTTATCCAAAGTAATCCATACATCTATCCCATAAAACAAGCTCAGCTGGATCTGTCCAAATGCTCAATTAGTCCAGGATACTGTTTTCACAGTGGCTGACGATGAACAGCCATAGCTAGTGAACAAGCCAGAGGTGGGAAAAGCCAATTTTTGCCACTGAGGTTATCTGGGCTTCCAGTAACAGAGGAGAAACCAGAAAATCTATTTACCCTGATCCAGCAAGGGAGATGAAGATGAAGATTAAATTTATTACTGGCCAGGGCAGGAAACAACTATTTAAAATTCAGAATTAAAACAGATAAGAGTCACAGGAGCAGTGTGAGTCCCAAAAACACATATATCAGGTGTCAAAGGCCAGGGGAAAGAGGTGTGTTGCATTTGCAGAAAACTGTATACTGTAGTGAAGAAGCCAAGTGCACATCTGCCAACACACCATGTTTTCAACTAGTCAACACCAGGCACAAGTGCTGGGAACTCAAATTGTTCTCAAAGTGCTGCAAAAGGCTTGAACAAATCAGCTACCCAAAATCTAGTTTGTTCTCAGGCAGGAGTCAGAAACAGGGGGCAGAAACCTGTTGGCTACTGCAACTGTGCTTTATTTTTGTTTCTTGGGCTAAAGAAAGTAACTCCATTCGGAACATGTGATATATAAAATGTAGGAAAAGCAAATGTGGGAGAAACTAAGACAATGGCCTGGTTTGGCAGCAAGGTAAGCCAAACTATGGTTTAGTAAGCCTATGTGAATGTTCAACCTCCTGGAGAGAAGCTCACTCACAGCCACTGTGAGTACAGCTCCACTGCCCTGAGCCAGGCCAAAGTTTGGCCTAGCATGCTGCTCCAGCAGGGATTCCTGGTTAAACTTTCTCCACACTAACCATGAGCTATAGCCAAGTTACTATTGAGAACCAGCTGATCCTGAAAGGACTGGTGTGCTTCCTGGAAGTCTAGAGCTTTCCATATGGACATCTCAGCAGAGACCCTGAAGAAGCGCTTTCAGCTACTTGGGCCAGTGGGACAAATCACCTTGAGAAGGGATGGGATGGATTTAATAATAATAATAATAATAATAATAATAATAATAATAATAATTTATTATTTATACCCCGCCCATCTGGCTGGGCCTCCCCAGCCACTCTGGGCGGCTTCCATAAAAACCAAAAATACAATAAAATATCACACGTTAAAAACTTCCCTGAACAGGGCTGCCTTAAGATGTCTCCTGAATGTCAGGTAGTTGTTTATCGCTTTGACATCTGCTGGAAGGGCGTTCCACAGGGCGGGCGCCACTACCGAGAAGGCCCTCTGCCTGGTTCCCTGTAGCTTTGCTTCTCGCAATGAGGGAACCGCCAGAAGGCCCTCGGCGCTGGACCTCAGCGTCCGGGCTGGATGATGGGGGTGGAGACACTCCTTCAGGTATACTGGACCGAGGCCGTTTAGGGCTTTAAAGGTCAGCACCAACACTTTGAATTGTGCTCGGAAACGTACTGGGAGCCAATGCAGGTCTTTCAAGACCGGTGTTATATGGTCTCGGCGGCCGCTCCCAGTCACCAGTCTAGCTGCCGCATTCTGGATTAGTTGTAGTTTCCGAGTCACCTTCAAAGGCAGCCCCACGTAGAGTGCATTGCAGTAGTCCAAGCGGGAGATAACCAGAGCATGCACCCTCTGGCGAGGCAGTCCGCAGGCAGATAGGGTCTCAGCCTACGTACCAGATGGAGCTGGTAAACAGCCGCCCTGGACATAAATCTTGCCATAGCTGTAGCCACTGGTCCCTAACCAAGTGGTCAAGCTTTCTGAGAATGTAAACGTCTCCTTTTAGAATCTTCAAACCAACACTGTAATCTGAAAACCTTTCTTTTGGTAGGTCACTTCAACGATTCCACTGCGGCTGGGGCTCCCTGTCCATTCTCCCAAGGGGCTCAGGTCATTGAAATGATGTTTCCCGGTGGAGCATCCCGATTCGCATCGGACTTTTTAATATTATATGCCTTTGTCCCAGCAGCCATAATTCTAGCAATTATCAGTTTTAAAATAAGAGATCAAATTATTGCCAGGAAATAGACGTGACACTAAATGGTCTATATGCTATTTCACTCTTGCAGTGTGTGAAAGTACAGCGTGAACCATGAAATCTAAACCATTCCCCATTATTTACTTTTAGTTCTTTGGTGCTAATATTATGATAAACAAAAGCAGCTAATCCAGCTGTATCTCTTGCAAATTCAACTGCCAGGGCTGCATGAACCGCACCCTCTTAAAGAAAAGCAACAGTCATATATTGCCTCTTAGGTATTCAGGAGGATTTAGTTTTTCCACCCCAAACCCAGTTCTGTCTGAACAGCTGACTGGTGCAGTTATTTCTGTCCCCACCCCCCCTTGTCAGACTGATTAAATAATTGTGTTTGAGCAAATTATTTCAGGTGGGGGGGGGGATTCTTTTGTATAACGTCTTTATTTTAAAAATGACCAACTGCATTCGTTTGTGGTAATGTTTAAAAGGTTCAAAATAGCAATTTACAAGTGTCATACAAAAATAGAAATTTCCTTTGCATTTTCCTGTTTAAGATCATATAGTTTTGCTGAATACTTCAATTCAAACAAGCAAACAAAAAATTCATAAAGAATTTGTGATGGTTAAAAACTATAGTCCAACAGCCCAAACCTTCCAATAGTTTAAGTAGAAATGCAACTTTTATCATATTATGCTGGCAAAAGACAGAAAATTGTGTCTTAACTGGAGGGGGGGGGGAAATCTCACAATCTCACACTGACTTTAATACGCTGCAGCAAAGGTGAAACTGAGGATCAGGGCATCGACCTGCTGTTAAGATTAATGTTCAGAATGTCCTTTGAACTTTTCACAAACCAGTTATCTGGTGTCAAATGACACAGAATGTGTTTGCTTTTCTTCTTCAAACGTTTTGCAACATCTGAGTCATCTCTTACTGAGTTTAACTAAGAGAAGTGATTCTGGCACAATCTACTATACTGATCATAAACAACAATGACCACAATTATTATTAAGTATTTATGATGGGGGTTTTTACACATTTTACAAGTGTACAAAACATAATGACTCAAATGTATGAAATGCAGCTTCAAATCTGGTTGAGACATACTTCTCAGTCAAGAATCAAACTCCATTTCTTTCCAGGTTTTAGAGGCATTTCTTTTGTACTGTTCTAGTTCCTAAAATGGAAAGATATATTGAAACAGTTTTTAATGTTTAGTTTTTTGTAAGTTAGTTTTGAGTTTCATTTTTGGAAAAAAAAGCTTCTAATAAATGTAATAAATATATAAGCAACTGCATGTTCAATTTTAATGTGAGAACATTAAGTATTATTCTGCAATATATTGCAAATTTTGGATCTCATCCAGTCTCTGCTATCATTACTATCATCACTGCATATAAATCAGTATGCATAAAAATAAAATGAAAGACATAAAAGATGGCATTTTAGAAACAGTGTATGCAAGATAAGCCCAAACTCCCAGCGGGGTCTAAACTGCATGGAATGTATCAGCGGTATCTATATATCTTAATTATGAATGAGTTGTAAAAGAAATCCAGATTGTGGCACACAGCGAATTAGCCATGATTAAAGCAGCTCTCATGTATGCCTTTCATAACACTAAACAAATGGCAGTTTATCTTTTTATGTCATACTGTATATGCCATTCTAGTACTGAGATCCACTGCGAAATTACTGAAGTCCATTATTCTAATTGCACCCGTATCATTTTACTTTTCATTATCTACTACTTGTGGTTTAAAAGAGCAATTATCCAGCTGCCACTAAACTAAGAAATGATGTTCATTTGCTCCCTCAAGTGCAGCCTAGGGGTGCAGATCTCCCAAGTGACCAGCAACACAAGTGTTTGCTAAGTGGGAGCTCTATCTTCAAATGCATGTAGCTAAGAACACCATATATTCCAGGGGACAAACCAACCAGTCTTTGCTTCCATATGTTGCTTGGGATCTTCCAAAGGCATCTGACTGAAACCTACTAGAAACTGGACCCCTAGATTATGAGCGCAGTCTAGAGTATCCCCTAGGCCGCAGAGATGCTTTGCATGCTGCCGCAAGTATCTTTCCTATAGGCGTAGCAGTATGCATCACTCTTTAAGGGTTGGAGAAAGTGTTGGGACTCAGTTTTTCCTGTCCAAAGTGGATTTGGCAGAGCTGAGGACTCTTGCAGTGCTAACAGGAGCACTAGCACAGATGTCGAGGTGGGTTTTTCTTCTGCACAACACCATTTGGCTCACGTATCCAGAAATCTCCACAAGTCTTCTTTCGCGGTTGATTTGCCCTTGCTGAATTAGGACACAACATTTTCTTCGTGTGAATGGATAGCAGGAAGGTACTTACCACCACCACATACAAAAACCACATACTTTATGTTTCTGGCAAATCAGACTTCTATTTCTTTTATAATTTTGGAAAACGTTTTGATTAGTGTGGGTCGCGTTGTATGGCATCAGAATAAAAAGTGAAAATTGTTGTCACAATCATGGCCTTTTCATCGCACCTAACTTCATTTTTAGTTACCTTACATCAGCATCCGTATCCTTTTTATAATTTTGCACAACTTGGCAGAAGCCTCATTTTTTATTGGGATGGCTAGCTGACAGAAGTGTCTTTAGAAGTAGTGAATGCTTGATATTTTATATGGTTCTGA
Organism: Podarcis vaucheri; assembly: GCF_965113315.1. Taxonomy (NCBI): domain Eukaryota; kingdom Metazoa; phylum Chordata; class Lepidosauria; order Squamata; family Lacertidae; genus Podarcis; species Podarcis vaucheri. The sequence continues at coordinate 23,203,169 of NC_138761.1, forward strand.
ATTGTTCTTATAAGTTGTAAGCTGCCGTGGCATAGTATATTTTAAAAGAAGTGCCATATGGATTTATTAAATAAACATAATTTCTGAATTGCATTGTGCTCATTTCTAATTCTTCTTGTGCATCTGACTAGTAGTTCCAGTCATTCAATCCATATATTCATTGGTTCATTCACACCTTGCAATTGTAATGATGTTTCGTCCTACTTAATTGTTAACTTATCAATACATTGTTGTTACAGTCGTGTGCCTTCATCTTTTTTGTGGCTGTTACATAGGACTGGGCCCTTGTATGCGATTTCCCACGCTGCTATCAGCTGCACAGAGACAGAGATTTTAGTTGCATCTGGAGTGATGAGGGGGTGATCCTGATGCATCCAACATCACGATTTTACCTGTATCAGGAGTACTGCGGGGAAGGACAGGTTAATGCTTCTTTACAGTATTCAGTTGTGCTGGGGGTGCTGGAAGGGGGCTAGGTTAATTGCTGCTTAAGTTGCTCAGGTTTTTTAAATTTCAAAAGCACTATTAAATGGCCTTTAAGCATCTGAACAACTATCACTGTACAGTGAGCAAACTGTTAGGCCAGAGCAAATCACGAGAAGGACAGAGAAGCATCCTGATCGGGGCCTTTGGTATATTATAGCAATGATGTATTTCTAATGTCTAGATGAAATAGGCTATATGGCTGATGCAGATCACTGCCAGAAAAAGAGAGAGGTCCAAATAAGCACTAATGGATCAATGGATGCCCGGCAGGGGGTGCGGTAGGGGAAACGGGACCGTTTCTTTTATGTGCTGTTGTTAAGAAAGCTTGCTAAGAAATGAGAGTCTGGTTACTGTTTGCAGGTGTGTGGTCCCTAATGTCAGTAGCACTATGAGAAGTATATTAAACTCTACAGATAGACATTCTGAGTCCAAAGAGCAACACAAAATGATCAGGAAGAAATGCACAAAAGTCTACTTTTCAATTGGAATAAAAAGCTACCATGCATGAATACCTTCAAGAAACAGAAATACAAAGCATTATGTTTGACGCTATAACTTTAACATAAATGCTCCTCTCTATATAAATGCTTTATGTATGGAACAAAGGAGTACAAAAAGGAAGGAAAAAAAGATTAGCTTTCTGAAGCATTTAATACTTACTTCTTGAGATAAGGGCCATTTCACTCTCAATTTTCATATAATTATGGGAAATCCTAATGCATTTAAAAACTGAATGTAGCCAGGGAATTGTTTTCTTACAGATATATACAGGGTTATCTCGCAGCTTTTAAGATCAAATGAAATACAAAAATCCCAAAATGTTTTCATAAAGGGCAGTTCAAATGTTATAATAATCTTATAATAACTGAACTCCAAGATGGAAATTTTAGGGAAATAACTGCAGATAATTTTCTTTTTACAGAAACTTGTCTATTACCATTTTTTCTCCATAATAGTACCAACAACAAAAGCTACAGCAACTTCCAATGGCATCAATACAGATTAAAATCTTTATAAAATAAAAGAGCACTGAAACTAGGAAACACCTGGGAAAATATTAATTTTCAATATGATTTAATCAACTTTTACTAGTAGCCTATTTTACTTAATAAAAATACCATCCATAATCATAGCCTTAGTATGAATGTAAAGCAAAAAATGTATGTTGCAAGCAATTAAACTGAACATTCTATTTTGGGTGACACATTAAAATCAATTCAATGGAATGTCTGAGGACTACATTAGTCATTAATTATATACTACTTGTAATCTGCAAGAAATAATTTCAACTGAGATTTATTTTGCACCATGACTTAAAATGGAAATACTTGCTGAGGTAACTCTAAAGTAATGCCCTGGAATAAACCTGTCAGCCTAAACAAATTTTCCAATACTGGAAGTAGTCTAGAGTTTGTCTATTTTACTGTAGATTATACTATACTATAAAACTGTGAAATCAACTTGATAATTACTGGCTCAGGTTTGTAGGCATGGTCACTGACATGTTCAACTAAACTTGAGTAACCTTAGCTGGAGTGTTATGAAACTTCCAGAGAAAATATGGGGTTACTTTAGTTTAAGAACTATGCTGTGGCATTTTGCAAAGCTACCTTTCACCTTTAGAAAATGCAACTTGGAAAACTGCCCTGGGGGTAAACCCTGGAGGTAACACTCAAAGTTCTTCCACGTCTGCAACTGCCGTCAGTGTGGCTTACTTTGCTATAGAAGCAGATTGCTTAAAAAAATTATCTGAATTATTTATAGAATAACCTTCAATAATATCAGCTAAGGCCGAGAGATGATGATGTGTCCAAGGCCACCTGAGCAAACTTTATGGTTAAAATGAGACTTGCAGCTATAAATGAATGTTCAAAGGTACATACGTCTGGGCAGATCTACAGTGCCTGAGAAATACCCGTGAGATTTTTTTTTATTGCGCGACATGAACGACTGCTGTAGCATGGTGACATACCTGGTTCTTCTGAGCACGCATAGCATCGACTTCATATTCACCATACTGTGGATCTTGAGCTGGATCCTTTACTTCTTTGAAAACTCCGACATTCTGAAACAAGGGCAGGTGAAAGAGTAAAATGCAGCCTCGTTCTTTCCCCCAGGTGTGTCTTGAAATATCCCTAGGGCTTGCATCTCTGCCATAAATACGTTTAAGGCATCAACCTGTACGAGCTGCAGAGGCTGGTTCGTATAGCTCCCTCTTCTATATGTGTAATGAAGGACCAGTTGCATGACTGCAACCAAGCTGGGATGGCATGGATGTGCTACATATATACACTGTTTTTCCTTATGGGGGCTAAACACACCTTGCAAAATACTCAACCCTCTGTGCGAAGAAGCTAGTTCATGTAACAGGCACTTCCACGTGATCCTGGCTACACTGTGAACCCCTCCAGCAGGTCCACATGTTTCGAAGACAACTGTATGAAACAGCCTAGTTCCCATCAGTTCACAAACGTTGTATCAGCTTGCATTTATTTCGCCACGAAAAGAACCTACAAAGATCACGTGAAGTGACTTTGTGTCTATGTTTCTGTGACAGTGTCCCAGTTCAGATGTAACAGTTCAGGTGTAACAAACCATGATTTATTTCAGTGAGAATGAGCATTGCGCCCAGGCACTCAGTCCTCTTTTATGCCACAGCTGAACACTTGGGTGTGGGGGTTAAGCCACAGGTTCCTCTAACATCTAAACTGGGAACCCCTGGCTCAAGGTTTAAATCTTGATCAATGAATTAGGAAATGAAAACAGCTGTGCACAAAAAGCAAAGCCAGCACCAAGCTTAAAGTTTCAATTCTTCCATAACTAGAAGTCCCAATGAAATTACTTTACTTCTGCATAATCTGGCTTGGTCACAACAGTGCAGCCACAAGAATTAACAAGTATTGTGAAAAGAAATAAGGTTGATAAGAACATCAAAGAACAAAAAAGGTATACACACCTTTGGTGGAAATGCCTTCTCAAACACCTTTTTCCAGAGATCCATAGGTGTCTGTGCATGCAGCTTTCCAATATCACTATTGGAAGCAGGAGGAGGACCTAGTTATTATAAAAATTGTAACAATGGTCACTCCATCATTCAAATGGCAAACAAGCTGCTTGTCTGAATGTATTCCCCTCAATAATTTAACAAACGGATGAAAAGAAAGTACAAAATTGTCCTACATGGAGGTTGTTATACAAATATGTAAGAAACAGGTTCCTGAAGATAAGCACTAAGCTTTCAGCACAGAAGCTGTTATACTAGGGCTGCAATCCTTTGTGTACTTTACACACTTTCCTGGGAGTAAGTCCCACTGACTTTAGCAGGGCTTACTTTTCAATAAATATGTATAGCGTTGTTGTTAAACATTGCTGTACCTTCTTAAAACTTTCTGATCGTTTTTCTTAAGTAATCATCATACACAAATACATTTTGTAGACGTTTCAGAATCCATTGTTCATTTTTGTCCACTTCAGCCTTGTATTCTCTTAACTGTAAAAGCTATATGAACAATAAATAGACTGGATAAGAAAACCACCCACCTATTTGACTAAGAGAGTCCATTCCTGCTGGGATAAAGAGTGGCTTGTTCTGATCCACTGACATGGATTTGCTTAAAAAACATGAACGGAACAAAATGAATATAGATCAGTTAGCAGAATTTACCAAAACTGACAAAAAGCACACTCCAAGAAAGCACACTTCTGTTTTTGTTTCTTTTCTTTTTTGTTTAGAAAATTAGTACCACCCCCCCCCCCCCCGTTACAACTGCGTCCCATTCAAATCAATAGAACTGATGGACTGCAAAAGTTTAATTTCTGCTGATGGAAGCTTTGGTGGATCCATTTTCCCTCCTAGCTTTTTCTATAAAGCTCCAATTTTTATTTCTCTCTCGGCAGCAGTCCTTCTGACAAATGGGATTGAAAGGGAGCTCCCTTCACCCACCCTTGCAGGCATGGAGGTCCAAATTCAGATTAGGACTGGAGGAGGGGGAAATGTGCTAAATTCGCCAGTGCCAAAGAAGAAGAGTTTGGATTTGATATCCCGCTTTATCACTCCCCTTCAGGAGTCTCAAAGCGGCTAACAATCTCCTTTCCCTTTCTCCCCCACAACAAACACTCTGTGAGGTGAGTAGGGCTGAGAAACTTCAGAGAAGTGTGACTGGCCCAAGGTCACCCAGCAGCTGCATGTGGAGGAGTCTGGACCCACCGCTCACCTGATGTTTTTGAAAGAAATACTGTGTACTCAAGGACAAACCACGTAATCAACATTCTGTGTAGTTTGGGCCTGAGTTCACTCTATGAGCAGATTTCCAACATTTCAGCGGGGCCTTTTCAAGCCCTGTCATCTGAGATCCGTTACCTGGAGATGCTATGAACTAAACTGAGGGACTTGGACATGCAAGTTCTATCACTGAGCTATTGGTGTGTCCTTCACATAAAAATTGGCCTCTTTCCCACAATGCTAATTTTGCCCAGGATTCTCAAACCCAAAGTGCAAAAAACATCCCTAAGACCTTGGGTGGCTAACCTGTGGTGTCTCCAGATGCCGCTGGGCTAGATCTAGAACTTCAGTCATTCCTGAACATTGGCCATGCTGGGAGGCCACAAGTTAGCCACCCACCTAGACCAACAAGTCCATTTGAAAGCATTTTCCTGAAACTGTTTCATCAGCCTTTATATAGATCTACGAGCAAGAATCCTGTATGAAACAGAAAAGCTGACAGATTTTTCCCCCTTTTCCTTTTTTTACAAATTGCCAGTATCCAGCCAATAGAAGGTTTTGGGAGAGCTTGCCAATAGTAGGAAATTGTTTAGCTTACCTCCTATCAAAGCCAAATGCTAAATGGTTAATGAGAGTACGTGTTTTCAGGAGCAGAGCTTCAGATTTGCTTGTGAACTGTGAACAAAGCATAAAACTTGTGTTATGCTCCTCCTAGTAAACATAGGAAAATACTACTCCCAAGTCACTCAGAATTCATCATAGGACTGTTATGTTTAAGATTTAGCTGTTTCAGTGTCCTGAAACAGCTACCACTTAATGCCCCCTAATAATAATAATAATAATAATAATAATAATAATAATAATAATAAAAACTATTGCACAACACTAATACATGGTTACTGAAAACACACAATTAAAACACACAATATAACAATCCCAACATTAACATATAAATGTCCATAAATAAAATATGCAGTAAAACAAAATTAAACAACAGCAATTAAAACAGGAGACTCAGGTCAAGAGATTAAAGGAATGGCTGTGTGTCGTCAAAAGCCAGCAGAATGCCAATACAGATGAGGCTTCTCATATCTCAGTAGGGAGTGCATTCCATAATACCAGTGCTACTAGTGAATAAGATCACCTCTGTGCCATCACAAGCCAACAATCATCAGGTCATAGAATCATAGAGTTGGAATAGACCACAAGGGCCATCGAGTCCAACCCCCTGCCAAGCAGGAATCACCATCAGAGCACTCCTGACATATGGTTGTCAAGCCTCTGCTTGGTCAGACTTGGTCATGGTAAGACTAACCCACACATTGGCTTATTTTATTTTATTTTAATTTTTGTTTGTTTTGTTTGTTTGGGAAATGAATACGAGTTGAAAGGGCTTGACTTTGGCCAGGTTGTGTCCATGAAATACAATACAATAATATACATACCACTAAAGATGCTCCATAATAATGAGAAACAAAGCGAAGCGTCTTGTATATTATTTTTTTCATCTCCGAATCAAATTCCTTTAAAAAAGAGGGGGGTTGGGGTGGGAAAATATCTAATGAATAATTTTAAAGTTTTTCACAATGCGACATAACATTGCATGTAACACTAAGTCAACAGTTGCCAACAAGTGAATGTGTGGGCTTCCACAGAGGAGACTTTGACCACTTTGCTCATTACAGGTTATTCTGTTATTGTGCTATGCTGAGCTAAACCATGGTTTGGTTGACAGTATTGTTTAAACCCAGGCTTGTGGCTCAGCTCACTCAGGCACAGCACAAGGTGTAGGCCATAGGATAAACCTTGGTTACAGCTTGAGGCTTGTCCGAAGAGAGCTAAAGCACAAGCTGAGTTTGGATGACCTGCTAAGCTAAACAATAGCTTAGATGAGCACAGCAAGAGGATGACCAGGGAAGATCAAAGCACTTCAATATTATATACATATATTTCCCAATGACACACATTTTTGCTTTGCCTCACAAGGGCTTATTTATTCTACTTTAGAGGAATGCAGCTTAACAATCTTGGGAAAATGTCATTTACACCCCATTCAAAAACAACCAATAACATTGGCTGCTTAATAAAGGAAGCAAACAAAGAAACCTAGGCTTGCGCTACAAGGAATTATGCATCAATGACAGGTGACTTGCCTAGAATGCACTATGCTGCCACCTAGGGGACCAAGGATGAATGTTTCCCCAAACATATGTCCTGCATGCAGGTGCTCAAACACTGCAGGAAAGATAAGGCTGCAGATTGGTGTTGTGGTTATAAAAACAAAAAGGATGAGAAATGAATTAAAAGCAGACTCTGAAAGAACCAGCTTTGCCATATCTGATGATAAATCATCAGCACTTGTGAAGAGACAGGCACAGCGAAGTGTTTTCTACTGATCAAGTGTGCACACGTTGATCCAGTTGAGGGAGGAGTATGAGAGAAAAAGGACACGAGGACAGTCCTAAGTTAAGATCAAGCAAGGTAGGGGCCAGATTAAAGGGTACCACACATCACATCTTCTTGGGAAGTCCCTGCTGCATCAGGGAAATGGTCCATCTATTCTAGCATCCTGTTCTCAGAGCGGCCAATCAGATGCCTATGGAAAGCCTGAAAGCTCTCTCCCCACCAGTGATTCCCAGGAACTGGGATTCAAGGGCATCCTGCCTCTGGCAATGGAGGTAGAGTATAGCCATTGTGGCTAATATCCATGGACAGCTGCCTTTAATGGTCAATTCAGTTCTGGGGAGAGGAGGTCATCTCAGACACATTTATACTTCCAGTTAATGGGTAAGTGATGGAACTCCTATTTGGGGACTTCCCTGGCTTTTTTTCTGGCCCACGTAGGACCAGTCTGGATAGTTGGCCTTGGTGAAGATTTGACGTTTTCATCCCCAAAATGTTTTTGATTTGAGTTCCTACTGAAATGAGACTGCATTTTAATGTTGTACTAAATCTTGTTTTTAAGTTGTATTTTAATCAATTGTTTTTACCTGGTGTTAGCCTCCCTGAGCCCAGTCTTGGCTGGGGAGGGCAGGGTATAAATAATTTTTTAAAAATTATTATTATTATTACATTTGCTGGGGAGGCAATCTTAAGATTCAGCTAAAAATGAATACTGTCTGTCAGAAACACCACCGCTGCATATGAACAGGCTGTTCGTCTTCAAAGATAACTACAAAATACCCTAAAGGGCATGTGCTAAAGGAGAGAATGGGGCCTGAAGGTCAACATAAAAAAAGGGGAAATATACAGGAACACAGGGAGTTGCTTTGTACCGAGTCAGACCCATTGTCTAACTCTATTCCACCTGGCAGAGGCACGTGAGTGTTTCTCAGCCCTACCAAGGGATGCTAGGAATTGTTGGTCTATTTCACAGCTGGTATATTGCTAGTATATGTCATTCATATTTTGTCTTATTTTCTTCATTATTATAAATATTTTATTATCGTTTCTGGAGGATGAATGACACAGACGGCAATTGCATATGGCTGTAATTGCCATTTTGTTCATATTACTTTTCTGATTTTGGAGGGAGGGAGGGAGGGAGAGAGAGAGAGAGAGAGAGAGAGAGAGAGAGAATATCAATAAAAAAGTGTCCTAGGCTACCACAATACAACAGAGGGGGAGAATTGTAACACAGTTATTACTTACATGAAACATATCATATTTGCTCCCGATTATAACTAGTGGAATTGGAAACGGATCAATCAGTTCACGGTCCTGTTAAGAAAGTGGCAATACTTATATAACGTTTCTTACAATCCCTTTTTTCAGATAAGAACATGCTGAGATGGCTTCAAAATAGTTCATACATGGGCTTCATTGCTGCATAATCTTTTGGAATAAGGAGAATTTTAAGTATGTACAGCCATTAATTTATTATGGAAGTAACTGCAAGTAACTCACCAATGCCTTAAGTAGGAAGAATTCAAATGCCTTTCAACCTAACTCAGTCCAGCCTGTGAAGGTGCCTCACCCCTATTTAGATGGGTACACCAAACCCCAATGTGACAAGAGCACATTGCCTTTACAAATGGCTCTTCCTTATGGAAAGAGGCAAGCCTAGGGAATGAAACCCTGAGGTTTCAGCTACTTACATATGCTTAAGCTAAAGACAAGCAGAGCAGCTAGGATTTGCTTCACCAGAGGCAGGAAGAAATCTTCTTTCTTGTTCTCCTCCAATATAAGCTCAACTGAGATGCACATGAAAATTCTGCATCTATAGAAGCTGCAATGAATGAAACTTGAGCAGGGGTCTTGGAACGGGTTTCTTCTTGTTGGGTGGTCATCCGTCATGTATGATCTAGTTGAAATTCCTGCATTGCAAGGGGCTGGACTAGATGACTTTCAGGGTCCCTTCCAACTCTATAATTCTATGATTCACTAATTCTCACATGCACATAGCAGCTTCAGAAAAGACAAAGGTGGGAGGTGGGCTGTGACTCCTTCCATTCAGGAGTGTGAGTTGGCACCAGTGTGAGAGGTGAAGCAAGGGAGAAAAATATGCCTGTTTTTTTCAAGATGAACTGGGCTACTGGAAGTCATAAAGGAAGCAAATTTAAGTCTATTGGGTCTTTTATTCATGTTCATTTATTGCTCACATTAATAGCTACTTTATAGTATTATTTTTACATCCTTGAATTGTGCACTATAGAATATATATATATACGTTGTTTAGACACCGCATACACACAACATTTGTACAAGATGAATGCATGATGCCAGGCACCTTTTCAATTGCATCTTCGGCAATCTATTTTACTTTCTTCAAGAGAGCACATTAGCAATTGAATTTCAAGGGCTTATGTTAACATCCCTGAAATTTTATAATTTAATTAGTTGTCACATTATCAAAAGGCACTGAGTCTGTGATAGACACTTGAATAAATGCAAAGTATAGAGTCGTGCTGAAGGCTGTTATAACTACACCCTTTCCTCAAATCTGTAGCTTCAGTGAGTTGCTTTGCCAGATAACTTCTGTACATTCTAGTTTTCACCTTCATTTCAAAAGGAGATTATAAAATCAATATCAAACTGCGTCTGTAAAACTGTTTCTTTTGATTGTTGTAACATGCCATAACAATCACATTAGATGTCTAACAAGAATATATAAGAAACCTTCTTTCCTTGTTTCTGCCCCTACTGAATTTTCATTAAATTGCTATAATTTTCCACTGAACAAGTTCTTCTACATCAAATGGATTTTCAGTCATGCATAAAAATCTAAAGGAATTGTTTATGATTCTCAAAGCGATTATCTTTAACTGTGTATGAGCCTGTGACATCTGGAGAAAATACTAGTTCTTACTGGATGATCCTTTGGCAAATTGTTCCATATTCTCTGTTTAATTTCAGTAGCTGCTTTAGGATTTGTTTGTCCCAGTTTTGTTATAACTCTGTCTACATGCTTCCTAGTGGCTTGTAAAAGGCTCTCCATCATTGGCCACAGTTCATTTGGCTTTGAAAGATCCAGGACAAGAACGATAGCAAATGTCCTACAAAAAGAACAGAAAGACAGCCTAACATTTTTAAAGGCACCTAATATATTCTTTACACAAGTATCTCATACAATGGCATCTAAACAGCAGTTTAGAGGAGCAAAAAACAAACATTCCAACCCACACAACCTAAGCAAATTACATTAAATATGGAAACAATGTTTGCCCCGAAAATGATTTGTACTCTACTATAAATTCTTTGTCATGATATTTTATTAGCTGAATTTATAAGCCTGGTTACTATGGGGTGAGTGAACTGTTTGGGAGAATTAGATGGAGCAGCATTGCTAGAGCTAAGGAGTTATGAACTTGACAAGTAACAAGGAAACAAGCACTGATGCTTGCTTGTTTCAACAAATCATAGTTTAAACTAACCAGTTATTTGCAGTTCACACAGTTAAGCCCTGGGCTCCTTGAGGAGTAAGAGTAGGATATAAACTGAATGGACAAATTAATAAATATACAACAACAAACTGTGGTTAGTTCAAAAATAAAACTGTGTTGGGGTGGAGAAGCATGCACACCTGACACTTGCTCCCGATTGTTGATGTAGTGCTACACCATGGGTTAGTGGCACATCTAAAAAAGGCAAATATCCAAGGTGACACTTTTAGTTAAGAGATGAACAAAGCTGTCTCAACCAGCCTCTTAAAAAATTTAAGAAACAGGGAAAATAGCAGCTCTAGCCTGCATGAAACTTTGAACTGCAGACCAAAGCATCTGGCTAGCCTGAGTCCATCATTTCAAATTCTTTAGCCCCAAAAGTGGTCTGCTTCTCCCCACACCAACATCCTAATGTTGATTTTAATTGCAATTCATCTGCAGCAGCTGTAAAAAAACAAAACCAGGTAACTATCTTACCCATCCACATGAAAATTACTTTGATTTTTCACAGCTATGCACAGAGAAAGCAATTTAATATCTTCCGTCAAGTGTAACTACACTGAGAAGAGAGAACCAGGGCCTTTTCCACAATAGTATATAGCCTTTTCCCAGTAAATGCCCCGTTGAGAGCAGAAGAAAACCAACCAGTACATTGACTTCTGTTGAGAGGCAACACAAAATTTATTGGTTAGGTGGTTTGTTTGGGTTGAAAGGAAAGCTAGTTTTAAATCTACATTAAACAATTATGTGTAATGGCTGCTGGTCTTCAGCCAGTCCCTATCTGTCCCTTGTATCTCAAGCATTATTGGAAACCTAAAATGTCGCTCTAGGATATTTGCAAGAATAGATGCAAGTGTAATGAATAAAGCTTACAGCTGCTGGGAGAGAAGGTAGTCTCCTACAACAGTAATATTTTCTATATCTTCTCGTAGCTGGTGTTTTGAGAAAACGTCTTTCTCTTTTTCCTTAAATGGAGCGACTTTCTGAGGCAGGTATCTTTCTTTTAATAAACCATCTTTATTTTTTTCCAAAATGTTATTGCTACATTTATACCCCAACTTTCTTCCAAAGAGTTTAAGGTGGCAAATATGGTTCCCCCATCTTAGCTATCCTCAGAACCATCATGTAGGGTAGGTAAGGCAGAGAAATAGAAACTGGCTCCAGGTCCCCTGGTGAGCTTCATAGTTGAATGGGGATTTAAACCCTGGTTTTCCAGGTCCCAGCTCAGAATTCTACCCATCACACCACACTACAGAATGTAGTTCTATAGATAGTAGAGGGTATAAATTTCAAAAAGCAACTGGAAGCACAATCCTATACATGTCAACTCAGAAGTAAGTTCCATTCAGTTCACTTCCAGTAAGTGGGCACAGATCTCCAGCCACAATGAATGAGAAAGTAGTGAAACTGAAAAACTGACTCAGATGAAGGTATGACTGACTACTGTTCACCAGTGGAAGCTGTATTGACTATACGCCATGTATACAATTCCAGGTCCCACACGTGCAGGATAAAAATCTAGAGGCCACAAATGACTATGAGAAAGAGCAATAAATGTTTCTAAATGAATAAAGTTGAAGTTCAATGGAAGACCTGAGCTGTTATAGAAAGATAGTGGAGATTAATTATGAAATTACCAAGTTCTTGGTTCATTACCTTATGTTAGCTGTAGTTATTGGTATGGGAATCAAGTCCAACAATGAAGTTCCACCACCTAGTTCCCAAAAATTAGCAATGTCTTTGGGCTGGGGAAAAAAGTTTTTTTGCATTAATCATTTGCACAAGATTTTGATGCATAACATACATTGCAATACGCATCTTGTATGATTGATCTGACATCAGACAGAAACCCAGAAGAAGGTTGGGTTGTCTTATCAGGAGTTTAGAAGAATGCCAGCAGTGAATTTTGCTGACAAGGTGTTGGAAACAAGATTTACACATGAAACTTGAAAAGATCTTCTAAGAGACACTTCACACTTAGTCACAGATAGGGAACCTTTTTCCGCCTAGGAGCTACATTACCTTCTGAGAAATCTTTGGGGACCAGTTGTGGACAGGAACAGAGGCAAAAGTAGGCAGAGCAATGAATATAAAGTTTACCTTTGTACAGCAGACCTGTTTCTGAATGCATTCACCTGCCCCCATGCTCTGTTTGGGCAAGCAGGGATCATTATGAGAGTTCAAGGATACATTCCAGTCCAGCAAAAACACCATACAGTGGTACCTTGATTTAAGAACAGTCCGGTTTAAGAACAATTCGGTTTATGAACTCTGCAAAACTGGAAATAGTGTCCCAGTTTGATAACTTTACTTCAGTCTAAGAATGGAATGTGAAAGGTGGAAGGGCACTGGTGGTGGGAGGCCTCATTAGGGAAAGCGCACCTCGGTTTAAGAACGGTTTTGGTTTAAGAACTGACTTCCAGAACAGATTAAGTTTGTAAACCGAGGTACCACTGTAGACGGATGTGAAGCAAGTTCAGGGAAAGGCTTGAGGAAAGAGGGTGTGGGGTGGGGAGAATCCCACAGGCCAGACAGAGAAGCCAGGAGGGCTACATTTGGCCCTGGGAGGTTCCACACCCTGATTTATGTGGTAGTCTTTATACAGTAGTGTTCACGGAACAAAAAAAAGGAAATACATGTAATCACCACTAATCCCCAAACACCCTTTACATGGGTTGTAGGGAGAGATAAGAAAGCCAAAACTAGCCACAACTCTCTGGTGTATGTTTTGTTTGCATCTCCCCTTGCTGCAGCCCACATAAAGAGCTCTGCTTATGGGTAGTGAAATAAAAAGGAACAATCAGAAAGTATTTCTGTATGCAGTAACAGCAGCCAGAACTCTTTTGGTCCAGAAATGGAAACAAGAAGAAATGCCTGCGATTGAAGAATGGAGATCGAAATTAATGGATTACGCGGAACTGGACAGATTGACAGGGAGGATTCGCAACCGACGAGACCAAAGATTCACTGAGGACTGGAGTAAATTTACAGAATATATTAAAAATATTTGTGATAATGATATAACGTTTGTCAGTTTTCAAGAAGCTCTGTAAGAAGGTTTGGTAGAAATATTGTTTAAGCAACATGGTAAGATAAGACATATATAGTGCAATATAAATTAAGGAATGTGAAGATTTGTGATAATTACGGAAAATTATCAGACATGTTGATGGAAGTCTAAAAGAAAAAAAAGATGTGTGATCAGTTTTTGATGTTTAATGATGTTATAAATTTGTTTTTATTGGAAAATTAATAAAAATCATTTTAAAAAAAGAGCTCTGCTTATGCGCTTGAAGTCAGTGCCAGGAACAGAAAAGGAGGAGAGAGACAATCTGCAGAAATGTCATCGATTTTTCCCTGAGCTGATGATGCTCATTTGACAGCAAAAAGAAATCAAGCCTTTATTTTATTTTAGTATTGGCCAAGCCCTGTGGAATAGCCTGCTAACAGAGATTCAGTAGGCACCTTTTGTTTCAACTTCTAATGACTGCAGAAAACATTCCTATTTCACTAGGTTTATAAAGGCAATTAAGAATACATCTTCCCATAATATTTAGCTGATTTTTATATTTTTCTTTGGTTTTTATTGCATGGTTTTATGTATGATTGTTGCAAAATGCTCTGTTTTTATGAATAGATATTTTTATAAATAAATAAGTTTGAAAAATGCACATATTTCTCCACTATCAAGGCCACTGCAAATTAGAGTGCTGTCTGGAATGTGGTTGCATAAATGTCAGGGGCAGGCTTGATGAGGTACATAGCACTACTGATGAACCAAAAGGGGATTATATAATCTAGTTTGTCAGCATACTTACTGTATTGTGCCCTTTTGCTCTTCTTCCAAATGTATACTCCAAAGCTAATGTTGGTTTTGGAATTTCATCTCTGGAAAAATTAAGATATCACACAAACACACACACACAGAGAGAGAGAGAGAGAGAGAGAGAGAGAGAAATTAACCTTCTTCTTAATAAAATTAAATTTGCCCTATTATCAAAACAGTATTTTCACAGACAACAGGGGGAAACAAAACAGGGAAACAGTTTATTTGAGTGAGTTTGCATGGGATGGCAAAACTCAGTGAATCATTTCTGAGAACTGAGATGTAAAAACTAGAACACGGCAATATACAATAAAGATATGACCCAAGACAAAACGGTTAATTGTCTATATTTTTGCACAACTGTTTTATCTGGGTACAGTACTCCAAGATTGGGAAATCTTGATTAGAGTATTAAATACAGAGCTGAGCAGAAATTTATTTGCTTGCAAATAAGAGAGATGCTGGAAATTAAAGGCTGCAATCCTATACTTACTTACCTGGCTGGGAGGAACAGAGCAGTATTTCCTCCCCATCCCCACCCCCTCAAATCTACAATGCTGGAATAAATTAGAATGTGGTGGGTTCTTTTCTGCTGCTCTCCATCAATGGGGGGCTATGATGCCATGGGGGGGCCTCCGCTGAACCTGCTGAAATGTGGGGCAGTGTACATTTCTGTTGGAAATGTTCCTGCTGGCTGTAGGCATTACAAGGCCCCAAAGTGGGGTGTTGTGGGGCAAAGCAGGGCTGGTGACAAACCCAGAGCCAGCCTAATTCCTGAGGAGGAACCCAATCTGGAACCCTCTGGTGTGCTAGTCTGAAGGTGCTGCAGGAATCTCCAAGCCCAGCAGGAGCTGGTTGCAGATGAGGCTGGGAGTCCACTGCTCCATCCCATCCGCCCTTGCTTAGGATTGTACTCCAAGTCTCATTGAAAGAGGGTCGGCATGCATAAGATTGCATCGTAAAGATACAAGGTATATGCTAATACTTTATATTTTAAAAAGCACACCAACTTCCTAGCATACAACGTGTCATGCTATGCCATGCCTCATTAGTTCACCTCCAGTGACTGAAACTTTGCATTATTAAATTATTATCACAAGATTTTAGGGAGAAGAAGATATCACAAGATTTTAGAGAGAGGAATTCCACACCATAAATGCCTCTCTGTGTGGAAAGTGGTTTTTGTTGTTGTTACCTATCTAAATTGTTACAAATATTGAGAAAAGTAATTCTGTGAAGCATAAAAGATCATAGCCAGCCTTATGAAGTGGTGAAGAAACTGCTATGCATGGTGGATTCCAGAGGGGTTACCATTTTCCTGTCTCCCATTCTGTGTCATTAGAAAATATGAGGTGCAGAGCAGGTGGGAAAGGAGGAGAGAATTTTGAGTAATAGCCAACTAAGCCATACTCAGAGTAGGCCCATTAAGATCAATGGACTTAAATGCATTCATTTCCATGGGTCAGCTGTGAGTATAATCACCCTTTAAAGTGTTTAGGACTATAGGCCCAAACCAGCATGATGAGTTGTGCTCTGAAATGACACTGGATCACGGATGTGATGCGCCACTCTAGTCAATATGTAGTGGAGGCCACAGCAGAGGCCTATGTTGTGGGTAGAGCCATGGAGCCACCCTCTCAACATTGTTGTCACTGCAACCTACCTGTATGTGACTGGGCGTGGCAGCAGTGTGGCTGAGGTTGTGTGGGAACAAAAGTGGAAGTAGTGGATCTCATCTGCTGGGCAACTACATGGGCCTGACCTCACCACCACTGTGCCCTGTCCAAGTGAGCTGCAGCAACACCAAGGTCATAAGGGTGGCTTTGTCTTACCAAATGCACCGCTAGCCTCCTAGAGTCATCCAAAAGGGGCCATGTAGAATAGCAAGTTCAATACATTTCATCACCTGCCTGAGGCAGCCACCTCACTTTACCTAATGATAGGGCTGCCCCTGAGAGCAATGTTACAGTGTTAGTAAGAATAAATCGTAAGTGTTTTTAGACAAGTGCTCTGAGGAACATATTTCCACTGTTTGAAGGCACACTGTTAAGGTATGTTCCAACAATGAAACTGTTGATGTTATTTAGAATTTTGAGTACCCAGAAAATATGAGATACTTCTCAAAACTTAAACACATACCTGTCAAGGCACCTCAGTATAATAGTAGTCTTTCCCTAGAAATTAAAAACAACAAAGAATACTATTGTAATGTCATTAAAGCATAAATATTATATCATTCTACATGCTGTAATGCATTCTCCTAATCATTTCTAATAAAATATCTGAAAATTACAAATGTAGGCAATTATATGTCATCTTATTACAGGAAAGTTAGCTGCCAACTTTCTATCAGAGTGTATCTACACTGCTATTATTATTAGCATTATCAGAAATGATTGGAAATGACAAATTTAGTAATGGCAACAAGAAACTTAAAAATACAGGCATCACAGTAGCAATCAGTTTAGCCATTTGTATCCGCCACTGGTAATTGTAAATAACAGGTTGATCAAATGATCGCCTGCTACTGGAATTGCTTAAGTAATGGAATGGAAATAAAATGAATGCATGAAATATACATAACAATATATAATTTCTTCATGCTTTAAGAAATCAGGTGCTGGGTAAAGTAGCTTACTTTGAAAATTATTTTTAAAATTAATGTTTACATTTTCTACAAATAAATTAAGCAACAACTTAAGTCTTTCACTATTTAATTTTATAATGTGGGTTACAAACATTTTTACCATTCCCGTCCTGGATAAACATACTTAACTACTATTTTCTTTTGAATCAGTGGCACTTAAAAGTATTGTTGTTGTTGTTTAGTCGTGTCCAGCTCTTCGTGACCCATGGACCAGAGCACACCAGGCACTCCTGTCTTCCACTGCCTCCTGCAGCTTGGTCAAACTCATGTTCGTAGCTTCGAGAACACTGTCCAACCATCTTGTCCTCTCTTGTCCCCTTCTCCTTGCGCCCTCCATCTTTCCCAACATCAGGGTCTTTTCCTGGGAGTCTTCTCTTCTCACGAGGTGGCCAAAGTACTGGAGTCTCAGCTTCAGGATCTGTCCTTCCAGTGAGCACTCAGGGCTGATTTCCTTCAGTATGGATAGGTTTGATCTTCTTGCAGTCCATGGAACTCTCAAGAGTCTCCTTCAGCACCATAATTCAAAAGCATAAATTCTTTGGCGGTCAGCCTTCTTTATGGTCCAGCTCTCACTTCCATACATCACTACTGGGAAAACCATAGCTTTAACTAGATGGACCTTTGTTGGCAAGCTTATGTCTCTGCTTTTTAAGATGCTGTCTAGGTTTGTCATTGCTTTTCTCCCAAGAAGCAGGCATCTTTTAATTTCGTTACTGCTGTCACCATCAGCAGTGATCATGGAGCCCAAGAAAGTAAAATCTAGAACTGCACTGTAAATTAGACAAATTGCAAGTGGACACCATCTACCCATATTTTGGTACGTACAGCTTTGCAAGGTAGGAAATATTTCTTGTTGCTATAACAGAATTTCAGTTAGTATGCAAACAAAATTTATTTAATTTATATCTATACTAATGTGAAATGAAACACTGATTGTTACCCCATTTTTATTTCCTATAAAGAATAGTGATCTTTCCCAACATTCCAGACCATCTGTGCTGTCTTCATGGTTTTCTCTTTTTTCAACTTCCGCTTTAGCAATATCCCACAAGGTGTCACTAGCAAAGGAAAAATAAAATAAAAAGTCCTCATGTAAAACAACCTTCCAGTGAAGATGCTCTGCTCCCACACCACACACTCTACTCCATTTCTCCCTCACTGAAACTAATTGTGCCTTGTGATTATAAGTCACAGGAAGCCTATCAGGTACAGTGGGCAAGCTACTAAATTCCAGATTCTGTACTTACATGAGCTTCTTAGTACCAATATTCCCGTCCCCCCACCCCATCTGCTATAAGCATACATATTTGTCTGGATGCTTTACTCCTGCTTATTTGCACCCTACATTTAATGCAGTATCATATCATTTTAAACAGTTATGACTTATGCCTAAGAATCCTGGGGACTGAAGTTTATTAGCCGTGCTGAGATTTGTTAGGAGACCCTCATTCTCCTCACTGAGCTACAATTCTCAGAGTGGTTTAACAATCAATCCCTCTTCCCAGGAAATTTTGTAGCACTCTCAACAAATCACAGCACCCTGAACAAGCTACATTTATTTTATGACAGGGCAGGGAACCTCTACCCCAGGTATAGGCAAACTCGGCCCTCCAGATGTTTTGGGACTACACTCCCATGATCCCTAGCTAACAGGGCCAGTGGTCAGGGATGATGGGAATTGTAGTCCCAAAACATCTGGAGGGCCGAGTTTACCTATGCCTGCTCTACCCTGTGAGCCAACCTGTACCCCCCGCCCCAGGCCATTCTGTCTGGTCCTCAGGATACTCCATGTGCCATGTCCCTTATTAGCTTCCCTCTGTGCTCTTGGGTACTTTTTGCCTAACTCGGAAGTTTCCTTGAACTGTGATGGTGCTTCTTGTTTAACTGGACTGAGCGACTGGGAGGGAGGGATATATAAACCTCTGGATTTTGTGCAGTGGCCAACATTTTTTTCTTTATAAGAAACAAACTTACAATTAACTCACTGTTGAGCTGCACCCACCATTGAGAGTTTTTTGTAGAGATGGGGAGATGGGCAGGGAACTGTAGCTTGTTCAGGGTGTTAAAGGTAAAGGGACCATTAGGTCCAGTCGTGGCCGACTCTGGGGTTGCGGAGCTCGTTTCACTTTATTGGCCGAGGGAGCCGGCATACAGCTTCCGGGTCATGTGGCCAGCATGACTAAGCCGCTTCTGGCGAACCAGAGCAGCGCATGGAAACGCCGTTTACCTTCCCGCTGGAGTGGTACCTATTTATCTACTTGCACTTTGACGTGCTTTTGAACTGCTAAGTTGGCAGGAGCTGAGACTGAGCAATGGGAGCTCACTCCGTCGCAGGGATTCGAACCGCCGACCTTCTGATCGGCAAGTTCTAGGTTCTGTGGTCCACAGGAGACCCCTAATTTCCCCCCACAGAGCTACAATTCTTGGGAGTTCCTGGGGAAGAGGGAATGATTGTTCAATGGGAACTGTAGCTCTGGTCCACAGGAGCCAGCTCTTAGAGGCTGGCGACCCTTTGGCTCTCCGTCCCAATAAAATATTTGAGCACCCCCACCCCACGTCCATGGACGTTCAAATGGGGATTGTGCATTGTGTACTGTGATTGCTAATAATAATAATAATACTGCATATTATTATTATTATTATTATTATTATTATTATTATTATTATTATTATTTATACCCCGCCCATCTGGCTGGGTTTCCCCAGTCACTCTGGGCAGCCTCCAGCAAAATATTAAAATACAATAATTCAGTATTATAACTCATAATAACTTATGTGGGGCAGGGCTCACCTGGGCCCTCCCAATATTTTTTTCAAGTTTGCCCCCCCCCCGCGCGCTCTGGTAGGTCTCCCAGACAAACTACACTTCCCAGGTCTCTTTTGGGGCGCCCGTTTAAAGCGGAATAACAGCGCTTTGAAAGACATGGTGCGGATGTCGAGATGCCCCCGTCCTCCGGGAAAGCTGCAGGCGGCCTGAAGAAGCCGGAGCCCGGGACACTGGGAGACGGCGAGCCCTGCCCTGTCCTCCTGAGGGAAAGCGGCCTGCAGGCCCACCAGAGCAGCAGAGGTGGAGACAAGCCCTCCCCACACCGCCCCGCTCTTTACCTGGCCCCGGGCATCGCTGCCCCGCTATCCCCGGAACGACGCGGCGGTGCTTAGGCCTCGGTGGACTCCGGTCGCCATAGAAACAGCGCCTTGCCCAGCGGCCTAGCGGCAAGGAGCATCATGGGAGTTGTAGTTCTTCAGGAGCAGGAACGCGCGGCGCTCCTGCTTTCCGCTTGGTCCGCTTCCGAGGGTTTTTTCTTTCTTTCCCCGCACTCTGCGAAACGGCTTCTTGCAAGGTCGATAGGGCGTTGTGCGTGTGCGAAAAAGTAATGTGTGTGTAGAAACTAGGTAGTGTGAAAACGATTTTTCTTTTTTAGCTGCAGATTAGAATTGCAGTTTATTTTACGGGGAAGTTGCTCTTTAAATTTCGCCCACTTGCCGCACTCTGCTGATAGTTTCCCCTCTGCTTTTGTGTGGCTTTTCGCTACCCGAGTTAAAATGTTTAATTAGGGTAAGTGGTCATCGGAGAGGTGGCAGTCACCCCCGGAGGCTTGTCGGATCTGCTTTTTAGCCTTCAGTGCGTTGTTTCTGGTGGCTTTTGTATGATTTTATGCTTAGGCTGCTGCCGTCATTTTTTAAGCGAGTCGCTGACGGCAGTGTACACGTGTGTGTGTGTGTCCGTATACACGTATGCACAAATGGTATACCAGCTTTTCCGAGACTGTGTAAAGCCTGTTGAACGCAATGAATAGACACGTATAGGTTTGTGCAATTAGAATTGACTCAGTTGCTTGCTGCTGCTTCCATGGGGCTCTTTTAATGTGACTGTTGTTGGAATATTTCTCTCTCACACAAATACACACACGTGTGGACTGCAACAGCAGGGAGGGCAGCATTTAAGAACAATCCATCCTCAAACGGACTATAAAGTACGATGTCTTTTCAGATTAATTGAATTCTGCAATCATAAAATACAGATTTCCTTGACAATGCCTTTATTTGTTAGGTGGTTTACATTCATATAAAAAATACCTTACGCAATAAAAGCTAAATATCCACAAAATAAATACAAATACTCTTACACATAAATTAATGTTTTATAATTATTTTTTCGCTTTCAGTACCTGTTCTGTTCCAATATGTCTTTACTACACGTAATTCAACAAACCGCAGTTATTTTTCAGCAATTCATTATTTGTGCATCACATAAATTGGAACCCATAGCATTTAAACTTCTCTACATAAATGGTTCTCCTGTATCCATCACTGATAGAGATCTCTCAATCTAGCTCTAGCTACATGAGAAAAAAATGTATGTGAGACTAGCTGTACAAGAATGTTGGCAGAGATGCATGTGTGTCCTACTGAAATCAACGCAGTAGACGGGCACAAGCAGATTGATCACGCCAATGTGCATCCAGTTGACGCTACTGATATCCAGCACATGGTATGCACACAGAAGCCAGCTTATGTGTGCAGATCTCCTTCGCTGGATCAGAGTGATTGAGGTCATGTATGATACAACAATTTCCTCCAAAAACTTAAAACTGAACCATAAGGGGGTTGCTACTAACATACACTGAGAGAAGCAACAAACATGATGACCAATGTAGAATTTTATATGTATGATTAAAAACCATGAATATACATAGCTATTTTAAAATTAAATATAACATGGTTTCTGACGTGTCATTTTCATTTTCCAGATTTAAAAAAATGACACATGGGTCTGTCACTGGTGGCAGGCTACGTCTGAAAAGGCTCTGACCTTTCTACCACTTTTAGCAACTTCACTAGCACCTCGTAGTTTGCAGTTACTAAATAAAACTTTCAGTTTATTTCAGAGGTTGAAGAGCCTGCAGATGCGGAGGCATACCTATTTTAACCTCAACCCTTCCATAAAAATATAGAATGGTTAGCTGTAAAATTATTTATTGTTTTGTACAAGTATAGTAACTGGATATTTTTAAATGGGGGTGGGGCTAAGAAATGTGAGTGCCATCTCTGCCCGCCCCCTAGCTTAAATTGCTTATAACAAACAAGTGAGAAAGTGAACAGGGAGGTTAACGGTACAAACTTATGCATAACTATTCCCAAGTTGTGTGTATTAGATGGCAGGCTGGATCTGCAATTACAGGGGAGTTGTAGACTATGCACAGAGGTACATTAGTTAGGCCTGGCCCTTTTTTAGTTGGCTGAAGCTTTGTTGTTGTTGTTGTTGTTGTTGTTGTTGTTGTTGTTGTTGTTAGTACCTATTACATTGCCTGATCCTGTCCATATTGTAAAGGATGTGTAAAACATTCTTTTAAGAAAATACCTCATCCACGACCCTTTAAAAAGATGTCCTTCAGCTCATTTAAAGGCAGAGACTTCATATAAACATTTAATAAAAAGTTCATATTCACATATGTCACTAATTCTAGTTATCAAAGGAAATTATAAATACTGCCTGAATGATAGATCTGTAGATTACTCTGACCATATACACCAGTGATTTAAAGCACCAATTACTCTTTTCTTTTCTTTGCCAAGTACTACAAACTGACCAGACAGCTGTGTCTTTTGTTTAAACAACAGTATTGCTCATACACAGCTAAATAAAAGGTTGAGTTCACGCACATATACCCATCACTTGAGTGCAGCATCAAATGATAATCTGCATGTGTACAATAATGCTAATACTCTGCATCAGCTCAAACACAACTCATATTCTACAGTGACTACAAGTATTGTACATAAATAAATCAAAGGTTGCTTTGATTCCAATTTAAACTTCCAATTTAAGAGACTAGATTTACAGTACAGTTGTACCTTGGATCCCGAACGCCTTGTTACTCAGACGTTTTGGCTCCCAAACGCTGCAAACCCAAAAGTGAGTATTCTGGTTTGTGAATGTTCTTTGGAACCCAAATGACTGATGAGGCTTCCTTGGCTTCCGAATGAAGCTCCTGTAGCCAATCAGAAGCCACACTCTGGTTTCTGAACGTTTAGGAAGTCAAATGGACTTCCAGAATGGATTCCGTTTGACTTCCAAGGTACGACTGTACAAGATAAGGAGAGCTGATGGAAAAGGTAAAGAAGGGAGATCTATCTGAAAATAGAGACTAGATATCAGGCTTTTTAAACACTAAGCAAATTTTCAAGTTGAGCAGTGTCACTTAGACCCAATTCACATGTAAAAGCACATTACTACATACCTCAGCATTTGATTACTTATCATTCAATGACTTTCAGCTGGAGTGTGAAATCTACTGTTCCTTACATATAATAGAGATGAAAGTTAATTTTTTAAAAAAAATAATGTCAAAGAATTGCCCTCACACTAGACAGTCTGAATTATCCTTTGTTCTCTTGGTACATTCTGGCCCCAAAGCACATCATTCAGATTTAACATGCTACCACTCTCCTCCTTGAAATTGGTATTTGTTAGCAGAACTCCTGCAATTGCAGTTTTAAGAGCAAATGTCATTAAAAAAAGAAATACCTTTCACAAATCTAATGGCTATGGAATGTCTTTTCGGAATGCTTTGACTGGAACAATATTAGCCCCAAACATTAGCTGTTGTCATCTGATACGTTATCCTTCCAAAATTGACACACAGCTTATTAGAAGTTTGCTTTAGATGTTTTCCTTCCAGGAACAAGTTAAGAAAACCAAAAAGGACCACAAAGAAGAAAGGAGAAAGGGCATGGCATGTATGAAACTATTGGTATTCAAAGCATTGCACTTATCACTACTAATTATTAACCAGGTTCACAGTGTTTCTTCTGCCTATCCAGGCAGACGAATATAAAGAACATGCATGTGTCCATATGTGTGGTTTTCCTAATACTTTGGGTGCCTCTGGAGTAATTTAGAAAAAGTAGGTCACACACGGGAGCAGAATTGGCTCATGGTAAGCACCACTAGTATTTCATCCAACTTCAATCAGACTTTCCTTTTCCAAGGTAGTACCCAAAATACATAAACATTCAGCCAGTATGCATTTTCACAGGCACATGATCTTTTCATAACAAGGTAGGTCCTTTGGTTGGTCTGTTCTTCAACATAAATGGATGACACCCTATGTCTTTAGTTTTCTGTCTTTCTGCCTGTGGAGACAGTGTCGCTGGAGCAGAAAGATGGTGAGCAGCTCCCTTTTGCTGATGGAAATCGTTAATATAGCTAGCAATCAGTAGCGTAATCTCAAGAATCTAAAAAAATTGAAATAGCAAAAATTAGAGATGTAGAAGACCATCTGCACATCTAAAATGTTTGCAACTCTAAGCAAACGGGGCTATAACCTACAGCATATTGAGAGGCTGAACTTAAGTGGTATTTCCAAACTAACGATATGAATGTCAAGAGTGAGAAATGTTAGGTAGGAAGCTGTACAAATATAAGATGGGGAACACCTGGCTTATTAGTAGTACACGTGAAAAGGATCTAGGGGTCTTCGTGGACCACAAGTTTAACATAAGTCAACAGCGTGATGCAGCAGCACCAAAAAGAAAAGCTAATGCTATTCTAGGTTGCATCAACAGAAGTATAGTGTCCAGATCAAGGGAACTAACAGTACCACTCCATTCTGCCTTGGTCAGACCACATCTGGAACACTATGTTTAGTTCTGGAGCCACAATTTAAGAAGGATATTGACAAGCAGGAGTGTGTGCACAGAAGGGCAACCAAGATGATCAAGGATCTGGAAACTAAGCCTTATGAGAAACTATTGAAAGAGCTGGGTATGTTTAGCCTGAAAAAGAGGGTACTGAGAGGAGATAGATAGCTACCTTCAAGCTTGTTTTCTCCTGCTCTGGGGGGTAGGACTCGAACCAATGGCTTCAAGTTACAAGAAAGGAGATTCTGACTAATTATCAGGAAGAATTTTCTGACAGCAAGAGCTGTTCAACAGTGAAATGGACTCCCTCAGGAGGTTGCGGACTCTCCTTCATTGGAGGTTTTTAAGCAGAGGTTAAAAAACCATCTGTCATGGATGTTTTAGTTGAGATTCCTGCATTGCAGGGGGTTGGACTAGATGACCCTTGGGGTACCTTCCAACTCTGCAATTCTATGACTCTATATACAAGATAACAAAGGACCAGTTAACATACCAACCTTTGGTTTGGCCATAGCAAACAACAACTTTTCAGTTTGCTTTTCTTGTGTGTGCACATTGTTGACCACCAGCATAAAGTCATCTTGATAGCCTCCAAATGTCATTAGGTTCTTATATAAATATGTCACTATTAACCTCTTGAAAAATAGAAGAAAAAACAAAGTTTCATGCAAGCAGGAAAAAGAGCAAAAACAGATTTTTATAGTTTAAATATAATTTCTTCATTACAAAATCTGATGAAACTATGCTAATTAATAAATAATAATAATAATAATAATAATAATAAATTTTATTTACATCCTGCCCTCCCCAGCCGAAGCCGGGCTCAGGGCGGCCAACAACAATAAAACAGCATAAAAGTGTAGCATAAACAACACTCTAAAATCATTCATTATAAAATTAATTAATTAATAATTATAAATGTCTTTTTAAAAGATTCTAGTGGATGGCACCATATGTAGGCATATGGAGAATTAAACGTGATACATTTCTACTCAGAAGAAAGTCTGGTTGTGTTCAGTGTGCTTACGGTTAGCTACGTTTGCAAGAATTGCAGCCGACATCTTTCCATTACATGACCAACACCATATATGCCCCAATAAGCTATTTTGTGGCAGGCTCACTGCATACTGTGGCTACACATGCCCATCAAGACCTTTCTTGGTCCTCACCATTCCTTGGTACTCCTTCTGCATTGCCATTTTAAGCCCGAAAGAAGCAATAGCCAACAAGAGGCTTCTTTCAAGCCTCACTGTAGTGGGGGGAGTTTTTTGGGGGGTGGGGTGGGGGTCACAACTGCAAAGGGAAGGCTCAGCTGCCCTCTCTTCAACTGCGACACACACCCTGCTGAAAAAGACTTTCTGCTGCAATCAGGCTTGAAAAAAGCCTTGTACTGGAGGCAACAGAATGTGTTGTATTTTGTTTCCAAACCTAATTGCAACAGGGGATGGGTTTTTTTGCGCGTTGGTGGTGGTGGTCACAGTTGGCGAGGGGAGAGCTAACCCCGCCCTCTTCCCAGCTGTGGGCCTGAATTATAACAAATAAAGGCTTGACATATCTCTCTTTGCATGTCATGAGTCTATCTCATATATTAGTTTCACCATTTAAGTTGAATTACTGAAATACATGAACTTTTCCACGATATTCTAATTTTCCGAGTTTCACCTGTAGGTTGGCAACCCATGTCCTACATCATATTTATTTATTTAAATCTGGTACCTACCCTTCACTGCAAAGTCCCAGGTAGGGTGCATATAATCAATAAAACATACAAAACAATATTAAAATATCACTTTAAAGCAGAATTAAAACACAAAAGATGACGACAGTGAAGAAGGTGGAGCGGGGGGGGGGGGCAACGACAATCTGATCTAAAATAATTTATGTGCTCCCAAAAGCCTGGATGAAGAGTAGATCTTTACTAAGCAGCAAATAAAGTACCATCAAAGCGCCAGACGCACCTCCTAAGAGGGTCAGTTCCATATCTGGGAGGTAGAGAAAGCATTCCCATCTGTCACCATTCCTTGCACATCAAAGGGTGGCAGTACCGCAAGCAGGGCCTCCCCTGCTGATCTTAAATTTTGGGCAAGTGTACATGGGAGAAGATGCTCCATCAGATATTGAAATGATACGGG